>NC_091473.1:57032353-57743055 GCF_036971445.1 Narcine bancroftii
GGTTAAGGAAGGAGTATGGCTTTGATATGAATAATATCAGCAATATGGATGAAATTCCCTTGTGTTTTGATATGCCTGGAAACAGAACTATTGACAAAGTGGGTAGTAAGATGGTTTATGTAAGAACGACATGTCATGAAAGGACCCATTTCACCGTAGTTTTGTACTGCTTAACTGATGGGTCCAAGTTACAGCCAATAGTGATCTTTAAGCGAAAGACCATTCCAAAAGGAGAAAAGTTCCCACCAGATGTTCTTGTACACTACCATCCCAAAGGGAGGATGGATGAAGAGGGCATGTAACTGTGGTTGGAGAAGGTGTGGAATAGAAGATCTGGATCTCTTTTAAAGAAACCGTCAATGTTAGTGTGGAACCAGTTTCAAGTCCATCTGACAGAACCAGTAAAGAAGCAGCTCAAGCGATTCAAGACACAACAAGCTGTTATTCCTGGTGGCTTGACAAGTGTACTGCAACCCCTTGATGTCGTGCTTAATAACCCATTTAAGGACCATGTTAGAAAAGATTGGATTTCCTGGATGGCCTCAGACCAAGTGGAGAAAATAGCAGGTGGAAATCTCAAGAAACCAGGCCTATCCATTGTTGTTTCCTGAGTGAAGCAGGCCTGGGATTCACTTCCAAGCAATATGGTCTCTATGAGTTTTTTAAAGACAGGAATCAGCAACAAAATGGATGGGACTGAAGATGATGTTTTATGGGACAATGCAAGTACCATCACTACTTCAGACTACGAACATGAATCTGAAGATGAAATAACAGACACAGCAGGCTGGGACACAGATGAGAAGATCAACAGAGAAGAATGGGAAATGCTTTTTGGAGCATCTGATGACAATGAGTTTGATTTTGAAGGATTTTAAAATAAAAAAATATTTTAATTTTTATTTACATATATATTTTGAACAATAAATTGATTATGTTTTACTATGATGTTTTTCTAATTTCATTCAGCACAACACCGCTTTTCTCCCACAATGCAGTGCGGTAATGATGATGCCATTCAAAACAACATGTCAAAGTGGCACTTCCATGATCATTTTGGGCCAATAAAAATGATGGGGGGGGGGGTCGTATTATACACGGGGGGTAAAATTTTTCTCCCTTTTCCTCCTCAAAAATGGGGGATAGCACTATACTCAAAACGGATTATACACGCATATTTACAGTAACTGTGCAATGTATAAAAGTGCTGGAGAAACTCAGCAGACCACATAACATCTATAGGAAGCAAAGGGTAACCAATATTTTGGACCTGAACCCTTTGACAAGGTGCAAGAAAAAAAAACAGGCAGGTAATTACAAAAGGGCTTAGTGACTGCCTTGGTAATTCATCATCTGTATCGGGTGAATATATGGGTTTCCAGGGAACTGCTGATGAGAACTCAGCCAACCAGATGTTGACTTTCCACCTTCCACCTGGGAGGGGAGAAAGTATCACTTTATGCAAAGATCTGCTATGATCTCAACTGAGCTGACTAAAAATTCGTGAGAAGCACATTCACAAGTAAATCGGCCAGCTACCAATGAAGGAAATATGCCATAGAAATATAGAGAAAAGACAGGAGAGAAATTAATTGGATTTCTCCTTGACTGGGCCAGCTCAGATTTCGAGCCCATGGCATATGATTCCATGAATCTGACATGAGCACAAAGTTGCTGTGAGTCAATTAATGAAACCTCAGCACCATTGTCAGATACATCAAATGTTGATGGTGGATACATTTATCTAGATTCTCAGGAATCTTGGTAAATCCATAGAACAAGACTGAGAAAGTGCACATTCTAATGAGCACCAGAAACTCAGTGGATTTCTCCAACATAGTTTGAAAGCCATTTGCTGTGCTGATAGACACATTTATGTAAAGTTCTTAGCAAGGACACTAATTAGAATCCATGTAAGCATGAATGCACTTATTAACTGTAGAGTCAGATCGTCTTCAGCAGTATTTGCTATGAAGCAACAAGGTGGGCAAATGAGAGCTCACAAATAAAGAGAGAGCACTGGGTAAACATTGCTAGGGTTCAATTGATTGGATAATGTCTTTGGTTAATTCAAAAATAATGATAACAAATCAATGTATATTATATTTTTATGTAGTAAAACACCTCAAATTGTTTCACAGGAGCATCATTGGACAAAATTTGTTAACAGGCTTCAACACAAGGAGGGATAGCCAAAGACTTGAACTAATAGGGAGGTTCAAAGAGGAAGAGAAGATGTGGCAATGGTAAATGTTTAGGAAGTGAGCTTGGGTCAGCAGATGGCATGTCACCAATGGAAGGTAACATTGTATGATAATACACAAATAGGTAGAATTAGACAAGCATGGTGGTGATCTTGCAAATGAACACTTGTTGAAGCAGCTAATCAGAAAGGGTGGGGTGAAGCCTTGAAAATGTGGATTAGAGTTTCACAATGAAGGTCTTAGAGGACAGGATGGGCCTTTGTGAAAGTTAGTTTATGGACATCAGAATGCTCAAATCCAGGCAAACCTTGAAACAGTGGTCTTGAGATAACAAAGACACAGGTGGGATGAGGCAGGAACAGAGCTGGAGATGGAAAAGGTAATCTTAGTCATGGACTGGATATGTAATTGGAATGTCATCTTGAGTTAAACCTTTCATCATATAACTTGGTTAATTTTCAATGATTGGCATATTCTCAATTAGGTTTAACCATATAGAAGAGGCTCTGAAGTGGGGATTAATATTGGACCTAGGTTGGCCATTCCAAAGGAGGATATGGTCACACACACACACACACACACACACACACACACACACACACACACACACACACACCACGTATTGCAAAAACACCACATGCAAACACACTGTACATCTATCTATCTATCTATCTATCTATCTATCTATCTATCTATCTATCTATCTATCTATCTATCCATTTCTCTCTATCTATCTATCTATCTATATGGATATACATTTAATAATATATGGTAAGCTATGACCATGTACTCCTTTGGAATGGCCACCCTAATTGTCAGATCCAATTATTTTTCTCATCTATCTTCCATCAAGTGCACATCAAAAAGGAAATATCCTAGCATATTTTACAAGAGCAATCATTCTTTCATGTTGTCTTGGGTAAACTTGTACCTCTCACTTTGTTTGTTTTAGATTGGTCACAGTGTTCGAGCTACCAAAAGAAAATAGACACACACACTGAGAGCAGTTCAGTTTATACAAGTCTTTATTATTAAATCTAAAGCTGAATTCACACTACAATATGCAAGCCCTTCCCAATTATACTTATCAATGCCTGGACTGGTCCCAACTGCCAAAGCGAGGCAATGACTGCACACTTGTAGTAAGTTGTCTGGGCGCCGGTAGCAGCTTCTCCACCTCCCCGGACCGGGACGTCGGTTTGGAATCTTGAAGTTCTTCTTCTTGCTGAGAGATGTTGCCACCTCTTGGAGAGTCACAAACTTCAGCAGTGGTGAGACCATGGCTTATATTACCCAAAAGTTGTTTACTTCAGATCTTATCTCTTTGAACAAATGATTTAATTATCTTCAAGGTCTCCTGACAGTCTGCAACCAACAAAAGACAACTGCATCTCTTGGCCTCATGGTGGAAGTTGGATAATGTCTACTGATTCATATGCATCCCTGGGCCCCATACTGTAAATTGAGATTATGTTTTCTGATGCAACTGGCATCCCTTCTTTCATAAGCTAGTCTAAATCCTCCATTACATTCTACCCCTTGGTTCCAGTCTGTCACTTACGAGACCTAACAAGCATTTGAGTACAGAAGGAGCGAAAAAGAGAAACTAAAACTATAATAAGCACAAAAATAAGCAATAATGCGAGCAAACAACGGAGAATATTGTGGCCCAATCCCCCAAATGTACCATTTAACCATGAAAAAGGATTCAAACTATCCTTGTGGGCCACAATACCCAGACACTGAAGCTCACAAACAGATTTTGAAACATGCTTAACAATATCAGATATATTAATGGATACATCGGGCCGTGTCCCCCACGGGCAACTCCCTCGGAACGTCCTCGACATTACAAATCCAATTGCTGGCATCAAAGCAGCGGTTAAGCCAGATCAACAGGAGCACAAGATGAAGGACCTGGAACAAAGAAGCCTGATATATATCACTCACGATGCCCTAAGCGTTCAGTATTTAAACAAACTAAACCATCCTGCCGACTATGTCAATTGTCTTGGGTAAACTTGTACCTCTCACTTTGTTCGTTTTAGATTGGTCACAGTGTTCGAGCTACCGAAAGAAAATAGGCACACACACCGAGAGCAGTTCAGTTTATACAAGTCTTTATTACTAAATCTAAAGCTGAATTCACACTACAATATGCAAGCCCTTCCCAATTATACTTAACCTCCATTACACATGTACAGTATGTGACTAGTCCAGTTGAATTTCATGTGAATGGTCAGATTCAGGATATTGATGGTGTGGAACTTGGCTTTAGCATGTCATTCAAAGAGTTGATTGTTAGAGTTTTTCTAACACATTGTCTATCGCTTTTGAAGCATAACTGTTAATTTCTACTTATCAGCCTGTATCTGAATGTTCTTAAGGTCTTATTGTGTGTAGGGTGTTTCATTTGCTCCTGAATTATAAAATGGGATTGAACATTGTGAAATCATCCATGAACATCTCCACTTCAGACCTTAATTCAGAAGGAAAGACTATTGATGAAGCAGCTGAAGCCCATTGGGCTGAAATAATTGAAATATCTTCTTGCTTTGGGCAGGGTATGACTTAAAATTTGAATTTCTCCTTCTTATCATTGATGTCTGTTTTACTCTTCTTGGTAAATTGCTGTCTTGTTGGAATGGAAGTCACAATCATTTCCTCTCTTTGGATCAAGGCTTTGCAGAGAATCAGTGGGTAGCATTTTGCTGGAAAATGTGAGAAGGGCAAGGATTGACGCTTGGGATTTGATGTGAGTTGCAGCAAATGAATAAGACTGGAACAAGGCAAATACAGATCCATCCAGTGGCGCCTTCAGAGTAAGAAGATTTGGTTAATAACTATTGGGTTTATTGCCAAATATATTGTTCAAATATATAGGCACCAAAATTCTTACTTGCCCCAGGAACAGGAATTTGGTGATTAAAAGCAACTACAAAGCAACTAAAAACAACTACAAATTAAATAGTTAATTGAATTGAAAAGACCATAAATGCACAAAAATATGGAAAATAAAAATGATTAGTTATCCTCTTGCAAGAATAAATAACTTTGCAATAGTGCAGACTTTTGCAGTATTGATGGAGTCTCTGTTTAGTGTAACAAGGGAAAGATGAAGAGCCTCATAACAGTAGGAAAGAACTGTTTTTGAACCTAGAGGTGCTGGTCTACAGGCTTCTTTGCCTTTATTTAAGACTGCATGCAGGTTGGAAGCTCTAAGGATGAATAGAGCATTTTTATCACAAGTATGTTGGGTGTCAGTTCAAAGCACAATGCCAGTAAATCTCATCAGATGGAATTAAACAAGAAACTAAGATAAAATGGAAATCTGCAACTCATTCAAGGAGTTCAAATAAGAAGGGGCATCTGAGGATAAATTGCAAGAAGGATGGTGTCATTGTATTTTTCTCGGAGAGGGGTGATGACATCAGGTTTGAGGGACAGATGGAGTGCATCAGCTTGCAAATAGGGGAGAGTGGGTGCTCAGTTTTATGGTATCAATAAAATCAAGAGAGCATGAGGTGAACTACATACAAGGTGCATTTTCAACAGTGGAGTGATGTGAAGAAAAAGCAGTGCAATGAGTGATTTAGACTTAATGTAATGCTGCATGATAAAGAAATTCACAGATGATACAAAATTTAATACAACAATTTACAAGAAGAAGTGGTGAATTGGATCTCACATTTGTTCATGACAGGAAGCATGGGTGTTTTTTTTATGATTATGAGGTTTAACAGGGATCAATACTCAATCCCTTCCTTTTTGTAGTATATATTAATGATGTAGAGGGCATGGTGAATTATGTAAATGAATGAATGTAGTTAACTGGAGGAAAACATTATAAACAGAAAATGGTGAATGGAATTTAATTGAAAGAAATATAAGTGGAGTTGGCCTTATCACTTACTGATATCGCAAATATTTATATATATTTATTTTGATTATTTTTGTGAACATTTTGTACTGTGTATTGTGTGTTTTTATGGTACACCATGGTCTGGAGAGATGATTTTTTTATCACGTTATATATGAGCCATCAGATGATTATAAACTTGAACTTGAACATGATGGGAATGACAAGGCACCATGGGATGGCAAAGTCAAGGGGGTGAACATAATTAAGAGGTAGGGTATTTACATGGCAAAAATGGCACACATACTGAAGTCAATCCAGGTTGGAAATATTGCATGTCATATTCAAAGTAATGGAGAAGAATTTGTAACCAAGAATACAAAGATTAATCATAAATAAAATTGTGGATGGCAGACAAGAAGTGAATTGTCTTTCCATGATGGGAACTGCAGCCAGAATCAGTGCAATCTGTAAACTAAGGTGAATTGATCACTGCCACCTCCATACCTAGCTTTGTCCAATTTGTAACCAGCAAATTAGCTTGGTCAACCAACAACTAATAAAGATTGTAATTGACAGCCAGACCTCTTCCAGCATTGAATTACTTTACTGGCTGTCAGACTACATCAGGGATACTAGCAAAGATCTTATGGTTTAAATTAATAATGAGCAGTACTTTGGCAGTTTTCTGTTCTCCGTCACACTTCTGTGCCCTCTTAGGCAAATTTTGGAGATAAACTCCAAACGTGCACTGTAATCATTAACTATGAAAGTTTAAATGCATTAAAAAATTGTTTCACAGACCCAACAATCACTCGACAAAATCATTAGCACTGAATTCAATGAATGCAGATTTCAACTTCACGGAGATCTGCAGTGTCGACTCAGGCACTGGAGCCACAATTTTGAAGCCTTTGAAAAATTCCACATTATAATAAATTTGACTTGTAGAGGAGTACAAACAAGAGATTTGTTAATATAATGGGGTTAAGCTCAAAACACGAAGCGCCTACAGGACAAATATTTGACGCTTCAGTCTTCATGAATCACAGCAATAATTTTAGCAGAATTTTTTTTCTCTCTCTCTCTCTCTCTCTCTCTGTTTATTCAGTTAATGGTTTCATTTATTTATTGAGTGATTACTTTTCCGCTGGTGCCCTGAAGAAATGAATTAATTCTTCTTGTAAATTGATACTGAAGCAAAAGTAAGGGACAAAATTGAAGCATTTGCCTCTTGGTGAAATGTTTACTTTAAAGTTTTGAGTATCATCATCAGTATTTGAGAAATGCCATTTGCAAAAATAAATAAATAGATAAATAAATAAAAATAAATGAAAAAGAAAAAGAAAAAGAGGATGGGGAGTTTTGTTGTAATCTGAAGATAAAAAAATTTTCTGGAGGGGGTTGGGTGGGAGATACTAAAAGTCACTGCGAGATCAGTTGACACTTGCGAATGGGTTTGCAGTCCGAATGGAGAGGGGAGTTGTGGTTGCCCGGCCAGGGACAAGGGGCGACTCAGAGGTGGGGGGTGGGGAGACACACTTGGGGTTAAGGGAATTTTAGATGTGGGAATGGTTGAAGTATTTTATGTTTTAGAAGTGTTGTCATACAGTGTGTTCAAAAAAAGAAAACTGAGAAATGGAAATGGGGAAAAGGGGAAAGGTGGTGGTGAGGAAGCAGAAATGAGGTGTAAACAGAGTATGAAATGGCCATGTTGAACTCTATGACTATAAATATTAATGGAATACATAATCAAATCAAAGGGAAGAGGCTATTAAATTTACTGAAAAAAGAAAAAAATTGATATAGCATTCGTGCAGGAAACGCATCTAACTGAAGTGGAACACAAGAAATTAAGGAGAGACTGGGAAGGGCACGTAATGGCAGCATCATATAATTCAAAAGCCAGAGGTGCAGCTATATTAATCAATAAAAATGTACCAATCAAAATAGAGGAGGAAATAATAGATCTAGCAGGGAGATATGTAATGATAAAGTGTCAGATATATGCAGAATTTTGGAATTTGCTCAATATATATGCATCTAATGAAGAGGATCAAAAGTTTATGCAAGATATCTTTTTGAAGATTGTAGATACGCAGGGGAATATATTGATAGGAGGGGACTTTAACCTTAATTTAGATTCAAAGATGGATAAAACTGGACAAAAGACAGGCAGAAAGAATGAAGTAGCCAAATTTATGGTTGAATCAATGCAGGAAATGCAGCTTATGGATATATAGAGGAGACAACACCCAAAGGAGAAGGAATACTCATATTATACGAGGAGACATAAAACATACTCAAGGATTGACCTGTTCCTGTTGTCAGCCCATATCCAAGGGAGAGTTAGGAAAATGGAATATAAAGCTAGATTGTTATCGGATCACTCACCCCTGTTATTAGCAATAGAGGACATCCCACCAAGAATGTAGAGATGGAGATTAAACTCCATGCTACTTAAAAGACAGGATTTTAGAGAATTCATTGAGCGCAAAATTAAAATGAACTTTGAAATAAATATAGAATCAGTGAAAGATAAATGTATATTAAGGGATGCAATGAAAGCGTTCATCAGAGGGCAGTTAATAAGTTATGTAACTAAGATGAATGAGGACTACAATCGGGAAGTAGAACAGCTGGAAAGGGAAATAGTAAGTACAGAAAAAGAATTAGCAACAAGGGAAGATACAACAAAAAGAAGAAAATTGGCGGACAAAAAAATACAAAAAACTACAAACGTATAAGGTGGAGAAGAACATAATGAAGACAAAGCAGAAGTATTATAAGCTAGGAGAAAAAAAACGCACAAAATACTAGCTTGGCAGCTTAAAACAAAACACGCTAAAAGAATGGTATTGGCATCAAAGAAACAGGACAAACAAATTACATATAACCCAACAGAGATCAATGAAAACTTCAGGGAATTCTACAAGCAATTATACCGAACTGAGAACAAAGGGAAAGAAGACAAAATAGATGAGTTTTTAGCTAAAATTAAACTACCAAAATTGCAAGAAGAGGAGCAAAACAAATTGATAAAACCATTTGAAATAATGGAAATGCAGGATATATTAGAAAAAGCTACCGAACAATAAAACACTTGGAGAGGACGGAATCCCAATAGAGTTCTATGAAACATTTAACGACTTATTAATTCCTCCTCTTTTTGAAGTAATGAACCAGATTAAAGAAACACAAAACATGCAAGATTCATGTAAAACAGCAATAATACAGTAATACCAAAGACGGGGAAAGATCCTAACACCAGCATCAAACGGTCAACCAGTTTACCTATCTCGGCTGCACCATTTCATCAGATGCAAGGATCGACAATGAGATAGACAACAGACTCACATAGGCAAATACCGCCTTTGGAAGACTACACAAAAGAGTCTGGAAAAACAGCCAACTGAAAAACCTCACAAAGATAAGCGTATACAGAGCCGTTGTCATACCCACACTCCTGTTCGGCTCCGAATCATGGGTCCTCTACCGGCATCATCTACGGCTCCTAGAACGCTTCCACCAGCATTGTCTCCGCTCCATCCTCAACATCCATTGGAGCGCTTTCATCCCTAACGTCAAAGTACTTGAGATGGCAGAGGTCGACAGCATCGAGTCCACGCTGCTGAAGATCCAGATGCGCTGGGTGGGTCACGTCTCCAGAATGGAGGACCATCGCCTTCCCAAGATCGTGTTATATGGCGAGCTCTCCACTGGCCACCATGACAGAGGTGCACCAAAGAAAAGGTACAAGGACTGCTTAAAGAAATCTCTTGGTGCCTGCCACATTGACCACCGCCAGTGGGCTGATATCGCCTCAAACCGTGCTTCTTGGCGCTTCACAGTTTGGCGGGCAGCAACCTCCTTTGAAGAAGACTGCAGAGCCCACCTCACTGACAAAAGGCAAAGGAGGAAAAACCCAACACCCAACCCCAACCAACCAATTTTCCCCTGCAGCCGCTGCAACTGTGTCTGCCTGTCCCGCATCGAACTTGTCAGCCACAAACGAGCCTGCAGCTGACGTGGACTTTTACCCCCTCCATAAATCTTCGTCTGCGAAGCCAAGCCAAAGAAAAAAAGAAATGTGTTAGAATGTTAAAAACACACTGTAAACATTTGTGAATTAATGTAATAATCAATTTTTATGCCTTTGTTCACAAACATTAATCCACTCTCAACAATTCCTTCTTTCTCGACTTAGGAAATTGTATTAGTGGTATTTTTTGGAGCTGAATATATCGTCCGGCTTTGATCTGCAGGCTGCAGAAATCTCTACTTAACTCAGATTATAAGATGATAGCTAAACTATTAGCAAACAGATTGGCCGACTGTGTACCAAAAATAGTAAAACTAGATCAAACTAGATTTATTAAGAAAAGACGAACAACGGACAATGTCTGTAAGTTCATTAACTTAATCCATGCAGTACAAGGAAATAAGATGCTGTCTTGGGTAAACTTATACCTCTCATTTTGTTCATTTTAGATTGGTCACAGTGTTTTAGCTACCGAAAGAAAATAGACACACACACCGAGAGCAGTTCAGTTTATACAAATGTTTATTACTAATTCAAAAGCTGATTTCACACTACAATATGCAAGCCCTTCCCAACTATACTTATCAACGCTTGGACTGGTCCCAACTGCCGAAGCGAGGCAACAACTGCACACTTGTAGTAGGTTGTCAGGGCGCTGGTAGCAGCTTCTCCACCTCCCCCGACCGGGACGTTGCTCGGACTCTGGCTGTTCTTCCTTCTTGACAAGGGGTGTTCCCACCCCTCGGAGAGTCTAAACTTCAGCAGCAGGACCACAGACTTTTATACCCCAAAAACAATTAATCATGCACCCACTCCCTCTAACATTTGTCAGTCAAAATCAAAGCTGAGCATACTATTCTACAATTTAGAAGATTAATTATTATGGAGCAGGATGCTATGATATCCTGGTTTATCTCGTAGATACAAGGACTCATTAAAACTTCTTGAGCAAGACAGGTTGTGACCAATACGTCAATTTCAGAGTGTCGTATTTGACAACTGCTTTCCCTGGGCCTCACGGTGGAATTCCATTTCAAAGTGTATCTTCAGATAAGTCCCCATGGCTGAGTTTAATTACATCTGCTAGTTCTGAAAGTAAGGTGACCTGCATGTGGACCCAGTGTCGTCAGTTCCACATAAGCAAAAAGCATCTGAGTACATGGTTTTAATCCTCCATTACATTCCACCCCTTGGTCACAATCTGTCATTTGCGAGGCCTAACCAGTATTTGAGTACAGAGGGAGCGAAAAAAGAGAAATCAAAACAACAATTACAAAGATAAGCAATGACGCGAGCAACCAACGGAGGATATTGTGGCCCACTCCCCCAAATGTAGCAGTTAGCCATGAGAAAGGATTCCAACCAAGGCTCAAATTATCCTTGTTGGCCACAATACCCAGATACTGGAGCTCACGAACAGATTTTGAAACATGCTGAACAATAACATATTTATATAAGCTGCACTTGAGGCTGGTGACCGAGGACTTCCTTGGTGTAATGCATCGGACCGTGTTTCCCACTGGGAACTCCCTTGGAACGTCCTCGACATTACAAATCCAATTGCTGGCATCAAAGCAGCTGTTAAGCCAGATCACCAGGAGTGTAAAATGGAGAACCTGGAACAAAGAAGCCTGACACATGTCACTCACGATACCATAAGCGTTCAGTGTTTAAACAGACTAAATCATCCTGTCCCTCAATAGCTACCCACCGAGTGTTACCCTGGGCAGGTGTCACTATTTCCCCTTTTACAGGAGGGCCACTACCTGGTGGTGCCACCCATACTTTTTGTCCAACATTCTCTAGTTCGGGGATGGGGGGCATTGACTGTTATTCCTCTGGAATAGGCTGTAATTCAGGAGCGTGAAGAAGTCGGTGGAAAGGTGTACCTCCTTTTAAAGGGCGATGATTCAAATTGTCGACTGCCTGCTGCAGCACATGGCACCATCCCTTCTGGGTCCCCAGTGATGTTAACAAATGAATTTGTTCCTTCAGTAAGCCGTTCATTTGTTCAACTAACCCGGCAGCCTGCGGGTAATAAGGAATATGGTGGACCCATAAAATACCGTTGTCATTTGCCCAATCACAGATTGCTTTCCCGGAGAAGTGCGAGCCATTATCAGAGTGAATCTCCTCTGGAACATCATAACGATAAATCAAATGATTTTGTCCTTGGATAGTGCTAGCTTGGTCAGCCGTCTTGGTGGGAAAAGTAAAAACCAGGCCCGAAAAGGTGTCAACCATTACTAGGACGTAATATTTACCCATGCAGTCTAGCATGGGGCCTATGTAATCAATTTGCCAGACCGCAGCTGAGTGAGCACCCCGTTTTATTCGGCCATGCGGACCAGGTGGAACGGTATGGAACTTCACAAGCTGACATTCTGGGCATGTACATATGACCATGCGGACATCATCCTTATGGATGGATAAAGCATGTGTACGGGACCACATAGCTGATCCCTTCTCCCCCAAATGACCACTCTGTTCATGTGCCCATCGAGCCAGGGGGACGGTATCAGCACAGCTGATAGTGGCAAGCTGATCTGCTACTGCATTATGTTGAGCCATGTTAGTCGCCATATTGGTATGGGCATCAACGTGATAAACGGTTATCTCACGATGGTGGGAAGCATCCCACAACAGCTGCCACAACTCTTTGCCCCATACTGGGCGGTCATGTATCATCCAGTTGTTCTTTTGCAAATCAGGCATCCATACCACAAGTCCATTAGCCAAAGCCCAGGAATCAGTAAACAGGCGAAGAGGGTGATCATGGGGATCTAGTGGTAAAGTGACTGCCTTCAACTCAGCATACTGACTGGAGCCACCATCCCCCTCCTCCGATAACTGAGTTCCTGACCTAGGATGGTAAGCCACCTGTTCGTGTATGCGGCCCACCCCTTCAGGCCCTCTGGTCGCACGACTCTGAATATACCACTTCCATTTAACAATAGAAGACTGCTGAGCCCGCCGGATCTTTAGATTAGCATCATTAGCCAGGACCCAATTCATTATAGGAAGTGCAGGTCGCAATTGAACATCTGCATCACCTGTCATTCTTTCAGTCTCTAGCAGGGCCCAGTAACAGGCTAGTAACTGTTGTTCAAAAACAGAATAACGAGTGGCAGCCTCAGGCATGGTACGTGACCAGAATCCTAGTGGGACTCGGCGACCCTCTTGTTTCTGCCAGAGGCTCCAGGAGGCCACATCATCAATATAATGGTGAATTGAGAGGGAAGGCGATACTGGAAGGTGGGTGAAGGTATACTGGCGCCCCTTCCAGGTAAAGGCGAACTGATCCTGTGAGTCCTCAGCTATAAGAATACTGAAGAAGGCCTTAGCGAGATCAATGACAGCATACCATGTTCCTGAGTTCCCAGTAGCAATGTTTTCAATAAGAGTGACAATGTCCGGAACTGCTGAAGCAAGTGGTGGGGCATGTTTGTTCAAAAAACGATAATCAACTGTCATTCTCCAGGAGCCGTCCAGCTTCTGGACCGGCCAAACAGGGCTATTGAAGGGCGACGTTGCAGGCCTCACTACCCCTTCTTCTTTCAAAGCATCAATGGTGGCGGTAATCTCCTCCTGCCCTCCAGGGAGGCGATATTGCGGAATGCATACAGGTTTTGAGGGGGGTGGCACCACCACGGGATCCCACTTGGCCTGACCCACCACTAATCTTTTTGTAATAGTCCGAATTCCGAATGCAAACCCCCCTTGGCTAGTATTAAGGGCTGTACCGGCCAACATATTAATACCCAGAATACACTCGTCAGTGGCAGCTACCAACGCATGTAACCATATGGGGGAAGGGCCATCACCCACCGTGGCACGGACTTTTATTTCCTTTGCCAGGGTGATTGCCCCTCCCATTCCTTCTATACGAAATGTGGGTCCGTTCCAGAGGTCGGGGTTACCAGGAATCACCGAGTGCTCTGCACCGGTGTCAACCAAAGCCAAGTATTGGCGATCATTACCCCCACCCCAGTGAATTGTTAATGGTATGTAGGGCCGCGGATCCCCGTGTGTGCGCCGTGTCTCGATGGAATAGACACGGGAATCCTGCCCACACCTTCAGGCTTCAGAAGGGTTCGGGGGTTTCCAGGACCACATGCTATTGTTATCCTTAAGAGCCTGTTTAACCCATTGTTGTACCTCATCACGGGTAACTGGGGCAGGAGAAGCTGACTCGATAGAAGCAGCAGTGGGAGCAGAAGGCACAGCTGGGCCGGGAGGACCCAGCATCTGGGGATGATGTTCCCCTGCCTTCCTCTTATAAAGGGCATACAAGACTGCAGTAGGTTTCCCATCAATATCACTTTTAGGTACACCTAACTTTAACAAAGTTAGAAAAAGCTCTTTTCTGGTCAGTCCATTATTAACAGCAGCCCCTCTCCTTTCATCCTGTCTGTCTGCTTTAACCTGGGTTGTACGTGAGTGGATTTTACCTCCCAACTCCAGTTCTTGGAGTCCAGATAGGGCATGCACCGCCTCAGATACGAGGTGCCCAATTAGCGGACTAGTTACAGACAGGACCAGTCCCCGTATAGTAGGTTGGGCTGAACGAACCAATCGGGTATGCATTCCAGCTGTGAATAATTCTTCATCAGGGCTCCCCCCATGCATCCACAGCCTCAGGCGCCCCGCATACAAAGCAGAGGCCACGGCCTGTTGGCGAATCACTGCTATACCCTCCTCTGGTGTGCCCCAATGGTTCTGCAAATGCAGATCCCAATCTACTGGTGACGGATACACCCGTAACAGGGCTTCTCCTAGAGTAGCAAGTAAATAGTCTACATCTCTCCTTCTGCCATGTAATTCAGCAGTGACTCGAATATCAGTAGTTAATGATCCTAACCCCAACAATTCCTCAGGGGTCAGATATATGCTACCTCCCCCTTGCTCCCAAACCCGCAGAAGCCAGGCCGCCAAAGTTTCTCCTGTCTTTTGCCTAAAACGATCTCCAATGGCGGCCAGCTCTTTTATAGTAAAGTCACGTATTGTTGTTGACTGCTCCCGACCCCTGTTACCACTCTGGCACATGGGAGGCTGCTGAGACCATCCCGTTGAGGGGGGAGCCCACCTAGCATAAGCAGGGGTTTGGGAGCCTTCCCCTGGGTCCGCTTGGGAGATCGGAGCACCGGTCCCTTCAGTTTCTACACTTACATCATCCCCCCTCTCGCCTTCATCTGCTTGGACAGTCCGCTGCCTTACGGGGCGGGCTTGAACAGCGGAGGGAGAGGGGAGTATGCCAGGCACATGCCGGGGGGTATCTGCATTATTACCATTATCATCATACCAGATATTCCCGTCCCAATCATCAATTACATCAGGATCATTGCCATTCCTTATCATGGCACGAATACGGTGTGGATCAGGTTCTACCCCTTGCTTTTCCTTATTCGCACAGAGCTGTTGCCGGAGTTTAATATTACGGCAAATTGTTTGAACATGCTTATCCTCCCATTCTTTGGCTCGATCCTGACTGGTGCTAACAATTTCGCTCATCATCGAGCAGCGCTGTCGCAGAGTCTCTACTTCCTCCTCTAGTTGTTTTCTCTTATGTTCAGACTTTACCTGCTGCTGAACTAATTCAACTTCACGCTGAACGGAGTGGCGTAAGGCTGTGGCCAGCAGCCAAAAACCGTCTGTCAGCGTCCCCCGTTTTTTTGGAAATTTACTTTCTCGGAGGAGAGTGGCAACCCGCTCTCCCAGAGGCACACTTAAGGGTTCTAACCTTTCATCCCAACTGATGGGTGGTCCCAACAAAGACAGGGTATTAGCCAGCATGCCAAACCCATCATCTTTGGAAGTCCATCCCGGAATCAAAAACTGCTCAGGGCTCACCTCTTTCTTTCGGCGAAACATCTTGAGACCAACCCTGCTCGCAGCGCCAATTGTCTTGGGTAAACTTATACCTCTCATTTTGTTCATTTTAGATTGGTCACAGTGTTTTAGCTACCGAAAGAAAATAGACACACACACCGAGAGCAGTTCAGTTTATACAAATGTTTATTACTAATTCAAAAGCTGATTTCACACTACAATATGCAAGCCCTTCCCAACTATACTTATCAACGCTTGGACTGGTCCCAACTGCCGAAGCGAGGCAACAACTGCACACTTGTAGTAGGTTGTCAGGGCGCTGGTAGCAGCTTCTCCACCTCCCCCGACCGGGACGTTGCTCGGACTCTGGCTGTTCTTCCTTCTTGACAAGGGGTGTTCCCACCCCTCGGAGAGTCTAAACTTCAGCAGCAGGACCACAGACTTTTATACCCCAAAAACAATTAATCATGCACCCACTCCCTCTAACATTTGTCAGTCAAAATCAAAGCTGAGCATACTATTCTACAATTTAGAAGATTAATTATTATGGAGCAGGATGCTATGATATCCTGGTTTATCTCGTAGATACAAGGACTCATTAAAACTTCTTGAGCAAGACAGGTTGTGACCAATACGTCAATTTCAGAGTGTCGTATTTGACAACTGCTTTCCCTGGGCCTCACGGTGGAATTCCATTTCAAAGTGTATCTTCAGATAAGTCCCCATGGCTGAGTTTAATTACATCTGCTAGTTCTGAAAGTAAGGTGACCTGCATGTGGACCCAGTGTCGTCAGTTCCACATAAGCAAAAAGCATCTGAGTACATGGTTTTAATCCTCCATTACAGATGCCAACAGTGGCGGTTGCATTAGTGCAGAGAAAGCCTTTGACAGGGTAGAATGGAATTATTTATTCAAAGTACTACGGAGATTCAACCTACCAGAGAAATATATTAATTGGATTAAAGCATTATATAAGGGACTATTGGCGAAGGTGACAGTAAATGGATATATATTGAACCAATTTAAATTAAGCAGATCAACAAGGCTGGGATGTCCACTATCTCCCTCACTGTTCGCGTTAGCTACAGAACCACTAGCAGAACTGATAAGAACAGAAAATAAAATAAGAGGGATAAAAATAAAAGAGAAGGAATATAAAATCAGTCTATTTGCAGATGACATTATAATATACTTAACAGAACCAGAAATATCAATAAAAGAATTACATAAGAAATTGAAGGAATAATATGGAGAAGTATTGGGGTACAAGATAAACGCAAATAAAAGTGAAGCGATGCCAATGAATAATGCGGATTTCACAATGTTTAAGAAAGAATCACCATTTAAATGGCAAACACAAGCAATCCAATATCTAGGTATTCAACTAGATAATAATCTAGGCCATCTATACAAATTAAATTATCAGCCATTAATTAAGAAATTACAAGATGACTTAGAACATTGGAAAGATTTACCACTAACACTGATAGGAAGGGTAAATTGCATTAAAATGAATATCTTCCCAAGGATACAATAACTATTTCAATTGTTACCAATTCCCTTAACAGAGAAATTCTTCAATGAGCTAAAGAAAATAATAAGGAAATTCTTATGGAAAGGGGGGAAACCAAGGATAGTGCCAGATAAATTTACAGAATGGTACAAACAAGGGGGCTTACAGCTACCAAACTAAGAATTATTATAGAGCAGCACAATTAAGGTATTTATCAGATTTTATCAAACAAGGGAAAAACCAGATTGGACCAGGTTAGAGCTAGATAAAATAGGGGAGAAGGTACCAGAACATATACTTTATAAGTGGGATGAAAAACTGGTGCAACATAGAAGTTCACCAGTACTGCACCATCTGCTCAACATTTGGAAGAAGATTCACGTAGAAAGGAAAAAAAAACAAATTACCAACTACCAAAATTATTATTGACACAAAATCAACTAATCCCTTTCACAATAGATAACCTTTCCTTTAGAGAATGGGAGAGAAAAGGGATCAAAAGAATACAAAATTGTTTTTTGGGAAATAATTTATTATCTTTTGAACAAATGAAGTACAAATATCGTATAACTCATGGTACAATGTTTGCATACCACCAACTGAAAACCTACTTGAAGGACAAATTGGGAAGCAGGCTGAGGTTACCAGAAGGAAGCAGCTTTGAATATGTGATTACAGACACAATGATAATTAAAAGGTTTATAACAAACATGTACATCAATCTGCAAAAGAAAAAGAATGATGAACTCAGCTGAAACCCCAAACAAAAGTGGGAAAAAATCTAAACAAAAAGATAAAAAATGAAAAATGGGAAAAGCTATGCTCCAGAAATATGAGAAATACAATAAACATGAGGTTATGCATGATACAATATAATTGGTTACACAGGCTATACACCATGCCCCAAAAGTTAAATAAATTGGACCCAACAGTATCAGATAGATGTTTTCGCTGTAAGAAGGAAACGGAAACAACAATACATGCAATTTAGGCATGTGAGAAAGTGGAAAAGTTTTGGGAAGATCTAAATCAGGTATTAAATAAAATCACAAAAAGCAACATAACAAAAAATCCAGAGATCTTTCTTCTAAATAATATAAGAACTAGGCCTCAATTTGGATGAAGCACAAAAAGATTTATTATGATAGCCTTAGCTGTAGCAAAAAAATGTATAATGTGAACATGGAAATCAGAAGAGAGCCTGAGAGTACAGCAATGGTACAAAGAAATTAATAAATGTATTCCATTGGAAAAAATAACATATAATTTTAAAAATAGCATCACAGTATTCAAACAAATTTGGGAACTGTACATGGAAAACAACAGAGAGGGCCTACCGTGGACAGAATGAGAAGAAGATGAAGTGTGTAAAAAATAGATGACACAATTTTTTTGTTTATTTTCTCTGTGTGATCACATCGTTTAATGGGTTTATTGTATTGTATATGTTGAACGTTTAGTGGGTAGGGAGGGGGGTGGGAAGGAGGGAGGGAAGGGAGGGGGAAAATGGGAGAAAATGACCTTGTGTATATTCAAGAGGGAAATGTGTGTGTATTTTGGTTAATATGGTTCATAGTGTGAAAAATTTTAAAAAAAGAAATGCCATTTGCAAAAAATGTTACAGGATGCCATCATTTTGAATTCTTATACAAAATATTATATTTAAGAAGACTAATATTCCATGTGTACCTAACTCCAAAAGGGATTCCAACATTAATTTTATTCAATAGCCTATTCCAGCTCCTTAGGACCTGAAAATATATGAAAAGAAACAGGGAGACTAGACTATGTGCCTTCAAGACTGCTCCACCATTGAAGATCGTGAATGATCTTGCAGTTCTGCTATTCTTTTATAATATTCCCATAACATTGGACTCTCTTCAAGTTCAGTATCTACTGATCTCTGTTTGGAATGAAAACAGTACAGTGATTGAGTTTCCACAGCCTTCCATGGCAAAGCATTCCAAATGTTTACTAATCCATAAGAGAAGAAATTTCTCCTCATGTCAGTCATAAATGTCCTGTCATTTTCTTTTTAAGTTATATTTTACAGCATGGAAAAAGCCCTTTGGCCCAACTTGTCCATGATGACCAAACTGTCTACCTAAGCTGGTTCCATTTGCTTGCATTTGGCCCTGCCACATGCCTCTAATTTTTTTTCCGATCCATGTGTCTGTCTGTCTTTTTAAAAGCTGCCATTGTACACACCTCTACCCCTTCCACTATGTCTCCTATGTCCCCTTCTTTGATGCCTCATCCCTGTCTCTCCTTAACGCACTTTACAAATTTCGCATTCTTCCAAGCTTTACAGTCCCAATTTACACAATCTTTCCTCAAATGAAAATTACCATCCCTGAAACTAACCTTGTGAACCTTGAAACTCCATCGCATGTGCTTTATTATTTTTCTCATCAAATATTTCAAAATACTTTCTGGAAAAAACCGCCAAATTTCAGAATTAAGCGAGCAATATGGATGAATGAGGTGTGGAGGGTTAAGGGCCGGGTGCAAGTCAATGGGACTAGGTGGGAGAGGATGTTCAGCATGGACTAGAAGGGCTGAACTGACCTGTTTCTGTGCTATAATTGTTTATGGTTATATGGTTACATCTCCTTCAATGTCACATCCCATTCTGGCCTTTGAGGGGTATTAGTTTCTTTGTGGGACCAATATGCTGGAACTACACTGGTAACTTTATCTGGGTTACAACAGTTCAAGTAGATGTCTTAGAGTTATCTTTCATTAAGGATAGTAGATATAACCTAGAAATGAATACCGTATTTGCTATAATGCCCATCAAGTAATTTAAAGTAATAAATATTACTGTTCTTTAAATTACCATTCAACAGAAGCATCCAAAGGCAAGCAATTGTTTTATGACATTTTAAAGTCATAAAACAACATTGTTGGTCACCATTGTACTGTGGTGTCATCTTCCATTGTGAGTCACACACAACAGTGTTGTTGGGTTTCCACTGGTGGCAAGTTCAACACATCACACTGATCAACTAAGCCTTCTTACAGTTGATGGGATTTAACTTGTGCCTCCAATTGACCAGCCAGCTTGCAGGAGGGCATACCACAACATTCTTCCTGCTACTATGGAGTGCTACTACTGGATGAATGGATGCTGCAATGGAGTGAGGTAGGAGAGTGGACGATCAGAGGGATCTGGACAGGTTGATGAAGGAATGTTCTTTGAGTTCCTTCAGTGCTACAGCCAGTCACCCCTGAGAGACAAAGTTTAAATGGAGTTATATGGTTAAACACAAGCAACTAAGTTTGTGTTCATGTGAAAAGAGAATGCAGGCCTATTGATTGAAATTCTTTATTTTCTATTGCAAACTTCAGAAATTAACTTCAAGAGATTGCTGTTCACCATATTTTTTTTTAGAATATTACATTGAAAATAGAACTCTCCAGTAGAAGCCCTCAGCTCACTCATTGGTATTACTTGACAGGCAGTCTGAAAGATTTGAGGCACACAGCATTGAAAGATACAAAGCACACCCTTACTCATTAGAGCAGAGTGAATTTTAAGAGCAAAAACTGCAAAGCACATGGAATGAGGAAAGGGATGGGTTAGATCTGTTCCAGGTCTTCAGGTTGATTGTGGGCTGTTGGGAAATCAATAATATATTCTCCCTAATTTGTCTGGAGATTGTGTGCTCTACCATGTAATAAAATCTTAGCTGAGCTAATTGTAACCTTGACTCTGTATTCCCATCTACCAGCAGTAACATTTCACCTTTTTGTTTGTCAAATATCTGCAGATATCTGTTAAGGAAGAAGTAGATATGAATTTGATCAGAAAGGAAATCAAGGGTTTTGGAGAGAAGGCAGGAGAATGGAATAGAAAAAGATATTATATTAACCATGATGGAACAGCAGGGTTGACTCAAAGGGCCGGATGGCCTAATTCCACTCCTATGCTTTATGGTTTTATGGACTGGAATTCTGGTTTTAAAATATTTAAAGATTCTGCTTCGAGTGCTACTTGAGAGTTCTAAAGGTTTGTAATCCTCTGCAAAAAAAAATGCACTCCCAATCGTAAAGCAGTCACACTGAGTTCTAGGTTCTTCCACAAAAGGAAGCACTTCCCGACATCCACCTAAACAGGACTTTAAAAGCTTCAAATTTAAGTTTTGCCACACTCCGTTGTGGTTATTAGGCGCAAATGGTTGAATCATTGAGAGGAAAAGTTTGGTTATATTTTCCACCCATGGCAATGTCAGATCTCAACATATGCATGCCCACAACCTGCAGTGGGCAGAAGCCCCAGGTAACGATCATCTCCAACTCTGCCCAACGTCCACAGTGTCATAGAAGCCAGTCTTCAGCCAGGTTCACCAGAAGCAAAATTAGGATTCTATTTGTGTCTTACATTAGGCTTCTATTTTATGTTTTCAATTTTGTGCTGGAAGATGTTGCCAAGTGGCACTTACTCATCAATTAGCCTGTTAGGGTTCTGTCAAGATCACTTGGCTTCAACCTCCAAAAAATGTCTAAAGCTGAATTCCAGGGGAGGAATCAAGGTGATGGCAAGCACGCACTTGAACAATTCTGGAATCATAAAACATGGAAACTGGCCATTTTGTCCAACTTGTCCACACTGACTGTGGGCACTTTTCTATATCAATCCCATCTTACGGGGTGGCACAATTGGCGTAGAAGTTAGCGCAATGCCTTTATAGCACCAGCGATCGGGATTAGGGTTCGAATCCTGTGCTGTCTGTAAGGAGTTTGTACATTCTCCCAGTGTTTGTGTGGGTTTTCCCACCGGTGCTCTGGTTTCCTCCCACTGTTCAAAACATACTGGGGTGTTGGTTAATTGGGTGTAAATTTGGGAGCTAATGTTCCGAAATGGCCCTTAACCCTCCGCACGAAATAGCCTGCCTGAATATGTTTAAATTATTAAATTATTTCCACATTTGGTCCATAGCCTTGTGTGCTAAAGCAATTCAAAGGTTCACTGTGACCCTTTAATGCTGTCAATGACCTAGCTTCAACCATTTTCTCAGGAAATGCAAGTAGTTGCCATGCTCTCTGTGCAGGAGATCCTCCTCAGATCTCTCCCCCTTTACCCTAAATCTACGTCCTATAGTTTTATCTATCGTGCTCTGCAATGAATTGTCCCTGGTGAATCTTTGCTGCATTCTCTCCAATGGCATCACATCTTCCCTATTGTGTAGTGACGAGAACTGCATACAACACTCCAGATGAGGTCTGACCAAGGTTTTATAATGCTGGAGAATAATCTCACTACCTCTGTATTAAATGTCAAAATTAGGCCAGTATCCTATATTTCTTCCAAATCACATTTTCTACTTGTTTTGCTTCTTTCAAGGGCACGTACACTTGTATTCCAAGGCTCCTGTTTCTTCATCATCCTTAAGACCCTATAATTCATGGTCTATGTCCAAGCTTCATTAGTTCTCCCAAACTTTGTCTGGATTAAAATTCTATCTGCCATTTTTCAACCAATTTCACCAACACATTGCTATCTCTCTGCAGCCGAAGTCTACCTACAATACCATCAACAACTCTGCTAAATCTTGGTGTCATCCGCAAACCTACTGATCATCCCACTCACATTCACATCCAAATCATTGCCATATATTACAAACACCAAGGTTTATAGTACTGATCATTACAGCACATCACTAGTCACAGCCATCCAATCGCTCCCACCCTCAGTCTCCTATGGCCAAGCCAAAATTGGATTCTATTTGACATCTTGCTCTGAATCTTATGGATTTCAATACATTGAAGCATTACTCCTCATGGGACTTTGGCAACAAAGAGCCCTGGGAAACTTTGTCAATGGTCATGAAAGGGGAAACGGCACAGGTTACAGTCAAGATTCAAGATTCAATTTATTGTCATTAATTAAAAACAGTGTCATGTTACACAAAATTTCCTTTGTCTGCTGTAAGGCAGACAGATTTTCCATTAGCCGAAATTGCCTGAAGTACCTCTTACAATCAGAGAAGCAGAAGCAAAAGAGAGATCCCCCCAGAGTCGCCAAATGTGTGGATTTGCCTCAGTGCTCCCACAGCGTCTACTGTCACCCAGAGTCCAGCCTAAACCATTGGCAAACGGAGCTCCGATATGATAATTAACCCTTCAGCACCCCAGTATACGCTGTTGCATCCGGGTTCCAATACTTGGTACCCCCTCAGCCAGTCTCCAGCAGTCCACAGGCCAATGCAAGTTCCTTGACTACAGCCTCCAGCAGGCCGTAGCCTTCATAGTTTCCTTGCCTCGAGTCACCAACAGCATGCTACTGTGTGGTTCCTTTAGCCGCAGAATCACTCACTGTTTCGTTGGCGTGGTTACTGTCCCATGGTTCATCTCCTCTGCTTTTCCTTGTGTGTGTGTGTGTGTGTGTGTGTGTGTGTGTGGGTGTGTGTGTGTGTGTATGTGTGTGGCAAATTCCTTACACATGTACATAAAACTCTAATGTTTCATCAGCTGCATTCAGACTTGTTACCCTTGAAACCCATCGAACTGCTTTCACACACTTAACAATTGGCCCTGCAAGCAGGGTCCTTAGTGAACACAGCTGCAGGGGAGATATTTTGGAATTGGGGGCAGGAGTTTTGGAATCAGGGCAGCACCATAGTTGTTGGCAAAATCACGAACGGCAATGATGAAGTGTACAGGAGGGAGATAGATCAGCACTTTGAGTGATGTCACACCAAAAACCTTGCGCTCAACTTTAGCAAAACCAAGGAGATGATTGTGGACTTCAGGAGGAAGTCAGGGGTACACGACCCAGTCTTCATTGAGTAGTGGAGAGGGTCAAGAGCTTCAAATTCCTGGATCTCCGAGGATCTGTCCAGGAGCCTCCATATGGACACAATCAGAAAGAAGGCTCACCAGTGGCTGTACTTTGTGAGGTGTCTGAGGAGCTTCGATATCTCACCGAAAACACTCAAAATCTTCTACAGGTGTACCGTGGAGAGCTTTCTGGCTGGTTGCATCACTGCCTGGTATGGAGGTGCCAAATCTCAGAACATGAAAAAACTCCAGACGGTTATTAACTCAGCCTGCGACATCATAGGCACCAGACTTCACTCCATCAAGGACATCTATATGAGGTGGTATCTTAAAAATGCAGCATCTATCCTCAACAAGGCCATGCCCTCTTCCCTCTGTTGCCTTTGGGAAAAAGGTACAAGAGCCTAAAGACGAGCACTCAGCAGCATGAGGACAGCTTCTTCCCACTGCCATCAGATTCCTGAATAATCAATGGACCAAAGACACTGCCTTACTTTTCGTGGACAACTATTTTTATTTTTTTATATATTATTGTTGTAAGATATTCATAATATGAATGTTTGGTTAATGATGCTGCTGTAAACCATGGAATTTTGTGACTTGTTCATATACAATAAATTTTGATTCTGATTCTGAGAACTAGTGCAGGCAGAGAGGATATGATCCCTGGGTGGACTACTGATAGTGCAGTGTTTGGGAGCTTGGCAAGCATGCTGGCGGACCATGGCAAACCAGTAGATGTGTCGAAGCACTTGGACCCATGTGGTGAGAAAATGGGTCAGCACGTGGTATCTCTCCTCAAGAAATTAGGATTCCCAAAACTAAGGGGAGTCAGAGGGGTACCTTTTGGCTGGTAGCATCTCTCCTGAGAAATCAATGTGAGATCATAGAAAGGAGAGTTCCCAGAAAAATAACATGATAGATGCACTCCAATAGCACTGCCATGCACTGCAGGAGGCATCAGGCTGCCCAAGCCTGAGTAACTGATCTCAAGGTGAGTGGGACAGAGGTAGCTTGCAGGCTGCATACAGCCCACCCATCCAGCTGGCAGACAGACCGGTTAAGGTCTGAGCCAGTGCCCTGTGAGGGGAATAGGCCCGGCACATGGTTGGGGAGGGTGATGTTGGATGGGTAGTGTCGAGATTGAGGACAAAAACTGCCCCGCAAGTCCTCCCCCTTCACACCTGAACCCCTGCAGGCTCGACCAGAGAACACGTGGCTGCAGACCTGCCACAAGGGCACCCCACCAACCTCACAGAATGGGGAAGAAGCAGAGAATTGGGGACCTCAAGTAGACATACCTGTGGCCACTGCAAAACCAGAGGGACATGGGAATATTCAATGAAAGAACTGATTGCGCTGGGAAACACATATTGTCAGTACCCGGGCGAACACCTTACTGCTTGGCTGATCAGGATCTGGAATGAGAAGGCCCTCAATATGAACCTCTCCCATCAAGAAGCAAGCACCTTGGGTAGCTTCTCGTATCTGCAGACAATTAATAATGTCCTGTGCGTACCACATCAAAGGATCTGTGACATCACCTCCCTGTAGAATCAGGTGGTGATGGCAGTGCAAGCCCGATACTAAACTGCTAGAATAGACCTATATAGCCAGCCACAGTGGAACATGATTAGCGAGGGGATAAGGGTCATCAGGGAATGGACTTTAATTACAGACATATGTGGGGGAGTCCACGACCACCACTTTCCTGAGAATATGAAGGTTACTGATGCCTTAGTTGGCTATGTAGTCACCAGAGTGTGTCCTGACCTAAAAACAATGCTCCTGTCGCTCATGGGACTGGCAACTGGGATGACTGTCCAGGAAACCATTGGATTATTAGAAGGACTTGAATACATGGAGCAGGAAGCACCCAGTCAAGTCTGCAAGGCCGAGGTGAGGGTGGGCGATGAGGAACCCCAGTTTACCCGCAAAGAGTTGTTTACAGCATTGGTGCCCACTGGTGTTGAGCTTCCTCGTTTTCATGGGATTCCCACCTCCACCTTGTATGCACTCCGGAAAGCGCATTGCGGAGGGAAGCCCTGTTTGGGAGGAGCACTGACGTTCCTACCCATAACTCAGAACAATCCTCCCTCAGCTCCTCCCCCAACCACAGTGTCTCCTGATTCCCTCAGGTCAGAGCTGAGAACCCTGCTGTGACAGGAACTTGCCCGTATCAGGCAGCAGGAAACATTACCCATAGGGCAGCACACATCCACTCCCCTCCCATAGGACAGAGTCCAATTCACCTGGTGGATATGCTCAGTTGTCCTCTCCCGACTGGGCGATCTGAGGCCATACATCCTAGTAGCTCTACACTGGGGAAAAGGGAATACACAGGGTTGGATGGGCCTAGTAGACACTAGGACGAAGTGCCCTATCATCCATGGCAATACTAGAATCTGGGAAGACAGCAAGTCTCCGTAGAAGGTTCATGAGGCTCCATAATCTCTGCCAGAGAAGTTACCCTCTGCCTATCTATAGGCAATGATGTACTCTGCTTCATCCCCCTTTTCGTTGCTGACTCACCAACGTATATCTTGGGCAAGAACATGCTGAAGGGGCAATCCCTACATACTAACAAGGGGAAGTTCACCTTTGGGGTCACCCAAAGCATAGTAGTTGGGACAGCCAAATGAGAGCCATAGTTGTTCCCCGCCCCAGCAATCAATAATACCAGTGCTTTGGGACAACAAAGAGATCACATAACCTATAGACGGACTATTCAACAGCTCGGCCTGGTCTGTGTGAAAGAAAAATGGAATGTGGCACATGACTATCAATTACAGACAACTAAACAAAGTCACCCCCCCCCACTTCACTGCTGCAGTCCCTGATATAGTCACACTGATGGAGGTCACTAGGGGATGGGAGAATAAACATTGGTATTCCACTTTCTTCTCCATCCCCCTCAGTCCTGACTCCCAGGATCAATTTTCCTTCACCTGGGAGGGCAGACAGTATACATTTTGCCATCTGCCCCAGGGCTATGTACACAGGCCCACATTGTGTCATAGCTTAATCACCTGGGACTTAGAAAATATCAGTGGCACACTACATTGACGATATCCTCCTCCAGGGCTCCTCAGAGGAAGCAGTAGCACAAGCACTCGATGTGTTAATCACCTTGCTGTGGGCGCAAGGATGGGCCATTAACCTGGAAAAGGGTCCCAATCAAACAGTCCTTTTCCTGGGCATCCAGTGGCACTCTGGCAGCAGAGAAATTCCTGCAGCCAGTAAAAGCAAAATCCTCAATGCGGTGGAGCCCACCAACAGATCGAATTGCTGGGTCTGCATTTGAACTCTGGTGCAGACTGCTGAGGGACTCCCACTTACGTCCATCCCATTCAACGCCACAGAAATGGACTGTTTGGATGAACTGTTTAATTACATAAACTTCAGTGTTCTGATGTGGGATGAAGGGCAGCATGTCAAGCACCTGCCACCTACCTCCCCCTTACACATTACATCCACTGATCCCCATGGTGGGTGAGTGTTTCTGGAACTTTTTTTTCTTCCCTACAATCTGAGAAACTCTAAACGCCTGACTCTCAGGGCAGCTCCCCAACTGGTGAACAGGGATGGAGAATGTTGGTGCCGGCACTTTGATGAGTACTGGTCGAACCTGTCAGTAGGTCACAGCCAAGGGGTGCAGCAAAGCTGGGTGCTCAATGGCTCTCACTGGATATATGGACACCGTGCTGACCCCTGGCTCCCCATGGGATGGTACGGTTGTTGCTTGCCAGGATATATTGTGTCTTATATCCACCACTATAATGACCTTGGGGAGCTCCCAGCCTACTGTGGACAATGGGCCAGAAGGGGAATCACTGAGGCAGAGAGATTCTGGATGATCGTCTTCCCCCAGTATGACATTGCTTGCCTGTCCCGTGAAGTAATCTGCATGACAGTGTGCTGGAGACTCTGGCTAATGAGACGGCTGTGGCACTGTGGGATACAGAGGATGCTCTGACTGAGTGATGGCAGTGCTGACGGCTGTCCTGATGGTTACCTTGCATAAATGGATGGCCCTGGGCTACCTATTCACTGGTGAAGATGGTACCTGTACAGTGATTGGTAAAGAGTGCTGCACTTATATTCCTGACGAACTGGGGAACATCACTCGTCTGGCCAAGCACATCCAAGATTTGGTGGGTAAAATTGAAAAATCTTGCCACGTGACTTCTTTTGTGGAGGCTGCGTGCCTTTTGGTGCTCTGGGGAATTGGTGGGCTATTGCCATTCATTGGGTCACTACTATCAGTCTCATGGTGGTAGGGTTATGTCTTTTATGTTGCCTTTGTAAATTTATCCAGAAGGCTCCTAGTCTCTATTGATGTATGTAATGATTGGCGAGTGTTATGTCTTTCGAGGGGTGGAATGTAGTGTGGATTGTGGAGGGTCATGTAACCCCTCTGCCTGGAACCTGGTGGGAATTTAGATTGTGGGGGGCATGTGATCTCTCCATCTGGAACCTGATCGAAAGTCACCTCACCTGCCAATCAAGATCAAACCTTGGCTACAGGTCAGTGCACACCTGGTCATAGGGCCCTTTAATCACTTCATTGATATTTGGGCCGGACTCTCCTGTTGATGACACTATAAAGCTCTCCGCACGTGAGCCATCTTCCTCTTTTTCTTCTGAGATGAACCCAAGTTCCACTCCATGAACTGTGGGCAATATGTGTAAACAAAGGGTTGGGAGCTGTAGCATTGGGTGCCTAGTGTCCCTAGTTTAGTTAGATAAGAGCCACGCCTGCCAGGACTATCAAGGGGTGGCAGGGAGCGTATATGATAACTTAATTGTAAAGCCTACGACCCTCGAGTAGCTGCGAGTGCATGGTTTAATCTGTTGAGTGTATGTGTGTGTGTGTCATTTACCTCTGTTGTGAGTCCACTACATGTGTAAATAAAACACAACTGTTCAATCAGCTGCATTCAGACTCTTAATTCTTGGGACCCATCGAACCAGTTTCACACATATAACAGCATCCATGGAAGGCAATAGATGAAGGTTGCATCCAAATATTGGCTGTTTACTGCCTTCTTTAGATGCTGCCTGACCCACTGAATTCATCCAGCACCTTGTGTGTGTTGCTTCAGTTTTCCACCATTTGCAGGTTTTCTTCTTTAGCAATTGATCTGGATCATAGGACAATGGTGAATGATAGCTGACCAGGAGTTCTGAAACATAACGATCAGAACAACTGTGGTAAACTCACACTGTAACAGGATGAACATGCAAACCACATAAATAGTATCTAAGACCAGGGGTGAACCCTGGTCTCTTGAGCTGGGAGGCAGCAATTCAGTTATCTGTGCCACTGTAGGAAAGAGCTTTGTGCTACCCCAGCTTCCGTAAATGTCTTGCAACTCCAAGAGTTGGAATCAGTGTTGGAGAACACTGTACGATGAAACTGGAGAGCGTACCTAAAGAGAGGTTTCCAAAGGAACAATTCTAATGATTTATTCTCATCTGATTATGCTCCTTTGAACCTATTGGAATCTTATGGTTTTGGAGGTAGTTCAGAAGGAGGGTCATGAGGTTAATTCTAGAGATGAAGAGGTTAGCCACCGAGAAGAGATCGAGTTAACTGCTGCTATACTCACCGTGTACTTAATGTAGCAAAGATAAAAATACATATCCAAAACAAATCCAAAAGTTGATGTAGAGTTAAATACTGCTTCGATGAAGGTTGAGGTAAAACATGAAATTCTGCAGATGCTGAGTTTGAAATAGAAATGCAATGCTCTCTCAGGGTCTATGTGAGTGCTTGGGTATATGTGTGTTGGTTTTTCTGTTTGAAAAAAAAGAGCACAATGTACATCTGTATAATGTGAAAGGGATCGATACGAAAGAGGCAGGTTAGTCCTTTCAACTGGCAGGTGAGACTAGAACTAGGGGACATAGCATAAATATTCAGGGAAGGAGATTTAGGACAGAGAGGAGGAGGAACTGCTTTTCCCAAAGAGGTGAAGGAATTCTCTGTGAAGGGATCAGTAGAGGCTGCCTCCCTAAATATATTTAAGGTATATTTTGGGGGAATTGAAGATCATGAAGAAAAGGCGAGTAGGTGAAGCTAAGTCCACAGCCAGACAGCCATGATCTTATTGAATGACAAAGCAGGTTCGACCAGCCAGATCATAGTTCTTATGTCTTTGTGCACTATTGAATCAAGTGGTTCTATTGTTTTCAGTTTTAATTGGCTTACCCTCTGTTACACTAAATGTAAGCTCATTCATGGCTGCCTTGGGAATTTAGGTAACGTGAGCTGTGTTCACATCAAACTGAAAAAGTAAATTTGATGGAGTTTGCTTTCCCAGTTTCATTGAATACCCTTAAACGCATTTCCAGATTTCGGCACAGGGCATTCTCATCTGGATGGAGAATCGTAGAGTCATTTAATATAGAAACAGGCCCTTCAGCCTACTAAGTCTGCACTGGCCAACAATCACCTATTTTATTCCTTCTATGTCCCATCAACTACCCCACACATCTTACCACGTCTACATTCTTGTGGTAATTTACAACCAGCTGAACAAATGGCCCATCTGTGATTGCAAAATACGAAAGCAAATTTTCTCTTGTGCTTTATCCTGATTTCGAAATTCAATGGAATCTAATTTCAAAAAAAAGATTTGAACATCTCTATAGGATAGAACACAGAACACTACAGCAAAGTAAATACCCTTCAGCTCCTGATGATGTGCCGACACACATATTCCTGAGAAGAAATACTAAAATCTCCCTTTCCAGTAACCCTTCCATTTTTCCTCCATCCATGTGTCTATGAGTCTCTTAAATGCCCCCAATTTTCAGCCTCCACTTTCATCCCTGGCAAGGCATTCCAGGCACCCACAACTCTGCATAAAAAAACTTACCCCTGATGTCTCCCCTAAACTTCCCTCCTTTAACTTTGTACACATTCTCTGGTGTTTGCTAGTCCTGCCCTGGGAAACAGGTGCTGGTTGTCCACCCTATCTATGCCTCTTATAATCTTGATTGTCTCCTCTCATATCTCCAAGCTTCAGAGAGAAAAGTCCCAGCTCTGCTAACCTTGCCACATAAGACTTGTTTTCCAATCCAGATAATATCCTCTACATCCAATCCATAGCTTCCACATCCTTCCTATAATGAGGTGACCAGAACTGAACACAATACTCTGTGGTCTTACCAGAGATTTGTAGAGTTGCAATATGACCTCTCTACTCTTGAACTCAATTCACCTATTAATGGAGCTCAGCATCTCAAAGGCCTTCTTAACCTATCAACCTGTGTGGCAACCTTGAACCCCATGGTCCCTCTGTTCATCCACATTCTTAAGTAACCAATCATTAACCCTGTACTCCCTTCTGTTTTGTCCTTCCAAAATCCATCACCTCACACTTGAACTCCATCTGCCACTTTTAGACCCATCTTGGGTCTAAAAGACCCATCTGTCTATATCCTCTTGTAACCTTCGACAACCTTCAGCTCCATCTATCTATATCCTCTTGTAACCTTCGACAACCTTCAGCTCCATCCACATCCCAGCAACACAGTGGCAGATCAGGAGCAATTAAAATCACAAAGCAATTTACAAGCAGTTGGAACCTAAACCCAGCAGCAGCATGAAATCAGAAGCAGTTCCAGGAGAGAGGACAGGGGAACGCAACCAGCTTCTGACCCCAGAATACGTCCGTAGGGAAAGGGGATTCCAATTACAGAGGGTACCCTACACATGGGCTACCTACAGGGGTATACATGCTCCCATACTCCTGATAATTGGTAGCACAGCTACAATATCAATATTGGCTGTGACTACAGCGATACCCTGGTTAGCTTAACGGTTTGCTAGTCCCTTACCTGCAACCACATGGCAAGTGAAACTCAGGTGCTGCAGTTTATAACCTCTCTTGCTCAGCAGGGGCTGTGAGGTATGGGGCTGGCCAATGGAAGTGTGTGCTCTGGTTGGTGGGGTTACATTTGATTGGCAGGCTGGAGATGCTGGGCGGCACCTCAATGTTGATGGACAGCTGGATGTGGCTTCAGACATAACAGGAAATGATTACTGTCTATGTAACAGCAGGGGTCCCAGAACAGATCCCTGCAGCACTCCACTAGTTACTGACCTCCAGGCGTAATACTTTCCTTCTACTACTACTCTTTGCTTTCTTCCCGCAAGCCAATTTTTATCCACACAGCCAAGGTTCCACTGATCCTGTGCCTCATGGCTTTCTGATGGGTCTCTCATGGGGGACTTAAATGTTTTTCTAAAATTCGTGTAGACCACATCTACTGCCCTCATCAATTTCTTTATTTTTAACCTCTTCAAAAAATTCAGTTAGGCTCAATCTTCCCTTCACATCCTTGAGTAGAATGTACTTCTCCAAATGCTCATAGATCCTATCCTTAAGAATCCTCTCCAATAGTTTGCACACCACTGATGTAAGACTCACCGGTCTATAATTTCCAGGATTCTCTCTATTACCTTTTTTTAAACATTTGCCATTTTCCAATTCTCTGGCCACTCCCCTGTGGCCAGAGGGTTCAAAGATCATAGGATGTTTGCAGTATTGATTAGAAATATTTTTCTTACTGGATGCATTTATGACCAATGCAAAAAACACAAGGTCTCTTTTGCAATGTATATCTTCAGGGACAAGGTCTAGTTGGAGGCATTCTAGTTGTGGTTGTCTACTTGATTGCTGTAATAAACTCAACAGGACACACCAACCTTATATGTTCACTTTTCTAATATGCCATGGTTCCAGAATCAGCCATGGCTCTGGTTAGAAAAGAGAGCAAAGAGGAAAGGATTACACACTGAAATGATTCAGTAACCAAGATGAATATTTCAACCTGAGCTGCTCCCTTAGGAATCGGAAGTGATAAAATGATAAATCTTGTAAATGTGCTCAGGGGTAAACAAACATTTGTTTCCTTTATTTGCTGGAAAATTTAATTTCTAACAGGAGATAATCGGCCATCTGCCTTTGAATCTTAGCTTGTTTATTGCAAAGCTGAAGCAGACTATTCTGTTCATCAGGTTCCTGTCGGCTTTCAGCTATGCAACAGTATCAATCCTGCTCCTCTTTTATTTCCTGTAACCTCTTCCCTCTCATGTGCCCATAAAGTCCCCTTTGATTTCTTTTCCATATCCACATGAATTTAGAGCAGTGCTTTTCAAACTTCCCCCTAAACTCATATTTCATCTTAAGCAATCCTTACACCATAGGTGCTCTGTGATGAGTATGGGATTGCTTAAGGGGATATGTGGGAGGAAAGAAAAAGTTTGAAAACCACTGTTTTAATCGTCCCTCATTGACTCGTTCTGTGCATGGTTTCATAACTCCAAAGGAAATGGGCCAATGACAATTTTTCTCAACCAAAATATTTCAGTAACAATTAGGTAATTCTCAACCTTCCCTTCCCACTCACATACCACCTTAAGCAATCCCTTACTAACCACAGAGTAGTTATGGCATAGGGATTGTTTAAAATGGAATGTGAGTTTGGTAGGGTTGTGCAGTTTGAAAACCACTGATTTAGAGTAACCAATTAACCTACCAGCACAATCAATTTCAAAGCTAATGCTGCATCTTTCTCTATAACTCCTTGTAAGATCTGCTGATTTCTTTCTTTCTTTGGCTTGGCTTCGCGGACGAAGATTTATGGAGGGGGTAAAAAGTCCACGTCAGCTGCAGGCTCGTTTGTGGCTGACCAGTCCGATGCGGGACAGGCAGACACGATTGCAGCGGTTGCAAGGGAAAATTGGTTGGTTGGGGTTGGGTGTTGGGTTTTTCCTCCTTTGCCTTTTGTCAGTGAGGTGGGCTCTGCGGTCTTCTTCAAAGGAGGCTGCTGCCCGCCAAACTGTGAGGCGCCAAGATGCACGGTTTGAGGCGTTATCAGCCCACTGGCGGTGGTCAATGTGGCAGGCACCAAGAGATTTCTTTAGGCAGTCCTTGTACCTTTTCTTTGGTGCACCTCTGTCACGGTGGCCAGTGGAGAGCTCGCCATATAATACGATCTTGGGAAGGCGATGGTCCTCCATTCTGGAGACGTGACCCATCCAGCGCAGCTGGATCTTCAGCAGCGTGGACTCGATGCTGTCGACCTCTGCCATCTCGAGTACCTCGACGTTAGGGGTGTGAGCGCTCCAATGGAAGTTGAGGATGGAGCGGAGACAACGCTGGTGGAAGCGTTCTAGGAGCCGTAGGTGGTGCCGGTAGAGGACCCATGATTCGGAGCCGAACAGGAGTGTGGGTATGACAACGGCTCTGTATACGCTTATCTTTGTGAGGTTTTTCAGTTGGTTGTTTTTCCAGACTCTTTTGTGAAGTCTTCCAAAGGCGCTATTTGCCTTGGCGAGTCTGTTGTCTATCTCATTGTCGATCCTTGCATCTGATGAAATGGTGCAGCCGAGATAGGTAAACTGGTTGACCGTTTTGAGTTTTGTGTGCCCGATGGAGATGTGGGGGGGCTGGTAGTCATGGTGGGGAGCTGGCTGATGGAGGACCTCAGTTTTCTTCAGGCTGACTTCCAGGCCAAACATTTTGGCAGTTTCCGCAAAGCAGGACGTCAAGCGCTGAAGAGCTGGCTCTGAATGGGCAACTAAAGCGGCATCATCTGCAAAGAGTAGTTCACGGACAAGTTTCTCTTGTGTCTTGGTGTGAGCTTGCAGGCGCCTCAGATTGAAGAGACTGCCATCCGTGCGGTACCGGATGTAAACAGCGTCTTGATTATTAGCTTGTGTTAATTGTTTTTGAGTCATAGAGTCTCACAGCATGAAAACAAGTCCACAGGCTAAGCTTGCCCATGTCAAACAATGTGTCCTCTTGCTTTAGTCCTTCTTGCTTGCATTCGGCCCAGATCCCTCTTATCCCCACCCTAACCCTAACCCTAACCCTAATAAATAACATTAGTTATCCGAGTATTTCATTTTTTAAATTTTTTTATTTTTCACACTATAAACCATACTGACCAAAATACATACAGACATTTTTCTCTTAAATATATAGTGTCATTTTCTCCCCTTTTACCCCCTCCCTTCCCTCACTCCCTCACCCCCCCCATCTATTCAAAGTTCAATCTATATTAAACCCATTAAACAATTTTGTCACTTAATAAAAATAAACAAGAAATTTTTGTCCTTTACTTTTATATACTGAGTCAGTTCATTTCGTTGTCTTCTCCTTTTGTCATTTTAGGTGGTGGAGGTCCGTGGTAGGATTTCTCTATTGTATTTCATGTATGGTTCCCATATTTGTTCGAATATTGTGATGTTATTTCTTAAATTATATGTTATTTTTTCTAATGGAATACATTTATTTATTTCTATGTACCATTGTTGTATTCTCAAGTTGTCTTCTAATTTCCAGGTTGACATAATACATTTTTTTGCTAGTTAGGGCTATCATAATAAATCTTTTTTGTGCTCCATCCAAATCGAGTCCAAATTCTTTATTTCTTATATTAATTAAAAGGAAAATCTCTGTTTTTTTTGGTATATTGCTTTTTGTGATTTTATTTAATATCTGGTTTAGATCTTCCCAAACTTTTTTCACTTTTTCTCATGCCCAAATTGCATGCATTGTTGTTCCCGTTTCCTTTTTACAGTGAGAACATCTGTCTGATACTGTTGGGTCCCATTTATTTAACTTTTGTGGTGTGATGTATAGCCTGTGTAACCAATTATATTGTATCATGTGTAACCTCGTGTTTATTATATTTCTCATAGTTCCAGAGCATAGCTTTTCCCATGTTTCATTCTTTATCTTTATGTTTAGATCTTGTTCCCATTTTTGTTTAGGTTTACAGTTTGTTTCCTCATTCTCCTTTTCTTGCAGTTTGATGTACATGTTTGTTATAATTTTTTAAATTATCATATATTCAGAATTGCTTCCTTCTGGTAACCTCAGACTGTTTCCCAATTTGTCCTTCAAGTGGGTTTTCAGTTGGTGGTATGCAAACCTTGTATCGTGAGTTATATTTGTCCTTCATTTGTTCAAAAGATAATAATTTATTTCCCGAAAAACAATTTTCTATTCTTTTGATCCCTTTTCTCTCTCATTCTCTGAAGGAAAGGTTATTTATTGTGAAAGGGATTAGTTGATTTTGTGTCAATATTAATTTTGGTAGTTGATAATTTATTTTATTCCTTTCTTCGTGAATCTTCTTCCAAATGTTGAGCAGATGGTGCAATACTGGTGAATTCCTATGTTTCATCAATTTTTCATCCCACTTATATAGTATATGTTCAGTTATCTTCTCCCCTATTTTATCTAGCTCTAACCTGGTCCAATCTGGTTTTTCCCTTGTTTGATAAAAATCTGATAGGTATCTTAATTGTGCTGCTCTATAATAATTCTTAAAGTTTGGTAGTTGTAAGCCTCCTTGTTTGTACCATTCTGTTAATTTATCTAGTGCTATCCTCAGTTTCCCCCCTTTTCCATAAGAATTTCCTTATTATTTTCTTTAGCTCCTTGAAGAATTTCTCTGTAAGGTGAATTGGTAATGATTGAAATAGGTATTGTATCCTTGGGAAGATATTCATTTTAATACAGTTTATCCTTCCTATCAGTGTTAGTGGTAAGTCTTTCCAGTGTTCTAAGTCGTCTTGTAATTTCTTCATTAATGGCTGATAATTTAGTTTATATAGATGGCCAAAATTATTATTTAGTTGTATACCAAGGTATCGAATTGCTTGTGTTTGCCATCTAAATGGTGATTCTTTCTTAAACTTTGTGAAATCTGCATTATTCATTGGCATTGCTTCACTTTTATTTGCATTGATCTTGTACCCCAATACTTCTCCATATTCCTTCAATTTCTTATGTAATTCTTTTATTGATATTTCTGGTTCTGATAAGTATATTATAACGTCATCTGCAAATAGTCTGATTTTATATTCCTTCTCTTTTATTTTTTATCCCTCTTATTTTATTTTATGTTCTTATCAGTTCTGCTAGTGGTTCTATAGCTAACGTGAACAGTGAGGGAGATAGTGGACATCCCTGCCTTGTTGATCTGCTTAATTTAAATTGGTTCGATATATATCCATTTACTGTCACTTTCACCAATGGTTCCTTATATAATGCTTTAATCCAATTAATATATTTCTCTGGTAGGTTGAATTTTTGTAGTACTTTGAATAAATAATTCCATTCTACTCTGTCAAAGGCTTTCTCTGCGTCTAAAGCAACCGCTACTCTTGGAGTTTTGTTTCCTTGTACTGCATGGATTAAGTTAATGAATTTACAGATATTGTCCGTTGTTCGACTTTTTTTAATAAATCCAGTTTGATCTAGTTTTAATATTTTTGGTACACAGTCAGCCAATCTGTTTGCTAATAGTTTAGCTATTATCTTATAATCTGTGTTAAGAAGAGATAATGGTCTATACGATGCTGGTGTTAGTGGATCTTTCCCCGTCTTTGGTATTACTGTAATTATTGCTGTTTTGCATGAATCTGGTATGTTTTGTGTTTTTTCAATCTGGTTCATGACTTCCAGGAGAGGAGGAATTAATAAGTCTTTAAATGTTTTATAGAATTCTATTAGGAGTCCATCCTCTCCCGATGTTTTATTGTTCGGTAGTTTTTTTAATATCTCCTGTTATTTCTTCTATTTCAAATGGTTTTATTAATTTATTTTGCTCCTCTGTTTGCAACGTCGGTAGTTCAATTTTAGTTAGAAATTGATCTATTTTGTCTTCTTTCCCTTCGTTTTCAGTTTGATATAGGTGTTCATAGAATTCTCTGAAGTTTTCGTTGATCTCCGTTGAGTTATATGTAATTTGTTTGTCCTTTTTCCTTGATGCCAGAACCGTTCTTTTAGTTTGTTCTGTCTGAAGCTGTCACGTTAGTATTTTGTGCATTTTTTCTCCTAGCTCATAATACTTCTGTTTTGTCTTCATTATGTTCTTCTCCACCTTATATGTTTGTAGTGTTTCATATTTTATTTTTTTGTCTGTCAATTCTCTTCTTTTAGTTGTATCTTCCTTTATTGCTAATTCTTTTTCTGTATTTGTTATTTCCATTTCCAACTGTTCAATTTCTCGATTGTAATCCTTCTTCATCTTAGTTACATAACTTATTATCTGTCCTCTGATTAATGCTTTCATTGCGTCCCATAGTTATACTTATCTTTCACTGATTCTGTATTTATTTCAAAGTATATTTAAATTTGTCGCTCAATTAATTCTTTAAAATCCTGTCTTTTAAGTAGCCTGGAGTTTAATCTCCATCTATACATCTTTGGTGGGATGTCTGTTAGCTCTATTGCCAATAACAGGGGTGAGTGATCCGATAACAATCTAGCTTTATATTCTGTTTTCTTAACTCTTCCTTGAATGTGGGCTGATAACAGGAATAGGTCTATCCTTGAGTATGTTTTATTTCTTAATGAAAGTTAACATATCTGCCTCTACCATTTTGGCAGTTCATTCCAAATACCCATTGTTCTCTGAGTGGAGAACTGTCCCTCATGTTCCTTTTAAATCCCAAACCCTCACCTGATAGATATGATCTCTAATGTTAGATTCTCTACTCAAGGAAACAGATTGTCAATATTCACCTTACTACTGTCCCTCATGACTTTATAAGATCCTCTCTCAACCTTCTATGCTCTAAGGAGTTTTTCCCTGTCTCTTACATTATCTCGCTTCCCCAACCCTGGCAACAGCAGGATGAGGGAAGGTCTTGTATTTGTTGTAACATCTGTGTTATAAATGATCTGCCTAGTTCATCTTTAGTACGGAATTAGAGTAACCATTTTCTCTGGAAGAGAAATGAAGAATATCATCCTGGCATGAGTGAAGTAAAGCTCTGAGGTGGCAGTGGGTCTTGAAGCAGTTTCTGAATGGGGAGGTTTAATAAGAGGCAGCACCCTGAGAACACCCATCTTGAAACCAGCTGGGAGTTCAGGCTTTGGTGAGGAAGCCAAATAGTGACCAGGTAAAGTTTTTTACTTTTCCCTTTCTTCAGAGAAGGGACTGGGGATAAAGGATATGGAAGATGGGGCAGAAGTATCCTCCTCCTGCAGGACATGAAATATCAGGGACATCTCCAACATCTCCGGTGATTATAGCTGCAGGATGTGCATCCAGCTGCAGCTCCTGTCAAATCGCTAGAAGAATTGAGGGCATGGCTGGAGCATCAAGGGTGCAGGAAATGTTGTAAATTGTATATTTACAGAGTAGAGGAAAGGAAGCCAGTGCAAGCAGGTACAGTATAATTCCCCCAGCTTAAACAGTTTGACTGGTTTGGTTACCATGGTGTGGAGGGGTGGCCTCCCAGAGGCAATCTAAGCTGAAGCAGCTTAGATTGTAACTCTACAATTGACCCTGCTAGACAGCAAGGGAGGGAAAAGTCCAGACAAATGGAAGTGGTGGGAGGTTAAAACAGACAGGCACTTCTGTGGCTGAGCCTGAGACTCCAGGATGGTATGTTACCTCCCTGGTGCTGGAGGTCAGGGGTGTCTCAGATCAGGTATGGAGCATTCTGATCGGGTGGGAGAACTGTTAGAGGTAGCAGTATACATTGGTACTGCACAATACACAAAATAGCTGGAGATGCTCAGTAGGTTAAGCAGAATCTGCAGGAAATAAAGTAACCCTTGTTTCAGGCCTGAGCCTTCTACAATCGCAGCATCTGCAAACTTTCCTGTTTAACTTCAAATCAGTACTGCCTTATTCCTTCTGCAAAATGGGCATTTTTCACCAGATAATTGTCTTCAAACTGATATTTTGAATCCAATAACATCTATATCCTTTCACAGCCATGAACTTTGATATCCTCTTCATTGTGCTCTTTTTGTAGACATGATAGCCAAATCCACTTCATGCAATTGTTTCCCCACACCTAGAGTATTTCACTTCTAACCACTCACACTTGCATTGCCTCTGAGCCATCGATCTGAGTTCAGTCCTGATCTCCAGTGCTGCTTATGTACAAGTTGCATGTTCTCCCTGTGATTTCATCGGTTTCCCGAGGGGGACCTGTTTATCCCACGTTCTGAAGGCATGGGGGTTATTAAATTAATTAGTCACTCGAAATTGTTCCGCAGTGTGCAGGTGAATGGTAGCATTGAGGGGAAATTGATGAGAATGTGGAGAGAAAAGGTTATGTGGAACATAGTTGTGAATGGGATTTCTCTTGTGTTATCATAGATGGACCTTCTTCAGTGTGCATAAAAATATAGAAATATTGACATGAAAGCCACCTTAGCCATACCTCCCCACTCTCTCCTTATAATTCAAATACTCGTGTTCAGGCAATATCCATGAATATTTTCTGCATCTTCTCTAATCACATCCTTTCTATAGAAAATGGCAACAAGAACTGTGGGTTCCAGCTGTACAGTTGTAACATGATGTCCCAATTACTGAACTCAGTACACTGAAAATTGAAGGAAAGCATACAATATGTTATCTTCACTGTCTTTAATACCTGTGTTCACATTTTTAGGGAACTTAGCACTTACATTTATTCGTCTCTCTGTTCTTCAATATTCTCCAGGACCCTGTCCTGCTTTAACATCTCGAAATGCATCATGTTGTATCCATCCAAGCTATACTCCAGCTGCCATGGTTTTGCTCATTTTCCCAGTTGATCTAGATTCTGTGGATTCCTTAGATAATCTTCTTCGCTGCCCACCACACCACCTCTTTTGGTGTCATCTGCAAACCTGGCCTGTAATTCCCTGACTTGCTGTTCTAATTCTTCTGAATAAAATGCACATTAGCCATCCTCTAGTATTGCTGTATCCTACCTGGGGTTATGGAAGACTTGAAAAGCTCATTCTAAACTTCCCACCATGTCCTACAATGCAGTCCAGAGTGTTTTATCCACCTGTATATGTCTCAAGAATTCCAATACATCCTCTTTTGTAATATCAATTTGTTTCAGGATTCTCTTCTCTTGATTCTTTAGTTTCCATGGCTTTTTCCATGTAAATACAAATGAGAAATATTAATTTAAGACCTGTGTGAAACAAGAAACTCTGCAGATTCTGTAATTGTATAAATATCTACAATTGCTGGAGAGACTCAACAGGTCCCACGGCGTCTAAAAGACGCAAAGATGTATCTTCTTTATGTATGTGGTATACTGTATATTTACTTCATTCAATACTTCACCCATCTCCTGTGGCTCCTGTAATGGAGGATTTAGACCAGCTTATGAAAGAAGGGATGCAGTTGCAGCAGAAAACATAATCTAAATTCCACCATGGGGCCCAGGATGCAGTTGAATCAGAAGACATTACCTAAATTTACACTATGGGGCCCAGGGATGCGTATGAATCAATAGACATTATCCAACTTCCACCATGAAGCCAAGAGATGCAGTTGTCTTTTGTTGGTTGCAAACTGTCAAGAGACTTTGAAGATAATTAAATCATTTGTTCAAAGAGATAAGATCTGAAGTAAACAACTTTTGGTAATATAAGCCATGGTCCCACTGCTGAAGTTTGAGACTCTCCAAGAGGTGGCAACATCTCTCAGCAAGAAGAAGAACTTCAAGATTCCAACCAACGTCCCGGTCCGGGGAGGTGGAGAAGCTGCTACCGGCGCCCAGACAACCTACTACAAGTGTGCAGTCGTTGCCTCGCTTTGGCAGTTGGGACCAGTCCAGGCATTGATAAGTATAATTGGGAAGGGCTTGCATGTTGTAGTGTGAATTCAGCTTTAAATTTAGTAATAAAGACTTGTATAAACTGAACTGCTCTCGGTGTGTGTGTGTCTATTTTCTTTCATTAGCTCAAACACTGTGACCAATCTAAAATGAACAAAATGAGAGGTATAAGTTTACCCAAGACAGCTCCACGCATAGATGGTCACACTGATCCTTAATGGGACTTATTTGCTTCCTAATCATCCTTTTTCATCTGTAAATAAAATTTGCTTCAACAGTTTTTGCTCACCCTAACCCTCCTACTTGTTTGGATTTATAATGAATGTCTGTTTTCCTTTCTCTTCAACATCAATCCAACCCTCTTCCCTTCTCTCCCCTCCTTGCTTCTGAAATACAAAGAACAAGCAACATGCTCCCTACTCCTTCCATTGGTCAGTGAGGAATTTGGTTTCCTTGGTTACTGTTCAGATGAGATCTTGCTGAAGATCTAGCTGTTTGCCAGAAGCTGTGATGGATAATGTTCCCCTTGAGGTTCAAGGATGTTGGGAAACATAGAGACTAATGCAAGGGAGGAACTGAAAGAAATCAGTATCTCTAAGGACATGGTCTTGGGGAAATTGATGGGATTGAAGGCAGATAAATCCCAAGGGCCTAATAATCTACATCCTAGGGTACTTAAGGAAATGGCCATTCAGATAGCAGATGCTTTAAGAATTATTTTCCAGAACTTGATAGACTCAGGATCAGTACCCATGGATTGGAGGGTAGCTAATGTTACCCCACTATTTAAAAAGGGGGGGTAGAGAAAAAGCGGGGAATTATAGGCCGGTAAGCCTTACATCAGTAGTGGGCAAAATGATGTAATCCATTATTAAGGATGCATATGACTAGCAGAGAAGGGATCGGACAGAGTCAACATGGATTTACAAAAGGTAACTCGTGCTTGACAAATCTATTGGAATTCTTTGAGATGGTGACAGGTAAAATAGATGGGGGAGAGCCAGTGGATGTGGTGTACCTGGACTTCCAAAAGGCCTTCGATAAGGTCCCGCATAAACGACTGGCTTACAAAATCAAGGCTCATGGGATTGGGGGCAAAGTATTGATGTGGATTGAGAACTGGCCGGCAGGTAGAAGACAGAGAGTTGGGATAAATGGCTCGTTTTCTGAGTGGCAGGCGGTGACCAGTGGGGTGCCACAGGGATCTGTACTGGTACCCCAGCTGTTCACAATTTACATTAGTGATCTGGATGAGGGGATTGGATGTAATATCTCCAAATTTGCAGATGACACTAAGCTAGGAGGGGTTGTGTGCACGGAAGAGGGGCTCAGGAAGCTCCAGTGTGATTTGGATAAATTGAGGGACTGGGCAGATACATGGCAAATGCACTACAATGTGGATAAATGTGAGGTTATCCACTTTGGTAATACAAACCAGAGGGCAGATTACTATTTGAATGGCAATAGATTAAGAGATACGGAAGTGCAGAGAGACCTAGGGGTACTTGTTCACCAGTCTCTGAAGGCGAGCATGCAGGTACATCAGGCGGTTAAAAAGGCAAATGGTATGTTGGCCTTCATATCAAGAGGGTTTGAGTATAGGAACAAGGATACCTTACTGCAGCTGTACAGGGCCTTGGTGAGACCACACCTGGAGTATTGTGTGCAGTTTTGGTCACCTTATCTAAGCAAGGATGTTCTTGCAATGGAGGGAGTGCAGAGACGATTCACCAGGCTGATACCTGGAATGGCAGGAATGACTTATGAGGAAAGATTGAGCAAATTGGGATTGTACTCGCTGGAGTTTAGAAGATGGAGAGGGGATCTCATAGAGACATATAAAATTCTGACAGGACTGGACAGAATGGATGCAGATGGGATGTTTCCAATGAAGGGAAAATCCAGAACCCGGGGCCATGGTTTGAGGATAATAGGAAAACCATTTAGGACCGAGATGAGGAGGAATTTCTTGACCCAGAGGGTGGTGAATCTGTGGAATTCATTGCCACAGAGGGCAGTAGAGGCAGGTTCATTAAATATATTTAAGAGGGAATTAGGTATATTTCTTCAGTATAAGGGTATTAAAGGTTACGGAGAGAAGGCGGGGACGGGGTACTGAACTTTAAGATCAGCCATGATCTCGTTGAATGGCGGAGCAGCCTCGAAGGGTCAAATGACCTACTCCTGCTCCTATCTTCTATGTTTCTATGTTTGATTCTGGATGAGATATACAACATTGATCAGTAAGCACATTGTTTTGTATTTGGTGGAAATGTGTCCCAAAAAAGATTGAGCCATATTCTAACTGGTTTCCTTTCATTAATCACTACAGATAAACTGATCTTAATTTTTAGGGAAATCTTTAAAAAGATCAGATCCAGACTTTGATGCTCTAATGGTCATATATAAAATTAATCTTCATCTGAAAGACAGGCTCACAAGACCAGGGCGCAATAAAATCCAAGCCAAACAATACCGATATGAAAACAATAGCTGGAAACACTCAGCAGGTGTGGAGATGAATGTATTAAGTTGGTGAACCCTTTTTAACATAGCTGGAATCAGGTGTTATTGATTGGATTTACAGGGCATCAGATTTACTCCCAACTAGACGTGGGGATTCATTCCATCAGTGGGGCCCAGCTTGGGAGATGTAGATTTTTAATTTAATTAATTTGAAGATGCAGCATGGTTACAGGCCTTTCCCTCCCACCACACTGCGCTGCCTAAATACACCTGACATGAGGCTGACTTGGAATGGACAAAAACCCACAAAAGAGGGGGAATTGAAGGGATGGGCGAATCTGACAGCAAGGAAAGGATGGGGAGACAGGCAAGCTGAACAGGGCACCGTCTATTGCAGTATTTACTTGTGGGAACAGAGAAGCTCCATTGTCCCAAAGGAAACAACATTGGTGACCTTGAAAAGGGAAATTACTTCTCTTCTTTGCCAGGATAATTTACTTTGTATCCTTACATACCTTATGTGAATTTGAACCATAGCAAAATGTGTGCAGCATTGCTCACTTTGATAGACTTATTTTTGGTGTTTATTTCCAGTGTAGGTCAGATTGGGACTCAGATTGAGTTGAATTAACTAAAGTTGGATTAGGTTTTCACCTTATACCCAAGAAAACCTCCAAACCACATGGCCGATTTTAAATTCCATCTGTGTAGTTCCTGCTCCTGGAGGGCATGGGAACCAGAGGACTGGAGAGAACCAATGAAATTATAGCCACTGGCTGCCACAAGCAGGAGACCACTAGCCTCAATGTGCCAGATGTCAGGCTTCAATCCTGACTTGTGTGAATTGTGGACATTCTCACGGTGACTACATGGATTTTCTCCAGCTGCTCCAGTCTCCTCACGCATGCAGGTTGGTAAGATGAATAAACAACTGTGTACATAAGTGGCAGAATCTGAAGGGTGGGAGGCAGTTTATGAGAATCTGGGGGCAACAAAACATAATACCGGATTATGTAAATGGGTAATTGATGGTTGTTACAGTCTTGAGCGGAGGGTTGGATTTGCTTAAGGTTTGCATGTCCTAGCTATCTGTGACCCCATGAGATACAGAGGATGAAGAGGATGTTAAGAATATGTTCCCACCAGAAGGCCTTGCTTACCAAAAACCTGAATAATAAGGTGTAAAACAGAATCTCGAATGTGTGATCTGTGAATTTTCTTTTTGTTATTCATTGAAATCAATAGTTTTGAATAAAAGCTGCACCAAACCATCCAGTATTGACCTGTAGATCAATCGTATATCATTATGGTGTCATTGAATAAAGGGGAAAAACAATTTTCTCTGATGCTCTTGCTCTCATAAATTGTATTGTAATTTAAATGTCTCATTGATGAAGTATAAGGATCTGAAAATAGGGGGTCATTTGCAGAATGTGTGGCTTGTAAAAGCTGATATCTCTAAGGCAAACAACATAATTTACATCAGCCAATTCAAGGCATAAAGTTAACAACAGACCAAGGTTTGCTGACAAAAACCAAGATGAGGTTCTCATCAGTGTTAACACTCAGGATGCTGATGGTATGGATAATTGCATGCTATGTTAAGAATAGGTGGTTAGACTCTCTCTTGTGGGGAGAGACAGTCGGTGACTGATCCTTTTCCTATTTGCCACTCATCAGCTCGTGCCTGAATTCTAATTTAAACATACAGCTCGGTAACAGGCCCTTTTGGCCCACGACCCTGTGCTGCCCCAATTACACCCAACTGACCTACAACCCTGGTAAGTTTCAAAGGGTGGGAGAAAACCAGAACTTCTTACAGACAGTGTCTGCTTTGAACCCTGGTACCTGGTCACTGGCACTGTAGCAGTGTTGTGTTAACCACTACGACCTCCATGCCGAATGCTATCTAGATCTTGCCACATGCAGGCACGAACTCCTTCTTAGGCTGAGGAGGTACAGATAGAATCATACACTAAATAATTCAGTTGGACTCTCAGGCTGATTAATCACACACATATCATGTGAGTTTGACTTCAAACAAACTAACAAACAAAAATCAGCATGATGCCCCAGTCCTTAGGTGTGATAAAGCTGGCAGCAGCTTGCCTGTTTATAATGCAAATATCCAGAAACTTCATAAAAACCAGGAAAATAAAAATTTTTGTTTTGCTTTTTTCAGCAGATACTTGATTATTTATGCTCAATATTTATATTTATTTGGTGTGTGGATATTTTAAGAATGGAAAGAGTTTTAACCCCTACTTCCCCTGTCTGAACTACCCTGTCTTGAATCAATTGCATTAATTCATCTGACTGTGATGCAGCTGGATTCCTGCCACTTTCCATTTTTATCTCTTTTTCCAAGAAGCCGACAATCCACGGCCTGCACCTGGTCCCGATCTTTCTTGAACAGGAAATGGAAATTAAATTAAAACTGCTAATGCATAAAATCAGAAATAGAACTGAAAATGTTGGAAGATCTCAGCATCTCAGGCAGTATCTGTGGAAACAGACAACGGTTCTGGTCTGCAAGCCTTCATTTTGACTTTCTCTTTCCAAGGTTTTACAAGCATTTTAAATTTAGCTACACTAACCATGCCACCCATATCTCTACGAATCTAAGCCATTTTGAAATTCTATTACAGACACTCTCTTTGTTCTACATATTCCTCTCCCATCTTCCCTAATTTAAAAAAACTTACGTTGCTTTCTTTTCCAGTTCTGACGGAGGGTTGCAGACCTGAAACATCAACTGTTACACTCTCCAGAGATCCTGCTTGTCCTACCAAGTGTTCCTATTTTATTTGAGAATCATAATAAGTTTATTGTCAAACAATGTGCAGATGCTCGGAAATTCTTACAGGCACTTGAAAGGACAAAGTATGATACTGAACTGAATTGAATGAAAAACCTCAATAAATACACAAGATAGATAATAAATATTCAGTTATTCTCGTGCAAAACAAATGTGACTTTGCAATACTGCAGACAGTCCTTTTATGCCATTGAAGTTGTCCGTAATTAGTGCAATATGAAGGAGGTTCAAAAGTCTCTGTTGGAAATAAATTGTTCTTGAACCTAAGGTAGCTGTGAAAAGAAATTATGACAAGGGTGATGGGGATGGATCCCTTTATTTCCCATTCAAATGTGTTGACTGGGATGCAATAAGATAGCCGAGACTTGTACTTTTAACCATGGTCTTACCTGAGAGTAAGTTTGTGTGATTATTCCATGCAAGGACATCAAACATACACAAAAAAACCCAAATCCTCCATACCCCATGATCCTCTATTTTTCGTTCATGTATGTGCCTGTCTAAAAGTCTTTTAAATGCCCTTACTCTCCATCATCAACCCTGGCAATGCATTCCAGACACCCACAACTCTGTGTATAAAACTTACCACTGATGTCTCCCTCTCAACTTTCCTCCCTTCACTTTGTACAATGTCCTCTGCTGTTTGCTGCTCCTGCCCAAGGGGAAAAGGGCAAGCTGTCCACCCTATCTATGCCTCTCATAATTTTGTAGATTTTTATTGTCACCTCTCATTCTTCCTTTCTCCAAAGATAAAAACCCTATCTCTGCTAACCTTTCCAATCCTGGCAACATCCTCATAAATCTCCTCTTCACCCTCTCCATGGCTTCCACATCCTTCTTGTAATGAGGTGTCCAGAAATGAACACAATATTCTAAGTGTGGCCTCATCAGAAATTGATAGAGCTCCAATATTAACTCACGACTCCTGAACCCAATCCTCCAACCAGCATTCCGTAGGCCTTCTTAACATTTCTATCAACCTACGTGGCAACCTTGAGAGATCTGTGGGTTTGGACCCCAAAGTCCATCTGTTCTTCCACACTGTTAACTATCCTACCATTAACTATGTACTCTGCCTTCGAGTTTGACCTTCCAAATTGAAACACCTCACGCTTATTCAGATTAGACTGCATCTGCCACTTTTCCACCCAACACTGCATCCTATCTATATCCTGTTGTAACCAACGACAACCATTAACATGATCCACAACTTCTCCAACCTTTGTATCATCTGCAAACCTCCTGACCTAACCCTCTACTTCTTTGTTCAAGCCATTTATAAAAAAAACACAAAGAACAGGGTCCACAGAACAGATCTCTGTGGATCTGTTCCACAGGGCAGCATCATTAACATAGTGGAGTTTGAATCCTGCGCTGTCTGTAAGGACTGTAAACATTCTTCCCATGCCTCAGGGTTTTCCTTAATCCTACTTGCCCCCTTTGAGCTCTCCTAAGTTCTTTTTTAAGTTCCTTCCTGGCTACCATATAATTCTCATGAGCTCTTCTTGTTTTTTGCTTTTAATGTATGCTTACTTCTGCAAGGACTGCCTAAAGAAATCTCTTGGTGCCTGCCACATTGACCACCGCCAGTGGGCTGATATCGCCTCAAACCGTGCATCTTGGCACCTCACAGTTCGGCAGGCAGCAACCTCCTTTGAAGAAGACCGCAGAGCCCACCTCACTGACAAAAGACAAAGGAGGAAAAACCCAACACCCAACCCCAACCAACCAATTTTCCCTTGCAACCGCTGCAACTGTGTCTGCCTGTCCCGCATCGGACTTGTCAGCCACAAACGAGCCTGCACCTGTCGTGGACATTTACCCCTCCATAAATCTTCGTCCGCGAAGCCAAGCCAAAGACAAAAAAGACTTCTGCTTAACTAGCTACCTCATCTGTTTTGAAAATGTTCCCTTTTCCTACTATCTTTTCCCTGACTCGGGCGAATAAATCTTTCCAGAATCCCACACAAGTGGTCCCTGAACATGCTAACACCTTACTTCTGTGATTTCTCCTGAGAACATCTGTTCCCAATTTACTCTCCATTGTTCCTGCCTCATCCCATCATAATTACCTCTTCATCATTTCCCATTTTGCCTGCTTTTATCCTTCTTAGAACTGTACTAAAGCTCACGAAGTTGTGGTCACTATCACCAAGATGATCCCCTGCTGAGAGATCTGTCACCTGACCACGTTCAGTATTAGATCCATTATGGCCTGTCCTCTAGTTGACTGGTCCACAAACTGTGTCAGGAATCCTTCTTGGATACACTTGTCAAATTCTGTCCCATCTATCGCTCTTGCAGTGAAGATGCACCAATCAAAATTTGGGAAGTTGAAATCTCCCATTACAATGACTATGTTATTTCTGCACCATTCCAAAATCGGCCTACTTCTCTTTTCCTCAGTGTCCTGAGGGCTATTTGTGGGCCTATAGGCTACTCCCAATACAGTGATTGCTTCCTTCCTATTTCTGACTTCCACTCACACTGACTCAGTTGACCGTCCCTCTAGTGTCCTTCCTTTCTGCAGCTTTGATGCTATCCTTGATCAGTTCTGGCTTTAAAGGGCTGAAATTGCTGCCTTTGTGCACATAACAATTGGCTGCTAAGGTGCAGCTGGCTCAGAGGGAGATGAACTATCAGCTGGCAGATCCTGAAGGCCTGTGCACTTAACCCCCACTCCATTTTCCCTCATGTCAAATGTTGTCTTTAAATATCTAAGATAATCAGAGATATCTGAAGACTATTCAGACAGCTATCAGAATAAAAATGATTTAAAGTCAAAAGAAATAATAATTAGCAATACCTCATCCCTTCCTTTAGAGTCAGACAGGGAACATATGGCTGGCTGCTCCTCTCCTTCAGCAGTCAGCAAGAGGACTTTCAACTGGCGTCTCACTCTAATGCCTGCTCACAATTTGCACCCACAGCTTTTGCAGTCATTGATCAATTTTTTAATTTTGCCTCCTTTCCCTGTATCTATCTTACATGGTGAGATTCATTTAAATGACAGCAAAGCAATTTCCAGCCCACGTTCATTGAAAAGCTCTGAGTGGCAGTTCCAAGTGGAAATATTGAAATCAGTCTCATTCTGGAAGATTTGATGAGCTCAGCATGCCTAGATTCCGGTGGGATGTATCCAGCTTTACTCGATTCCCACCTACACAGTGAACATCAGCATACTAATTGCAACCTTTTAAAATGTATAATGATGGCACCATGTTGGGAGATAATTTCACTTTCATCTGACTGGTCTTTCTTTGGCTTGGCTTCGCGGACGAAGATTTATGGAGGGGGTAAAAAGTCCACGTCAGCTGCAGGCTCGTTTGTGGCTGACCAGTCCGATGCGGGACAGGCAGACACGATTGCAGCGGTTGCAAGGGAAAATTGGTTGGTTGGGGTTGGGTGTTGGGTTTTTCCTCCTTTGCCTTTTGTCAGTGAGGTGGGCTCTGCGGTCTTCTTCAAAGGAGGCTGCTGCCCGCCAAACTGTGAGGCGCCAAGATGCACGGTTTGAGGCGTTATCAGCCCACTGGCGGTGGTCAATGTGGCAGGCACCAAGAGATTTCTTTAGGCAGTCCTTGTACCTTTTCTTTGGTGCACCTCTGTCACGGTGGCCAGTGGAGAGCTCGCCATATAATACGATCTTGGGAAGGCGATGGTCCTCCATTCTGGAGACGTGACCCATCCAGCGCAGCTGGATCTTCAGCAGCGTGGACTCGATGCTGTCGACCTCTGCCATCTCGAGTACCTCGACTGGTAACATTGCAGAATCTACTCTTTCCTCTGGAGATGTTCTAAAGTGGGCAGATAATATCCCCTGTCTGCATTTGGAAAAAAAAATCCTTCCTTTTAGAATAATTTAACTGGTAAATTTGGGGTAATATCCAAAAATGTTCTCATGGAAGGAAGTTAGCACTATTTGTTTAATACTACAGTCGAGCCCAAATGATATAAACAACAATACTGGCAAGTAGACCAACATAAGGAAGCAGATGTTGTTTGATTAACTGATGGCGAACCTCAAACTTAGATTGGTAGATCCATTTTAATGCCCCATGCAAAATTCATGAGCAAAAAACACTTTTCTTCCCAATCATTATAATCAACAATTTGTAGCAGAGATCGAGCCGGCACATCGCGCGTTCCGCGCGGTAGTAAACAGCAGCATAACACAGTGTAACACGTCCTTTAACACAGCCAACTGGCGGAATTGAAATCTGGAGCAGTACAAGACCAGCAGCCCTAAAATGGCGCTGGCCAAGCTAACAGATCAATAACAGGCTAGGGAAGAATGTTCCCGCCCGCTATTGTTATTCAAGCGGCTGATGTCAACCAATCAAACAAACGGCGGGAACTCCAACTGTATAAAATAAGCTTTTCCAGTCTCAATAAATCTCAGAGCTTAACCTCCCGCACTATGAGCTTGTGTGTTTCTTTGTAGCAGTCGGCGACTAATCCATCCGCACATTCCCAATTGTCCAAGGCGGTATGTAGCACAGGATCAACAGCACCCCTGCTGGTTTAACTTTGGGCTCCATTAGTCTTCTGAGACAATACAACAACAAAAAAGAAGCCTGCTATCCTATAATTTCCTTTCAAGGAGAGGTGGTGCAACTGACCTAACCTTTAAGCTAGCTGATGTCATCCATCCTATCTAGTGCAGGTGGCATAACTCAAAGAGAATCAAGTGGCACCAATCTCAGCTGTGAATTCCAATGACAGGGGAAGCATTACCTATCCAATGAGGTAATCCCATTTGTAATTTGGGTATTAGAAAATTACTTTTGAAAGTAAAACAAACCAGAATAACTTTATGAGAATTACGAACCAGAATAAGAATCAGAATTTATTGTCATGAACAAATCATGAAATTTGGTGTTTTGCAAACCATCTTATGACATTACAATAAAAAAATAAAATAATAATAACAATAATTGAGCACAAAAAGTGAGGCAGAGTCTTATCAGGAATTATCAGGAATCTAATGGCAGCAGGGCAGAAGTTGTCCTTGTGCTGCTGAGTGCTCGTCTTTAGGCTCCTGTACCTTTTCCCGATGGCAGCAGAGGGAAGAGGGCATGGCATGGGTGGTGGGGGTCTTTGAGGATAGAGGCTGCTTTTTTAAGACATCTCAATGGAGTGAAGTCTGGTGCCTGTGATGTCACAGGCCGAGTTAACCACCCTCTGCTGTTTATTCTTGTCCTGAGAGTTGGCGCCTCCATACCAAGCAGTGATGCCACCAGCCAGAATGCTCTCCACAGGACACCTGTAGAAGTTTATAAGAGTCATTGGTGACATGAGTTTATAACAAGTAGAGCAGCAGGCTAAGCATGTGTCTTTGGGGTGTGCCTGTGTTGATGATCAGTGAGGAGGAGATGTTGTTTCCAATTATTACTGATTGTGGTCTTCCAATGAGAATGTCAAGGATCTAATAACAGAGGCAGGGTACAGAAGCTTAGAGTTTGTATCTTCTTGACCAGCACTAAGCGAATAATGGTATTGAAGGTCAAGCTGCAGTCCATGCAGAGCAGCTGTATGTATGAATTGCTCTTTTCAAGGTGATCCAGAGCTGAGTGGAGAGCCAGCGACATTGCATCTACTGTGGAGAAATTGTGACGATAGGAAAATTGCAGTGGGTCAGTATGTGTTAATTCTGGCCATGACCAGCCTTTCAAAGGATTTCATCACAATGGAAGTTAGTGCTACTGGGCGGTAGTCATTGAGGCAGCCCATGCTACTCTTCTTGGGTTCTGGGGTGACTGATGCCCTTTTGCAGCTGGTCACAATGACGGTCACAATGAGAGGTTTATAATGTCCGTGAACACTCTGGCTAATTGGTTGGTGCAGATTTTCGGTACCCTGCCAGGTATGCCGTCAGGGCCTGACGCCATAAAATGATTTCATAAAATTAGATTTAGCCAACAATGTTCCATCCTAGTGATCTAACCAGTGTTTAGCTTAGATGCAGACATAAAGATCTCCTCGTTTTTATGATTCTTTTATATTTATTGAATTATGATGAAACTGTAATCAATACATATCACGATTTACATGAGATGGCCAGTTGTATAACAGGCTGAGTGGTTGAAAGACAGGTGTGGGAAAAATGCTCGCCCTGTTGAGGAACTGAAGCTCAGGATATCCTTGAATAAAAACCCACTTGTTGGTGAAGTGAGATAGAAGAGAATTGACTATCTGGAAGTGATACCTCAAACAAAGAGCATGGCAAAATTGCAATTGCATTCTCTGTGATATTTCATCCATTCAATCCTGAGGATTGCCATCAGAATGCAAATTAATTACTTGGGTTTCAGAATCTAGATTACAAAGAAAGATTTAGCAGATTAGGTCTTTATTCCTTGGAGCGTAGAAGGTTGATAAAGATATTTAAGATTATGAGGGGGATAGATAGAGTTGATGTGGATAGGCTTTTTCCTTTGAGGGTAGGAGAGATTAAAACAAGAGGTTATGAGTTAAGCGGAAAAGTTTAGAAGTAACATGAGGGGGAACTATTTCACTCAGAGAGTGGTAGCTGTATAGAATGAGTTTCCCAGAGAAATAGTGGTGACAGGGTCCTTTTTGTTATTTAAGGAAAAATTGGAGAGGTTTATGGATGGGAGGGGAATGGAGGGTTGTGTGCAATGTGCAGGTAGGTGGGACTAGAGAACTTGGGCCATTGTGGACTAGAAGGGCCGAGATGGCCTGTTTCCATGCTGTCGTTGTTATATGGTGTTATAATTTAAGGAGACAGGTGATTTTTCTGCAGTGGGTGATAAAATTGGTTTTACAAATTTTTGAATTTGGTGTATCACTGAGAAGGCTACCATTTAGTCCTTAGCTCTAAATGTCCTTAGGAAGACAGTATTAAAAAAAAACTTTGATTCAGCCTTCTTGCATTTGGTCTGGAGATGTACATTGGCTGTAACATGGATTCTGTTTCTTGAAGGGCATCAGTGAACTGGACAACTAGTTAGCTTCATTCTAGGAACTAATTCACTTCCAAACCTGTCACTATGAAGAGCATCTCCATTTGGAAATCAGAGGTCCCGAAGTTGCCTTGGACCTGTTGGCTCATTTGTATTTATTACCATTGAAAAAGATCATCAAGAATGTACCTTGTGTGGAATAATTGTTACAGGGAGAGGAGGGGAAGTGTTGTTATTTGAGAATATGTAGGTTTTCTTCCCCCCCAGAGGTATTATTGTATGCTGGAAGAAGACCAGTTGTTCTACATTGAGCAAGTTGGCAGAAACCTCAAATTATCTAGGTGTCAAGACAATAAAAAGTACTTCACTTCATCATGATGGAGCAGACTCGATAGCCAAATAGCTGACTTCTGTTCCTATATCTTATGTTCTTAACTTGCCAACATTTACTGTGATGAGAAGATACCAGGAAATGATCAGTCCCTGCCCACGAATTGCACATTTTCTGAAGGCAGACTTACACCCTAACTGCAATGAGCAAGTTAAACCTAATTGCTGATCAAAGTTTCATGCTCAGAGTAATTAAAAATTCTGATTTGCGAACCCATGCTGCTCCAATCGCCTGGGGTCTTTCATGAGAAGCATTTAACAGCTTCATTCACCTGGCGAGATTAAAGTGGGATTTTGTTTAGTGAACTGGTTTTTGAACTCATCTTCTCATTCCCAGCAGGGACTAAATTTGGAGATAATGAAGTTCTCATCCGAATAGCTAATAGAACTCCCATCATGTATGTGTTCCAGGCAGTTTAGTTCTCAGGAGTTTCTTTTACCAACAAAAAGCAACTATTGTGTCCAATATGATGAGATAAGAGACTACAGATCTTACTCATAAATGTAACATCATTAAAGAAGAAAATGGATTATCTTAGGCTGCATACGAACCAGAAGAATTGCAGGGTGGCTGTGGCTCCAGGACTCCATTCCAGACTCAGGGCAGACAGAGATGCTGCTGCTTCTGGCAAGACTCGAGGACAGGGGTCTGTGCATTAACATCAGTGAAAACCGGTGCCTAAATGTTCCTTTTGCAAAGGCCTTCTGCTCAGCAGAGTTAGAGCACCTAATGGTGAAATGCAGACCCGTCCACCTGGCCAGGGAATTCATGGCCATAACGATTACTGCAGTTTACATTCCACCTTCAGCAAACTAGGGTGAAGCAATGAAGAAGCTTTTTGCAACATATGTGAACGCTAGATGTCTCACGCCGATTGTTGAGTGATTGCAGCTGGTGACTTCAACCACGCCAACATGATAAATGTTCTACCATTGGTTTTAGCAGCATGTTACAACGATACCAGTGGAGAGAACATCCCCGATTCATACAAGGCTGCTCCTCACCTCCACCTTGGGTACTCGGACCACATATCCATCCTGCTAACCCTAGCATATAGATCGGTGTTAAAACTAACAAAGCCAGTTTGCAGGGAGATCAGGTATGGCCAAGGTTGGAGGAGTGGGGGGCAGAGCAGCACTTCAAGACCGACGAGACAGCTTTGAGACCACGGATTGAAGGTGTTTCTGGGCTGCGGCCACCTACAAAGGCTACATTAACATAAATGAGTATACGAGCACAGTGACTGACTACATTAGCAAGTGCATCGAGTATGTCACCAAGATCAAATCCTAAACATCCAGGGCTAACAAGAAACCATGGTTGGATGCAGAGGTCCATGCACATCATAGACCTCAGGATGTAGCCTTCAGATCAATCAGGGCTGAACTCTTATGTGCAATCCAGAACACAAAGCATGGATATGTACAGAAGATCCATAGACAGCGGCACTACACCAGCAACACAAGGCGCTTGTGGCTAGGTATTAAAAAAAATCACAAGACAACCTTGCAAGTCAATGAGAATGACACCTCCCTTCCAGACAGACTGAACATCTTTTATGCACAGCTGAACGAGAAGAACAGGCATATGCCAAAGAAAGCTCTATCTCTTCCTGAGGAACAGTTGAGGTGAGGAGAATCCTATTCAAGGTGAACCCACACAAGTCAGCAGGACCAGACAACATTCCTGATTCGCTACAAAGGACTGTGCAGATCAACTGACAGACATCCTTATGGATATTCTCAAGGCATCTGTGGAGCAGTCCAATTGTCCTCATTGGTTTCAAGGCAGCCACCATAATTTTGGTACCAAAGAGAATGACAGTAACAGACCTCAATGAATACTGCCCAGTGGTACTGACCTCCACCATTATGAAATGTTTCAAGCATCTGGAATATATGGAACATATCAAGGCACACTTCCCAGAGACAATGGACCCATTTGAATACACCTACAGATGGAACCATTACACTATCAATGCTATAGCCTTGATCCTCCATTCTGTTCTGATCCCCCCTGGAGAACACCATATATGCCAGGTTGCTGTTCATTAACTTCAGCTCGACATTTAATACACCCCAGAGGCTGGTGGAGATATCTTCCATTCCCTTGGATCTAGAAACTCACAAGGTGCTCACAATGAATAAACATTGCAAAGGTAGTTGGAGTCAAATATGGGGAGTTATATAACTCTACATTCAAACCCATCCCACGTAATAAAAACAGAACATGCTACAAATAGACAGTGAGTCATTGAGGAAAAAAGGAAATCATTTCATGGTTTGTGTCAGACTGTTCATTGTTGTGAATGGGACATGACCTTTGTGTCGGCCTTCAGCTTCAAACTGATGTCAGATTTCTGGTGGCGGATATCAAGGCCAAATGCAAATTGGATGATTGCTTCACTGAACAACTGCCCTCTGTCTGCGGATCCAGGCTGGGATTCCAGTTGCCAACCATTTCAATTCCCTGCACCATTCCCACAAGCACATCTGTCCTTGGCCTCAGCCATTGTCAGTTTAGGCCAAACATAAACTTGAGGAACAAAATATATTCCTCCTGGACAGTGTTAAATCCAATGGCTTGAATACCAATTTAGGCCCCCCCCCCCCCCCATCTCTATCTGGTTCATTGTTTCCATCTTTTCTTTTAACCTACTCCTGTCCTTACTATTTTTCCTAAGCTCGCATTCCCCCAATTCAGTGGTCTCTCTCTCTCTCTGCCTCTCTCTGTCTATCCAGTGGCAACCCATTTCAATTCTCTGCCCCTTTCCCATCCTGAAATGTCATTCCGTGGTTTCCTGCACTGCCCATCTGGAGCTACCCACGAATTAGAAGAATAAATCCTCATATTCCGTCCGGCAACGACCAACCAGATGGCATGATCATCGACTTCTCTGGTTTCTGTTACACCCACCACCTCCCTCGCCCTGTCTTTCCCATCCCTCTATCCCTATGTTTCCTTTCCTCCAGCTCCCTTCCCCTTGCCTCTCTCTCTTTCTCTCACTCTTGTCATCTTTCCTCCAGCTCTGCATTCACAGAGCTACCCTGCTTCCCCCATTCAAATTTTTTAAATACCTTATTTAAATCAAAATATATAAACAATAAAAAAATGTATCACATTGTTAAAAATAATTGATTGAATACACGTTGAACTAAATAAAAGGAAAGAGGAACAAAAAAAAACTACAAACCTCCCCCCCCACCCCCCCATCCCCTACCTACCACCATTCAATTATCAGCTTTTATCTCATGCCTTTCTATCCATGTCCACCTATGGCTTTTGGCTGTGGCCTGTGCTCCTCTTCCTAAATCTTCTTCCCTCCTACCTCCTGCCCCTCACAAAATTTTTTATTCAGGCACTGCATTTACTTAATACCTTGACAAAGTTCTCAGAAACGAAATGCTGGTCTCTGCTTCCTCTGAACACTGCAGGACATGCTGAGTTTTTCCAGCACCTTTATGTATTTACCTATCTCTCCAATACCCTATCAGCTCTTAGTCCCTCCCCAGCTTCTAACTCCCCTCTTTTTCTCCTACTCTTCCTACTTTGATCTTGATGAAGGGTCCTGACCGGAAATGTTGACTGGTCATTTCTACATGTGGATGCTGCCTGTTTTCTGTTCGTCTTGGATATTTCTCTCTCTAGCTCAGATGTTTGGACACACTTTTGAAGAAAATAACAAAACAGATTGAATTTAAGTGTGCCGTGCAGCCTCAGAAATTGAACATATGAATCTGTTTATCTGGAATTTGAGGCACATTGAGAGAAATTTAAAAAAAAAAGAAAATAAATGGTGGTGCCGCTGCAGTTGCTGCAAGGTCAGCACTGCTGTTCATGCAGGCCCAAAAGAGCAGAGAGCGGAGACACAAAACACCACTGTGTGTCCAACAGCTCAGTGGCGAGAGTGGGAAGCAGAGACACAGCATTCCTACGTGAGGCCCGGTATTGATGTTGACAGCCCAGTGCAGGTTCTAAATAGCTTGCAGAAAGGATTGGCAGTGATTTTTTTTAGCATTTGCAAACCCATGGAAGTGCATGGCCAAGATGGTGTTGCCCATGCTTGGCTTCAGAATATAAGGAATTGTGGGCTCCAGAGGACTGGCAAACTGATGCAGGGTACCAGAGTGGGAGAATGCATCCCCCTTAGAAGGAGAAGCCTGGGAGATGACCCTACAGGGAAGATGATCATGGCAGTGGACTGGTGAGACACTCGAAGGCCGATGGACCCATACAAGCTGTGGGATGCTGGAGATTGCCTCATGGAAACCAAGTATAGAGTTTGGGAGTAGTGAGGATGCCCAGGTGCATTCATCTTCCTGATCTTATTGGTGGTTCTTAAGTGGGAGCTTGGGTTTACCACTGGAAGGGACAGGGAGCTGTGCAACTGCAGATGATATGGGTGTGGAGAAGGCAAATCCACATATACTTCGTCTATGAAGGGACTCTCTTTTGCATTGCTTTCTCTTATTGGTGAGGGTGCCTAGCTAATGGCACCTCTTTGTGTTGCTTTACAACTAACATAAGTGTAGAGTATGTCAAAAGAATCAAAGGCTTGTTGATCCAAACCAAGGCTTTTATTAACTAGAAGACTGGAGCGTATCACATGTAGGTTGACCAGTCCAGAATGACCTGGTCTGGCCAGGAGCAACCCTTTAAGACCTGCCAGTAGGTGTGGCTACGCTCTCAGCCAATCACAATCATCTTACACTTCTTTTCTTTGGCTTAGCTTCGCGGACAAAGATTTATGGAGGGGGTAAAAGTCCACGTCAGCTGCAGGCTCGTTTGTGGCTGACAAGTCCGATGCGGGACAGGCAGACACGGTTGCAGCGGCTGCAGGGGAAAATTGGTTGGTTGGGGTTGGGTGTTGGGTTTTTCCTCCTTTGCCTTTTGTCAGTGAGGTGGGCTCTGCGGTCTTCTTCACAGGAGGTTGCTGCCCGCCAAACTGTGAGGCGCCAAGATGCACGGTTTGAGGCGATATCAGCCCACTGGCGGTGGTCAATGTGGCAGGCACAAAGAGATTTCTTTAGGCAGTCCTTGTACCTTTTCTTTGGTGCACCTCTGCCACGGTGGCCAGTGGAGAGCTTGCCATATAACACGATCTTGGGAAGGCGATGGTCCTCCATTCTGGAGACGTGACCCACCCAGCGCAGCTGGATCTTCAGCAGCGTAGACTCGATGTTGTCGACCTCTGCCATCTTGAGTACTTCGACGTTAGGGATGGAAGCGCTCCAATGGATGTTGAGGATGGAGCGGAGACAACGCTGGTGGAAGCGTTCTAGGAGCCGTAGGTGATGCCGGTAGAGGACCCATGATTCGGAGCCGAACAGGAGTGTGGGTATGACAATGGCTCTGTATACGCTTATCTTTGTGAGGTTTTTCAGTTGGTTGTTTTTCCAGACTCTACAATCTATACATATACACATTGGTGATAGAATCTGTACTATCACAATAAGTTAATAAATTTTGTGTATTTATTACATGACAATAAAGGAATCTAAATCTAGAACTAAACCTGCCCCTCTACCATTTCTGCAAAACAATATTCATATTTCCATATGTCATAGGAGCCCACTTATGCCTATCAAGTCTATGCTGGCTCATCATTCAATCCTATTCCCCCACAACTGATGCCTGTAACCCATCAAATGTTCACAGTTTCCAGCACTCAGCCACATAGTGGTGCCAGGTTCCAGTGGCCAGTGAACCCACCAATCTACATATCACTGGGACGTGGGAGGAATCCTAAATGCTCACAGGAAGAACATGCAAACACCACACAGTCAGCTCTGGAGATCAGGATCAGACCCAGGTGCTCCACTGCCCTACCCTAGGCGCTGGTCGATCCATTTCTGAATGTGACAGGAAGTCATGCTAAAACAAAAAGCAGTGCAAAGTGAAATACGGGGCTGAGCAGGCACGAGCACATTCACTCTTGGACAGAGTGAAGAAATCAACGCAACACAGTAACTCTGCTTGGGAGAATGTCTTTCCTGAACAGCTTCTCTTGAGTAACAGATACATGGCACAGTGCAGGAGGATGCACTAACCTTTATTTATCCTTGACATCTGACAGAATTTGAGATTTGATGCAACATGATGAAAAATGTCAAAACCATTTGGTGTGGGAGAATATCCATGTCACCATTGAGAAAACAGATTACTCATTTCCAAAAGCTTAGCAGTATCACACAAACGAAAAAAATGATCTCCCATCACTCCGTGTGAGTAATTAGTTATTTTGTTTTTCTATTAACTGGAAGTGGCAGAAGAACCAATGTAACAATTGCAGCTCCACCGAGTCAAGGCAGAATTTACTGCTGTGAAGAATATTGTTACACAAATAGAAATATAAAGAGATGCTTGGTTAGCAAAGTTGTTTGAAACCTACAGAAAGGAAAACCAAATGTACATTAGTCCAGTATCTGTGGATTTATTGATTTATCAGTGTTACTTTGCAGCAAGTTTGAATCGTTAAACTTAAAAATTGTTTCAAGAAGCTGAACGTTGAATGGACATTATGGGTTGAAGTGATAAAGGGCGCTTTGACAGTTAGCCTTGCCATTCAAATTTTTGAAAGAACAAATGTGCGTTTACCTCGTTCTGCATTCTTCAGACACCCCAAAATAATTAAAGGATTAAATTAATAATTTGTATTTTATTAATAAATGTTACAACCAAATTGTGCAAAACAGAGAGACTACTGGCAAAATATAAATGGACAGTCTTAGGCCTGAATATAAGTTTAGGATGGCAAAGAAACTCAGCGATACAATGCTCTACATCCAGCTTTTCATCTTCCATTTCCCAGTGGTAGAAATGAAGTATCAACATCTAGTAAACTGGCTATCTTGTGTCCATCTCTGAACTAGGACTTCAAACATTCCATCTCCTGATGAGGCCAGATCATTGCTTTCATCACGCCCTTGTCTCCAACTGCCCAATGACAGTTTGTCACTCCAGGACACATGATTTCAATCTACATTCCTAGCTGTGCTATGTAACATTTCCTTTTGACTTTTAGATGACTTCCACAGATACTTCCACTATGGATATCTTCAGCCCAAATGGCAGCAATGATTCATTTACCTTCTGTCCCTTGTTGCAGTCAACATTTTTTGTAGGCAGATATTTGCACAGCCCATACTCCAAGTCCTTGAATTTCGAGATATTATGTTTAATGGTGTATTCTCCATTGATATCTCTATGTAACACCACAGTTTCAGCATTAGGAGCATTAGCTTTCCACATTACACATTATCTGCAACTCTGTTTTTTTTTTTTTTTTATTTTTTTTTATTTTTTTTTTTTCACACCATAAATCACAATAGCCATGATATACACTTTTTCTTTTCCACACATTTACAGTGACTTTTTCTCCCTCCCCCCTCCCTCCTCCCAAGCCACCCCCCCATCCCTCCCCCCTCTCATCCATTTTAGTTATACAATCTAGGTTGCATTAATTCAGTTAGACAATGTTGTCATTCAACAAAAATACACCAGAAATTCTACTGAGTCCATTTTTTTCTTCTCTTCTCCTTCCATCAACTTAGGTAATGTTTGTTCCCGGTAGGTTTTCGCTATTGTATTTAATGTAAGGCTCCCATACTTGTTCGAATATTTCAATATTATTTCTTAAACTATATGTTATTTTTTCTAATGGAATACATTTATTCATTTCTATATACCATTGTTGTATTTTCAAATTATCTTCCAATTTCCAGGTTGACATAATACATTTTTTTGCTACAGCTAGGGCTATCTTAACAAATCTTTTTTGTGCATCCTCCAAGTCAATTCCAAATTCTTTATTTTTTATGTTACTTAGGAGAAAGATCTCTGGATTCTTTGGTATATTGTTTTCTGTTATTTTATTTAATATCTGATTGAGATCATCCCAAAATTTTTCTACTCTCTCACATGTCCAGATTGCATGAATTGTTGTTCCCCTTTCTTTTTTACATCGAAAACATCTATCAGATACTGTTGGGTCCCATTTATTTAACTTTTGCGGTGTAATGTATAGTCTGTGTAACCAATTATATTGTATCATACGCAGCCTCGTATTTATTGTATTTCTCATCGTTCCAGAGCATAACTTCTCCCATGTTTCCTTTTTTATCTTTATATTTAAATCTTGTTCCCATTTTTGTTTAGTTTTACCATTTGTTTCCTCATTTTCCTTTTCTTGCAGTTTAATATACATATTTTTTATAAATCTTTTGATTAACATTGTATCTGTAATCACATATTCAAGGTTACTTCCCTCTGGTAAACTCAAGTTGCTTCCTAATTTATCTTTCAAGTAGGATCTCAGTTGGTAATATGCCAGCGCTGTATCTCCCGTTATATTGTACTTATCTCTCATTTGTTCAAAGGATAAGAATCTACTTCCTGAAAAACAATTTTCTATTCTTTTAATCCCTTTTTTTTCCCATTTTCTAAAGGCAAGGTTGTCTATTGTAAAAGGGAGTAGCTTATTTTGCGTCAATATTAGTTTTGGTATTTGGTAATTTATTTTATTTCTTTCTACATGTATCTTCTTCCATATATTGAGGAGATGGTGTAATACTGGAGAAGTTCTATGTTGTACCAATTTTTCGTCCCATTTATATAATATGTGTTCAGGTATCTTTTCCCCTATTTTATCTAATTCTAGTCTCGTCCAGTCTGGTTTTTCCCTTGTTTGATAAAAATCTGATAGGTACCTTAATTGTGCGGCTCTATAATAATTTTTGAAGTTTGGCAATTGTAAGCCTCCTTGTTTATACCATTCTGTTAATTTGTCTAGTGCTATCCTCGGTTTCCCCCCTCTCCATAAAAATCTCCTTATTATTTTCTTTAACTCTTTGAAGAATTTTTCTGTCAGTTGTATTGGCAATGCCTGAAATAAGTATAGTATCCTTGGAAAAATGTTCATTTTAATACAGTTTATCCTTCCTATCAGTGTTAGTGGTAGCTCTTTCCAATGCTCTAAATCGTCCTGTAGTTTTTTCATTAGTGGATTGTAATTGAGTTTATATAATTGGCCTAGATTTTTGTTTATTTGCACACCTAGGTATCTTATTGCCTGCGTTTGCCATCTGAATGGGGATTCCTCCTTAAATTTTGAGAAATCCGCGTTATTCATAGGCATTGCTTCACTTTTATTTACGTTTATCTTGTATCCCGACACTTCTCCATATTCCTTCAATTTCTTATATAGTTCTTTTATTGATAGTTCTGGTTCTGTTAAGTACACTATCACATCATCCGCAAACAGACTGATTTTATATTCCCTGTCTTTTATTTTTATTCCTTTTATATTATTATCTCTTCTTATCGATTCTGCTAGTGGTTCTATAGCTAGCGCAAACAATAATGGTGATAGTGGGCATCCCTGCCGCGTTGACCTGCTTAAGTTAAATTGCTTTGATACATGTCCATTTACTGTCACTTTCGCTAACGGTCCCTTATATAATGCTTTAATCCAATTAATATACTTCTCCGGTAAACTGAATTTTTGCAATACTTTGAACAAGTAATTCCATTCTACTCTGTCGAAGGCCTTCTCTGCGTCTAAAGCAACTGCTACTGCCGGTGCTTTATTTCCTTCTACTGCATGAATTAAGTTAATAAATTTACAAATATTGTCTGTTGTGCGTCTTTTTTTGATAAATCCAGTTTGGTCTAAATTTACCATTTTCGGTACCTGTTCTGCTAATCTGTTCGCTAATAGTTTAGCTATTATCTTATAATCTGTGTTTAGCAAAGATATTGGTCTATATGACGCTGGTGAGAGTGGATCTTTCCCTTGTTTTAGTATCACTGTAATTATTGCTGTTTTACATGAATCTGGTAAGTTTTGTGTCTCATCAATCTGGTTGATTACATCCAGGAGGGGCGGTATTATTAGGTCTTTAAATGTTTTGTAGAATTCTATTGGGAGTCCATCCTCTCCTGGTGTCTTATTATTTGGTAAATTTTTTATTATCTCTTGTATTTCTACTGTTCCACATGGTTCTGTTAATTTATTTTGTTCCTCTATTTGTAGTTTTGGTAGTTCAATTTTAGTCAAAAATTCATCTATTTTCCCTTCTTTCCCTTCGTTTTCGGTTCGGTATAATTGTTCATAGAATTCTCTGAAGTTTTCCTTAATTTCTTTTGGATTATATGTAATTTGTTTGTCTTTTTTCCTTGTTGCCAATACCGTTTTCTTAGTTTGCTCTGTCTTAAGCTGCCATGCTAGGATTTTGTGTGTTTTTTCCCCTAGTTCATAATATTTCTGTTTTGTCTTCATTATATTCTTCTCCACCTTATATGTTTGTAATGTTTCATATTTTATTTTTTTATCCGCCAATTCTCTTCTTTTGGTTGTATCTTCCTTTATTGCTAATTTTTTTTCTATGTTTATTATTTCCCTTTCCAACTGCTCTGTTTCCTGATTATAGTCCTTCTTCATCTTGGTTGCATAACTTATTATTTGCCCTCTAATGAATGCTTTCATTGCGTCCCATAGTATAAACTTATCTTCCACTGATTCCGTATTTACTTCAAAGTACATTTTTAATTGTTTTTCAATAAATTCTCTAAAATCCTGTCTTTTAAGTAGCATGGGGTTTAATCTCCATCTATACATTCTTGGAGGGATGTCTTCTAGCTCTATTGCCAATAACAGGGGTGAGTGGTCCGATAATAGTCTAGCTTTATATTCCGTTTTCCTAACTCTCCCTTGTATGTGGGCTGATAACAGGAATAGGTCTATCCTTGAGTATGTTTTATGTCTAGTCGAGTAGTATGAGTATTCCTTTTCTTTTGGGTTTTGTTTCCTCCATATGTCCACAAGTTTCATTTCTTGCATTGATTTAATTATAAATTTGGTTACTTTGTTCTTCCTGTTAATTTTTTTCCCCGTTTTATCCATATTTGGATCCAAATTCAGATTGAAATCCCCTCCTATTAGTATGTTCCCTTGCGTATTAGCTACCTTCAAAAAGATATCTTGCATAAACTTTTGATCTTCTTCGTTAGGTGAATATATATTAAGTAGATTCCAAAGCTCTGAATATATCTGACATTTTATCATAACATATCTCCCTGCTGGATCTATTATTTCCTCTTCTATTTTAAATGGCACATTTTTGCTAATTAATATAGCCACTCCTCTTGCTTTTGAATTATACGATGCTGCTGTTACATGTCCTACCCAATCTCTCTTTAATTTCTTGTGCTCCAATTCAGTTAAATGTGTTTCTTGGACAAATGCTATATCTATTTTTTCCTTTTTCAGTAAATTTAGTAGTTTCTTCCTTTTAATTTGGTTATGTATTCCATTAATATTTAGAGTCATATAGTTCAGCGTAGCCATTTTATATTTTGTTTATCTTCTCTTTCCGTTTTTCCATCATTACCTTTCCTCCTTTTCCATTTCTGTTTTCTTATTTTCAACTCTTTACCAGACAACATTCCTACAACATCCAACATTTTCCTTATTCTCCTATTTCTATCTTCTTTATCCCCAATCTCCCCTTCCCCTCCTGAGTTGCCCTTTATCCCTTGTCGGACAACCACATCTCCCCTCTCCATTTGGATTTGCGAATCCACTCGCAAGCGTCAACTGATTTTGCAGTGACCGCTCTTTTCCCCCCACCCAGCCCCCCCCAGAAAAGATTTCGTTTTTTATATGTCACAAAGGTCACTCTTTTAGTTCCCTCCTTATTCTCTCTATTCCATTACCTTCCCTTATTAATTCTTGTCTATACTTTCTATGTTTTCCTCTAATTACAGATACTTTCACATATGCCCGTTGTCTCTATTCACTCTTATACCTCTTTACCCGCATACATATCAATCGTGGTCATTTTTACCCTCCTTACCCGTCTTCATCCCTCAGTCTATTTTTGTCTTTACCCACATACATATCAATCGTGATAATTTTTGCTCTCATTACCCGTCTTCATCCCTCAGTCTATTTTTGTAATTGTTCTGCAAATTTTCGTGCTTCTTCTGGATCCGAGAATAGTCTGTTTTGTTGTCCTGGAATAAATATTTTCAATACCGCAGGATGCTTCAGTGTAAATTTATATCCTTTCTTCCATAAAATCGCTTTTGCTGCATTGAACTCTTTTCTCTTCTTTAGGAGTTCAAAGCTTATATCTGGATAAATGAAGATTTTTTGCCCTTTATACTCCAGTGGTTTGTTGCCCTCTCTTACTTTTTCCATTGTCTTCTCCAGCACCTTTTCTCTTGTAGTATATCTTAGGAATTTTACTACAATAGATCTTGGTTTTTGTTGTGGTTGTGGTTTAGGGGCCAATGCTCTATGTGCCCTTTCTATTTCCATTTCTTGCTGTAGTTCTGGACATCCTAGGGCCTTAGGGATCCATTCTTTTATAAACTCCCTCATATTCTTGCCTTCTACATCTTCCTTAAGGCCCACTATCTTTATGTTATTTCTTCTGTTATAATTTTCCATTATATCTATTTTTTGGGCTAGTAATTCTTGTGTCTCTTTAGTTTTTTTATTAGATTCCTCCAATTTCTTTTTTAAGTCTTCTACCTCCATTTCTGCTGCTATTGCCCGTTCTTCCATCTTGTCCATTTTTTTCCCCATTTCTGTTAAGGTCATATCCATTTTATTTATTTTCTTTTCTGTGTTGTTTATTCTTCTTCTTAAATCATTGAATTCCTGTGTTTGCCATTCTTTAAATGACTCCATGTATCCTCTAACAAGAGCAAGTACCTCCTTTACCTTGCCTATCTTTTCTTCTTCTATTTCCCTGTACTCTTCCTCTTCCTCTTCTTCTTCCTCTAGGTTGACCATCTGTTGTTTCTTTGCTGCCCTTTCCTCCTCTTCTTTCTTGTTTCCATTGTCTTCTGTGGTGTCTTCTTGCTGCAGGTGTTCTGCAGCTGTCGTTGCCGGCTGTGGAGATCGACTCCCCAGCTGGTCCCCCCTCCCGTCGGTGTGTTTTTTTGTATGCGCATCGCGCATGCGCGAGGAGTCGCGCATGCGCGGTTGCGCACTTTTACTCGGCTCTGTGAGCCATTGTTGTAGTTCTCTTTCTACCGACCTGAGGTAGTGGGGTCTTCTCTCCACAGCGGGCCTCTTCGGACAGGTAAGGCCTTCACCTTTCTCCTCCGTTGTCTTCTCTTCCTCTCTTCTTTCCGTTGATTTTGATTTTTCTCCTTTTGTCTCCATCTTCTTTCCACCTTTATATTCACTTTTCTTTAACTTGTATTTCTGTGCCTTTGTATTTTCTCTCGTTTTTCCCGACTTTTCTGGAGAGGGCTGGAGTTCACCGTCCGGCCACTACTCCATCACGTGACTCCTCCATCTGCAACTCTGTTTAGGCCCCTGGTTCTATGCTATTTTACCATCTAGTATTCTCTGCCTATAACCAACAACTGACTCAATTGTCTTCACCAACAATACAAATGTCTATTGCTTCCCTAATTTCTCTTGAATTGGTATCTAACATTGGTATACTCTGCATCAACAGGATAGTCCCAGCGACCAATCGGCTTGAACAGTATGAATCCTAATGCTGATCATCATGTCATCAGTTAAGGGGCGAATTTCTGCATTGTTTGTACCTATAGGTGGGCATTAAATTCCATTTAACATAGTTGCTTCAGGTCAGTGCTCTCAATCCAGTGATTCATAAGAAACAGGAGCAAGAGTAGGCAATCCAGTCTGACGAGCCTGCTCCGCCATTCAGTGAGATCATGGCTGATCTGATGAGTGGCTCAGCTCCACCTGCATGTCTTTTCCCCATGTCCCTTAATTCCCCTATGATGTAAAAATGTGTCCAACATTGTCTTAAATATATTTACTGAGGTAGCCTCCACTGCTTCAATGGGGAGTGAATTCCATTGATTCACCTTCTGAGAAAAGCAGTTCCTTTTCATCTCCATCCTAAATCTACTACCCTGTATCTTGAGGTTATGTCCCCTAGTTCTAGTCTCCCCACTATTGGGAACAACATACCTACCTCGATCTTATCTGTGCCTTTCTTAACTTTATACGTTTCTATAAGATCCCTTCTCATTCTTCTAAAGGCAAGCAAGTACAGCACCAGACAACTCATTCTCTCCTCATATGCTAACCTCCTCATCTCTAGAATCAAACTGGTGAACCTCCTCTGCACCACCTCCAAAGCCATTACATTCTTCATGTAAGGAGACCAGAACTGCACGCTGTTCTCCAGATGCGGCTTCACCAGTGCCTTGTACAGCTGTAGCATAACCTTTTTGCTCCTAAATTCAATCCTCAATAGACAATAGACAATAGGAGCTGGAGTAGGCCCTTCGGCCCATCAAGCCAGCACCGCCATTTTACAGATCATGGCTGATCACTACCATCAGTACCCCTTTCCAGCCTTATCCCCATAACCCTTAACTCCTTTGTCCACTAGAGTCTTATCTAACTCTCTTTTGAACATAATCAGCGAATCTGCCTCTACCACCCTCTGTGGCAGAGCATTCCACAGATTCACACTTCTCTGGGTAAAAAAATGTTTTCTCATCTCCGTCCTAAAGGGCCTACCCTGTATTCTTAAACTATGCCCTCTAGTCCTCGTCTCCCCCATCATTGGGAACAAGTAATCCGACTTCACCCTGTCTATCCCCCTGATAATTTTGTACCAATGAAGGCAAACATTCCATTTTCCTTCTTGTTAACCTGCTGCATCTGCAACAAACTTTTGTGATTCATGCATAAGCACTCCCAAGTCCTTCGGTATGGCAGCATGCTGCAATCTCTTGCCATTTAAATAATAAGCTGATCTTCTATTTTTTTTTCCTTCCAAACTGGATGACCTCATATTTACGAACATTCTACTCCATTTGCCAGACCCTTGTTCATTCACTTAACTTATCTATATCTCCCTGTAGACTCTCCATATCATCTATAAAGATGTGCTTTTTCCACTCAATTTAGTGTGATCAGCAAATTCAAGGGAATGAGCTTCCTTTAAGTCTTGATAAAGAGTCCAGACCCGAAAGGTTGACTGATCATTTTTATCCATGGATGCTTTCCGACCTGCTAAGTTCCTCCAGGAATTCCCTGTCTCCTTTTTACATGATTGATTGAATTGAGTATCCTTATTTAATTTCTGACTTCAATGCTAGGTTTATGCCTATACTCTATATATCCATCTGGTTTGGTTCTTCTTCTATCTTGTTGTAGTTCATACTGTTCAACAAGAACTCAAAGGAGTTTTCTGTTCTCCCCGTGTCTGCGTGGGCTTCCTCTGATGCTTCAGTTTCCTTCCACCCTTCAAAACATACAGGGGTTGAAGGATAGTTAGTGTATTTGGTGGGGGTGGGGGGGGGTGGGGGTGGGCCACAGGCTTGTGGGCTGGAGGGGCCTGTTAAAGAAATTTATAAAAATCATCCTCAATCTTCGCTAATGTTTGGAACCCAGACAATGAAAAAAAAGATCAGAATTTTATTTCCCAGTACAGTAGTAGCTAAGTTAGGATTTTAACTACCATCTAACAGTTTTATGATCACTGTAACTGATACCAGCCTTTCATTCAAGATTATGTAGTTAATTAAATTCTACTTCCCAAGGAGCTACTGACAAACATTCACTGACCTGTAAAATGCTCATCTGCTCATATAATCACTGTGCAAACTAGGAGCCCACAAAATTCATTTTCATGTGGTATGCAGTTTACCCATTGATATCAGGCATGGGAAGTCAATGAATACTGATTAAGAGGGTCACTGCAGAATGTTGAGGAAAACAGGTAAATTTTTATTTTAACTAAAATTCAGTGAGTGATAAACAGCCGTGTAAGGTCTTCTCACCTCATAAGCTCACCGTGCACTTCGACATTGTCCAAAATCCTGTCATTCGAAGAGCATCCCTGAAACTGAAACTGGAACTGTTTCCTTCGAAAAGACCTAAGGATATCCTTTATACTGTGGTAGCCCACCACCGCGGAGAATGAGCTGGCACATTGCGTGGTACGCACGGTAGTAAACAGCAGCATAACACACTGTAACATGTCCCTTAACACAGTGAACTGCAGCGGCTGAATGCTGGAGCAGTACAAGACCAGCAGCCCTATAATGGCACTGGCCAAGCTGCCCAGCTAACAGATCAATAACAGGCTGGGGAAGAAGGGTATTCACATGTTAGAATGTTCCCACCTGCTATTGTTATTCATGCAGCTGATGTCATCAGCCAATCGAACAAATGGCAGGAAATCTAACTGTATAAAAGGAGCATTTTCAGCCTCAATAAATCTCAGAGCTTAACCTCCCACACTGCGAGTGTGTGTGTTTCTTTGTAGCAGTCAGCTACAATTGTGATCCCGACGATTAAGACGGCATCTAAACCCAGCAATAGCGAAGCAGCGATCAGTGCAGTCGGCCTCAAGTTCCAAACCTTCTGTACAGTTCGACCTGGCATGTGGTTTGACCAGGATGAGGCTCAATTCCAGATTCGGAGCATCACATCTGAGTCCACACGGTATTACCACATGGTCAGCGCCCTGGATCCTATATCATCCATAGGCCACCACTGGAAGGCACTTACACCACCTTCAAAGAGCTATTAATGAGATCTTTGGGCTCTCGCGGCGAGAGAGAGGGGTACGGCTGCTCCACCTGGATGGGGTAGGAGACAGATCCCCATCAGTGCTCATCAATGAGATGCTGGCTCTCCTGGGAGACCATGAGCCCTGCATCATGTTCGAGCAGGCATTCTTGGAGCAGCTGCTTGAGGACATCCAGCTCCTGGCTGATGTAGATTTCAGCAAACCCTGGAAAGTTGCTGAATGGGCAAATATTCTGTGGAAGCAGGAACAAAAGTGCTCAGCTACAGTGGGGCTCATCATGAAGTCTCGCAACCAGACCAAGGCAGGCCCAGGAAAGAAGCGGCAGGGAGAGATAGTGCTTCTACCACCAAAGATGGGGCTGCAAGGCCCGCTGATGCCGGTCGCCCTGTGAGTTCCAGGGAATCGACAAGGCCAGGCATTGCTGATGGCCACGGCGGCTGGCTATTGAGAGAGCCTCCTGTATGTATGGGATCACCTTCCAGTAGACAATTCTTAGTGGATACAGGAGTGGAGGTCAGCGTGATGCCCCCGACAGATTTGGACACTAGATGCAGGCAAGCGGGCCCCGCGTTGAGGGCTGCCAATAACAGCCAATAACAGCAGCATATGGACCTAGGGCACGTGTAGGGCCAAGGTGCAGTTCGGAGGTAGTCACTTCTTGTGGAAGTTCATGCTAGCCGTAGTGGAACAGCCACTTCTCAGAGCAGACTTCCTGCGGGCCCACATTCTCCTAGTAGACCTTAAGGGCAAGAGACTTGTGCATGCAGAGACATTTCAAACCTTCACACTGAGGAGTGCAAGGCTCCCAGCACTGCACCTGGATGTAAGTTCAAGGTGGAGGTGCCCCAACATGATATCATCCTTACCAAGGGTCAACCTCTCCATACAAGGGCGAGATGGGAGGAGTCACGTGATGGAGTAGTGGCTGGACAGTGAACTCCAGCCCTCTCCAGAAAAGTCGGGAAAAACAAGAGAAAGCACAAAGGCACAGAAATAAAAGTTACAGAAAAGTGAGTATAAAGGTGGAAAGAAGATGGCGACAAAAAAAGAAAAATCGAAAGCAACGGTAAGAAGAGAAGAAGAGAAGACAAAGGAGGAAAAAGGTGAAGGCCTTACCTGTCCGAAGAGGCCCGCTGCGGAGAGAGAAACCCGCTCCCTCAGGTCGGTAAATAATAGACTACAAAAATGGCTCGCAGAGCCGAGTAAAAGTGCGCAACCGCGCATGCGCGATACTTCGCGCATGCGCGATGCGAATGAAAAAAAACACACCGACGGGAGGGGGGACCAGCTGAGGAGTCGATCTCCACAGCCGGCAACGACAGCTGCAGAACACCTGCAGCAAGAAGAGACCACAGAAGACAATAGAAACAAGAAAGAAGAGGAGGAAAGGGCAACAAAGAAACAACAGAGGGTCAACCCAGAGGAAGAAGAAGAGGAAGAGTATGGTGAAATAGAAGAAGAAAAGAAAGGAAGGTAAAGGATATACTTGCTCTTATTAAAGGATACATGGAGTCATTTAAAGAATGGCAAACACAGGAATTTAAGGATTTAAGAAAAAGAATAAACAACACAGAAGAGAAAATAAATAAAATGGAGATGACCTTAACAGAAATGGGAAAGAAAATGGACAAGATGGAAGAGCGGGCAGTAGCAGCAGAAATGGAGGTAGAAGACTTAAAAAAGAAATTGGAGAAATCTAATAAAAAAACTAAAGAGACACAAGAACTACTAGCTCAAAAAATAGATACAATGGAAAACCATAACAGAGAAATAACATAAAGATAGTGGGCCTTAAGGAAGATGAAGAAGGCAAGAATATGAGGGAGTTTATAAAAGAGTGGATCCCTAAGACCCTAGGATGTCCAGAACTACAGCAAGAATTGGAAATAGAAAGGGCACATAGAGTATTGGCCTCTAAACCACAACCACAACAAAAACCAAGATCTATTGTAGTAAAATTCCTAAGATATACTACAAGAGAAAAGATACTGGAGAAGACAATGGAAAAAGTAAGAGAGGGCAACAAACCACTGGAGTATAAAGGGCAAAAAATCTTCATTTATCCAGATATAAGTTTTGAACTCCTAAAGAAGAGAAAAGAGTTCAATACAGCAAAGGCGATTTTATGGAAGAAAGGGTATAAATTTATACTAAAGCATCCAGCGGTATTGAAAATATTTATTCCAGGACAACAAAACAGACTATTCTCGGATCCAGAAGAAGCACGAAAATTTGCAGAACAATTACAAAAATAGACTGAGGGAGGAAGACGGGTAATGAGAGTTAAAATGATCACGATATGTATGTGGGTAAAGACAAAAATAGACTGAGGGCTGAAGACAGGTAATGAGAGTAAAAATGATCACGATTGATATGTATGCGGGTAAAGAGGTATAAGAGTGAATAGAGACAATGAGCATACATGAATGTATCTGTACTTAGAGGAAAATATAGATAGTATAGACAAGAATTAATAAGGGAAGGTAATGGAATAGAGAGAATAAGGAGGGAATTAAAAGAGTGACCTTTGTGACATATGAAAAGTGAAATCTTTTCTGGGGGAGGCGGGGTGGGGGGAAATAGCGGTCACTGCAAAATCAGTTGACGCTTGCGAGTGGATTCGCAAATCCAAATGGAGAGGGGAGATGTGGTTGTCCGACAAGGGATAAAGGACAACTCAGGAGGTGAAGGGGAGATTGGGGATAAATAAGATAGAAATAGGAGAATAAGGAAAATGTTGGATGTTGTAGGAATGTTGTCTTATAAAGAGTTGAAAATAAGAAAACAGAAATGGAAAAGGAGGAAAGGTAACGATGGAAAAACGGAAAGAGAAGATAAACAAAATATAAAAGGGCTACGCTGAACTATATGTCTTTAAATATTAATGGAATACATAACCAAATTAAAAGGAAGAAACTACCAAATTTAAATGAATAAATGTATTCCATTAGAAAAAATAACATATTGGTTAAGAAATAATATTGAAATATTCGAACAAGTATAGGAGCCTTACATTAAATACAATAGCGAAAACCTACCGGGGGCAAACATTACCTAAGTTGATGGAAGGAGAAGGAAAGAAAAGAATGGACTCAGTAGAATTTCTGGTGTAATTTTGTTGAATGACAACATTGTCTGACTGGCTTAATGCAACCTAGATTGTATACCAAAAATGGATGAGAGGGGGGGGGGGGGTGGGGGGGTGGTTTGGGAGGAAAGGGGGGGGGAGAAAAAGTCACTGTATATGTGTGAAAAATAAATAGTGTATATCATGGCTAATGTGATTTATGGTGTGAAAAATAAAAAAATTAAAAAAAAAGAGAGTGCCCTAGCTGGCTGTGTTATTGTTGCTGTAGAGAATTGGATGTGAGGTCAATCCATAGGCCCATAATAGTGGCAAAGAGGATCGATGGGGTCTCCATTCCCCCCCCACCCCCCATCGATGTGATGTACCAGGATTGTTGTCTGAAGAGGCCGTGCAAAATCACTGATGACCCTTACCACACTGCACTCAGGACCTTTCAGTTGCTCCCGTCGGGACAGAGAAACAGGAGTATCAGAGCCAGCACCACCAGGCTGAGAGACAATTTCTTCTCATGGGAAGTGGGAATGCTGAACGACTAATGAAACTCCCTACACTAACCATTTGAGTCTGTAATATTTACTAAACAATATTTATTTATTTTTTTTAATCTGTTGATGTATTATTTCTATCTATGTTTGTTACATCTAGTTGAGTTTCTGTGTGTTTTACAACAAAGACTAGAAAACTCTGTTTCATCAGTTATCGGATGATAATAAACTTGAACTGTAGAAAAAAAAAAAAACAAGGGCGAGATGACTTCCCCCGGAGAACCTCCAACTGGCCAAGGAAGAGTTTCACAAGCTTGAGGAGTTAGACATCATTCGGCAGTCAGACAGTCCATGGGCTTCTCCCCTGCACATGGTGCCTAAAGCATCTGGGGGCTGGAGACTGTGTGGCAACTACTGTCCACTTAACAAGGCCACCACTCCAGATCGTTACCCCTTGCTGCATATCCAGGACTTTGCAGCAAACCTGCACGGAGCGACGATCTTCTCCAAAGTGGACTTGGTGCGAGGGTACCATCAAATCGTGTTGCACCTTGACGACATCCCCAAGACGGCCATCATCACTCCATGCGACTGATGGACGTGGTAGGCCGAGACCTGGATGGCACCTTCGTCTACTTAGATAATATCCTGGTGGTGAACAGACCTGGCAGGAACATCTACAACACCTCTAAAGCCTCAACAGTCGCCTACGTGAGTTCGGCCTTACTATCAACCTGGCTAAATGCCAGTATGGGCTGAGCACGATTGACTTCCTGGGCCACAGGATTACCAAATGTGGGGTCACACCTCTACCCAGCAAGGTGGAGGCTATCTGCAACTTCTCAAGGCCCAGTACGACCAAAGGACTGCAGGAGTTCATGGGGATGGTCAACCTTTATCGCAGATTCATCCCCACAGCGGCTCGAAACATGCACCTACTCCTCACCCTGATAACTGGCAAAGCAAAGGACTAGACCTGGGACATTGACTCTGGATGAGCGTTCGTGGAAGTGAAGGAAGCCCTGACTAATGCTGCACTCCTGGCCCACCGCAGGCCAGATGCACCCACAGCCCTTATGGTTGATGCCGCAGGAACAGCGATTGGTGGAGTCCTGCAGCAGCAGATAGAAGGAAATTGGTACCCACTACCTTTCTTCAGCAAACATCTGCAGCCCCCTGAACTAAACTACAGTGCTTTAGACAGAGAGCTACTGGTGCTGTACTTAGCCATCCACCACTTCCGGTATTTCCTAGAGGGAAGGGTTTTCACAGCTTTCACGGACCATAAGCCACTGACGTTCACCCTGGCCAAGATCTCTGACCCCTGGTCAGCCCGCCAAAAGGGACACTTGTCTTACGTCTCGGAGTACACCACTGATGCAAGGCACATCTTGGGAAAAGACAACATGGTCATGGACGCCTGGTTGAGACAGAGCATCCACTCTCTGGCTAATAAACAGGATTACGTGACACTGGTGGAGGTACAGCAACAGGACGATGAGATATCTTAGAACAGGACTGCCATCATGGGGCTGCAGCTTCAGGACATCCTAGTCGGCACAAGTAGCACTACCCTCCTGTGTGATTTGGCCACTGGGCAGGTTCGACCTATTGTCCCAACTCCATCACGTGCTGGCACATCCATCAATCAGGACCATGGTCTGCTTGGTGGCCAGCAAGTACGTGTTCCATGGATTGCAGAAACAAGTCAGTGGGTGGGCCAAGATGTGCATGCAGTGCCAAACAACCAAGGTACAGCGACACACCAAGGCCCCCCCCCCCCACAGTTTTTCGAGCCAACAGAACGAAGGTTGACCACATTCATGTTGCCATAGTGGGACCCTTACCAGTCTCACAGGGTTTCCGCTACCTGTTCACGGTGGTGGACCGTTTCACCCGGTGACCAGAAGTAATCTCCCTGGCTGACACATCCACTCGGTCCTGCACCAAGGCACTCATCTCATCCTGGGTAGCAAGGTTAAGGCGACCTTACCACATAACCTCCGACAGAGGTGCACAATTTACCTCCAGCCTGTGGACCAACGTTGCCAACATGTAGGGCGCTCAGTTAGACTACTCACCAGCATATCACCTGCAGTCTAATGGGCTGGTTGAACACTTCCACAGGCCACCCTTATGACCAGACTCAAGGGCCCCAACCGCATAGATGAACTGACATGGGCACTGGTGGGTATTTGTACAGCCCCGATGGAATGCCTCCACACATCCTCCGTTGAGCTCGTCTACGGAATTCCACTCATGGTCCCCAGGGATTTTGTCCCACCAGCCAGAGGTCAACAAGAGGATACAACCTTCTTCCTGGACAGGCTGCAGCGAAAGGTTGGTAACCTGGCTCCGATCCCACCCTCCAGACATGTGCAAGCCAAGTTCAACATTCCTAAAGAACTCCAAGACTATAAGCATGTGTTCGTGTGTGGAGGGCCACACCATCCACTGCTACAGAAGCCCTATGAAGGCCTGTTCCGAGTCATCTGAACTGGACATCGGTGGCAAATCAGGTCTTCACCGCAGACAGGCTCAAGCCGGCACACACAGGCCCGACACAACCTGTGAAGACATCAGCACCTCATCGCAGAGGCCAACCACCAAAGATGTTGGGGACTGCGTCCAAGGACACTATGAACTGTAGTGCCGTTTCTGGGGCGGGGGGGAGGGGTCACGTGGCAGCCCGCCACCACGGAGATTGAGCTGGCACATTGCACGGTGCACGCAGTAGTAAACAGCAGCATAACACACTGTAACACGTCCCTTAACACAGTGAATCAATAACATATAGTTTAAGAAATAATATTGAAATATTTGAACAAGTATGGGAGCCTTACATTAAATACAATAGCGAAAACCTACCGGGGACAAACATTACCTAAGTTGATGGAAGGAGAAGGAAAGAAAAGAATGGACTCAGTAGAATTTCTGGTGTATTTTTGTTGAATGACAACATTGTCTGACTGGTTTAATGCAACCTAGATTGTATACCTAAAATGGATGAGAGGGGGGGGTGGGGGGGTGGCTTGGGAGGAGGGAGGGGGGGGGAGAAAAAGTCACTGTATATGTGTGAAAAAGAAAAAGTGTATATCATGGCTAATGTGATTTATGGTGTGAAAAATAAAAAATTTAAAAAAAAACACGGTTGAAAGCTGGAGCAGTACAAGACCAGCAGCCCTAAACTGATCAAGCTGCCCAGCTAACAGATCAATAACAGGCTGGGGAAGAACTTCCACAGGCAAGAATGTTCCTGCCCCCTATTGTTATTCATGCAGCTGATGTCAGCCAATCGAACAAACGGCAGGAACTCCAACTGTATAAAAGGAGCCTTTCCAGCCTCAATAAATCTCAGAGTTTAACCTCTCTCATTGCGAGTGTGTGTGTTTCTTTGTAGCAATCGGCTACAATACAGTGTAAAAGACTTGAATGCAAGGAGTGATTCACAGAGGGAACGTGAAACTGCAGATGCCCAGATCTAGAGCAAAAAATAAACTATTGGATGAACACAGCAGGGTAGGTAGCATCCAGGTGACATTTTGGGTTGAGACCCTGCTTTCAACTACATTGCCAAGCAACCATTTCCCTCCATGGAGACTTGCTGGCCCATTGAGTTGCTCCAAAACTGTTTTTATTTGCCTGCAATTTACAGTAGTTTATTTTATAGCAAAATAAAATTAATCAAGTCCATTTGAAAAGTAAACTAAGGCAGATAAATAAACTGTTGGAAACATAAATACAGATTGAGTTTATGCATTCTGCAGGATGATAGAAAGGACATCGATCTGAAGCATTTTTTTTGCCTCTGCCCATAGATATTACCTGATCAGAAGAGCATTTCCACTATTTTCTACATTTATTGCATTGTGCCAAACAGTATATTTTGACCAAGCACCAGAAATAGATTTAAATAGAGTCTCTGCAAAATACAACAAAGTGAGCATAGAATCGAAACTACAGAAATGGGGTTGTCCCACAAAAATGTAGGAACTATTCCTGTAGACAGGGGAGGAAAGCCACGCGATACACACACAACTCATCCAAGCCATCAGTGCAGACTCCAGGCGTGATTGGATGTCAATCATTTTGGGAGCATTAAGAGGAAATTTAGGTTTTAACTATCCCAGAAAAAAAATCCACCAAAAATATTTATGCCGCTGTCAGATTAATTTTTCATCCAGATGTAATTCTGGCCTTTCCACCTTTGACATTTTAAGTTGTTCCAATGCAACCTAATGCAGATTCAAGGAATAGACCAACTTCTGGTGAAGCACAGGAGAACACTTAAGCACTTAAACACTGAATTAAACAATTTTAAATAAACAGTTATTCCATTTGGTACCAGATTTGCCAATTCTGATGAAATGTCCGACACTGTAACATTCACTCTCGACAAAGCTGTGGAAGATTTCCAGCAGTCTCTCATTCTCCAGTTTAGATTTTGAACAAGCAAATGTGTTTTTTATAATCTCAGAGTGCCACCAATATTTTCCATATGTTTATGTTTATTTCCTCCCATTTACATCTCAAAAAGGATCTACTGGGATGGTCAAGACTTCTCCATGCCCCCACCTCAGCCAGCACCACCACAAATTGCATTCTTCAGTCTCTGTAGGACTCCACCCAACCACAGATACTCCCTTGTTCTTATCACAGCTCTCCCTTCTCTGCAACAAAAGAGCATGCTTAATTTCTGACTATTCTTAATTTTTTAAATGGAATTAATCAAACTGAATCTTATTTCTAATTATCGTTTCCTCTGTACCAATGATCTTGCTGAGTGTTTCACGCATTTTCTGTTCGTTTTGTCCTGAAACATTAACTTTATTTCTCCATACACTGATTGACCAAATAATCTTTCCATAACCTGGCGATACTTGGATCATATATCATTGAGATCCCCTATGTTCTGATTGATTTCTACCATTATTTGTCAGGAGTTCCTATTTAAAAGTATGTTGGTGAAGGAATGTAAATCCATGAGAAGCATGTAAAAAGGCAAAGTGACTCCTACTCCCTTGTAACAGCTGCCTCATCTCACAAGTGATTTATAGTTCAGTCGCAGTGTTAAACAAGATGCAAAAGGTGTCACCTCTTGAATGATATTGTAGCATAGCATTACCTACTGCCAGTGGCAGACTTTTGGTCCATTCTATGTGAATCCCCTGCTGAAGCCACTATTCCAGTCTGAATGAACACAAAACTGATGATGAGTAAATCAGATGTTTGAGGAGTCATCAGTTATCCCTGGACAGAACAATGAATTTCAAAGAGGATACAGAAACTGAAACTATTGGGCTGTGTAATTTGGACAATAATGAGGAAATATTGCTTCTTCAGTTTTATATTTACTGCTCAGACAATAGGCAATATTCTTCTAACTGATACATTGCAATTTTTTTCCCCATATGTAGAAATGTGTTTCATTAGCTTGGAAGCACACTTCAAATGTGCATTTTACATGTGTGCATGCTCATACGTTCTTAAGGTGTTTAATAATTATTCAGGGTTAGCAATATGGTCTTAGCACAGGCAAATGGGATGGGCAACCTAGTTGGCATGAATAACAAGGGCTGAAGTCAATCTTCTGTGCTGTATAGCTCCAAAATACAGTCAATGGTGTGGACCCAAGAGAGCAGGGAGCGGAGGCACAGCACTGCTCCGGAGTGTCCTACCACCCAGTCCTAATGCTGATGGATCTATATAGGTTTTAATCTGCCTGTTAAAGGAGCTAACTTTTTAAAATCTGGCAACCACAGGGACTGTGCCCAAGATGGTGGCACATTTGTTAGGCAACAAACCTAACAGAATCTGGGGGAGCAGAGGGCCAGCGCAGAAGAAGCCTGGAAGACAACCTTACAGGGAAGGTGACCTTACAGGGAAGGTGACCACAGCAGTGGACCAGCAAAGAGCTCAGTGGCTGAAGGCTTCTCACAGACTGCAGACAGTTGAAAATGTGGTCGAAGGACCCACACAGGCTACTGGCTGCTAGAGACTGTCCCATGGGAACTAGGTAATGAAACTAGGATTTGAGAGGGTTCGGAGGGCAAGAATAGCTCCAAAAGGGTCTTGGGTGCCAAAGACAGAACCATAGAAAACTACAGCACAGAAAATAGGCCATTCAATCCTTCTAGTCTGTGCCATTACATCATTTTGCTAATCACACTGATCTGCACCCATTCCATAACCCTCCAGACCTCTCCCATCCATATATAGGTCTATTTTGTTCTTAAATCCTAAGAATGAGCCTGCATTTACCACATCAGATAGCAACCCATTCACAAACTCCCACCACTCTCTGAGAAGAAGTTTCCCCACGTGTTCCCCGTAAACCTTTCACCTTTCACCCTAAAGCCATGTCCTCCTATATTTATCTCTTCTAATCTACCCAGAAAGAGCCTTCTTGCATTTACTTTGTCTATTGTTACAAGTTCAAACCAGCAACCGCAAAGAAGGCATATCACACAGGGGTAAAGATGAACAATTACTTTATTAACAAAAAATTCACCTTCAAACTTTAATTCAAAATCCCCCCTTTTATAACAATGCCCACTAGTTACTATGTAAATTTCTATAACAGTGTAAAACTAATAAATTCCCCAGCCTAAATATAGCATATGTAATTAAAGTCTAAGTTATATTTACAACCAGCCTACAGAAAAAAAACTTAGACACAAAACACACAAGACTCACAAAACTTCGATCTCAACTGAAGCAAAAATCATAAACAAAATTCAGTTTGTTTGGTAAACTGAAGCCAAAAGATCTTTGAGAGAGAGAGAGGGCACAAAATTCAAAGTTGTCTTGTGTTGCTTGGAGAGAGAGGAACGACTGGCTTGGTTGGGATCCTTCTAGCTGCCTTCGGAATGTTCATCCCTTTTTGAAATCCCAACATTCTAAACTGTCCTCCAGACCATGACTCATGCTCTGGGCCTTCTTCCACTCGATAGCATCCCCAGTGGTGGTTTATTGTCCAAGACCAGAAATTTTTAGATCATTTTCTGCACATGTTCAGTCCGTCTCCCACTCTCTCAGCAGTTCATCTTCACCTTGGCTCTTAAAGGCATACTGTCACTTTTTAACATAAAACCACACAACACATAGGCCAATACACAACACAAAACTCTGTAACACTATCCCCCTCATAATTTTGTAAATCTCTATCAAATCTCCCCTCATTTTTTTATGCTCCAAGGAATAAAGTCCTAACCTGTTTAATCTTTCCCTGTAACTAAACTCATGAAGACCTTGCAACATCCTAGTAAATCATCACTGCACTCTTTCAATCTTACTGATATCCTTCCTATAGGTTGGTGACCAGAACTTCATACAATACTCCAAATTTGGCCTCACCAATGTCTTATACATCTTCACCATAACATCCCAATTCCTGTACTCAATACTTTGATTTGTGAAGGCCAAGATACCAAAATCTTTCTTTACAACCCTATCTACCTGTAACACCGTTTTCAGGGAATTATGTATCTGTATTCTCAGATACCATTGTCCTCCACACTTCTCAGTGCCCTACCATTTACTATGTATGTCCTTCCAACATGTAACACCTCACATTTGTCTGCATTAAACTCCAGCTGCCATTTTCTGGCTTAATTTTCCAGTTGGTCTAGATCCCTCTGCAAGCTTTGAAATCCTTCCTTGCTGTCCACAATGACTCCAATCTTAGTGTCATCAACAAACATTCTGATCTAGGAGTCACGTGATAGAGTAGTGGCTGGTCAGGAAAAGCCAGCCTTCTGCAGAGAAAGTTAACCACACATGCGCGGTTTGCATTCTGAGGAGGACACCGAGGAGAGAGGATGCCGGGAACAGGATGCTGATAATACAATGGAAGAAGACGCGGGGATGGCGCTGATAGACACAGGCTCAATACTGAGTGAAGATATAGAGTAAGAAAAAGAATCCCAAGAAGAAGATAAAAAAATACAAAAAAAAGTGCAAGGTAAAAAACAAATACAGATGGTGGATAAGGAATATTTTGGTAGACAAATAAAGAATTTAATGGACAAAATAATGGTAGAGTTTAAAGCTATTAGAAAGACTATGCAAGAAACAGATATAAAAATACAAAGAATGGAGAATGTAATGATAGAAATGAAAAAGAGAAGTGAAGAAGTGGAAGACAGAGTGATAGGTGTGGAAATGGAGGTGAATGAATTAAGAGAAAAACGAAGATAGAGACAAAGAGATTAAGAAGTCACATGACGTTTTAGAGAACTTTAGTTGACGTATTAATATTTTAAAAAATTTTGCCTGAAAGAAGGTGAATAAGTGGCAGATATAAAAGGATTTTTAAAAAGCTGGATCCTACAGATTTTGGGAGTAGAAGAACTGCAAGAAGAAATAGAAATTGAAAGAGCCCAATAGGGCACTGTTGCCAAAGCCACAACCACAGCAGAAACAGGGTTCCATACTGGTAAAACTATTGCGATACATGACAAGGGAGAAAATATTGGAACTGGCTGTTAGAAGAGTAAAAGAAAACAAGGGACCATTGGAATACAATGAAAAAAAATTCTTCTACCCATTATAATATTTGAACTTTTAAAAAAGCATAAAGAGTTCTGTTACAAGCCCAGAGGACCCATAAACCCAGCAGCAATAGATATTCACCAAGACAAATGGTTACTTAAATAAAAGTTGCTTTTAATTTTCTTTAAACATGAAAACAAAATCACACTTTAACTTATTGCTATTGACTTAACTAACTTAATCCCCTTCTAATTCTAAGTGCAGGTGTATGTAATGTGTGAGTAAGTTCAGAAAAGTTCTTTGGTTCACACTCCAATCCAACTTCTCATTCCTTCAAGTTCACTGGTTGCAGGTAATTCTTAAACTGTGCACAGAATTTAACAGTTATAAAGTTCACCAGGCTTTGGTGTTTGAAAGGTAAATAGTTACCACTCAGGAAGGTTCTTGTCAGTTTTCAGAGAGAACTTTGTTGAACACTGGACATCCAGCCACTTCAGTTTCTTGCCGAAGAAATTTGTCTCCTCAGGGTTTTCCAGATGATAACCTCTTTCTTTCAGGTCACCACAGAGTTCCTTCTTATTTCCCTTATTCCAAGTGAATCATTAGACAGCCAGTCCTCTCCTCTTCCATGAACCACAAGGGCTTTGACCAGGCTGAACTAAGCACTCACAACCTATCTTCCAAATGGGGTTTTCCACAAGCTTGCCAACTTGTCCTGTTCTAATCCCAGCTGTTGTTGCTGACTGTAAAACTGTAGAAGTGATCTCTCTCTCTCTCTCTCTCTCTCTCTCTCTCTCTCTCTCTCTGAGAGAAAAACTTTTTTGACTCTCTCTGCTTGCAAAACCACATGACCCTCTTAGAACAGCAAGTTCCCCTCCAAACAGAAGGCAGCTGCGACAAGTTCTTTCATCTGTTGCCTTTTTGTAAACAACAATCCATTAGTGAAGTCTCTTGGGCACTCTCCAAAACTTTTGCAAAGGCTGTGGGACCAATATGTCCAGCATTACCAGAGCTCCAGTAATTTCAAATAAGATTAGTTTAAAAGTGTTTGTATGTGATCTACACTAACAATCCTGCCCCAATTTATTTCCCAAAAACATATCTATATACTCTGTCACAATGGAAGAATGGAAAGGTAATTTTAGATAGGGGGAAAATGGGCCTCTATCTATGATGGACAACTCTACAGGCCCTTTTATAGAGGAATAAATAGAAACATGAAGCCCTCCTTCCTGCACCATCTTGTTAGCCACTTAATTATCTGCATTAACTTCCTATTTCTATCTTCAATAGCATAGCATGGGTAGCACTCCTAAGATCACAACCCTAGAGATCCTCGCCTTCAAGTTTGCCGGACCTCTTCATTCTTCCTACCCATGTCATTAGTCCCTACATGGACCATGATATCTGGCTGCTCACCTTCCCTCTTGGGAATACTGGGAACTTGATCTGAAATATTGTTGACTCTGGCACCAGGAAGGCAACAGACCATCCTGGATTCCTGATCTCTCCCACAGAACCTCTTATCTGTCCCGCTAACTATCAAATCCCCTATCACTACTGCTCTCCTCTTTTCCCTCCTTCCTTTCTGAGCTGAGGCTCCAGTCTTGGTACCAGGGATGTGACCACTTCAAGTTGTCCCTGGTAGGTCATCACCACCAACAGTATCCAAAACAGTATACTTATTATTGAAGAGAACAGCCTCTGATCTCTCTGTCTTTTCCCCTTCCTTCTCCTGACATTCATCCATCTACCTTCCTCCTGACCTTTGGGGGTGACTGCCTCCCTGAAACTCCTCTCTATCAACCTCTCTGCCTCTCAAATGATCTGGAGTTCATTCAGCTGCAGTTCCCCATCTCAGTTCATCAGGAGCTGCAGCTGGATGCACCTTTTGCTGGTGTAGTCTTCAGGGACAATTGTGCTGACTCAGATTTCCCACACCACATAATCAGAGCAATCTACTGCCCTAGCTGACTCCATCACCTACTCTAATATCTATCCAAAGGCCACCTCACTGAAGCCTCACCACAGATCACATCAGAGGTTCAGATTTGGAGCTTGTGTTGCCGATGGCTTGAACTGGAATCTGTGCAGCTGCAGGGGCTGTGGGAGTGCTGGAGGCAAATCCATGGACATTTAGTCCCTCTGAATAGACTCACTTTTGCTTCTCTTTCTCCTTTTGTTAGTTATGCTGAGCAATGTTCATGGTGACTCTTTGCTTTACGGCAGAAAAATGCTGGAGTATATTATGTGTATTACATTTTTCATCTACTATTACACGACAATAGAAGGAACCTTTGAACCTTTATGACTTTTTGGATGCTACTAATCTCATTAATGAAAGCAAACAATGAGCGGCTGCACGAACCCAGTGGTCAGGCAGTATTCATGGAGAGCTCCTCTGACCTCTCATAGTTAGAATAAGATGCCAGCATCTGTACTTGTTGTGTTTCTCATTTATGAGTACCTTCTGCTGCAACAGCCCAGCCCTCTAACTCAGCACAGTACCTTGCTTCTTGCAGATTTCATTTAAATAATTTGGAATCTCCCTCAGTTATTCACTCTCAGTTGAACAATTGCATTTTGCAAGCAAAAATATCAAAAGAATAACTGGGACAAGGTGTACTTGAAAGTTATCCTTCTCTATCTCATTCCAAAGGCAAAAAACTTGGCTGAACTTTATCACAGACCACAAGTATAAGCTTGAATTCTAGCCTCACATCCATCCTGCTACCACATTTTGACTTTGAAAAATGCACAGTCAATAAAAACTGAAATAATGATTGAATCATTGAAATACCATTATGAAGATTAAGCTTCAACACATCTTCATCCTTCAAATTCTCTGTAATATTTACAACCATTTAATGAACTGCATAAGATTATATAAATTACAGAAAGTAAGAAAACCATAAGACTGAGACATCAGGTTAGAATTAGACCATTCAGCTCATCAAGTTCACCCAACCATATCATCATGGCTGATTTACTACCCTTCTCCACTCTATTCTCCTGCCTTCTCCTCATAATCCTTGATTCCCTCCCTAATCAAGAAGCTATCTAACTCTGTCTTAAATATATTCAATGACTTGGCCTCCACAGCTGACAGCAGCAATGGATTCCATAGATTTACCACCCTCTGAGAAGGCTTTTTCAGAGTTTGTATCATGACCTCAAGATCTTCCAAAATTCTTAATTACTATGCAATATTGTTGACCTCCATTGTGATGTTTAGAATCTCAAAGCAAGCAGCAGAAAGAAGCAATAATAAATATCACCCAAGGCACAAGGAAGAAGATGCCTGTCTTGAACACTGTGTCAAAGAAATTGGCTCAGGATAACATTTAAACTTACTTCAGCTGGTAATTAAGAGGAAGATACATTAACTTATACAGTGTATGCCTCAAGAATTAGCAACACTTATGCTACCATTCAATCTGGACATTTACTTGCATCCCTCTGTGCATCAGAAAGAATGCTTCCTCTTTTGCCAGGCCTGGATACAATCTTGCAAGAAGGGTGGCACTGTAGCACAGTTGGTAGGGCCACTGCCTCAATAGCACGAGAGAACTGAGTTCAATCATGACCTTGGGCGTTACCTGTGTGAAGTTTTCACATTCTCAAGGTAAATACGTGGGCTACTTTTGGGTGCTCCAGTTTCCATACTGCATCCTTCTCTGACTCTGTTCCTCTCAATGGTCACCAGGCTGCTTAGTAAGAGTTTGTGCCCAGATTAGGCCAAAAAGCAGAAGGCGGTAAGAATAAAAAAGATTGCCCACATTGGGGCAGCCAACATTTTAGGTAAAGAGAAGAATGTTAGTTTATAAAACACATATAATGATCTCACTCTCTTACTTTTTGAATAAGAACACACCTGAAGGATTGGAAGTAAGGCGATGAATTTGTGCACAACAGTGTTTGTAAACAGCCATTGAGAAATCCTTTATTTGTATTGCTGGTGGAGCAACAAATTCACTCCCTTGCTTTTCTTGAAAGTTCTGTGATGGGATTTTTTAAAGGCAAATCCCCAAAATAACCACTCAGCTTCTCTGACAGTTCAGTGATACTTGGTTGTGCACTTCAAAGTTCACCTATTCAGTGGAAAAGGACATCCTTGCTACTGTTCTGAGCCATGCACTGTGATTATTGGGACTGGCCACCTGTGTCTGAACTATTCAGATCATCGTGCTGTCTCAACTCACGGAAGGAGGGGGCAGTGGCTGCTGCTGAGTGACAGTATCTGAACTGGTGGAAACAGCCTTTCCCAGAGACTGGAACCAGCGGGTGTTGCAAAAGCTGCAATTACTTCCACTGCTACCAACAAATAATTAGCTGTTGGTGAGGATGACTCAAAGAACCCATTCAGTTTGGAGCAGATGTCTGAGCACGAGTTTCTGATAAGCAGGAATAATCCGACTCCTCACCAAGCAAGGCCAATCTGTTTATCTTTAAGCTGTGCATTAAACTTCCAGAAGTGTTATTCTCCCCTCTGCAACTTTCCAGATGTTCTGTCCCATGACGATAAAAAATGGGTATTTCTGTTTCTTGCTGTCAAATTGCAGCTGATCCTTTGTCGTAATTTTGGTAAGACAAAAATGGAGATGTGTAGTGTGGAAGTCAACAACCATTTTACTGTTGTTTGGCTCTGTTCCCTATTTGTCATCTCAACAAATGCATTCTAACAAAACTGGAATGGAAAATGCAGAAATGTAACAGCCACTTGTAATGAGTCAAGATGTCAAGTAAATTTATTTTTCCAGTGAATCCTATGACCAGATTCCTGAAAGCGATGATGGCCAATTTCCAAAGACACCAAAAGTTGATCCATCAAAGACAGTTCCACTGGTTGAATCAAAGACCCAGTCTTCCCTCATTCCCCTCGACCCCAAGCTTTCCTCTTCTCCTTCAGATTACCCACTTCCCTATTGTTCTTCTCCCAGTTCCCCGGCCCCAGAGTTTCCCCTCCTCACCCACTCAATCAACTTGGAATTTCTCTTGCAAACCACAAAGGCAGATCTCCTCCTACCCAGACACCCTTGTCCATCTGGCCTAATACACCAGGCTGTTCATTCAAGGGTCATCCTGCTCATATCATCAGGGTCATCGCCCTTCTCTTAAGACATCAGTGAGATTGAGGCACTGCAAGCAGCTGGCTGTCTTCATGGAATGGCTATGACAGTATGTACATTCAGCAACAACAGAAAGTTTCCAAAGAACAATAAAGCTAGTTAAATATAGCTTTTTTTTTACATTTAATAGAGTAAAATGCACATGCATTGAAACATGTTAAATATAACTGAAATAAATAACTATAAATAACTACTTACCTCTCTCTCATCAGCCTGCTTGTTTTTCCAATCCATGGTAAGGGAATCACCCTGGTAAATGCAAAGCTTTTGGCTTGGCTGAAGTTTGCATCCCCCCTTGAACTCAATGACAGGTGGCAGCTGAGACAGGTGACAGATCCCACCAATCTCTGCTCTGGAAACCAGGATTGACCTGAAGATACACAGCCAATGACACAGCAATCAGGGCAGATCTGACCCTATCCTTGTGGGCAGAAACATGCAAAGATACCTAACTGCTGAGAACTTATCCACTATAAGGTAAGAACAATAAGATTCAGACATGTGGTGATTACATTCATGCGATTCATGAGCAAGTTGGAGAAGTGTGATGGCCCAGTGAAGCACTAGTTAACCCCGCTGTTTCCCAGCTTCAGAGACCCATGTTTGTTCCTGAACCTGTGTGTTGTCTGTGTGGAATTTGCATGTTCTTCTAGTATGTGGCTTCAGTTTCCTTCCAAATGACAAAGAAGTGATGGTTGATAGGTTAATTTGTCACTGTAACTTGCCTCTAGGATGAGTGGTGGGAAAATTGGTGACGAATATAGTTGATGAAGATATGAAAGAGGAAATGTTGATTTGTGCTTGATGAACACCACAGAATCAAAGGGCTGCTTCTCCAGGAGTCCATCTAACAAGAGTGGCAATTGTCACTGCAAAGGAACTGAGTGAGGAGCCAATATTGTACCTCCAACAGTTCAGCACTTCTTTAGTTTTGCATTGCAGTATTATTTCTGGTGTGTGGCTTGAATCATGACTCTCCGACTCAACGATAAGATTGTTACTGCAACTCAAGGCTGGTCCACTGGAACAATAGAAAAATGTAACAGGAGCAAGCGTAGGCTAATTGGCCCATCAAGCTTTCCCTACCCACTCAGTATGATCTTGGCTGATCTGCCCCAGACCTCAACTCCTCTTCTGTGCCAGGTTCCCTTCACCCTTAATTCATTAACCTTCCAAAAATGTATTTACTTCCTACTTAAATGGCTGTAATGATCTATTCTCTGCAATTTACCCTTGAGATTCATCACCCTTGGCAGAAAATAACTGACAATATGCAACATATATATTACTGCACAAACCAGAATATCTACCTAGGTTCTTAGGTATTTCTGAATTGTTCTTCAAACATTGTTTTCCTCTCTGTTTATCTCACATGTCACCATGGTAACACAGACCCTGCCTTGACCCATCAAGGCAGGGGCTTTGTTGCCATTGTGAACCGCAAGCTCAATCTGTGACGTCACTGACTGGTGCCAAATGGAATCCTAAGGCCAGGATTTCTTATGGATGTCTAAAAATGAGAGAAGCACGGAAGTCTGCAGACACTGTGATTGCAGTAAAAACACACAGTAAATGCTGGAGTCGCAGTGTCCATAGGAGGTAAAGATATATTACTGACGTTTCGAGCCTCAGCCCTGCTTCAAAGAATAAGCAAAAAGCAGGCAGGCATCTCAATTAAGATAGAGAGTGAGGTGGAAGAATGGGAGGGGGAGAAGTGCAGACTAACAACCAAAAGGTGTTAATTGGATATGATAAGAGGAAAGGTGAGAATTCATTTGAGCTCTGTGGAAGAGACAGCGAGAAAAGGGAAAATAGAATTAAAGGAAATGAGAGGGGATGGAGTTGGGTAGGGTGGTTTTAATGGAAACTGGAGAAGTTAATGTTAATACCATCCACTTAGAGGGTGCCCAGATGGAAGATGAACTGTTGTTCCTCCAAATTGTGGGTGGTCTCAATCTGACAGTGCATGAGACCTTGGATAGACATGTCAGCAAGGGAACAGGTCAGGGAATTGTTTATCCTAGATGGAAGATGAGACCTTTAAAAATGACAGCGAGGTCGCAAAGAAAGCAAGGGGGAGGACTGCAGTGGGCAAGCAAGGATTGGAAGTGCCAGGACTTGTATGTTAGAAATTTGGGTAAGGGTTGGGAATGGTCAAGGAGGGAGGGGAATAAAACATACTGCTGAACAAGGCATTGTCCACTTAATTTAGAAATTAAGAGGAATGTTGCCTCTCAAAGGGTTATGAATATATCCCAGAGAGTGGTGAAGGATACAACACTGAATATAATGAGGGCCAAAATTAATGTATTTTAGCCTGAAGAGGAGTCAAGGGTGGTGGGAAGCAGGAGGAAGGTAGAGCTGAGACCAGTATTAGATGAGCAATGATCTCATTGAATAAGGGACCAGGCTTGAGTGGCCGAATGGCCTATTCTTGCAATTATTTCTTAAGCCATTATATCATCTCTCCCAATGGAAATCAAGTTGTAGAATCACTGTGCAGAAGCAATTGCATAATCTGTTCTCATGTTTTTGGAGCACTGAACAACAATACATGCGTGGAATCCTTGAATTGAAGCATTTGTGTTACCTTTGGGTTGACCCATAATCTCAGTGAGATCTTAATTAAAACTCACCACCACTGGGAAGATGTTGTTTCAAAACCTGTTCATTGACATTGTCACAACTTTTGCTTTAAAAATAATATAAAAAGTGAGTGGTTTTCGGCCATTCACTCTACTTGAGGCAGAATTTCATAATTTCCTCTTCAAGTAGCCAACTGTATTTATTGTTCCTGCCCTCATTATACATACTGATACGCCAGGAGTATAAAACTTACATTGGCTGGATTCAGTTAGTAGCTGCAAAATGTAGCCTTTTTTAAAAAAAGAGGAAAGATATATTTTGTGATGCCTATAGTTTCCTCTTTGTATGACAACATGTCAGGCCAGATAGCATATTTCCCACACTTATTATATTGCATGCACAACAGAACAACATGCAGCCCAACTGGTTTATGCCAGTCTTTCCAACTCCTCATCAATTTCTTCCCACCATACTTATTCTCTTCCTGTGAATTATTGGATCATGGAGTCATGCTGCAGAGAACAGACCCTACAGCCCAACTAGTCCATGCTAACTAAATTGGCATTTGCTTACATTTGGTCCAAATCCCTCTCAGCTCCTCCTATTCATATATCTGTTCAAATGTCTTTTGAATTTTGTAATTGTGATTGCTTCTACAGTTTCCACAGGCAGGTAATTCCTAACATGGACCACCCTCAATCAGGTTGCTAGCTCTGAGTGAAAAAGTTGCCCCTTAGGTCCCTCTAAAATCTTTCACCTTAATCCTATACCCTCAAGCTTTAGAATCATTTATGGGAACATGACTGAAATTTCACATTATCCTGGTCCCTCATGATTTTGCACACCTCAATAAGTCATCCATCAGGCTCCTTCACACCATCTTATAAAGACCCAGCCTATCCAACCTCTCCCTATAAGGTAATCCCTCCATTCCCAGACAACAACCTGAGAAATTTTGCCTGTGTCCCTTCCATTGATTTGATGCCCTTCCAATAGCTGTGCTCCTACTCCTACCTCATTCATATGTTTTTGGCATTCTTACTTAAATGCTGCTTTGGCCATCACCCCATTTTGGCCATTAGCTATTATCTTCCATCTTCTAATCAACTTCTGGATACATTTTTGCCTCAATATCCTTTTTAAATTTATTAGTCTCTGTGGTGTATTTACAATCCCTATCTTAGGTTCCTCAAATAGCTGCATTAATTTTTATCCATTCTGACCCAAATAAATCTTATTACAATTTTTTTTGGCTGATCAGACTTCCTTTTTCTCCCCCCAAGCTAAGCGTTCCTGTCTCTTCAATCTTTCTGGTGAGGGTAACCTCCAATAAAACTGATAAACCCCATCTAGTACCTGATTCACCATTTCTCCATTGTTTTTATGGCAAAATCTAACAATATAACTATATAACAATTATAGCATAGAGACAGGCCAACTTGGCCCTTCTAGTCCATGCCGAACACATTCTCCCACCTAACTCCACTGACCTACACTCAACCAATACTGATAGTAATTTATCCATATACCATTGCCATACACTATCCCTCTTCTTCCCTTTTCTGTCCCTCTTCCTTCTCTCTTTTGTTTCCCCTTCACTTTTTCATCTTAGTCTTCTTTTCCTTCCTCTGTTCCCCTAAATCTTCTTTTTCTTGTTTTTCTTTTTTATTGGTAGCCCCTCAGGATTCAAGATGGCCTGGATCCATTGGGATGTTGTGGTTCTGATGTGACTAAGTCAGAACCTCAGATTCCTCCACAAATTTGTGAGGAGGTGACCGAGGGGGTGAGTAGTTCACTCCTTCTTCATTTGTGCAGTGCTTCTGTATATCTCAAAGGAATTGTGATTCTCATACCATCCCAAATTCTCCATCTCCCCTCTCATTGGTCATAAGCCATAGATTCCCAGGACTCAGTGGGCATGTTGCATTCCTTTAAAGGATATTTTGAACTTGTTTTTAAAAATCCTTTCTGTCTACCTGACCAGAATATCACTTGTTCTCAAACAAAATTTGATTGCATACTCCGGGCGTCTCCCAACACTACAAACCATGCCTTGGTGTCAATGACACCAACTAAGATCAGATAATTTAGGGCTCAATATTTTCAATGGGTGAAAAATTAAATAATACTTCTTGTATGGAATAGAAAGTAAAAGATAAAACTTTTATATTTAGCAACTTTTGCAAATTCAACTACATAGCCAAACAAAATTAATTGGCCTTTGTTTCATATCCCTTATTATCTTGGGTCTGAGTAGGTAATTCTGAACCAACCACATTGGTAGTTGTGGAAATAAGGAATCTACAATTGCTGCAAATCTGAAATGAAAAATAATCGAATGGCAGAAAAACTCAGCAAGTCAAGGCAACATCTGTAGAAGGAGAAATAGGGTTCAATATTCAGCTCTAAGAATTTTCTATTTTTAACTGGTGGCTCTGAAGATACACATTGGCCAGGATGGGGTGAGGATAAGGAGAGAAGACTTCCTTACAGAAAGGATATTTACAACATAATGATCAAGATTAATGATTTGTTAACATTTAATTTTGTTTATTTTCAATTTTATTTTGTTGTTTTTTTAACATTCATTTTAGATTCAGTATTATTTAACTGAATGTAATTTATACAGCTACTATGATACCATTTGATCTCAATTCCCTGGATTAATTATTATTGCATGCATCCTGAATTACCAGTCCATTAATTTAATCACTGTGCCACAACTGTAGATGTATTACTTGCCACTTATCAGGTAGGAATCTAAACAGAAAGTGCTGTAAACACTTTCAGGTCCATTGGTAATAAGGGAAAGAGAAATAGGGTTAACTTTTCAAATAGAGGAAAGGTTATTTCAAGTTTTTGGATTTTTCTAGACACACTGAATGATTGTGGATTGCCAACTCATGATGAATCAGCATAAAGAAGCAGCAGACAGAAGTTATACAGGTAGCAGTTATTATAAACAAAATTCCAGAAGGCACAAATAAAACCCAAAAGTTTTGATCGTCAGATAATGGAACTTGATAAGATGTAGAATGGAGAATCAATGAAGAGTATCTTTTAGACTGTAATGTTAAAGTTGTTGGGTCCCCCTCCCAATCTGTTGGCTCCCTCATCCTCCACACAGCCCACCCTCAGGCTACACTGACTTATTCCTGACTGTATTTGAGTTGGAAGTCAGTCAGGGCTGGTGGAGGGAGTTGAAATGTGGTCTTTTGGAGTCAATCAGGTTGCTAGCTCTAGTTGAATACATTCCTGGAGGTTTCATCACAGAGCCTCCTCCTCCAATGCATATTGGTCTTCTCAACTGACAATCAATCCCATTTCCAATTTAAGCTGTTCAGAAAAAAAAGACTACTGCCTATATATTTTCCTTTCTTGTGTTGCTGGCAACAATAGAAATTGTGCTTTTTCTATATGGGTTTTCTACATTCAGTGTTCACAAGGCAGTATCCTCTACATTAGATAAATGGTCAGGCAATCAGAACTCCTGCTCCTTGTCCATATTGGGCTATTTCAATTCTACTCTTTTTTTTTACAGCCTATCTATCTGTGGCCTCCTCCAGTTCCATAGTGAGGTTCAATGTACACTAGAACATCCTATCTTCCATCTTGTCACTTTGCCATCCTCTGTAATGTACACCAAATTCTCTAACTTGAGGTAAAATGCTCTTGCATCATTATGTCCCTTTCTTACTCTGCTTATTTAAAATGGCTTGGATTCATACTCCTTATCTGTTTTAATTTTAAATGATGCTGCACAGTAGAAGGCTCTACTTGCCAATGAAACCCATGGTGCCCAATTACACACAATTAACGCATTAATACCATGCATTTTGGAGGGTGGGGGGAAACTGGAACACCGAGAGAAAACCCATACAGGTCACGGGGAGAACATACAGATTCCGAACTGAGAGTGTCGGATTCGAACCCAGGTCATTGGCGCATGAAGAGCATTTTGATAGCCATGACCCTAACTGTGCCTGCCTTGTCTTGGCATTGCACCATATTGGCATTTATCTTACACTAGCTCTGCTCAATCATACCTTGATGAAGGGCTCAATCCTGAAATGTTGGCTATATATCTTTCCCTCCTATGGATGCTCTGGGATCTGCTGAGTTTATCCACCAGCTTTGTGTATTTGGATCTAGGTGATCAAAAAGTTGTCATAAAAAACAGAACACATTATGGGTATGTCCAAAGGAATACTTCGAAGGATGATGGAAGGCATATAATGATCAAGGCTATGATGAACAGGAGTCTCTCTGGTTCCACTTCACACTCATCATCCTGTGTGGACTTCCACAGATGGGTGGCACAGTGGCATAGCTACTAGAGCTGCTGCCTCACAGTCCTGAGATCAAGATTCAATCCCAACCCTGGGTGCTTGCCCATTCTCTCTGTGACCCTGTGAATTTCCTCCATGTGTTTTTGTGTCCTATCACATCCCAAAGACATGCGGGGTGGTAGGTTAGTCAGCCATTACAAATTTATGCTCATGTAAGTGGTAGGTTCTGGAAAGATTTGATGAGAATTTGGAAATAATGAAAACAGGATTAATGGAGAATGAGAACAAGTGGACTGTTGATGGCCAGCGCAGGTTCAGTGGGCCAAAGAGCTTGTTTCCATACCATATCTCTACAAAGACTATGACTCGATGAGAGGGATTCTGAATTTCTTTGCTCAAACTTGTCTCTTCTCATTTAAAGTTTTTGTACAAGCAGGTATTAAAATTTTGAATAGCAGCGGCAAAAATAAATAGGAAAACACAGATTGCTGCAAGTCTCTGCAAACACATCTAAAGATTTGATCAAAATTTGAATTATATTTTTGTTTTGTTTTTAAATAATCCTCAACATAGCCGTGTTATCTGCATGAAAAGCATTGCTTTAAAAATCTATGCTTGCTATAATAATCACTCATCTATAGGCAAACATCAATGTATTGAGCCTGGACCTGTTTGAGTGTGCTCCAAGAGAAATACATTAATTCCATCATTAACTCATTATCTTACCATTGAATATGTAGGTAGATACACAGAAAGCAACAGAAGTATCTTCAGCAAAGAATTTGCACAGGTCTGGGAAAGAGATGGTATTTTATTTCCACAGAACCTTTGACCATCTCATCCTTTCAAAATTTGCTTCCTTTCTCTGGAAGAATCCAGCTGGAAATCCATCTCCATCAGTGGATGTAAGGATCATACCATCTTGTGAAATAAGTGCATACTAATGGGACAGTATAATCCAATGATGGCACAATAGATAATAGTCTCATTTGCATGTTCTGCACTGCCTCAATCCACAGTGGAAGGTATTGTCGCAAACATTGCAGTCATCTTCATGGTGTAAGTCACGACAAGGGTGTATCAACTTGATCTTCAATATATTGATGCGCCATTCAAGGTAATGTTTTCCTCTACTGGCTAAACATAATTATCTCCTAAAATTATGGATAACCCATGAAAGCTTCCCAACAACATATGAGGAACAGTACCCAGTAGGCTTTATGTTGTAATAGGTGAAGCTACATTTGTCTGGGGTGGAGGAAGGGACTTAAGAAATAACAGCAGGACAGAGTTGAAGGAATAAGTGCCTCTGTGTGTTGCATGTCATGTCTGGAGGAAGCCACCCAGAAGGTGAGAGGTGATCCCATGGATAGATTGCACTGGGAATTATTAAATTAAGTATAGTAGGTCGGCAGTCAAAAGCGTGATGGGTGAGGAGCTATATTGAAAGAGGATGGAAGATTTTTAAAAAAAGACCACAAGAGGTAGGAGCAAAAATAGGCTATTCAGCCCATAGAGTCATTCAATCATGAGCTGATCCATTTTCCCACTGCCTTTCCCTTTTGGTGCCCTGGCTAACCAAGAATCTGTCAATCTCTGTATGAAATACACCAATGACCTGGCCTCCACAACTACCTGCAGCAACAAATTTCACAGATTTACCACCCTCTGGCTGAAGAAATCCCTGCATATCTGTTCGAAGTGGACACCCTTTAATCCTGAAGTGGCAGCACCCAAGAGAGCAATGTGCGGTGGTTTGTTGATCTGGCAGCTTTATTACTGGCAGTGCTGTATCATCCTTCTATTCCTGAGTATTAGTGCACTTGGCATATTGTAATGTAAATGAGTGAGCTCTGGGCTCTGGATTCCAGTGGTTGTTTTTCCTAAAAATATTTACACATCAAAGGCAGCAGATAAGTTTTTGCAAAAAAGTAAATTAACGCACAGAAAGGGCTTTCACTGATAATGCGAACAGCCATCCTGAAAATCTGAAATTGATTTAAAAGAAAGGAAGGAAGTGAAAATGTATGGGTATGAAGTTAAAATAATTAAAAGTGTACATTGCTTCAAGGGAATAAAGCTGTGAAAAACTGCTTCAAAAAAGACAGCCCTTTGAGTGATGTAGTTTTCCATTATTGTCATAGTCAGAAAGGGAGACAGAGCAGACACAGACCACTCGGCCCAACGAGTCAATGCCAACCATCAAGGCTATTTCTTATTTTGCCCACATTCCCACCCATAACCCCACTGCTCTTCTGCCCCACCACCAATTCTACAAATCGTCACTTCGATGTAATTTACAGCAGCCAATTAACCTACCATAGAGCCATAGAACATTATAGCTCAGAAACTGGCCCCTTTGAGTCTTCTAGCCTGTGCCGAACCTTTTTTTTGCCTAGTCCCACTGACCTGCACCCAATCCGTAGCCTCCAAACCTCTCCCATCCATATACCTGCATTCTTCTTAAATGTTAACATTGAGCCTGCATTACCAATATACATAGCTTTGAGATGTCAGAGAAAACTGAAGAAATCCTGGAGAAAACCAATGTGTGTCACAGGGAGAATGTGCAAACTCCACCCAGACAGCACCTGTGATTGAGACTGAACACAAGCTGCTGAAGCTATAACTTCCAGCAGTGTTACAAGGATTTCTGTCTCAATGCCCTCAGATTGAATCGAATGTAACTTATATCTTGACTAAAAAAAATCATTGGCAATTGCTTGCCTGCAGAAGAAAGTTGCAGCACAGAAATAGCCTTTTGCATTTTTGATAGAATGATTTTTTTTTTAACTTTCCATTTGAGGAGAAGAGATCTTCTGGCTATTAAAGTAACATTCTACTCAAATGGAAAGACCCTAAACCAGCCCCAAACCAGCATGTTTAAATTTAGAAAATATTAAGAAGTGGTACTGTTCACCCTTCGGTTAAATTTGAAGAAACATTTTCATATGATGTAAGTTGACCCTTTCTGAATCCTTTTCAACATTTTACGTTGTGAGTGTAGAGGAGTGGAATTAACCACAAAATTATTGTTTAACCGCTGAAACGGTAGCCCAGCTCTTGTTTATTTTTTGTTTTGTTTCTTAGTTAGGGGGTTATTTCTGTAATAAAATGTGATTCCTTTTAGGGAAGTTTAACCTTTGATTGGGAGGCTCAGTTTACATATGTTGCTTGATGTCTGTATTGTACATGTTAACCATTGTTAATGCTATCCCCATCTCTTTGCATCATTCTTATGTTTGTTTATCTGAAATTTAATAAAAAGTTTGGAAAAGAATGATTTTTTAAAACTCATCCTGGAGCCTTCTTGCTCTTCACAGGTTTGTGTATTCTAGTTCAAATAATGTTTAATGTTAAAAATGCAAGGGCTCTGTATTAAATAACGTCAGAGAGAATCCTTTAGCGATTCTAATAAGTAACTTCTGATTTTCCTCGTGACAAGAAATTGGAGCTCTGTTTAAGGAAAACTGAATCATGTTAAGAAGTTCCTATCTCAGTGATCTTTGGATGACTTTAATTGGACATCTTAAGACTATCAAAGTTAATATTTTGCCTAAATTCCTATATATATTTTTCAAGCTTTTCCAGATTTTGTTCCTAAATCCTTTTTTGATTCATTAGATTTTCTCATCTCTTGTTTGGAAAATCAAGCCCCCTGCCTCAAAAAAAATTATTCAAAATACTGAAAAAATGGAGGTTTGGCATTTCCTAATTTTAGATTTTATTACTGGGCAGTGAATATTAGATCTATTATTATTTGGATTTGTCATAATGAATACCAAGGTGTTTCAAGATGGATTGACCTAGAGATTAAGTCTACTAAAAGGTAATCACTCCTTTCAATACATGGAGCACCCTTGCCTTGCCTTTTTTGGCCTCCAAGTTCATTGATAATTTGGTAGTCATACACACTCAGAGAATTTGGTTTCAATATAGAAAACATTTTGGTTACCTAAGGTTTTTATTGATGACCCCTATTCTATGTGACTCCTTTTTTTCAAACCTTTGGTCCAAGATATCATTTATATTCAATGGCTAACCTTGGGTATCCAATCTTTTATAGATCTATATATTGATCAAAATTTTGCTTCTTTTGAACAATTATCTATTAAATTAAAATACCTAAACATCACTTTTTTTCATTATTTACAGATTGGGAGCCTCTTAAATTATTTAAAGGAGCCTCTCAAATTCTTTATCATTGAAGCTTCTCCAGGACTTAGATCTTAACCTTATTTGGGAAGCATATAATTTTAAACCTAATCATAAAGAATTGCTTTCTGCCCTTTATGAATTACTTTTAAGATCTAGGGATATTTCCCTGGGTGGTATTAAGAAAATATAGGAACAAGACATTCAACAATCATTTGCTGAAACTACACGAGATTCTATTATGTTCACTCATCTTCTCTTTGTGCTAGGCATTCATTCATTCAATTTAAAGTAATCCATTGGGCACACTTCTCCAAGGTTCACTTAACAAAATTTTATCCTAACATCTCTTCTGAATCTGATAAATGCATTACTGAGGAAGATACTTTTTATCATATGTTTTGGCTATGTCCTTCTCTCTTTAATTTCTAGCAAGGGATATTTCACACCTTATTGTTAATTCTTAAAATTAACTTGACTCCTAGCCTTTTCATTGCTATTTTTGGTGTGTTGGGTGGGGGGGGGGGGTGGTGAATGGATTTAATATTGTCTTTTTCACAATCCCATGTAGTGGCTTTTTCTTCCCTTATTGTTAGAAGGGCCATTTTGCTGAGAACTCATACTCAATGGTTGTTGGATGTGAAGGTATGTCTGTCTCTAGAAAGAAATTAATTGTTCCACTATTGCAATGGATCTTAACTTGCTTTCTCTTTGTGGTACTTTTCTCAATTACTTTCAAAACTTGTTGATTAATTATCTTTGTTCTTTTTCTCATGACCCCATAGTTATTTTTTTAGTAGTGGAATCCTTAACTTGGCCAGCAACCCTCAAAGGGCAGAGTTTGATTCATAGATTAGGAATATATGGTTTTTTTTCCATTTATTAACATGGGTTCATATGTACTTTGTTCATTGTAATTTGATACTTGCAACTGAATATTAATTCATTTTATTATTTTTAGTTCCATATGAACCTGTGTATTTTGTAAATGTTAAAACTAATAAAAAAGATTGAAAATTTTAAAAAAATGCAAAGGGCTCTGCATTAAATGACCTCAGAGAGAATCCTTTAGCAATTCTTCAAAATATCTTCTGATTTTCATCCTGACAAGAAATCGGAGCTATCAGGGCTATCTGTCAAAGGCGTAGTGGATAATGAAGAAGGTTTTCAAGGATTGCAGAGGGATTTGGGCTGCTTAGAAAAGTGGGCTGAAAAATGGCAGATGGAATTTAATGCTGATAAGTGTGAGGTGCTTCATTTTGGTAAGAAGAATCAGAATAGGACATACGTGGTAAATGGGAGAGCATTGAGGAATACAGAAGAGCAGAAAGATTTAGGAGTAACGGTACATCGTTCCCTGAAGGTAGAAACTCACGTGAATAGGGTGGTGAAGAAGGCTTTTAGTATGCTGGCCTTTATCAATCATTGCATGGAATATAGGAGTTGGGAGGTGATGTTGAGATTGTATAAGACGTTGGTGCGGCCTAATTTGGAGTTCTGTGTGCAGTTCTGGTCGCCTAATTATAGGAAGGATATAAACAGAGTGGAGAGAGTGCAGAGAAGGTTTACCAGAATGTTACCTGGGTTTAAGCATCTAGAGTATAGGGAGAGATTGCACAGATTAAGTCTTTATTCTTTGGAGCGTAGAAGGTTGAGAGGGGATTTGATAGAAGTATTTAAGATTATGAAAGGGATAGACAGAGTGGATGTGGATAGACTATTTCCGTTAAGAGGAGGAAAGATTAAAACAAGAGGACATGAGTTAAGAATTAAGGGGCAGAGGTTTAGAGGTAACATGAGGGGGAACTTCTTTACTCAGAGAGTGGTAGCCGTGTGGAATGAGCTTCCGGGAGAAATAGTGGCGGCAGAGTCAATTGTATTATTTAAGAAAAGGTTGGACAGGTATATGGATGAGAAGAAGATGGAGGGTTATGGGCATTGTGCAGGGAGGTGGGACTAGAAAGGGGTGTTTGGTTCGGTGCGGACTAGAAGGGCCTAATGGCCTGTTTCCGTGGTGTAATTGTTATGTTATATGTTATGTAATATTCACAAAAGTATGTACCAAAAAAATTCTATTGGGATCAACACAATGCAAATTTGTCGTTTGCAAATTAATAAAAATTGGAGAAGAATTAAAATCTGAAATAAAACAGAAATTGCTGGAAATATCTCAGCGGACCAGGAAGCATCAGTGAAGAGAGCAACCAAGTTAATGTTTCAGGTGAGTGGCTGTGATAGTATGGATTCTATCACCGATGTATATATCTGTATATTGTAGTATAGGATGGCTGTGAATGGCTGAGAGTGTAGCCACGCCTACTGGCAGGTCTTAAAAGGTTGCTCCTAGCCAGACCCAGATCATTCTGGACTGGTCGACCTACATGTGATACTCTCCAGTCTTTTGGTTAATAAAAGCCTTGATTTGGATCAACAAGTCTTTGATTCTTTCGAAATTTTCTAGGGATGGAGTGTATGCTCGACATCCAGTGAATACCTCAACATCGACCCGCAGTCATCTACTGCCCCAAATGACTTCAAACACTGGGTGAGGTGTTTTGAGGCTTTCCTACAACTCTCTGACCCTGCCGTGGAGGAAGGCGGCCATCGACTGCTAGTATTGATGACTATGGTGTCCCCGAGGGTCTACAAGAGCATCCAGGATGCAGCCACCTACACAGCAGCCATGAAGGTGCTGAAAAGACTCTACAAGTAACCTGTGAACAGGGTCTATGCCCGATACAAGCTTGCGACCAGGAGGCAACTGCCCAGTGAGTCCTGTAGAGCTTACCTCCAAGCACTAAGGGTACTGGGCAGAGCCTGTGCCTGCACAGACAGAACTGCAGCTGAGACCACCGACGATCTCATTCGGGATGCTTATGTGGCCGAGGTCCAATCAAATGAGGTGAGGCAGCACCTGCTAGAGCATGGGGGAGAAAACCTAGAAGACGTGACCTGGATCACAGAGACGATGGAGGCTGCGGTCTTAAGTATGGATGCTTACTCTCAGGGCTGTACCCCATGCTATGAAGTGAGTAGGATGCCTCCCCTTAACCCTACTACCCCACGGCCCACCAATGGCCTGTCTGCTGCTGCTACCCTGACTGATGCGACCCCAAAGTGCTACTTCTGCGGGAGGGACAAGCACAGCAGGCCCCAGTGTCCTGCAAGGAAAGCCAGGTGCAAGAAGTGCCTTAAAAATGGCCACTTTGCTGTAGTCTGTGACTCCAAAATGGCCACCGCCAAGCACAGTGCCTCATGTGAGGCCCAACCACCATCCCCTCATTCAAACCTCTCTTCATCAGAGCTCTCGTCCAAAGAGAGCGAGGGCTTGATTGCGCAGCAGTGCCTGATGTCACGGGGCAGGGCCGCGGAAGGGACACTGCACCCTTGCCGCGATGATGTTGGCTCGCTTGGATCACCCACACGGAGCAATGGCTGCCCAGAGCCTGGCCCTGACTCCGACTCAAATGACCTCAGTGATGGTCGCCTCAGCCCCGGCTCCAGCCCAGACTTCAGCGACTGCTGCCGCCGACCTGGTAACTGCTGCCGCCACTACTGCTGCCACCAACCAGGTACCCACTGCCACTACCGACGACGACTGTCCGACCGACAGCCCCACCGCCGACTGCAAGAAGCAAACCCCAACACTTACCGTTGGAATCCCAATGGCCCTAGCCGACTGCAAGCAGCAGCCCCAGTCATTCACCACTGACAGTTCCAGCCCGACTGCTCCAGTGACGTCACCACGCACACGTAGTGCACTTCAGGCCTGACGATGCGTGACATCATCACGCAAGACTCCACTGTCCCCAGAACAAGTCGTTGCATCAGTGATCCTGGACCAGGACTGCCCCCATCCCCTCACAAAAGTGATGGAACTGATTAAAGTGCACAGACACCATACCAACTGCTTATTTGACTTGGGGTCAACTGAGAGTTTTATCCATCCAGACCTGGCCCACCGTTCCAGACAGATCATTCTCCCCACTGACCAAAAGATTTCATTGGTGACAAGATCAGACTCGACTGGGGTAAAGGGGTATTGCATGGTGACCCTGAAAGCCATGGAATCACATTTACAAATTTTAAACTGCTAGTCCTCCCTCAACTGTGCGCAACCATATTGCTGGGACTGGATTTTCAGTGTCAGTTCCGAACTGTTCCCCTATACTATGGGGGGCCCCACGTGCCACTCTCTGTCTGTAACCACTCCACCCCAGAGACCTCCTGCCAGCGATAGCCCACACCACCTGCCCTTGCACCCTGGCGTCCCATGTGTAGCCTCTCCACCCTCCGGGTTGCTCCTCCAGCACTCTTTGCAACCCTTATCCCTCGGGCAGTATAGTTACGAGAACAGGAAATTTATCACAAGCGAGGTGTGCAGACTGCTGGACAAGGGCATTATCGAACTCATCTCAAGTCCCTGGAGGGCCCAGGTGGTGGTTGTTAAAAATGGGTAGAAGCTGCGGATGGTGGTTGACTACAGCCAGAAAGTCAAACGCTTCACGCTTCTGGATGCATACCCCCTCCCACAGATCACGGATGTGGTGAATCAGATCACCCAATACCGTGTGTTCTCCACCGTTGACCAACATTTGACCATCAGCAGCTCCCGATCCGCCAGGAAGACCGACTTTTCACGGTCTTCGAAGCGAACAGGCGGCTGTACCAATTCCTCAGGGTACCCTTTGGGGTCATGAATGACACCCCGGTTTTACAGCGGGAAATGGACCAGATAGTAGACCAGAATGAGTTAACACCTACATTCCTGTATCTGGACTACATCACCATCTGTGGCCATGACACGGAGGATCATGATGCCAACCTTGAGAAATTTTTTCAGACTGCGATTCAGCTGAACTTAACCTACAATTTTGACAAGTGTGTCTTCTGGACCATTCGGCTCGCAATTCTGGATGCGTGGTGGAGAATGGAGTGGTAATGCCGGACCCTGACTGCATGCATCCCCTCATGGACCTACCACCCCACCACACCCAAAAGGCATTCAGATACTGCCTGAGTTTCTTTTCGTACTACGCCCAATGGGTTCCACACTACACTGACAAGGCACGGCCACTTATCAAGACCACCTTCTTCCCCCTGTCAACCAAAGCCAGAGCGGCCTTCGACCGCATCAAATCAGACATCTCTGCTGCAATGCTGCACGCCATCGATGAGTCCATTCTGTTCCAAGTAGAGAGCGATACATCTGATTTTGCACTGGTGGCCACTTTGAATCAGGCCAGCCAGCCGGTAGCCTTCTTCTCCAGGACCCTCCAGGGCCCTGAGAGCCAACACTCCTCTGTCGAGAAGGAGGTCCAGGCCACAGTTGAAGGAGTACGTTGTTGGTGGCACTACCTCACTGGCAGGCACTTTACACTGCTGACTGACCAACGCGAGGTCTCCTTCATGTTTAGCAATAGACAGCGAGGTAAGATCAAGAATGACAAGATCGCAAGGTGGAAAATCAAACTCTCCACCTTCAATTACAACATACTGTACCGGCCTGGTAAGCTCAACGACCCACCAGATGTGCTCTCCAGGGGGCCTGCGCCAACAAACAACTGGACAGACTGCAGAGGCTCCACGAGGAGCTCTGTCATCCGGGGGTCACTAGGTTCGCGTACTTCGTTAAGGCCCGCAACCTGCCCTACACGGTCGAGGAGATTCGATCCATGATCTGAGCCTATCCGGTGTGCACTGAGTGCAAGCCCCACTTCTTCCGCTCGGAGAACACCCATGTCATCAAAGCCAAAGCCACCCGGCCTTCTGAATGTCTAAGCGTGGACTTCAAGTGGCCCCTACTGTCGACCACCCGTAACACCTACATTCTTACGGTGATCGACGAGTAGTCTCGCTTCCCATTCACTGTGCCCTGCTCGGACATGACTGCCTCCTCAGTCATAGAGGTCTTGCACAGCATATTCGCAATCTTTGGGTATGCTAGTTCCATCCACAGTGACCGAGTGTTCTCGTTTATGAGTGCTGAGTTGTGGCAGTACCTCCTGAAGCATGTTATTGCTTCGAGCAGGACCACCAGCTATAACCCATGTGGTAAAGGGCAGGTCGAAAGAGAGAATGCCACCGTCTGGAAAGCGGTCACACTTGCCCTCCGGTCCAAATGCCTCCCCACCGCTCGCTGGCAGGATGTACTCACTAACGCTCTACACTGCATCTGCTCCCTCCTAATCACCGTGATGAATGCCATTCCCCATTAAAGGATGTTCTCTTTCCTGAGGAAATCCAAATCGGGAACAACCATGCCAGCGTGGCTCATGGTTCCCGGACCTGTCCTCCTGCGACGCCACGTCCTGTACTCAAAGAACAACCGAGTTGTTCGAGTGATGCTGCTCCATGCAAACCCGCATTACGCATACATCGAGTACCCAGATGGGTGGGAGGACACAGTCTCAGTAAGGGACCTAGCCCAAGCCAGATCAGACCTGGTATTGCTCCCAACTCAATCTCCTCCAAATCCTTCTCCCCTAAGTCATGTGCTTGAACAGAGGGATCAGCACCACCTCAACAGCGGCAGTGGCAACAACTCAGGTCAGCCTGTCGACAACGCCGTTGGGGAATTGAGAGAGACAGGGCACGCAATCAACGAGCCCGCCAGCAATGTGACTCCAGCGGCCCCAATCCCAGCACCATGGCGGTCACGCCGGATGATCAGGCTCCCCGACCATTACAGCCCCTAACCTCCCACCAGTCTCTCTCTCTGCCTCCCCCATTTTTTATTTTTACAGCCCTCCATTCACCCCGGGGTCAGTTCTCAAAGAAGGGGTGAATGTGATAGTACGGATTCTATCTCCGATGTATATATGTGTATATTGTAGTATAGGATGGCTGTGATTGGCTGAGAGCATAGCCACGCCTACTGGCAGGCCTTCAAGGGTTGCTCCAAGCCAGACTCAGATAATTCTGGACTTGTCGACCTACATGTGATACATTCCAGTCTTTTGGTTAATAAAAGCCTTGGCTTGAATCAAGTCTTTGATCCTTTCGACATGCACTACAGAGGCCTTTTGCTGAAATGGTGCAACTGACTGCAGATCCTAAACCGTGTTCCAAGTGAGAAGCAAAATTATTCCAAGGGGCTATTTATTTGGGGTCTCACCATGTGGTGCGCTGTTAGACAGAATCATACACACACAAGGTAAAAATACCGTACAACAGGCTTTAGTCCACAAAGACTTCCACAGAGCCAGGCTGGCTGTGGCTGCAGCAACTCTGAGTGAGGCCTCGAGAGGCCAGCACAGGCTTATATCCCAGAGGGTGATTGACACCCGACCGAGTGGGGCTTGATCCATTCAGGCCGACTAATTGGCAGCCAGCCAGGTGTTGTCCTGTCACCTTACATTTCTACAGGTACAGAGGTTGCCCCCTGCAGAAGGCTGGTGATGTACCACCACACACCATTCCTTTTGATGGGATGACTGCCATTTTACTTTATGTGGGGGAAAGACCAAGCTGTCTGCCTGATCATAAACAACCCCAGATTTCCCTCCCATTTATCCTTTATTTTCAGATATCCACTTCATCATCTTTGTTTCAAAGAGAACAAAATAGCCTCAATACATCATATATAGTGCCTGGCAGTAAATCCACTGTTTTCCTTTATCCAACTGTATAACAATGTGAATGTCATTTCCTTTCATGTTATGTCTCTCTTGAGTTGGCTCCTCTTGTGCACCCCATGATCATATGTGGATCATGCATTTGCTTTTACAAAGACCTGTACATATTTTTGATGTAGCATTGCATTAGATCAGATCCCATGTAACTTCCTAAATTAGCCTGCACATGTGATTAGCTGTTGTCTCCTGTAGCTAATCATTGATATACAGCACAGAAACAGGCCTTCCTCATCCATGCTGTAGTGTTCTCAGTGTGCATAGTCCTGTCAACTGCACCCAGATCACAACCCTCCATATCCCTCCCATCCAGGGTGCCTATTCAAATTTCTCTTAAATGTTGAAATTAAATCTGCATCCACTACTTCCCCTGGCACTCCACCAGCTTCTGAGTGAAGAAGTTTCCCCTAATATTCTCCTCAAATATTTCACCTTTCACCCTTAACCCATGTCCTCTAGCTCTTATCTCACCCAACCTCAGTGGAAAAAAGCCTGCTTGCATTTACCCTACCTGTACTCCTCATAAATTTGTATATCTTTATCAAATCTCCCCTCATTCCCCAATGCTTCAGGAAATCAAGTCCTCACTATACAACATTTCACAATGCTTATTGCTATCTTTCCTGTAAGAAGCTGAGCAAACCTGCACACAATGTACCAAATTTGGACTCACTAATGTAATACAACTTCAACGTAACATCCCAACTACTGTACTGAATACTTTGATTTATGAAGGCCAAAGTGCCAATAGTTCTCTTTATGACCCTATCTACCTGAATCGCCACTTCCAAGAAATTATGTTTATCCCAGATTCCTCTATTCTATCACACTTTGAATTCCCTACCATTACCATGTAATTCTTATCCCAATTTTGTCCTCCTATAATGCAACACCTCAAACTTGTCTAAAAATTACCTTGCTTTCCCTGGAAGAGGTTGCTGTAGTTTCTGTTTCCTCTGTTCTTTAAAGAGTCTCTGCATTCTGAGTGAATTGGTTTTGGTCCTTGCAACTTTTAGTGATTCTTCTTAGTAATGTTCAACACAGTCGGCTACTAATTGATTAGGTGAAAGAGATCAAAATCTGGCATTAAGCAGGAGCTTCCTTTGTTCATATTTGATCTGACTCTGAAGAGTTTCAACGAACAAAATTATGATTGAAGAGTCTTTTGAAATGGTAAACAACTTAGACACCACCTCTATTGGTAATGCATCCTGTAGGACCAACCATTTCAAAGCCAGCTAAGTCAACTGATAACCTTGCCAGTGACATACACAGAGTGTTTTCACATTAGGATCTGTGTGGACTTTCCTCCATTGAATGAATCTCAGATGTGTTGCGTTTATCCTAAACGAGGAATAGCGAAGACAGTGGATTTTCAATGAAGAATCTCCCCGGCATAAAAACAGTTCACAAAAAGAAGTGCGGAAAAGCACATGATTTTGCATAACCTTTTTTCAAGATCCAATTGAGTTAAAATGCTGAATCAACAGGAAGCCAAGGTGATTGTTTTGGTCTCAGATGTGCAAGTCCAGAGCACACTGCCAGCAAGCAGTAAATGTGGTCTTTATAACACTGTCATAAAAAGCTGAGCATAATACTATTATGGACCCAGAGGACCCCAAAACCCAGCAGCAATAGAAATTCACCAAGACAAATGGTTACTTAAACAAAAGTTACTTTTAATTATCTTTAAGCATGAAAGCAGGATCAAACTTTAACTTATCACTATTAACTTAACCTAACTAAACCCCCTTCTAATTTTAAACACACGTGTATGTAATGTATATATAAATTCAGAGAAGTTATTTGATTCACAGTCTAATCTCACTTCTCACTACTCCAAGTTCACTGGTATCAGGCAATTCTTATACTGTGCACAGAATTTAAAATTTATAAAGTTCACCAGGCTTTGGTGCTTGAAAGGTAAATGGTTACCGCTCAGAAAGGTTCTTGTTGGTTTTCAGAGAGAGATTAATTGCTCTTTGGACACAAACTGACTCCCTCTGATCAGCCACTTCAGAGTCTTGCCAAAGAAACTTGCCCCTTCATGGTTTTCCAGATGATAACGTAATGGTAGTGATCATGGTTGCAAAGCAACTAGCAATGTCTTACTGTTTGATTACACTTGGCTGCCACCAGGAGCTGACACAGAGCAATGTACACAGTATGTGAGATCTGGAATGGTGACCTACAGCCTCATGGCATGCCTCATGGTGCTGTTTAAAGTAAAGAACCTTTCCCTTCATCCATGTGTTGTCTAATAACTCACACATAAGAATACAAGATGAAACAATCACCTCTTTCTTTCAGGTCACTACAGAGTTTTTTTTCTGCTTCCCTTATTTCAAATTAAATATTATGCAGCCATCCATCTCCTTTTCTATGGGCCATGAGGGTTTTGACCAGGGAAAGGTACTAACTAAAGCCGCCTTCAGGTGGAATAGCTGGGAGAATGGGGCTCTGGAGCCGGCTGCGGGTGTATGCGAAGCGACATTCAGGTGGCAGCACTGAAGGAGCTGTTTTGGCACCACAAAGGACCGCAGCAGGGAGAGACGCCGCAGAGAAAACATCTGCTCCTCTTGTCTGTGGCCGTAGTCCCGCTCGCTTTCAGGTGCCTAGGGGGAGTGCTTGGAATCGGAGAATATACCTACCCGACGAGGGTTGGGTAAGTACTCCTTGGGTCAGGGTCCTCCGCTCTCAGGTGGACTCCCACGAGCCGCACTCAGGTATTTTAGGCGGTTTTACCTTGGGGTATTCTGGCCACCTGAAAGTGGCTTAAGTCTCCAGAAAGTTGAAGATTTGCTCAAGCTTTGGAATAATGGAACAATAACAGAAATACACAGCTGGGGATTTGATTCATATCACTGAACTGACAGTTCATGCATTTAATAAATTAAGACATTTATTTCTTAGAGTTGATTATAATTTACCAACTATAAAATCACAGACTACAATCCAGTCTAATAGGTATAATATTAAGACTTTAAGAATGCTTATTCATTGTTCTCTCTTGTTCAGACTGAAGGAGTAAAGATGGGTGATTCCATCCCCAACAAATTAAGCTCTTGCCTTTTAAACTCAGTTATCTTAATATATAAACACGGTCCAGTGATGTGGAACTCTTCTTACTGGACCAGATATCATGTGACAGTAAACTTCAACTTAAAAAAGTATGATCCGTAAAAAGGAAACAAAATGATTTGGAATGATTTGAACCCAGGAGGGAAAGACAGAAGCAGGTGAAAAAATCTAAGGGAGGAGAAAGTTTCGGAGTGCACTACAAAAATGCGTATCAACAGTGGGCATAAATGATACAACAGAATATGTAAATTGATGTCAGTAAAGTGGTACAGGAAAAGTTAGCTGCAACAGAAGACATTTGTGCAGATGGTTCCAAATGGGGAGAAAATGTTTCCTTTTATGTACACAGAAGGGCACAAATCTTGACAAGAGCATGGGCCAATGAGGGTGAGGTAGGTTTCAAGTGGTTAAGGAATAGAATGGTGGTATTAGAATCTGTTAATGGAGGATAAAATTTGGGAGGCCTGTTGGAAGAACAAGCAGATAAAAACATGGATTGGAAACTTGCCAACAATAAGGAAGAAATGGCAATGTTTGAAAAAGTGATCTTCAAATTCAAATCTCAGAAGAAAACCATGATCCAAAGATCCACTCCACCATGAGTAAAGAGCTAACATACATTCAATCTATTCCTTACCCTTAAATAACATGTAAACATGACCTTGAATCCTCCCTAATCTATCCAGTTGAACCAACTAGCCCACATAATTACATTATAGCATATTTCACACCTCTTTACTCAGTGGCAAGTCACATGCTATTTGCTTCTATGCTTGGAGTTTATTTCTAGAGATTCTCACAGAAGAATCAATAACTGGTTTTGATTTGGTCAATCCAGAATGATTAACCATGTCCTGTTGTTGGATTGTCAGGAAGATGCTAACTTTTCACTGTGTTTATTATGATTGTGCTCCAGCTTTACACAGAATCCAATAGTAACAGAGCACTTACTTGAAATGATCTAGTAATTATGTCCCCAAGCAATATCATGTTGGAATTACTGACCGTACGTTAATTAATTTTTTGACTGTAAAAACTAATTAGTTAGCTCTCAAACAGGTCAGACTATTAGAGATGCAGCAATGAAATGAGAGAGAGAGAGAGAGAAGAGAGAGAGAGAGAGATCATTAGGAAGGGGAGAGAAGATAAAAAGAGGAAGGAGAGGGAATGTAGCTCTGGAGAAGATTGATCTGGGCTAACTCAGGTGCTAATAGGGAGAGAATCACCTGTCTACCCAAGAACTGACACTTTAGTCCTTCTGTCTGCAGGAGCATTGACTGGTGGCAGAGAGAGAAAAATACAAACAAGAACCAGCAAGAAAGTAAATAGCATGGAAAATACAAAGTGAGCATTGCCTTGGCATGATTGATGCTCTTTTCAGAAATGACTAATGAAGTAATATCTGTGATTACGGCCAGCTTCTTATCTTAATCTGCCCTGCTATTCTTCTACTGAACACTTACACCCCAAGGATGCGTGCTTAGTCCGCTGCTCTACTCATTATGCCCCCTTGACTGCATGGCCAGGCACAATTCCAATGCTGTCTACAAGTTTGCCGATGACGCCACAGTTGTCAGTGGAATCACAAATGGCAATGAAGAAGCTTACGGGAGGGAGAAAGATCAGCTGGTTGTGTAACAACAGCAGCCTTGCGCTCAACGTCAGTAAAACCAAGGAGGTGATTGTGGACTTCAGGAGGAAGTCAAGGGAACACGACCCAGATCTCATCGAGGACTCAGTAGTGGAGAGGATCAAGAACTTCAAATTCCTGGGTGTCAAGATCTCTGAGATTTGGTATGTCACTGAAAACTCTTGAAAACTTCCACAGGCGTACTGTGGAGAACATTCTGGCTGGTTGCATCACTGCCTGATATGGAGGTGCCAACTCTCAGGACAAGAATAAACTCCAGAAGATTGTTAACTCGACCTGTGACACCCCAGGCACGAGTCTTCACTTCATCGATGACGTCTACGTGAGGTGGTGTCTTAAAAAAAGCGACCTCTATTCTCAAAGACCCCCACCACCTTTGTCTTTGAGTGTATTCATTGTGTAAAGGTGAAAACCTGTATATAATTGCAGATTACAGTGTGTTTTTTTATTATGGATTATTATGGATTGTTGACATTTTTGAGTTTGAAAAATGATAAATAAAATATTAAAATAAGACCCCCCAACACCCAGGCCACACCCTCTTCACTCTGCTATCATCAGGAAAAAGGTACAGGAGCCTAAAGACGAGCACTCAACGTCACAAGGACAGTTTTTTCCAACTGCCATCAGATTCCTGAATAATCAATGAACCAAAGACACTGCCTTAGTTTTAGTGCACTATTATTCTTTTTTGTTTAATTATGGTAATGTTGTACGATGGTTTTAATATGAATGTTTACACTAAGATGCTGCAGCAAAAAAACAAGTTTCCATACTTGTTCATTCAACAAATTCTGGTTCTGATTGCTTCAGATTCACCACACAGGTAATTTCATAAGAGGGCGATTAAATGTTGCATGCAGTAAAGGGTTGTTTGATGTTATTATTGTGTATAATTAGTTACGCTTATCCACATTTGCTAATCCAAATAAAGCAAAAAATTCCAATCTTGCTCTGGTCAAGCATTGGGAATTGATTGAAGTGCTGTCAGGGCATAAGTGCATCAATTCATGACAGGCATCCAGTGAAAGAGACAAACACTCAGCTGCAAAATAAAAAGAGCATCTGCCCAGCATTCAGTTCAGAGGCACCTTTTTCTTCATCTTGTTTTGGTCAGGCAGAGGAACAGGAAATATTTAAAATGATCATGGAGCTGCGATAGCTTTCAGAATTTGCCTCAACAAAACAACGAGTGGGCTTGATTTAAAGAGAAAGGACCATCACTATGCTATTATAACATAAAGGAAGAGCCTCCCTTCCATTTGCTATGGGCAGAATTAATCATACCTAAGTAAAGACCTGGATCCACTGCAATCACTCCACAGCAAATACAATCTCATGGCTCTCCACACAGCCCTGGATCACCTAGACAACAGTAATATGTATATTAGGTTGGTTTTCATTGATTAAGCTCAGATTCAACACTGGTCAGTAACTGGTCAGGAAGCTTCAAAATCTGGGGCTCTGTACAACTGGTTCCTTGATGTCCTAATTGGAAGTCCATAGTCAGTAAGAATGAGAAACACCATCTCCTTCTCACTGACAGTCAACACAGGCGCACCTTCACTCTACGCCCATGCCTGTGTGACTAAGCACAATTGAAATCCCATTTACATATTTGCTGATGACACCATGGTCACCGGTGTCACATTTGTGGCCCGAAATGTGAAATTAATAACACCATCACCACATGCTTTACCAGTTGAACATCTCAGTGTCTTTATTTTCCTGCTTCCCTTATTTCATCATCCTGCACCTTCCACCTCCAGTGCATACCATCTGACTTCCGGTCAGGTTAATACATATCATGCATATTCATTATCATGACATCCCTCCTTTCACCAGAAATAAACTTTATATCTTTATGTTTAAATGTAAACACTTTAACACTATCAATAGCATTTTTCTGCCTTCTGAACCAACAAAACAACTTCAAATTCAAAACAAAAACAACTTCAAATTCCCTCTTCACAAAATGTAACATAAACATGTTATAACCAAATGTAATATAATAACTCAACTGTTCTTCTGTAATTATACTAATACAATGCTCATCTCATATGCAAAATGTAAACATTTAAATTTATATACCTCACATGTTTAAATTCCAATTCTTTTGTTTTTTTTTCATTTAATGCCAAATAGTCGACTAAACAAAATGCAATTCATACAGCACTCATACATGTACTTTATGACGTATTGATCAAATCACTGTCCAAATGTTCCCATTATCATTCCTCTTCCTTGGTGAGTAACATTACTGCGCTTCATTGAAACTCATTCCAACTATCACAAACTTTCACTTTCATGATAATGCGGGCACGATTAGAAATATGGCACAAAATCTTCATATCACTTAGGTGGTTTTATGTCCCGTCTCGGCCTTCCTGCAATGCTACTGTCACAACTTGGTTGTTCACCCTCAGCACCGGAAACACTGCTCGCTGCGGCCTCTGGTGTTTCTGGTACTCTGGCCACTTCATCGGGAATGCTGGTAACTACCTCTGGAACATCATCTGGTCCCTCAGGTTGAGCATCTCGTATTGGACTTCCAACCACTTCACTCGGTGTCGCTCTGGATTGGTACTTTTTTACACCAGACACGTTTCTTTTGTACAGGACTCCAGCTGGAGACTTGACTGTCACCATACTGCCGCTTCTGGATACAACCGTGTAGGGTTGATGGTAATAAGGTGTGACTAGCTTACCACCACTCTCTTGCCTCACAAGAACGTTATCTCCAGGCATGATGTCTAAGTACCTGGCCCCACGCCTTGAGTCTGCATACAGCTTTGCTTCTCCCTTCTTTTCAGCATCGTGGACCCTCATCTCCTGGTCGTCTCTGATTTCCTTTATTTCTGGCATTTTTGTGTGGATTTTCCTCCCAAAAAGTACTTCTGCTGGACTTTTTCCTGTGGTTGCATGAGGCGTTGCCCGATAGACAGCTACATAGGATAGCAATGCTTCTCTCCAATTCTGTCCTTCTGCATGAGCAATCCGTAATCGTTTTTCGATGGACTGATTTTGTCTCTCTACTTCTCCATTGGCTTGCGGCCATTTAGGAGTTACTTTATGATGGTGGATACCTGTGGTCCTCATGTATTCAGCAAATGTCTCTGAAATGAACTGTGGACCATTGTCAGAGTATAGCGTAACAGGCAATCTATTTCTCGCGAAGATCACTGCCAATGCTTGTATTGTTTTTTCAGTGGTCGTTGACCTCATCACAGAGTACTCATAATATCTGCTGTAGTAATCTACCACTACCATGATTGACTCACCAGTTGATAAAGGTCCGAGAAAATCAATAGCTACATCGATCCACAGTCCTGTCGGGAGTTGCATACTCCGGATCGGCTCTGGAGGATTACTCCTACTTGTAAGTTGACACCCATGGCAGGTTTTGACGAATTTCTTTGCGTCTTTATCACAACCTGGCCACCATACTTTACTCCTGTGGTTTTGCTTGGTACCAACAATACCTAGGTGTCCTTCATGAGCTAATGATATGATCTTCGGTCTCAACCTCTGTGGTATCACCAATCTACACCCCCTCAATACACACTGCAACACAGTTCGTCTCTCAAGGGAATATATGCCTTGTGAATGCACTTGTCCCATTGTCCACTTTGGATACATTCTCTAACTTCCATGAGTTCTGAGTCATGTTCGGACTCTCTCTCAACTTCCCTCATTGTCACAGCTTCCGGTGTCGACTGAATAGTTACGAAGCATACAAAACTCTCTGCTTCTGTCCCCAATTCTGACTTGGATTGTGGTCATCCATCTTTCAACAATCTGGACAGTGGATCAGCAATGTTTGCTTTCCTGGCAATGTGAACTACTCTGTACTTGTGCAGTTGGAGTCTGAGCACCCATCGTTCTATCCTGGCACACGGTTTGGACCTGGCGGCATAGATCACCTCCAATGGTTTATGGTCCGTGATGAGTTCAAATTCAATGCCATACAAATATGCATGGAATCTCTCGCAGGCCCATACAAGTCTGAGTGCTTCTTTCTCTGTCTGAGAATATCTCCTTTCCACATCTGACAAAGATCTGCTGGCATAGGCAATGATTCTTGGTCCCACATCATGCATCTGGACCAACACGGCTCCTAAACCAACAGGACTAGCATCTGCTATGACTTTGGTTGGTGCAGCCGGATCATAATACCCAAGAGTATTAGCATTCGTCAGACTTTGTTTCAGAGCTGTGAATGCTTCCTTCTGCTCAGAGCCAAAATGGAATAGTACACCTTTCCTGGTTAGTTTCCTCAATGGTTCAGCCAGTGTAACAAAGTTAGGGATGAACTTTGTGCAATAATTAACCAATCCCAAGAAGCTCCTCATCTCCATTGCATTCTGCAACATTCACGTGCATCTGCAACAGTTTTCACCTTGGCATCAGCTGGTTCAGTCCTTCCCATGTAAGCCTGTGTCCCATGAAGTCCATCTCTGAGACACCAAACTGGCGCTTGTCTCCATTCACAGTAAGGCCTGCCCCCTGTAGTCTGGATAGCACACACCTCAACCGTCTGTCATGCTCTTCCTTTGTAGCCGCATGGACTATGATGTCATCAGAAATATTGGCAACTCCAGGAATGCCTTGAATCACTCGATGGATTTCGTACTGGTAGATCTCAGGAGCTGCATTAATGCTGAACGATAGTCTCTTGTACCGGTACAATCCACAGTGAATTACAAATGTTGTCACGTCCCTGGATTCTGGGTCCAGCTCTAATTGATGATAGCCCCATTTTAAATCAATTTTTGAGAACACCTGACTGGTAGTTAACTCCTGAAGTACTTCCTCCACTGTTGGTATGGGGTGTTGTTCTCGAATTATAGCTTCATTGGCCATCCCCATATCAACACATAGTCTTATGTCACCATTTGGTTTGGGCACGATCACTACTGGGTTTACCCATTGTGTTGAATGTTCTACGGGTTCAATAATGTCTTGCTCGATCAACTCTTTGATTTTGGCCTCGACTTTCCCACAAAGTCCAAATGGAGTTCTGTGCACTGGTTGCGCCTTGGGTTTGATCGTTTTGTTCACTGCTAGCTTTAGTTGTCGACCTTTCAGCTTTCCTACTCCCTGGAAAACTGCGGGGAATTCTAGCTTCATATCTTCGTATGACTGAACTGAATTGACACGAGCTCCAATATGAAGTATTGCCAGGTCTTGCGCCATGCGTCTACTCAGCAATGGTTCTCCCCTCTTGTCTATGACAACAAACTCTGCTTCGGTGTACTTGTCACCAGCTTCAACAGTCGCAGTGAAACATCCAATGGTCTGCAATGGCTTGGTTGCTGTGTATGGATACAGTTTCTTTGAACACTTCTTTGATGTACAAATGATCTTATTTCTTTTCAATTTCTCCCATAAATGTCAGTCAATTACATTACTGTCATTGCCTGAGTCTACAATGACCGGAACTGTCACATCACCAATTATCACTGGGAACTTCTCATGATGTACATCATTCAATGTAAACTGATAGTATTTCTGCCCATCCTGGTTGTCATCATCATCGTCACTTTCTGGGTCACCTATATGGCGAATAGTGCCTTTCTTTCCAGGATACTTTCCTTTCCCCCAAGCTTTGCCCTTAGAAGCTGTACTCTTCCCATTCTGGTTTGCATTTGACTTGCTTTTGCACTTCTTTGCAAAGTGGTCCTTACCTTCACACTTTCTAAAACTTTGCCTTTTGCTGGGCAGCATGGGTCTTTTCCAAAATGACCTCTGTTTCCACATCTGTAACACTCCAAGTCATGTGTCGGCATATTTCTTGGCTGGCTATGGCTAAGTGAGAGCCTATTTACTTGTTGACCAACTTTGTCTTTACTGGGCTGGCTTGAGTTGTCTTTCAGTTTCATGGTATGAAATCGCCCCTCAACAGCCTCTAATGCAGCAGCCATTGTTAAAGCATTAGTAAGTTTCAACTCACCCGCTTTTTCCAGCAGTCGCCTTCTGAGTTTGTCTGATCTGCAGTGCTGCACAACTTGATCCAATAACTGGATGTTCAAATCAGCTACCACGTAATTGCATCCCACAGCCAGTTGTCGCAATCTTGTCACGTACTGGGCAACCATTTCTCCATCTTCTTGTTTTGTCTTGTGAAACAAATGGCGTTGAAATGTAGCATTCGGTGTCACCACATAGTGTGCATTCAATGCATCTACGGCTTTCTGGTATTCCTCCTTCCTTCCAGTATTCGAAAGCGTCTTAAAAGTTTCCCGAACTGTGGGTCCTGCGGTGAAGAGAAGTAACGCCCTCCGTTGCGCTTTCTGTTCCGCCGTACTGCTATCGAGAGATAGGCCATGACTGTCGGCATAGGCTTCAAATTCTTCCAGCCATGCCTTCCACTTCACACTCACAGTGCTTGCATCACCCGTCGGGTCAAAATGAGGAACACCTCGAAGTGCTAGAAATTCAGCTCCTGTGACTGCCATGAAGAAAACCTTCCAGCTCAAAGCCACCGATTCAAAATCCAAAATGTTTATCACATTTAAAATCCAAAATGTTTATCCTCATCGCCAATGTCACATTTGTTGCCCGAAATGTGAAATTAATAACACCATCACCACATGCTTTATTTTCCTGCTTCCCTTATTTCATCATCCTGCACCTTCCACCTCCAGTGCATACCATCTGACTTCCGGTCAGGTTAATACATATCATGCATATTCATTAGCATGACAACCGGCAGGATCACAGATGCACAGATGGCAAGGAGGAAGCATACAGGAGTGAAATAGATCAGCTCGTTAAGTGGTGTCACAACAGCAACCTTGCACTCAACATTAGGAAAACTAAGGACTTCAGGAAGGGGAAGACAGAGGAACACAAACCAGTCTTCATTAAAGGATCAGCAGTGGAAAGAATGAAGGACTTCAAATTTCTGGATGTCAACATCTCTGAAGACCTATCCTGAGGCTTTCATGTCGATACAATTATGAAGAAGGCTTCCGAGCAGCTATATTTTGTTAGGTGTATGAGGAGATTTAGTATGTCACCAAAGACTCTTGCAAATTTCTATGGAGAGTATTCTGTGGAGAGCACTCTGAATTGTTGCAACACTGTCTGGTATAGAGCTGCCAGTCTTCAGAACAGGACAAAGCCACAGAGATACTAAAACAGCTCCTTCCCTTCCTCCATCAGATTTCCGAATGGACGGTGAACCACAGATGCATACTCATCTTTTTTCTCTTCTCATGCACAAATCTATTTTATTTTATTCTATATGTGATTTATAGCAATTTTTCCCCCTGAAATTCTGCCCCAAAACAACGAATTTTGTGAGGCATGTTTATGACCATAAATTCTGTTTCTGATTCTATGCACGTTGGGTCGTAGGTCTGAAGTTTACAGAGCATCATGTTGCTTCTTTTGATGGCTCTTTCAAATCAGATGCTCACAAGAGGCCACGAGGCTAAGGTAAGAACCTTAATTCAAATCAAGATCACCCATCATGATCTGGTTTAGGCAAAGGGGAAATAGCTTCCCTTAAACTAGATTCAGATATACATAGGAATTTGGATGGGAGCATGTGAGAGGGGAAAGTGTGCCTAATCCCCATGTTCTGGAGTCACCATGACAATGGTCAAACTTCATGGATAAACTGGTCTTTTCCAGTTTTAATAATGCTGTTCATTCAATATGCAGCAACAATTATGAGCTGCATAACAGAGAAGAGGTCAAAAGGCTCATAAAATGGGTATGAGAACAACAACCTGAGTCTCAACATGGACAAGACAAAGAAAATGATGGTAGACTTCAGGAGGATGAGGGTCAACCATTCTCCACTACACATCAATGGTTTTATCTTGGAGAAAATGGAGAGCACAAAGTTCCTTGGCATGCATTTTAGGGAGGACCTGTCCTGGACCTACAGCACCTCCTCATTTGTCAGGAAGGTACAGTTATGCCAAGCTTCACAAGGAAGCTGAGGAGGGCAAGGCTACTGGCCCCCATCTTGACAACCTTTTACAGGAGAAGGTTCTGTCTGGCTGTGTCATTGTGTGGTACAGTAGCTGCAAAGCATCGGACTGGAAGTCAATGCAGTGGATCATTAAGTAGATCTCTGGGGTCTCCCTTTCCTTAATAGATTACGTTCTCTGGGAGCATGGTCTAAATAGGACTCAAGGAATTATAGAAGACCCTTTTCATCCACGCACAGTATCTTCAACCCACTTCCATCTAGAAGAATGTATAGGAGCATCAAAATCAAGATTTCCTAGTTGGGGAATAGCTTCTTCCCACAGGCTTTGAATAGTATCTTGTAACTGTGAAAATTATCCCAAATTCTTAGACAGATTTATTTTGATTATTTATGTGATCATTATGTACTGTGTACATAATGATGGCGCAAGCAGCCATCTTCAGCGCAAACTCCAGGAGATCCAAAATGAGTGGTGGACTAGCCTCGCCAAACGAACCCAGCTCAGCGCGGACATTAGCGACTTCAGGGGTTTTTACGAGGCTCTAAAGACTGTGTATGGCCCCTCACCCCAAGTCCAAAGCCCGCTGCGCAGCTCAGACGGCAATGTCCTCCTCAGTGACAAGATCTCCATCCTCAACCGATGGTCAGAACACTTCCAATCTCTTTTCAGCGCCAAACGCTCAGTCCAAGAATCCGCCCTGCTCCAGCTCCCTCAACAGCCCTTAAGGTTAGAGCTGGATGAGGTCCTCACCCGGGAAGAGACATATAAGGCAATTGAACAACTGAAAAGTGGCCTGAAAAGTGGCAAAGCAGCGGGTATGGATGGAATCCCCCCCCCGCCCCAGAGGTCTGGAAGGCTGGCGACAAAACTCTGCATGCCAAACTGCATGAGTTTTTCAAGCTCTGCTGGGACCAAGGAAAGCTGCCTCAGGACCTTCGTGATGCCATCATCATCACCCTGTACAAAAACAAAGGCGAGAAATCAGACTGCTCAAACGACAGGGGAATCATGCTGCTCTCCATTGCAGGCAAAATCTTTGCTAGGATTCTCCTTAATAGACTAATATCTAGTGTCGCTGAAAATGTCCTCCCAGAATCACAGTGTGGCTTTCGTGCAAACGAAGGAACTACTGACATGATCTTTGCTCTCAGACAGCTCCAGGAAAAGTGCAGAGAACAAAACAAAGGACTCTACATCACCTTTGTTGACCTCACCAAAGCCTTTGACACCGTGAGCAGGAAAGAGCTTTGGCAAATACTAGAGTGCCTCGGATGCCCACCCAAGTTCCTCAACATGGTTATCCAACTGCACGAAAGCCAACAAGGTCGGGTCAGATACAGCAATGAGCTCTCTGAACCCTTCTCCATTAACAATGGCGTGAAGCAAGGCTGCATTCTCACACCAACCCTCTTTTCAATCTTCTTCAGCATGATGCTGAAACAAGCCATGAAGACCTCAACAATGAAGAGGGTGTTTACATCCGGTACAGCACGGATGGCAGTCTCTTCAATCTGAGGCGCCTGCAAGCTCACACCAAGACAAAAGAGAAACTTGTCCGTGAACTACTCTTTGCAGACGATGCCGCTTTAGTTGCCCATTCAGAGCCAGCTCTTCAGCGCTTGACGTCCTGTTTTGCGGAAACTGCCAAAATGTTTGGCCTGGAAGTCAGCCTGAAGAAAACTGAGGTCCTCCATCAGCCAGCTCTCTACCATGACTACCAGCCCCCCCACATCTCCATCGGGCACACAAAACTCAAAACGGTCAACCAGTTTACCTACCTCAGCTGCACCATTTCATCGGATGCAAGGATCGACAACGAGATAGACAACAGACTAGCCAAGGCAAATAGCACCTTTGGAAGTCTACACAGAAGAGTCTGGAAAAACAACCAACTGAAAAACCTCACAAAGATTAGCGTATACAGGGCCGTTGTCATACCCACACACCTGTTCGGCTCCGAATCATGGGTCCTCTACCGGCATCACCTACGGCTCCTAGAACGCTTCCACCAGCGTTGTCTCCGCTCCGTCCTCAACATTCATTGGAGTGACTTCATCACCAACATCGAAGTACTTGAGATGGCAGAGGCCAACAGCATTGAATCCACGCTGCTGAAGATCCAACTGCGCTGGGTGGGTCACGTCTCCAGAATGGAGGACCATCGCCTTCCCAAGATCGTGTTATATGGCGAGCTCTCCACTGGCCACCGAGACAGAGGTGCAGCAAAGAAGAGGTACAAGGATTGCCTAAAGAAATCTCTTGGTGCCTGCCACATTGACCACCGCCAGTGGGCTGATATCGCCTCAAACCGTGCTTCTTGGCACCTCACAGTTTGTCGGGCAGCAACCTCTTTTGAAAAAGACCGGAGAGCCCACCTCACTGACAAAAGACAAAGGAGGAAAAACCCAACACCCAACCCCAACCAACCAATTTTCCCTTGCAACTGCTGCAACCATGTCTGCCTGTCCTGCATCGGACTTGTCAGCCACAAACGAGCCTGCAGCTGACGTGGACATTACCCCTCCATTAATCTTCGTCCGTGAAGCCAAGCCAAAGAAAAAGATGTACTGTGTATTGTGTGTTTTTGTTCATGTGCCATGGTCCGGAGAGACACTGTTTCGTTGAGTTGTATATGTACAATCAAATGTTAATAAACTTGAATTTGAACTTCATATAAGCACAATAAGGGGATCCTATTCTTCGCCTTAGCTCAACCATCCAGAAGATTATTCCCCTTTTGAACACTCTCACACCTTTCAAATCCTGCTTTGTGCTCATTTCTTTTGCCCTGGGTACAATCTAGGCCATCGTGATCCTCTCCCTCACTCTCATAGCTCCACCCTCAACTCCCCAGCCTCCCACCACCACTGTGTCCACCTTTAGTAACTCAGCAAATTTTGATCTATGGTACAGTCCAATTAAACAATATGCCTAATAAACATCAGTGTCCCTTCATCCCCCTGTAATTAAGACAATTGCAGGAATTCAATTCCTTCTAGACAAAACAAGAGGGAAATGCTTTTAATTTAACAAACAAACATGTAAATGTTGTTCCTGAGTTCTGCTTTTTGCTGTCAAGATTATCTATTCACCATCATAATAATCTGAAGAACATTTTAATGCTCTTGTATTCATATATTGCCTGGAGCCACCTGTAGTTCCAAGTAGGTTGGGAAGGTAAGTTCTTTCTTTAAAGAAACAATGGAACCTGTGGTTGCAAATCCAGCAACATTACCTTGTGATGAAGGCCCCTTGATCTCAAATATCTAGTGAGTGTAACTCTCACAAATTTGGCTCAAGGTGAATTGTTTTTGATTGGTATTCTGAACCTGACTCTGTATCTGTCCCTGCATCTTATCCACTCCATGGAGTTTCAATGCCCTATTTTCATTCTGCTTATTAGCAGAAATGACTTCCCAACTTGTGTCACAAATATACATGCTCCTATCCTTGAGACATTTCTTATTCAGCCACACTAGCAAGAAACCTTGGCAATACTTTCCCAACAGTGGTGTTTTCTCGTACTTCACCTCACGATGGAGATCATGATCTCCCTGCTGCTGACCTTCAAACATTTATCGGATTGGCTTTGGAGCTTCGGATAGATCCACAGCTTTCCATGTCACTGAGTACTTTTCTCGAGTTAACTTTGGCTGACCAGGTAACCATTTTCTCAGGATGGACTTTTGGACTCTGTAAATTATCCAATATCTGATTTGTGAGTCCTTCGAACCTGCAAAATCGTAATCATCTGTCAACAACTTTAGTTCCTCTAGTTAAGTATCAAAGGATTCTTCCTGCTCCTGATTGCATGTGCACACACAATGACAATCAACCGTTTTTAAGTGAGTCACAATGTATTTGAAATTTATCTATTGCATTCTCCAAGTCTCATTTGTGTGGCCTTTATGATGTAATGCAATCTCTCAGTTTGTGACTAATTAAATACTTTTATCTGGTCTGGCTTATACATGAAGGCAAGGTAAATATATGCTGTGAACACTTCTGCCACCCTCTCCATTCCTCAACAAATTACTTGCCTAGAAATCCAAGAACTTGGGTGGGTTGATTTTTCCAGTGTGTGCTACTACAATTCATACCCTATTGTTCTGCTTTTCAATCTGTTATCTCGATTAGATCATATACAGATGGGATCATATTCTGATATCTCATTACAGAATGTCAAAATGCCACAGTTCCACCAATTACTGTCATCTCAGTGGCCAAATCTCAGTAACTCCCTTATTTGCTTCCAAAGACACCAGTAATGGTCAGTAATTTAAACTATCAACATATATACTTTATTTCTGAAGCAGTTCACGGAGCCAAGAGGCACAGCTCATGAAACTGTTGCTTTACAGCTCCATCTCTGGGCTCGATCCTGCCCTCAGATGCTGTCTGTGTGGAATATGCATGTTTTCCAGGCGACTGCATGGGTTTAATCCAAGTGCACCAGTTTTTCCTGCATCCCAAAGCTGTGCAGGCAGGTTGGTTAGTTGGCCACTGAAAACTGCCCTGCTGCATAGGGGAATGGTAGAATATTGGGGAAATGTGGGAAGAATGAAATGGGATTAGTGTGTCTATGCCTCTAGGTCCACAATGTAGTACAATCTGTAAATCTCGATATGATATAGTTGTTTACTTTTAAATATACTTTCCAAAATATTCTGTCAGCAAACATTGTTTCAAATAATGCTTGCAGATGACCCATTGATAAAATCTTTGAAAGAGAGCCCATATTAAAGGAACGATTATTGTTCATAGACTTACATACATATAATACATATTTTTAATTGCATTTTAATTAAAAATGCTTACTTCCTAGAGCCAAGGGTTAAGAGTTTGTTTACTTTCCAACCAATGAGGGAAACAGCTAGCGCAGTGAGCTGAATGGAACTGCTCTTATCACAGTGAGACACAGAGAAACAGATTATACTTATAATTGTGTATTAAATTGAAAGTAATATTACAGTATTTCTCTTAAAACCATACACAGGTGAGGTCAACCACTCCAAAGATCATTCAGGTCACATTAGCAACCACTGAAAACGACCTTTTATTATTTTCACACGTTGACTAAACTATAATCCCACAACATTGGATACTGAGGAATAAAAATCATGATTAACGACGGTAACAATTATAGGGTCAGGTCTTACTGGCATTGGACTGTCACTTGTATTAACATTTAAAATCACCTCAACCCTGATTTGAGGTAAGCAAGAACATTGTAGACGCAGGTCATGCAGCAACCGTGGACATCCATAACTGGATGGCATTAATATTACTCTCTCCAACTGGATGACATTAACATCAAATTGGAGGAGCAACACCTAATATTCCACCTGGGCACTCTCCAACTAGATGACATTAACATCATCGTTCTGTCCGCATCAATGATAGACCAACCTTTTCAATTATACACTGCACTTCCATCCCAACATATCTGTTCATGACCTCATGCACTGCCAAACCAAGGCCACCCATAAATTGGAGGAGTAACACCTAACATTCTGTCTGGGCACTTGCCAACTGGATGGTATTAACATTGACTTCTCCTGTTTCTGCTAGACCACTCCTGTTCTCCCTCCCTTCCTAATCCCTCTGTCTCCTTTCCTCCAGCTCCTTCCTCCTGGTTGGTGTTGTTCCCTCTCTCCCTTATCCACTCTTTCCTCTTGCCTGTGGGCCTGTGCTCTTCCCTCTGGCCCTCCCCCTCCCCCCACCATTTTATTCAGACATCTGCCCACATTTTTTTCATACCCTGATGAAGAGCTCAGGCCCGAAACGTTGGTAATGTATTTTTTATCTTTACCATGTAAAGTATGCTGTTTGACCTATTGAGTTTCTCCAGCATTGTATTTTTACTTCAATTAAGGCGTCTGCAGACTTTTGTGCATTTATTCCTCTTAAATTGCCCCTTTTCCTTTTTTCCTCACAACACTACAAACTCTATTGAAATCTATGGGGCCATGAGTCCTGTGTCATATCCAATCTGGACTAAGATCATACAACGAATTCCCTATTTCAAACTCTGGAGAATTTCAGCAGTATACTGCAACGTGCAATGCCCAGTAAATGTGAATAAGATCCGGACTTGCCTATTTAACCTAATAAATGTGGGAGTCCTGGGCATGATGGCATGCAAATGGATAAATTCCAGTGGTTCAGTTTAGCACAGCTGCTTTCATTCAGTGAGGAACATGCATCACAATGTTGGCTGCCCTGGCAAAGTCACAACTCTGTCCTAACTTTGGAGTTGGCAAGCACCACACAATTTGAGGTCTCAGATTCTACTTACGAGAGGGATGGAGGGCAGTTTTCCACAGGTATGCTGGGACTCTGATCTTATGAATGGAACAGACTGGCAAATCTGTTCTGCAGTGGTCTAGAGAAGTTAGCAGCTATGCATTGTCCATTTCCAACTCAACAGCTGCGCTTTAATTTGCACAGTGAAAGCAGTTGTCTCTCAAATAAATAAAACCATTGTGCCTTTTGAAGGCTTCAGTGGGTATAATCATTACAATCTCCTAAAAATAGTGTCTAAATGAGAGAGATTTGATATTTTAATTTGAAGAAAATAGTCCATTGAAAGTTAGTGATGGATGTTGAATTTATGCCAGATTGGAATGGATCCACATAGAAAAGCTGAGATGTTTCATTAAAACCACAAAAACATTCAATAGTTATTTTATAGTTGTAAAGTCATATTATCAATTCATGAATTGGACTGGGAAATCAGGGCACTGTTAGATTATGGATCATGAAATTGTGGTTGGAGTGAAAAGCAAGATAAAGAATCACATGAGAGAGAGGCAAATAGATGCATCTTTGATTGGGTTGGGTGAACTAGTCTTTTGTCTTTGGCTTGGCTTCGCGGACGAAGATTTATGGAGGGGGTAAAAAGTCCACGTCAGCTGCAGGCTCGTTTGTGGCTCACAAGTCCGATGCGGGACAGGCAGACACGATTGCAGCGGTTGCAAGGGAAAATTGGTTGGTTGGGGTTGGGTGTTGGGTTTTTCCTCCTTTGCCTTTTGTCAGTGAGGTGGGCTCTGCGGTCTTCTTCAAAGGAGGCTGATGCCCGCCAAACTGTGAGGCGCCAAGATGCACGGTTTGAGGCGTTATCAGCCCACTGGCGGTGGTCAATGTGGCAGGCACCAAGGGATTTCTTTAGGCAGTCCTTGTACCTTTTCTTTGGTGCACCTCTGTCACGGTGGCCAGTGGAGAGCTCGCCATATAATACGATCTTGGGAAGGCGATGGTCCTCCATTCTGGAGACGTGACCCATCCAGCGCAGCTGGATCTTCAGCAGCGTGGACTCGATGCTGTCGACCTCTGCCATCTCGAGTACCTCGACGTTAGGGGTGTGAGCGCTCCAATGGATGTTGAGGATGGAGCGGAGACAACGCTGGTGGAAGCGTTCTAGGAGCCGTAGGTGGTGCCGGTAGAGGACCCATGATTCGGAGCCGAACAGAAGAAAAGTGCAGAGAACAAAACAAAGGACTCTACATCACCTTTGTTGACCTCACCAAAGCCTTCGACACCATGAGCAGGAAAGGGCTTTGGCAAATACTAGAGCGCATCGGATGTCCCCCAAAGTTCCTCAACATGATTATCCAACTGCACGAAAACCAACAAGGTCGGGTCAGATACAGCAATGAGCTCTCTGAACCCTTCTCCATTAACAATGGCGTGAAGCAAGGCTGTGTTCTCGCACCAACCCTCTTTTCAATCTTCTTCAGCATGATGCTGAACCAAGCCATGAAAGACCCCAACAATGAAGACGCTGTTTACATCCGGTACCGCACGGATGGCAGTCTCTTCAATCTGAGGCGCCTGCAAGCTCACACCAAGACAAAAGAGAAACTTGTCCGTGAACTACTCTTTGCAGATGATGCCGCTTTAGTTGCCCATTCAGAGCCAGCTCTTCAGCACTTGACGTCCTGCTTTGCGGAAACTGCCAAAATGTTTGGCCTGGAAGTCAGCCTGAAGAAAACTGAGGTCCTCCATCAGCCAGCTCCCCACCATGACTACCAGCCCCCCCACATCTCCATCGGGCACACAAAACTCAAAACGGTCAACCAGTTTACCTATCTCGGCTGCACCATTTCATCAGATGCAAGGATCGACAATGAGATAGACAACAGACTCGCCAAGGCAAATAGCGCCTTTGGAAGACTACACAAAAGAGTCTGGAAAAACAACCAACTGAAAAACCTCACAAAGATAAGCGTATACAGAGTCGTTGTCATACCCACACTCCTGGGTGAACTAGTGCGGGTACCACAAAAACTGACACAGAGTAGTGGGTGCTACGAATGCATTGCCAAGGGTGGTGGTGGAGGCTGGTTAATTTCAGATTTATTGTTAGTGTACATACATGATAATACATATAACCCTGTGATTCTTTTTTTCCTGCAGGCAAGGCAGAATTACCACTTAATGCTTGTATTTAAAAAAATTGTACTCAATGTACATGCAAACAAATAAAGAAATGTAAATAAACTGACTGTGCAATACAGACAGAGAAAAAAAATTAATAAAATGCAAAAGTAAGAGTCCTTAAATGAGTCCTGTGGGAAGGGGTTTGCCTGTGACACCCTAGTTGCATTCACTATCTTTTACAGGGCTTTACCTTTATGCGGGGTCCCCATACCAGACTATGATGCAGCCAATCAGCACACTTTCTACCATGCATTTGTAGAAATTTACCAAGGTTTTTGACATCATACCAAACCTTTGAAAACTCCTGAGGAAGTAGAGATGCTGATGTGCCTTCTTCATGATGCAATTGGTGTGTTGGGTCCAGGAAAGATCATCCGAGATAGTGACTCCCAAGAACTTAAATTTGCTCACACTCTCCACCTCTGATCGCTCAATGATCACTGGATTGTACATCTCTGATTGTAACTTCCTGAAGTTAACAATCAGCTCCCTAGTTTTGGTAACATTGAGTTCAAGGTTGTTGATAGTACACCATTCAGCCAGTTTTCAATATCCCTCCCGTATGCTGATTCATCGTCCCTTTTCATACAACTCACTAGCATGGTATCATCAGTGAATTTGTAGATTATGTTGCTGTACAGTGCCACACAGTCATAGTTGTATCACGAATAGAGCAGGGAGCTAAGGAAGCAGCCCTGTGGTGCTCCGGTACTGATGGAGATTGTGGAGGAGATGGTACAATAGGGACATTTAAAAGACTCTTAGAAAGGAAGATGGATCTAAGAATAATGGAGGGTTATGGAGGTAGAAAAGGCTATATTGATATGGATTAGGTTTACACCAGTTGGCACAATATGATGGGCTGAAGGCCATGTAGTGCACTGTATCAAGTCACTTGCTTTTCCTCTGTGTGACAGATCTGACTATTTCTGTTGTAAGGGCATCCACCTGTGAAGTGATCAAACTTTTTTTTAATCTCTCTGAAGATCCTGGGTTCTTCCTGAACTCACTTTTCATTCAGTTTTTTTCACTCCTGAAGTAGAGCACTAGGGAGCAAACTGAGCACCAGGGACCATCTTGGATATGAGAAGTCCAGAGCCCAAATTGAACGCCAAGGGCACATCTAGATCTGGAGCCCAGGGAACAACCTGAGGTTTCTTGCAGACACTCACTACAATTTCAAAGAGCTCTTTAAAATACTCTTTTTTTTAAATTAGACATACAGTCTAAATTAGTGATACAGGCCAATTCAGCCCCATGAGTCTGTGCCACCCGATTTATACCTCATTAACTTACACCCCAGTTAAAGAGAGAGGGAAGAAAAAGAGTTACAGGAACAAAGAACTGCTAGATTCCATTCCTGACCTGGTGTCCCTCCCAGAATATACTTTCGATGGGATACATGCACATGGACAAGAACCTTGGGGATATCCAGATGAAGCAAACATTAACAAGGACTTTGGTTTTTGAGGAAGTTACAGAGAGGAAACTTATCCAGCCTCCTAACTTAGGGGGATGGGAAACAATAGACTTTTAGAATTCATTCTTTGAATTTAGATAGTCTTAGAAATCAATCCCTGTTACATTCGTGTGTTCTGATTGGCCAGGATTATTGCATTTCTAGTTTAATCCCCTTGACAGAAGCTTCATAGTTAGGAGAAACAGTTTGGTTCTTTGAGCCTGGATTGGTTTGGGGAACTATTATTACACTGTGATCCTCCCCAAAGGGCCTCCAACAATAAGTTTTACCAAAAATAGATCCAATGTGCAAACTATCCATTATTGTTGGAATACACCGTACCACACAGTGATCAACGTTGTCTGATTTGTTGAAATTCATGTCCTTGTCTTGTCCAATCTATTAAACTGGAATAAACTATCAGGTGCAGGGCACATTAACTATCATCTTCAGTTATCTTCATACATCTCAGGCAGGTGGGACTAGTGTGGGTAGAGCATTTTGGTCGGCGTGGACAAGCTGAGCTGAAAGGCAAGTTGTTTCAATGGTGTATAACTCTATGAATCTATTGGATGAGATCAGTCATGGTCTTCACAGCATTGTTGTGGAAGCATTTGTAGATGAGCCTCCAGAAAACATTGAACAATTTAATTTATGACCACATGCCCACGGGTGTCTATTCTGACAGAAATAAAAAATTGTGGTCTGGCTGTGGTTTAATGGATTCTATTTTAAATCCTGTCGCAACATTTAAGAAGCTTGAAAGCTTAGAGCCACCTTTCAAATCAATATAATGCAGTGAAATGACTATTCATAAACTGATGATTGAGCTGCCACTAATGAGCATAGCAGAGTTACAGAGTATTTTCCCTGTCAAGATCAGAGACTGCAAAAGAGAGTAGAATTGTGCAGTCTTCACAGGATAATGAGGATACTGGCAAAACTAGACCACACTGATGTTCCACAAGCATCTTTTCACCTTTTTGTGTCATCTTATCACAACACATTTCTATTCTTTCCTCTTAACTATACCAAATTCTATATCAATTGCTCTTTTGATATATTTTCACATTTTCACATCTTACTGGATAAAGATATTTGCTCCTTAATTTCCTATTGCATTCATTACCATTTAACGTCTCTCATTTGAATCCCCCCCGACTGTTGGCTAAACTTTCCTTGGTCTTCTCTGTAAACCTGCATCAGGTCATCCCTTAGTCTTCTCATCTCAATGAAAGAATTTCCAAGCTGGCTGAATATTTTAAAGTGCATCAGCATGGGGACACTTTGTAGGTGGGAGTCTGCTTTAAGAACATTACCCACACAAGCATGTTCTATAATTCAGGGAGTTCACCTGCTCACTTAGATCCACATTCCTTATTGTCCTTTGCAAATATTATTAGATACTCGAACAAGCATCTGGTCTTACATTGAGCTCATTGAGTCTACACTGGCACACAAGGCAATCCTTGTACAGCTTTATATTGGCCAATAAGCCAACCAACCCACATATCTGCAGCTTCGTGGAGGAAACCAGAGTATCTGCAGTCACAGATGGAATGTGCATTGAAGGTAAGGATTGAATTGGGTCTTGAGCTGTGAGGCAGCAGTTCTCTCAGCTCTGCCACTGTGATCTCTTCAATTGGAGAGTCCCATTCCCTCAATACCTTCTGTATGTGGAAGGGTTTTGTAGCCTCTCCCAATTTTAAGGTAAGACATCTTTAAGGTTAGACAATACACTTTTCACTGTGTTCTGCCCTGCCCACCCAACCTGCAAGAAAAGTGTTCCCTTTTCTATTTTAACTAATTCTAAGAAAGTCTTTGTCATCAACGTGACACACCTCCTGTTGACAAAGAGAAGGCTGGGAAACGACCCTACAGGAAAGTGACCATGGCATTGGACAAGCGAGGAGCTCAGGAGCTGAAGGACCCACAGAGGCTCTAAGCTGTTGGTGACTTATGGCCAAAGGACTCACACAGGCTGGGGGCTGCTGGCGACTTGGAATTGAAGGATCCACATGCACTACAGGCCGCTGGAGACTGGCTCGTGGGAATCAGGCTCTTCTTGCCCTCAGCACCCTGAGGCAAATTGTTCAATCTCCTATGGAGGTTCATCTACAAATGCTGTCACAAAAATGCTATAAAGACCATGACTAATCTCATCCAATATATTCATAGAGTTATACAGCATGGAAACAACTTGTCTTTCAGCTCAGCTTGTCCACACCAACCAAAGTAGGTTTGGATCTGTTTGCCCATGGTTTGAACAGGAGCCTGTGCAGCTGCAGAGGTGATTCCACATGTCTCTGAAAGAACTCTCTTTTGCTTCTTTTTCTCTTATTGTTCGGCATGTCAGACAATGCTCATGGTGACTCTCTGTTTGCTTCATGGCAGAAGAAAAGTTGTATTATATCAGGAATATTACATTTTTTAATGTATTATTATATGACAATATCTTTGAACTTTCAACATCTTCTATTTCAAGAATGCAATCCTTTTTTTCAGTAATCTCTCCTCATAACCCATCCTTTAATCCCTTGGTGACATTCAGTAACATTTTATTTGTAGCCTTTCAAGGTGAATATGGACAGAATTGCTACTGTATGCTACAGGCCATTAGGCACTTCAAGTCCATGCTGCTTCTTCCCAGAGAAATACACAGTCCAATACCTCCACCTTTGCAGTCTGGCCAATTATTTTCTCTGCAGCTTCCACCCTTGAAAGTTCTGATGAATTCTGTTCCCACCACCTTACAGGAGGCAAATTCTTGTTCATAACTATTCCCTGTGTAAAATATTCCGCGCATTTCCCTTGCATCTTTTGCCGATAATTTCAAATCAACACTGCAGGCCTTTGAGCCATATGCCAGCACTTTCGTGTATTTACCCTGTCTCAGTTGGTCATGAACTTATCTCTTAAGCCTCCTCACAGCCTTCATTGCTCCAAGATGAACAACCCTAGCTTCATTGGTATAAATGTTCACTTGGAATCTTTCAAGTACATAAACCTTTTTCAGTGCCCAGAAATGAATGCAGTTTTCCAGATGTAATCTAAACACACTTTGGTCTGTATTGCCTGTAGCATTTATTGGTCCCCTTATATTCTAGCTTTATAATTAGAAACAAACTTTCCACTTGTCATTTTGATTAATTTTGTATCTTGCTTACTCTTTGTGAGTGCGACACCCCTAAATCTCTTGGAGCTCCACTGTTAATAGCTTCAGCAACTCAATTTATCAAAGTCTCTTTGTAAATTTATGCATCATTCCACACATTTTATAAGCCAGGATTCTTTATTGCACTGGGGGCTGGGAGAGGCAGCTGTTTGATCAGCAGTAAGAGCTGGGATAGGAAGAAATGTAATAAAAACTCCAGGAAGACTTTCTTCCAATAACTGCAACCCTACACAACATTTACTGTTACCATGGATGACCTCAGTGAAAATTAAGCCAAGGGACAAAGCAGCAGGTTTTAAAAAGTGGGAATGAGTAGACTTGGCAATACTTTTTCTTCGAAAAATCTGGCATAAACAACAAAGCTTGTCACAAGCAACTGAGGTTGCTCATGTGTGTTTGGGGTGAGGGGTAGGGGATGGGAATAGAAATCAAATTCAAATGCCAGAATGAAATAAAACAAACTATTTGCATTGTAACACTTTGAAAAGACACATTGTTCATGGTGAGGTGTTCTCTGTCTGGCCATGCGTAGCTTCCTGGCACAGTCAGACTGAACTCATGATGACGTTGATGTTTACAGGAAGCAGCAGAGGATACACCCCCAGGCGACAACTAATAAATTCTTGTGACCTCTCATTTGTGCTACAAATTACATGGATGCTGTCGTGAACTTGGTGCCTCTGAAGGATCTATTAACCAGATATTTGTTTGAACATACCTACCATAGGATTGACAATTTTAAAGAAAAATCAAAGGCAATAAGAAAATTGTATTGAAAATACATTTACTGGAATGTATTACTGACAACATGATTATCCGGACTCTGACTATAAAGTCAAAGCTGAAACAACAGAGCAATACAAATGGGGTTGGATCTTGCTGTTTGTGAACTGCTGGTCCTGCAATGGGTCTTGCTCAGGTCCATTCATTCCTAGTTTCCTTGCACGTCGATTGCAGTGCCAAAGTCAGGAATGATCAGGAGCTCAAAAGATGTAGCTCCAGATGGAGCACAGTTGTGCTGAACAAAGGGAGAGTAAGCACTTTATAGATGGCCCCTCAGTTTTATGTCATCTCCAATTCATTTGAAAAGGGTTGTCAATCTGGTTTAAATGGTAATTGTGGGAAAGTGATTCTCTTACATTATATCAGTTAATAAATTAATTTCTTCCACAAAATTATTGTGTTATTCTTGTATTATTCACCTTAATAATTCTTAACTTTTAAAATACATTTAATCTGCTTTTAAATGTTTTAGAAAAATAGAAACTTAAAACGGCCAAAAGACTATCAGAGTGGTTGGGGCAGGGTCTCAGGATCCACAGCTGAGGCCCAATTCCTGCTCAGCTTTGTCGGTCAGTTGCAGCAATGGATTTTTGAGAACAATTGACCCTCTGAAGCAAGACTAAAGCACAGCCAGGATAATATCACATGGAAAAATGGAAGGAGTGGCCGGATCAAGCACAATCTAACAGAGGTATTAACTAAGAACCAAATGTTAAACCAAGGTCCATCTCGCCACTTCATATGGAAGAGTATCACATCCAGCTGCTATCTTCAACAAACAGCTGGTTAGCACCATAGTTTTTATCACATTGTGTCCAGGTTACCTTATTCAACACACATTGGCTGTAGGGTGTAGAGATAACATTTTAGATCTTATGGAAGTACTCATGTATTTGTAGCATTTTAGACTGAGATTCAAATGTTAAATGGTTTCAAAAATCCCAAATGTACATTTCCCATTATGATACACCAGATACATAAACCAACAAGAAATAAATAACACATTACAGTGAGGATTCACCAGCACATCTTATAATTCACCGTGAAAGAAGAACTGTATGGTCATTGTTTGTGGTACAGATATCATTTTCTCTTATCTGTCTCTGGTTCAAAGTTCAAATTTATTGTCAGAATACATACACAACATCATATACAACCCTGAGACTCATTTTCCTGTGGGCCAGACAGTAACTGTAAACTGTACTCAAGAAGAAAGAAATGTATACAAAAGAAAGAAATGTAAACGAAGAAGGAAATGCAAATAAACTGTGCAAATGCAGAAAAATAAATATTCAGAATAATGAGCAAAGTCAGAGACCTTAAATGAGTCTCTAAATGAGTCTGGTGCCAACCTCTCAGCAGCTCAGTTTGAATGCCTCAAATGCCATGACATTTTGGCTGATGGGTCGTAGCACTGAGGTCAGATCAGGAGAGTGAGAGAAGAGGCTTTGGGCACTGTATGCCTCAGCTGTTTTAAGTTGTCTATTGGGGTTGGGGAGTAGATTCAATGCACCAGAGATCAATACTTGTTTGGGGGCAGCTTGGAGTTAGGGGCAGGAGGGAGTGGTATGGAACAGAGCATTCGGAATGGTCAACTTATTGGAGATTTGGGTGTGAAACACACAGGAGGGCTAACTTATTTGGGGTGATAGCCAAGAAAAATGGTGGATCAAATGATCAGGTGTTGGAGCTTGAGCAAGTTGGAGGGGGGGAAGGGGTTGGAGTGTTGGATCAGGTATCAGGGTGAGTATCATGGAGAGCAGTGGTAAGCAAGTTTCTTTTGCATTGAAGCTCAGTTTGAGTACCAACCACCTTGATACGATTTTGGCATCATGGATAGAATGGCGAGATGGGTGATTAGAGGGGTAAGGTTGAAGTGGGTGAGGGGAGTAGAGAGGTCATGGCAGCAATTAAAATGCCAACTTTGCATTTTCCTCCATAGATGCTGCCTTGCCCGTGAGAACAGGATTAAAGCATGACCATCCAGTGACTGGTTGGTGAAGTTAGGTTCTTGGCCATCCTGCTTGATGTATGCAAGGATGAGATGATTCCCACTGTTATGTACCCTCAGAATGGAGAGTGAAGAAGCAGAAAGGCTGAAAGGGGGGGAGGGGATCAGAGGCTGTCAGTGTGAACTTTTGGGAAGGGGCAGGGAGAGTTCCACAGGAAACTGGGGTATGGGGAAGATAGAGTGCCAGAGAGAACCATGGTACAAGCCAAGGAGTGTGCTGTAGACAACTGGAGTATAGAGCAAAGAGAGTGCTAGACAGAATGGGGTACAGAGTGGGATATTGCCAGAAATAAAAACTGGGGTATGGGGCAAGAAGAATTCCAAAGGGAAATGAGGTTCAGGACAGGATGGATGGAGGGAGATTTCATAGAAAACTGGGAGAGCATGGAGAGTTCCAGAAAGAACTGGGTTATAGGTTTGGGAGAGTGCCAAGGTGAATTAGGATATGGGGCAGGGAGAGTTCCAGGGAAAACTGGGATATGGAGAGGGATAGCGCCTGGGAGAAGTAAGACAGGAATATATATTTTTTTTAAACAAACAGACTGTGCAACTGGGAGATAGGGCAGGGAGAGTACCAGCCAAAGCTGGGCAAGGGATAAAGCTATAATTGTCACCCTGGGTGTGTAAGAGATGCAGATTGCAAGAGCTTCCATAGGTATGTGAAAACAAAATGACCAGTAGGCCAAACAGGAATTGCTCACAGTCAGAGTGGGGTTATTGATCCATAAGATTTGTTATGTTTCCCTGGGGTACATTGGAGGCAGTTGTGGTTAAAAGGACTGTTGTGAAGTGGGGAGAGTTGTGCAAAAACCTTCATGCATAAAGGAACTCAGTGGGTCTGGCAACATCTGTGGACAGTCAATATTTTGGGTGGAGAGGCTCCTTCTGGACTGCCAAAGAGAGGTGAACACTTCAAAGTGGACAAACCTTGAGACTTTGCAGTGAAGCAATAAAATGGAAGCACGAGAGACTGCAGGAAATGGAGGAACAGATAATGCAGATGTTGTACATCTACAGTCTCTCATGTCTCCAACCTTCACATTAACACCAGAACAAATATAGAGACCAGCTTCTGCTAAATTGCAGAATGACGCTTCCAATCAAAAGGATTGGCATTATTGCTTACACTACATTACCAAGACCATGAATGAAGTGACAGGGTACTCCTGTTGGCCATCTTCTGTTATCACTGTGCCTTTCACTCCATGGGGCTTGGTGTACCCAAATACTACTCAAATAGAAACAATTCGTTGAAACTGCTTCCTGCAGATTGCCTGCTGATGTTGGTGATTCTGAATTATGCAGATTAGAACTGATTATGTGTACAGTGCAATGACTCAGTCCCACCCACTGCATACTCACCGCTGAACTCTGTGTTGAGCCCACACAGGTCCCAGAATAGATCAGTGCACGACTGTTGAGTTTGGTTGTTATGAATTGAAGGATGTGTGTCATGCACTCAACAGCCAACAGGGCAATTGGCAAAATTTTCAATCATTTGCGACATTCAGCCATCCCAAGGACAATTAAATTTGCACTCAGTGCAATCTGTCTCTTTCCAGCTGCAACATTTACATAACAGTGCCTCAGGTGCAAAAGCAGACAAGGCAAAAATAAAATTATATTAGCAATATTTTGAAGGCCAGATTCTTCAATTATTGTATGAAACACTTCATTTTTAAAAGCACGATTGTTAAAGGTCTGGTTTGGTCTTGAAACACTGAAAACAGATGCTGCATCTCAATCAATTATTATTCTGCTTCTTCACGGAAATTAAAGTCAAGAAATGTTTCAATCTCTGCTCTCAGTACCCAGGCTCATTTGAGTGATGTCCTGCTGGAATAGCGTTAGCGGAGCTTAATCATACTGCACAGAGGTAGGCCACTCAGTTCATCATATCTGTGTGAGCTCTTCAATAACTATCCAATTTCATGTTCCCCTCCTCTTTTGGTCTAGCCCTGCAAACATTTTTTAAAATATTTAACTAATTTCCTTTGAAAGCTATTGCTGAACCGACTTCCATCACCTTTTTTACAGATCATAAGATTAGAGGCATTGTGGACAGTGAAGAAGGTTTTCAAAGTTTACAGAGGGATCTGGACCAGCTGGAAAAATGGCAGATGGAATTTAATGCAGACAAGTGTGAGGTGTTGCATTTTGGAAGGAATAACCAAGAAAAGAATGGCGAATGTTAGGGCACTGAGGAGTGCAGTAGCACAGAGGGACCTGGGAATAGAGATACACAATTCCCTGAAAGTGGTTTAACAGATAGGGTTGTAAAGAGAGCATTTTGTGTATTGGCCTTCATAAATCAAAGTATTGAGTATAGGAGCTGGGATGTTATGGTAAAGTTGCATAAGACTTTGGTGAGGCCAGATTTGGAGTATTGTGTGCAGTTTTGGTCACCTAATTACAGGAAAGATATCAATAAAATAGAAAGAGTGCAGAAAAAAAATTACTAGGATATTGCCTGGACTTCAGGAATTGAAGGTTAGGACTTTATTCTCTGGAGTGTAGAAGAATGAGGGGGAGATTTGATAAAGATATTGTATTTAGAATTATGAGGGGGATAGACAAAGTAAATGTAGATAGGCTTTTTCCACTGAGGTTAGGTGAGATACAAACCAGAGGACGGGTTAAGAATGAAAGGGGAAAAGTTTAGGGGGAGTGTGGAATGAGCTTCCAGCTGAAATGGTGAATACAGGCTCAATTTTAACATTTAAGCATAATTTGAATAGGTATATGGATGGGAGAGGTATGGAAGGCTATGGACTGGGTGCAGGTCAGTAGGATGAGGCAAAAAAAAACATGGTTTGGCACAGAATAGAAGGGCCTAAGGGCCTGTTTCTGTGTGTAGTGTTCTATGGATCACATGCCAAGCAAAATAAAAATTCTAATCAACCCTTCAACCATGTCAACCATACCCTCAAAGTGCTTTTCTTGAAATGAACTCATCATTTAATCTTGGGCATTGTTCCCTCTGACCTCCTCCGATTAAAAAGTTACAAAAAACAACAAACAGTCAAAACCCTTAATAACTCTCAGTGCCTATATTAGATATCTTCTGACCTTTATGGCTTGAAGGAAGACAAACCTAGATTCTCCAGCCTCTTTACATAACTCATATACTTCTTTTCTCTTCTGCTCTGGTAAACATTTGAATTCTTCATAAAGAAGTTTCAATAAATTCATCTAAACTTTTCAAAGGCCAAGTGCCCATCTGTATTTGACCATTTCACCTTTGAACACATTTCTCTAAAGACATAATTTTGAAGATGAAGTGCCTAAACTAGATTCAAAAGTCTAGGCGAGGCCATATAGTGATTTCTGAAAGTCCTAAACCCAAGGAAACTATGTGTGGGTTTTCAGAATGTAATAATTTTATTCCATGATGAAAGACTTTTACATAGAAACATAGAAGATAGGAGCAGGAGTAGGTCATTCGACCCTTCAAGCCTGCTCCGCCATTCAACGAGATCATGGCTGATCTTAAAGTTCAGTACCCCGTCCCCGCCTTCTCTCCGTAACCTTTAATACCCTTATATTGAAGAAATAGATCTAGTTCCCTCTTAAATAGATTTAATGAACCTGCCTCTACTGCCCTCTGTGGCAATGAATTTCACAGATTCACCACCCTCTGGGTCAAGAAATTCCTCCTCATCTCAGTCCTAAATGGTTTGCCTATTATCCTCAAACCATGGCCCCGGGTTCTGGATCATTGGAAACATCCCATCTGCATCCATTCTGTCCAGTCCTGCCAGAATTTTATAGGTCTCCATGAGATCCCCTCTCAATCTTCTAAACTTCAGCGAGTACAATCCCAATTTGCGCAATCTTTCCTCATAAGTCATTCCTGCCATTCCAGGTATCAGCCTGGTGAATCGCCTCTGCACTCCCTCCATTGCAAGAACATCCTTCCTTAGATAAGGTGACCAAAACTGCACACAATACTCTAGGTGGGGTGTCACCAAGGCCCTGTACAGCTGCAGTAAGGTATCCTTGTTCCTATACTCAAACCCTCTTGATATGAAGGCCAACATACCATTTGCCTTTTTAACTGCCTGATGTACCTGCATGCTCGCCTTCAGAGACTGGTGTACAAGTACCCCTAGGTCTCTCTGCACTTCCCCATCTCTTAATCTATTGCCATTCAAATAGTAATCTGCCCTCCAGTTTGTATTACCAAAGTGGATGACCTCACATTTATCCACATTGTAGTGCATTTGCCATGTATCTGCCCAGTCCCTCAATTTATCCAAATCACACTAGAGCTTCCTGACCCCCTCTTCCGTGCACACAACCCCTCCTAGCTTAGTGTCATCTGCAAATTTGGAGATATTAAATCCAATCCCCTCATCCAGATCATTAATGTAAATTGTGAACAGCTGGGGTACCAGTACAGATCCCTGTGGCACCCCACTGGTCACCGCCTGCCACTCAGAAAACGAGCCATTTATCCCAACTCTCTGTCTTCTACCTGGCAGCCAGTTCTCAATCCACATCAATACTTTGCCCCCAATCCCATGAGCCTTGATTTTGGAAGCCAGTCATTTATGCGGGACCTTATCGAAGGCCTTTTGGAAGTCCAGGTACACCACATCCACTGGCTCTCCCCCATCTACTTTACCTGTCACCATCTCAAAGAATTCCAATAGATTTGTCAAGCACGATTTACCATTTGTAAATCCATGTTGACTCCATCCGATCCCTTCTCTGCTAGTCATATGCTCCGCTATTACATCCTTAATAATGGATTCCATCATTTTGCCCACTACTGATGTAAGGCTCACCGGCCTATAATTCCCCGCTTTTTCTCTACCCCCCTTTTTAAATAGTGGGGTAACATTAGCTACCCTCCAATCCATGGGTACTGATCCTGAGTCTATCGAGTTCTGGAAAATAATTCTTAAAGCATCTGCTATCTGAATGGCCACTTCCTTAAGTACCCTAGGATGTAGATTATCAGGCCCTTGGGATTTATCTGCCTTCAATCCCATCAATTTCTCCAAGACCATGTCCTTAGAGATACTGATTTCTTTCAGTTCCTCCCTTGCATTAGTCTCTATGTTTCCCAACATCCTTGGGAGGTTATTTGTATCCTCTCTTGTAAAATCAGAACTAAAGCAAGAATTTAATTGGTCTGCCATTTCCTTATTCCCCAATGTACAAACGCCTTTCAGGCGAGCGTGGTATTCGAACCCTAGTCTGCTCCCAGTCACTGGCACTGTAAAGGCTTTGTACTCACCACTTCGCCAACCGTGCGAATTGGATCCTTCAAAATTATATTGATGACACGTAATATTTAATTATATTAGTTTATAGTGTGTACAGAAGAGAAGAATGAAGCAGTCTTTGAACTTTCAATAGTAATTGTGCATATTGATTCTTGGATTCGATGGTCAATAGGACCACACACCAAAATAACTCAGCTTATGTGATTTAGGACTCCTACTTATTGTGCAGTCTTTTATGGGATGAATGTGGAAAAGATCAGCATATTAAAACAGGAAGAAAAGTATTATCACAAAAGAACTTTATGCTTCCAGGATTCTGTTCTTGATTGGATGTTCAAGAACACATAACGTACAACATTGATCAAACGGTAAACTCTGAGAGGTACGGTATATGCAAAACGTGATCTTACTTTCTGAGAGTTTTTGCTTTGAATTTTCAGCATCTGCACTTTATTGTTCTGGAATAACTTGGGGTCATCGATGCACCTCATGAGATACATGTGATCCTTCCTGGAAGTTATCATATTTAAATATTTGCTCATGCCCTCTCTTGGGCTGCATCTGCTGGAACTTTAGTTTAAGTGTACTTTCAACATGTACTTAACTGAGATTTCTGGTGCAAATAAATGTTTGTTCTTACAGGATGGGAGGTTGTGATGAAGGGAAGTGGGGGACCAGATATAGTAGACCTTTAGGAGACTGCATCTGGAGCACTGTGTGCAGTTCTGCTTGCCTTACTAGAGAAAAAAGATATACTTGCCAAAACAGAATTACAGTGAAGATTCAGGTATTGTAGCGGAGCCATATGAGGAGAGATTGAGTTGGCTGGACCGAAATCTCCTTGGAATTTATAAAATGTTTTCAGTGCTTGACACGCACTCAACGATGTAGGGAGGAAGTTTTCCCTTTCTGAGGAGTACAGAATCAAGAGTCATACTCTGTAAATAAGGCCATAGACTACTGAGATGAGAAGAAATTTATTCATGCAGAGATTGATCAACATATGGAATTCTCTGTCCAGCAAGGCCATGGAGATAAACGATTGAGTTAATTTAAAAGAAAGATTGATTGAGTTCCGGATAAGATTAGAATCCAAATATGTACTGTGAAAAGAGGCAGTGGAATCAGATACAATTTCTATGCTGAAGAAGGAATTTGATAGATATTTAAATAGGCAAGGACCAGAATGTTATGCATTTGATGTTGGCAGATATGATTAGTATAAGTGGGTTAAAAGGCTGGCATGGAATTGATATGACAGGCTGAAGGGCCTATTGTTATGCAAAATAGCTCCATGACTCTCTATAGAAATTGTGTATGAAGATGGTTCTGAGATAGACCAGCCATGATCTTGTTTAACAGGGGAGCAGGTTTGAAGTGTGGCATGACCCGATCATCCTGAAGTCAATGGACTTCACTCTACCTCCACACCCTCCTATCGATAATACACAAAGTAGACCAGTGATACGGCAAATTGAGTGTTGGAGCAGCTCATTGGAACATGGGAGTCAGATCACCTGGTGATCATCACACAGTTCCAACTCCTTCACACTGAGGACACTGTCCACTTTGTTCATGGCATGGTCATTGTGCTCAACTCTGATCGATCTGGAAATACCAGTGAGGCTCTGGATCACCAGCAAAATTGTGAGGGCAGCACTGAGGAATTGCAGGGAGGTAGTCCAGCTGTCTCACAGCTCCAGCTTCCCAGGTTCAATCGTGACCTTTGGTGCTGTCTGGTGCTCTCACATTCTGCCTTTTGTCATGTGGGTTTTGCCAGATGCTCTGGTTTCCTCACATGTCTCAAAGATGTGTGAGTTGTTAGGTTAATTGCCTCTGGTGTGTTGGTGAATGGTTGTTAACAGATGTGCACGGTGCATGGATGAACAAGAAATAGTGGAAGAACAATGAGTAGCTCTGAAAGCTGGTACAAACAATGGACCAAGGACCCTTAATCTATATTGTAAGCAAGTATGATAATATGATTCTACCATGATCTGTAGTCACATTACTGGTTCTCTCATTAATATCAACCTTGTTTAGTGGGGCATCTGTGGCACCTGAAACTGATGTCCCAACATGCAAAAGGTACAGTAGCACAGGACTGCATATATCCTAATCAATGAGAGCAGCATGCAATTGACAGAAATGTGAAAGCCTACAACCAAATATTTTGCACAGCTTCCGTTTTAGAACATTAAGGGACAGTAATCATCAAATAATTTTAAGTTTAAGAGTTTACTGCGAGAGCACTGGAGGCTAATACACAGATACACAGTGCCTCTGAAGGAACTCTCTTTTGCTTCTATTTCTCTTACTGTAATGGGCGCCAGGCAATGCTAATGGTGACTCTTGGTTTGCCTTATGACAGGCAAGAGAAAATTTTGTTTAAATTTTTTGTGTAATAACTTTCTGCATTATTACATGAGAATAAAGGAATCTTGAATCTTTAAATGTTAAATGTTAAATGTTAACCACATACCTATAATGCAAAACTAGATACATTAGACATTTCAATCTTTTCCTGGGGGCTCCAATTTCCTCCCACTGTTCAAAACATACTGGGGGTTGTAGGTCAATTGGGTGTAATTGGGCTGCATGGGCTTGTGGGCGAAAATGGCCTGTTACTGTGAAGTATGTCTAAATAAAAAAAATTTAAAAAATATTGTCAACACCAGTAAAATAAGATTTTTATGCTACTGGCATTTTTTTCCTATATGGCCAAAGATGATCAAGTCTATGGGAAATAGATACCATAACAAATTAAAGATGAAATCAAGAACCAGAGATTATAAAATGACAGCACTTTCTATTTTCAAATGAATGGAAGAGTCATGAGAAACCTCCAGGTGAATATTCTTTCTAAAAAAAAAAGTATTTTATTCAAGAAGCGGGGGGAATACAGGTACACGATCCTTTATCTGGACATCTAAAATTTAGAAAGCTCCAAAATCCGGCAAGTGGGGACCTGCGGTCAGGGGAAGCGTCTGAGTGACCAGCGGTCGAGGGAGGTGGCCGGGCGGTCAGAGGAGGAGGCCGGGGTGACTGCCAGGCAGCTGAGGGATGGCGGTCAGAGAGACTGCCGGGTGGCCGAGGGACGGCGGTTGGGGGAAGCCGAGGAACGGCGCTCAATGGACGGTGGTTGGGAGAGGTGGCCGGGCGGCTGAGGGATGGTGGTCAGGGGAAGTGGCTGGGCGGTCGAGGGACGCCAGTCAGGGGAGATGTCCAGGCAACCAAGGGACTGACGATCGGGGGAGGCAGCTGGGTGGCTGAGGGACCTGCAGTTGGGGAGGCGGCCAAGGGACTGTGGTTGGGGGAGATGGCCAGGTGACTGGAAGGTGATGGGGGTGGATACGGCAGCACAATTCGGATGGGCTTTCCAAAATCCAGAAAAATCCGAAATTCGGAACACATTGTCCCCCAAGGGCTCCAGATAAAGGATTGTGTACCTGTTTTTTTTAAAGTGAACTCCAGGATTACTATTTTTTAAGGAGGAAATGTTAGTGTAACGCTTCAGCATAATGAGTACCAAGTACTCTGAATCTTCCACAAGGCTCTGTTATGATATTTAGTATTCAGTGTAAGTGTTCCAAGAAACTCAAAAAGGTAGTGTCATCACATTAAACCAGTGAAGTTTAAAATTCTACATGCTGCAGTTGTTAAGTTAGTTTCAGTTTCTATAAAAACAGAATGCCATAAAACTCTAATCATGTAGCATCCAAGGGAGTTGGTCATATTGTGCTTGTAGATTTTCTCGACTATTGAATATAACTACAAATAGCCAAACACATTTTTAAAAATTTATATTATGAGTTCCCGTTTTCGTAAAATGGGATGATCACTGAAAGGACCGCAAGCACAACACAAATCACAGCTCAGCGATAATTCAACACATTGGAAGAACTGAGGGAAGGTTTATCACAGTCTATTCCAGAATTTGATACATATGCAAAGTCATTGTGATTTTGGCAAAGGGAGAACCATTCTGACGGCTGAAGAGAAAGCAGCTTTTTGAAGCAGCTCTTGGGACCAGCCAGTTTGTGGAATTCAGAGCAAAGCACACTCTGTGAATTACTGGGACTTTTCAGTGGATTGACCTGTGCCAGGAGGGTCTTTTGGGAAGCAAAGTGCTTCATTTTGATTGTGACTAACAGTGAAGGTCACTTGGAGAAAAGTGTTACTAGCAGTGAAGTTACTTGGAGAGGCCAGTGCCAAGGTCTTAGAAGCTTTGTGGAGGCTGCCCAGTTTGAGTCTTGCCTACAAAATGACCAGAATGTTATGGCCACCGCTCATGTGGATGGATATTTCTTCAAGGGCAATGCAAAGAGAATTCGTGAGTTTGGTAGCAGCCACAATTTCAGTCTTCCCATCAGTTCATCATTAAATCTGGGCATCAAATTTCAAAGGTCTACACTTCAACACGAATGTGAAAGAGTGAAGTATCTTTCTCGGTTTAAAATTAAAGACTGTCTGGTCCATGGTCCTATTGCTGCTCATTATTACACGGTCTGTAACATTTACACATCGTACAAAAAATCCTGTGAGTTTTAAAGGAGCAGGCTATCTGAAAACAGACCATACTGCAGATCTGACCACAAACCTATCCACATTCCTCACCACTCATGTTTTGGACCCCAGCTATTTTTTGCTCTGGATTCCTTGCTCATATTCTGGACTAATAAGGAAACCAGGCTACCTGGACTTCAGAATATTTTGATGCCAGATGATCTGAGTTCCACAGCAGTGTGTCAAAAAATGCTGGCCCTTGACTGAAGTGTACAATACTGCACTATTGGAGGTGAAGTTCATATCTCTCAAACATATAAAGCATGGTTTCTCTTTTTGACCCTCTATGATGCAAAAAGATGGCTGCCACTTTAAAGCAGCTGTAGCATCAGCACCTTGTGAAATCCATTGTTTAGCTCTAATTTATTTTTTCATTAATGTATTTTTAATGCAATTTTATAGTAATGTTTGCACTGCAATGCTGCAAAACAACAAATTTTGTGACAATAAATTCTGATTCTGAATCACAGCATCATAGCATAGAATCAGACTTTTTCTTTCATCCTTTTCCTCCACGCGGCCCATGCTGACTATCTATGCTTGTCCATTTTACCTGCACTGGTCTGCATTCCTTTACACTATTCCTATACAAGTGCAGATGACACTCTATCACAGCCACTCATGTTACAGAAGCTCAACCATAACAAATTCATCTATTACCACCCAATTTTATAAGATGCAGAATAAAATTCAATCTCACAGAATTTGTGTGAACAAAATATAAATATATCAGTGCAATTGTTTCTCAACTCATTTTTTCTTGGAGTGTGTGCAAGCAGCGCAGGTTTCCATTAAGGAAAGTCTCACATGAACTGTTTCCCAGGAATACTACCCTCCTGTAACGCAGAGACCATCTGTAACTGTACCAGTCTTAACTGCACAACACTTCACTTATGAATCAACAGGGGTCATCTCGTGTATCCAGTGCTCCCATTGCGGCCTCCTCTAGAATGGAGACACTGATGCAGACTGGGAGATCATTACGCAGAGCACCTTCGCTCTGTCCGTGCAACAGCAGGGACTTCCCATTGGCAACCCATTGCATTTCTGTGTCCCACTCCCACACTAACATGTCCTCATGCACTACCAGAGGTCACCCACAAACTGGAGGAAAAAAACTTAAAATTCCACCTGGGCACTCTCAAACTAGATGGCATTAACATCGACTTCTCCAATTACTGTTAAATTGCTCCTCCAAGTCTCACTTTCCCTTTTTGTCTATTACCTGTTCTCCACCTCCTAAATCTTTTCCTTCAACATTTAGAGAGCTATCCACTCCCCTATCACTTGCCAACTTTTTTCTCTTCAGTCATCCAACCTATACACACCTATGACTTCTTGCCTGTGGGCTGTGTTACTGCCTCTCCCCAGCATTTTATTGGGGTGCTGCATGCTTTTTGCTCATACCTTGATGAGGGTTCAGGCCCAAAACATGGGTTACATATATTTCCTCCCTATGGATGTGCATGGCTCGCTGACTTTGTCCAGCACTTTTGTGTATTGAACTACCTTCACTACTTTGTCCAGCAGCTCATTCCAGACATTTGCCAGCCTTATGTGGAAAAGCTCACCCTTCAGGTCTCCTTTAAATTTCTCTCCTATCATCTTGTGGTGATATAACCACTACACTGGCCGTACCCCTACCAGCCTACTACAGGGGCAACCACTGTACCTGCAGGTAGGCAACCTGGGAGGCTGGCCCCACCTGCCGGCTGTCAATCACTGGCCCGTATAAAGACTCGAGCCGACCCCTTCAGGGACAGTCAGACACTTGGAACCAGAAGATACTGAGATTGGTGTGTACAAGTTTAAGCTAATTAAAGCCTGTTGTACAGTCTGTGGATTTTGTGTCCGAATTATTTGCACAGCAGTGCTCACGCACAACTGTGCCCTCCAGTTCCGAACTGCCATGTTCATGGAAAATGACTATCTATCATATCTATACACCACATAATTTTTATAAATTTCTCTAACATCACCCCATTATCTCCTGCACCCTTCTGAGAGTACACACAGCCATCCAAGCTTCCTTTATGACTGCACCCTTTATTCTGGAAAACATCCTGGTGAATGCACTACAGATGCTGGAATCTGGGGCCAAAAATGATATGCTGGAGGAACTCAGTAGTCGAACAGCATCAGAGGGAGAAAAAGGGTCAACATTTCAGGTTGGAACCCTTCAACAGGATGGAGACTACTTTCCTCCCTCCTTGGTCCACTATACAAGCTATCGCCCCTCATTGATGAAGGGTTCCAACCCAAAATGCTGACTATTCTTTATCACCCACTGATGCTACTTGACCCGCAGAGATCCTCGAGCATATCTCTTTCATCAATGTGAATCTCTTCTGCACTTTGTCTCTGTAGTGACCAGATTCTTCCTGCCGTGTGATGACCAGAACTATACACAATAATTTTAGTGCAATCTAATCAATGTTGCAAACAATATCAAGTATATCAAATTCCCTTTTCACCACCTGTGTCATTATTTCAAGGGAACTACAGATTTACATCCCCAAGGTCTCTCTGTACATCAATACACTTTATATGACCCATCAGACTTAGACTATCCCAAACGTATAGGGTTGTGGTGACACACATGGTTGCAGTGGCGAACTGGCCCCGGTTGTTACGTGTGGGCGGCTGGGCAACTGCGGCAAGGATGGCATCGTGGAACCGTCTGTTCCAGTCAAGACCGGAAGGGCGCATACACGCTCGTGTCATCGTGACACAATCACCGAGATGTTTGGTGCAGGACTGGAGTCAGGCTTAAAGGCTGCAGCGTGAGAGTCAAATTAAAACAGTTGTGAACATGACATGTTCAATACGCATGGTGTCCAAGGATGACCTCGGTGCCTCCTCTGCCGAACTACTCTATGGTGAGACGATTGCGGTCCCTGGCCAGTTCCTTCCTCCCATCAGCAATGAAGCAGGACACCAACACTGCAGTCCTCCTTGAGAGGTTACAGGACAAACTGGGCTCCCTTGCATCACCACTGCCATTGTGACATGGTCAGCCGCTGTGCAGCTACCCACCCCCCCCCCCGAACTTGGCCTCTTGTGAGTATACAATTCATGTGGAAGAGTGCGCACAGACCTCCCCTTCAGCGACCTTATGAGGGACCATACAAGGTGCTGCACAGAAACGTGCCCACATTAACCTTTGACATTGGAGGCAAGGAGGACTTAGTCACACTGGACCACTTGAAACCAACCCATCTAGATGCCCCAGCCAGTACAGATCCCCCCACTAGTAAGCACCTCACCCATGACAGATTGCAAGACCATCGGTGCCAGTTCTTGGTGGTGGGGGCTGGTTGTGTGGCGATGCACAGGCTTGCAGCGGTGAACCGGCCCTGCCTGTTATGGGTGGCAGGGCAGCCATGGCAAGGATGGTGTTGCGGGACTGCCTCTTCCGGTACAGATTGGAAGAACGTGTGCACACTCAGGTCATTGTGATGCAAGCACTGAGATGTTAGGGGCAGGTCTGGAGTTGGGCTTAAAGGCTGCAGCATGAGACTCAAATTAAAACAGTTGTGATAACCAAGCTCTCAGCCTGTTGCCCCAGTCCTTTCACTGTAATCGTTCATAACAAGCTAAGGGGTCACACTTAGATAGATTAAATTCCATCTGCCATTGCTCCACACAACTTTTTATCTGATGTATACCTATCCTGAGTATATGCATACACTCTTGGACTTAAGTATATTTATTTGTTATAAAGATGAGGTAGTGAATACACAATATATGCTAAAACTCTGATAATCATGCATCCAATGGTGTAGGAATCCTGATAGTCTGGCATCTGGTTCAATCATTAGTTTGGAATGTGAGCTGGGACTTCGGGTGTGCAAGCAGCATTAGCGATAAGAGACAGGGGTATGAAGTACAGTTAAAGTCAGGGTTGTGGTCCAGAACATCAGGGATCATGAACATGGGTATATTTGTGGCCAGTGCAAGGTCTGAAGGAACTGTATTTCTTGCTGCCCTTTTAAATTCACACGATCAATGGAAAATTGATTATTCTGCTGTGCACAATGCAGAATGTAAGAAAAATGTGTTTAGTAACATCCAAATGTCCAGACAACATGTCAGTCCAGCACTAAGAAGTCCCAAAGGTATCTTATTATCAGAGTTTTCAGTAGATGCAAGACCTTGAGGATGCAACCACCACTTCTGCAACATGTCATGAAACAATCTTTTTAATTGGGCATTAGTTCAACATCGGTGAACATTTACAAGTGTGTCCATCAATTACATTTCAATTTAAACCCAAGTATTCATATTAAGGAGAAGCTTTATCTCCTTTAGATTTTCATCTCAACTTCTTTTCCTTCGTAAGATAATGGAAGGATGATTAAGACCACTGTGACTGAGTCTCACCAAGTGACACTGTTGGCTCTCATTCCTGGCTCTGGTTTAAATGCAACTAAAAACCAAAAGAGGAGATGCAGGGAGACAAAAATTAAAGTCTAATTCGTAGCCAGACAGAAGCTGCGGAGGCAGAGATGACATTTGAAAAGCATGGCAATGGTATTGTACAGAATAGTTCTGTTTATTGGAACAAGAGGAAGTTGTGTAATTATGCAGCATCTTTCACAATCACACCATGTTACAAGGCCATGAAAGAATATCTGAAGCTCTGGTAACATCAAAGTCTGTCAGTTAAATTATGCAAAGCAGGTTATTGATATCATGGAGGTAAAGATCAGGTAATCTGCTTCAATGATGATCCCTTGGAGGGAAAAAAAAATATTGGCAGGGATGAGAGATGAATGGGGAGGAAGTCTTTATGTCAACCAGTTGAGAGAGAGGTGAAAATTGAGGTGCATGGATATCGGAGTGAAAATGGAAAAAAAAACTGCAAATGCCAAAATTTTAAATAAAATCAGAAGATGCTGGGAATACTCAGCAGGTCAGGCTGCAACAGTTGGAAGAGATACGGAGTCAATGTTTGTAGTATGGAAGGTCACATAACCTCTCTAGAGGGAATCTGATCGGAAGCCATCACATCTGTCAATCAAGGAAAAGACCAACCAAGCTGAGCATTCACATTGTAATTGGCCTTTTTAAAAGGAACACACATGTCATCGTTGGCTTTGTTAATTGCTTGGGCAGACCCCACTGAGCAGCAGTGGGGTATAAAGCACAAAATGTGGAGCAGCTGGCTCTCTTTTCCCTAAGGAACAAACCTGAGCTAAACTCCAGGTCATGAGCCAAAGCCAACGCTGGAGAATTGATATCAAGGTGTGTGCCAATAACAGTTGCACGGCTTTGAGGTATACGCAAATGAGCCATAATTGTGTCATGCTTCTTCTTCTTCCCTGCACTGGGTTGAGGGGTGGTGGGTATTGTTGCATTTTCATCTACATTAAATCTATACCCTGCGCGATTTATAGTTATTGCTTGTTGTATTTACTCTGTATGAAAGAGTGAGTGATTGTGATTCCCTGTGGTGAATTTTCCTTGTGGGCAAATAAAGTTGCAATCGATTTATGTCCAAGCTTGTTGTTTCTTGACTTATTCAACTTGTTCCTTACATAACAATGTTTCAGGTCAGAGTCCCTTCGTTAACTTATACAATGTTTCTCGAGGCACTGTTCCCTTTGCAAACACTGGTCCTCACTTAATGACCTGTGTGGCACACACAAAGTCTTCACCCATCTCAGCCACATCAATTCACTTTGTGTCAAACCCCTTCTGCTCTGCTGTCCCACTTTACTCTTCCCACTCAGTATACAATAGGGAACTGTTCTCCTTCCCTTCAGTCATGAAATATCATAAACTCCAACAGATCTTGGATTCCAATGTTCCACCAGATCTCTCTCTACCTTCATTTTCCTCAGACCACTCATCTCTCCACTCCCCATTTCCTGTTGTATATTTATCATCCTGATCTGTCCCTCTCTGTTCCTGAATTAGCAGAGACCTCAGATTCATCTCTCAACCTCACCATCAAAAGGAATTCCAATTCAACATGAGGTTGAACTGTTCTCCCATGGGTTCCACCGCCATGCTCATATCTTTGGCTGGGAGGCTTCATCCCAAACTGTGAATCTTTTCACCCATCTCCAGCACTTCTGATTCTTATGCACCCCTTCTGTTTAATTACCATAACCTTTCTACATCTATTAATTGTTCATTACCATTGATTATTTTGATGTTTTTTTAAATTCCATTCTTACACTCCATCCTCCCTCCTTCTGAACTTACTGCAGGCCATTCACTAAAAGCCAAGCCTGATATCATTATCAAAGCCACTGACAGAGATGGTGCTGTTGTGATCTAGTGTGTTGATCTTCATCTCATAGAGGCAAGACATCAGCTCTCAGGCACCTACTTATATTTCTTTCTGGATTGCAACCCCCACCATCGAAAATCATGTCCTCATCTCCCAAGAAGTAATGGACCTAATTTCCTAAAAAAATCGTCCCGTCGCAGTTTTCATTCTTCGAGTGACTCTGTGCCCTAGAGCTCACTTGTGTCTCCTTCCAAGAATCAACAAGAAGAACAGACATTGCAGACCCATTGTTTCAGTTTGTTCTTGGACAACCAAATGTATTTCTTCCTCTCCTGGGTATATCTTTTTCCCTTTCTCTAAGTCCCTTTCCACTTACATCTGTGACTCCTCTGATGCACTCTACCATGTTGACTTTTCCATTTTACTGGACCCAACAGAGTCATATTTACCATTGATACAAGCTTGAGGAACAGCACCTCATTATCATCTGGGCACTTTGCAACCTTGTGAATTCTACATCTCTGGGTATTTTAATTTCTCGATTTGTGTCAATTATCCATCTGCAATAATGGCTCAGCTATTTTTCATATTCTTTTACCTTTTTTCTTCCTTGAGTGGGGAAGACATGCCTAGCCTGAGTTAAACAGGGAAGTCTGCAGATGCTGTGATCATCGTGCAATACACAAACATGCCAAAGAATCTCAGCAGGTCACACAACATCTATAGGAAGTAAAGGATAGCCAATGTTTCAGGCCTGAGCTCTTCATCAAGGTGTGAGCAAAAAAAGCCACCTGCTTTTTGGATGTGCCCAGCCTGACCTGCTGAGCTTGTTTTCCTACACTGCATTTTGCAACTCCTAACTCTTCTATCCATGTTCTCACTTTTTAACAACACCTATTCACTTATTGACCAGATCACCTTGTTTACCACTAAATGCCACAATCACCTGGGGTTTACCCCATTACATACACTGTCTAGATTAAATTCCATCTGCCATTGCTCTGCACAACTTTCCACTGAATGAATCCCCTCTCCTACTTTCTCTGCATCTCAGCATACTTCTTTAATCTCATTTTTTGTTCCAGAGGTCGTTGACCTGAAACATTAACCATGTTTCTCTTCCCACAGGTGCATCCTGGCCTGCTGAATATTTCCAGCACTTTTTGTTTTTGTCGATACCAGCAATATTTATACTCAGTTAAAATGAGAACAAGAGATTTGTGGGGGGGGGGGGGGTCGGGGTGTGGAGGCAGGGTATCTTTTGGATATTTTATTTCTGGGTCTGCTTATTTCTATATACTTAGAATACTCCTCAAACCCTATTTGATTTCAAATTTCTTGTCAGGGTATATACCTGACATTACATACAGCCTCGATATTCTTTTTTTTTCAGCAAGCGAGGTAGAATTACCATTTATTGGTAGTCCAAAAATAATTGTACATAATGTACACATGTAAACAATGAACAAATACAGAGAGGAGTCCAAAGGATGAGAATCCTTAAATGAGTCCCTGAGTGAGTTTCTTGTTGAGAAGTCAGATGGTGGAGGGGTAGCAGCTGTTCCTGAACCAAGTGGTGTGAGTCTTGTGGCACCTACACCACTTTCCTGATGGCAGCAGCAAGAACAGAGCAGGTACAGGGTGGTGTGAGTCTTTGATGACTGCTGTTGCTCTCTGATGGCAGCATTCCCTCTAGATGTTCTCAATGGTGGGAAGGGGTTTGCCTGTTATGTCCTGAGATATCTTCACTACCTTTTGCAAGGCTTTAAACTCAGGGTTATTGGTGATCCCATATCAGACTGTGGTGCTTTCCACCTCACATCTGTAGAAATTTGCCAGGGTTTCCAATGTCGTACCAAACTTCTGCAAACTCCCGGGGAAGTAGAGGCGCTGACATGCTTTCGTCATGATGCCATTAGTTCAGGAAAGATCCTCCGAGATAGTGATTCCCAAGAACTTAAATGTGCTCAACCTCTCCACCTCTGATCCCCCAATGACGACTGGATCATACATCTCTGGTTTTCCCTTCCTGAAGTCAACAACCAGTTCCTTAGTTTTGGTGACAATGAGTGCGATGTTATTGTTTGTGTACCATTTGGCCAAGTTTTCAATCTCCCTCCTGTATGCTGACTGATCACCCTTTATATACAACCCACTATCGTGATATCATCAGCGAATTTGTAGATGGTGTTTTGTTGTACTGAGCCACACAGTCATAGGTGTAAAATGAGTAGAGCAGGGGCTTTGGTAGTGATGGAGATTGTAGAGGAGATGTTCTTACTAATCTTCACTGAATGTGGTCTGTGGATAAGGAAATCAAGGATTCAATTACACAGTGTGGTGTTGAGTCTCAGGTCTTGGAATTTGCTGATCAGTTTTGAGGGGATGATGGTGTTAAATGCCAAAATGTAGTTGATAAAGAGCATCCTGATGGATGCACCTTTGCTATCCAGGTGTTCCAGGGCTTTGTGTAGAGTCAGTAAGATGGCAAATTGGAATGGATCCATGTCACCACTCAAACAGGAGCTGATATGCTTCAACATCAGCCTTTCAAAACATTTCATCACTGTTGATGTGAAGGCTACTGGTCGATAGTTACTTAGGCAGGTTACCACACTCTTCTTGGGCACCGCAAAAATTGAAGCTTGTTTGAAACAGGTGGGTACCATGTCCTGCCAGAATAAGATGTTGAAGATATCCATGAATACATTGGCAAGTTGGTCAACACATATTTTTAATGCTCAGCTAGTACTCCATCCGCACTGGATGCTTTCCTCGGATTCACTCTCCTGAAGGCAAGTCATCTTCGAATATGGACAGTAGAGCATCATCAGGGGACATGGGGGTGAGCAGTCATAGTTCTTTCTTGTCCTTCTGATCAAATTGGGCATGGAAGGCATTCCATTCATCAGGGAGTAAAGCTTTGCCTTCTCCAACTGCACCAGATTTGTAATTGAGTATCTCATATTGAATGAAACACAGTCTGAATTTCCCTGACCATGGAATGCAGGATTACTATTTATATCACTGAATATCCAACTGGCACACTTATGACTTCTTAGAGCATTGACGTGTGTCTTTCTTTATTTGATATGACAGTATGTGGCAATTGTCTGCAATGCAAAACATTTAACCCTCCTCAGTTTTGCAGCTTGCCTGCAGTTCATCTTGACTTCAGAATTGTTTTTAACAATTATTGTTCTTTCTGCAGTTGCTAACATTAAATTCTGTTTTTTAATCCCTGCCACCCACAAGGATAAGAGCTCTTGAACTTCTTTATGCCCCTTTAGAGAACTGTTGGGAATTAAAAACATAAAATTGGCTTTACAATGAAATTTACTCTCATGAGAGGTGAACACAAGAAAGGTGAACACAATCTAGACCAGGCAGATCCCTGAGAACAGTTTCAACCTAAAGCACTTGGGTGCAACATGATAGCATTTTCATCATCCCTTTATCATAGAAGTTAATTTGCCTTTCCTCAGCAGTTGCTTGGATTTGACCATTTATTCAATGCCAAAACCCACAGCAACTATTTCTGCCAATCTTGTGATTGGCCAAACACTATGAGATCAGACAATCAACCCTCATTTTCCTCTGAACAACAGATATCTTTCTTAACTTCTCCATTATTTGAATTTCAAAGAAGATGCTCATAGACCATCCAACATTCTGCTTCTTCTTCTCCTTCCATTTCCACAATGCCAATCTCTGCTCTGGACCAGGTTTCGCTCTAATGTCTTTCTTGACCTCAACACATCCATTTCCTTTTGACTATGCTCCAAGTGAATAGGTCACCTCCAAACCACCCAAGCTAGTTGAATTTCTGAATAATTTCACCTCTTTTGATTTTATCCCCTTCTCTATCAAAAGTGCTGTCTGATTCATAATCTATCTCTCCAAGTTTTTTACTCCAAGTCCCAACCTTCCGACAACATGCTGCTTCATAATTCTCCTCCCACATTTCTGTCCACACCATCCTCCCACACACTGGCTAGTTTGGTGAGACCAATAAAGCAAACTGTTTGTATATTCCAAGAGGAACTAGTGGGCAATTTGTTTCTTTCTTTTCCTTTTCCTGAGACATGATGATTTTGTTGACTATTCAGGTCAGAACACGGTCAAAGTAAACATATGGTTCAACTTGAGATGTACTTCCCCAGACAGACATGATAAAAATAAATTAGACTTTTCATGACATGTTGCCACTCAGCTAAAATATGCAAACCTTCAATTCTAATAAAAGATACTGGATCTGAAACTTTGAGCTAGAGTTTGCAAGGATATTTTGGGACATTCAGAGTCTTAAAGGTTTGACAGCCAGATAAGTAAGGGGACATGATTTAATTGAAAGTCAATATTTTTTCAGTAGTTAATTGGACAGGGCTTGTGAGTTTACCCCCACACCCTCCAGAAAGTGATATGAAAACATAGAACCTCCCCTCATCACCCTCCACACGGTGATATGAAAATGTAGAACATTACAGCACAGTACAGGTTCTTTGGCCCTCGATGATGTGCCGACCTATATAAAGCTACTCAACAATCCAAATGTTCTCCTCCTCATACTCCAAACCCTCTATTGATCTTGCATCTATGTGTCTGACTTTTAAATATCCCTATTGCACTGGCCTCCACCACCACCTCCGGCGTGACAGGCACCCACAACTCTCTGTGTAAAAAAACTAACCTCTAACATCTCCACTAAACTTTCCTACCCCCGCCTTATACAGATATCTACTGTTGCCTGGGGCAATAGGTATTGGCTGTCCACTCTATCTCTGCTTATTAATGCACACAAGTTGCTGCAATCATGCATGACCTCAATTCCCACCATATGGCTGGCAGCCAACAACATGTTGACAATAGTGGTTGATAAAAAGACACCCAGATATTTCTGCAGGTTAGCAGTAAGTGCAGATGTCTTGAAGTTGTCTGGCTTGCTTAGCATTTCCAGGAGTTTTAAGTCTTTACTGCAGAATACCAATTCATGGCATGGAGCGGAGAAATGCACTCTGCTGATTGACAGCAATCTTATTAACCATGTGTAGTGAACAGGGATTCACTAGAAGTGTGCTGTCCTAACGACTGGTCGCATTCATGTTTAGCAATGCTAAGAGGGGCAAAATCAAGAATGACAAAATTGTCCAGGGGATGCTGTGCGTCCGCACACACCGGTCAACTGCGGACCATACAGCATGAGCTCTGCCATTCAGGGGTCACCCGCATGGCTCATTTTATCAAGTCCCGCAATTTGCCCTACTCAATAGAAGATGTCAGGGAAATGACCCGGTCATGCCAGGTCTATGCTGAGTGCAAGCCGCACCTTTTCATCCCATGAAATGCACCTGATTAAATCATCCAGGGCCTTTGAACATCTCAGCATCGATTTTAAGGGACCTCTCCCCTCCACGAACAGGAACACCTATTTTCTCTCGGTCATCAAGGAGTATTCCTGTTTCCCATTCACCATCTTGTGCCCAGACACATCCACTTCCTCCGTTATGAAGGCTCTAGACTCTATTTTCACCCTGATCAGGTATCCTGGCTATATTCATAGCAACTGGGGCTCAGCCTTGATGAGCGACAAGCTGCGTCAGTACCTGCTGGTGAGGGGCATCGCATCCAGCAGGACTACCAGTTGCAACCCCGGGGGAATGAGCAGGTTGAAAAAGAGAACGCCACGATCTGGAAGGCTGTCAAACTTGCCCTGAAGCAAAAAGACCTTCCAGAATCGTACTGGCTTGTTGTCCTCCCCATCACACTTCATTCAATTCGGTCACTACTCTGCACTGCGACCAATGCTACTCCTCATGAACTCATGTTTACATTTGACAGAAGGTCGGCATCAGGGATTACACTCCCAGTCTGGCTCACTAGTCCTGGTCCGGTCCTTCTCAAGAAGCACTTGAGGGGAAGCAAGACCAACCCCCTGGTGGAAAGGGTGAAATTGCTCCATGCCAACCCCAAGTATGCCTATATGGAGTACCCGGATGGCAGGGAGGACACCATCTCCATCAGGGACCTGGCACCTGCTGGAACCGATGATCCGTTACCTCAGTTGCCCCACAAGCTACCAAGCTCTTTTCCCCACCCCCACCCAGGGGACACAGTTCCGGAGGAGAGTGAACCCCCTCTCTATCGTCGAGCTGGAGCTCCAGCCCACTACCCTTTCATCACAGGTAGACCAGGAGACTCAAGGAGCTCAAGGCCCCCTGGTGCTAAGGCGCTCCACCAGGATGTCCAGAACCCCAGACCCCCTGAATCGGTAAATAGTATTATAAATATTTCTCTTCTGTGTCTATTATCGGCTTTTGATCCTTATTCCCTTCATCCACAGATCCTTAATTCTGAAGGAAGGGATGAATGTAGTGAACAGGGATTCACTAGATGTGTGCTGTACTAATGACTGGTCCCACCTCCTGGCTCCTCCCCTGGGGGCCTGTATATAACCCTGGTTTCCCACCTAAACCAAGAACCCCTCTGAAGCCTGTTCATGAAGCCTACCTGTGTTGCAAGATAATAAAAGTGTTGGTTCTCCCTCCAGTCGAGTGTGAGTCTTTATCTATGCTACACCATGATTGTCATCTTTCTATATATGCAGAATCATTTCACTTGGCTCTTCAGTACTGTGGAGGGAGTGGATGGATGGAAAAATAGTGTGAAAATCTGAGCAAGATACTTAAGGTTCAAAGTGATATGTTCTAGACCTTCACGAAGGAGGAGAAATGGAATAAATTAAACAGCAAATTTCAACAAAAGAACAGAAGTAACGATTGGATTTTGCGATCCATTTGCCTGTCTTTCCTGCGACTGGGACTCTGAAGCAAGTGGCACCATTAAAGGTGAAGGATCCCACTTAGTGAGAATAATCTTTTGCAGAACAACAAATGAAATCAACTCTATACTTCATTTCTGTAAGTTCAAAAGATGTAGCATATACATGCATTAATTTAATCAGATGCCAGTGAACATTGCCAGAGATTTGCCTGTTACAGAGATTGCATGGTTAGCTCTTGTCAAGCGCCGGCTAATCCTTAGGAGCACATGAGCCAATGTAAAAGAAATCACTTATGAATGGAACTTCTGACAGCAGCTCGTGAATTGCACATGCAAGAAATATAGAACAAACTGCTAGAAATATTCAGTGTATGAGGCTGCGTCTGTGGGAATACAAACAGGACAAACTTTTTGAGTCGAGGATTCTTTGCAAGAATTTTAATCTCCATTGACTTCAAGGGAAATCAAGGCAGGATGCCGAACAGGAGATCCTTTTTCTTTCCGAGCAAAATATTATATTACAACCTGATTAAAAGGTTTGAATTTTCCAAAGAAGTCAACCCCCTTATTTCAAATGGTCATTCAGAGGCATTTCTTTCTGACAATGTCACGCTATCCTTGGAGATGTTCATATTACTGGATCCATTGGTGTCATGCCGATCCAGTCACTGTGTTGGAAAGAGGTAGGTAGATATTGGCTGATGCTCCATGGGGATACCTTCATGGGGATACCTTCATGGGGATACCTTCATGGGGATGGGGAGGGTGTTGGGTTGGGGGTGGGCTTCTCATCTTGATTTCGGGTCTTGATTCATTGATCACGGTTGATTAGGATGATCGAGGAGCAGCTCCATCAGGTGGTAAACAAGAAGTCAGCAGGTGGTGGAAAACTGAAGCAATGGACAAAGTGCTGCATGACCTCTGCAGATGAGGAGGGATCCATGGAAACCATGGACAGTTGAATCTCAGGATGGTGCCCTTCATTACGATTGCTGAAGAGTTATCAGCCCAAAATGATGGCTGTCTATTGCTTTCAATAGATGCTGCCAAATCCATGCAGTTCCTCCAGCACCTTGTGCTTTGCTCCTGGAAGGTGGGTCTTTTAGCATCCCATAATTCTTAAGTTCTATTGTATGTCAGAATTCTCCTCCATGGTATTAAATAGCACTGAGTTAATTACTTGTTTATTCACCTTCATGAAACCAGAAGTAAAATGGAACTTGGGAAAGTGCACATGTTAAATTATATTTTCATTTCTGAGTTTAAGTTATTAAACACAACCACAATAACAAGAATTGAAAATAATATTTATCACTGTGTGGTGGAACTTGGCTGTCTAGAAACGGAGTCAGGTGATGATCATTACTCAAGACGGTGTGTGCAACAAGATTGTGAGACATTTTTTCAATCAGTTGTAAAATATCTTCTGATTAGACTCTAATATTTAATAGCTTTAAGAATTTTTAGTGGTGGGGGATAGAGATGGTGCTTTTTTTTTAAATCAATGAAATCCTGGGTTCTGAAAGGGTGATGGAGGAACATTTAACTGAAATTTCCAAGCAAGAACAGAACATATATGATTCTAAAGGAAAAGAATAAAACAATGGGACTAAATAGATTGCCTTTCAAAAAGGGAGCTAGCACAGGCATGATGGAGAGAATAGTGTCTCTCTGTGCTCTGTTATTTTACGATTTTCCCAATTAATATTGTAACAATTAGGGCAGTAGGGTTGGTGCAGCAGTTAGTGCTATTACAGAGCCAGCAACCCGGTTTCAAATCTAGTGCTGTCTAGAGAGAGTTGTATTTTCTTCCCGTGTCTACGTGAGTTTCCTCTGGATGCTCCAGCTCCCTCCCACGTTTCAAAAATGTACAGGGTTGGTAGGTTAATTCGATGAAGCCCAGATGGCTTTTCATTACCTTCGAAGTGACGTTGCAAAAGCCGCCATGCACGCGGTAAGGCAAGGATGTACCTTTTCAAGTGGAAAGTGACGCTTCCAATATAGCCCTGGCCGCTCTTCTCAATCAGGCAGGCAGGCCAGTTGCCTTTTTCTCACAGATGCTTCAAGGCCCCAAGCTCCGGAACCTGCCTGGAAAAGGAGGCTCAGGCCATTGTAGAAGCTGTAAGGGACTGGAGGCACTACCTGGCTGGTAGAAGATTTTGATGACATGGGCTCATGGGCCTGAAAGGCCTGTCACCATGCTGTATGATTAATTTTTTTTTCAATTGGAATTTTTGTTTCTATCATTATTACAAATATTTTATTCAAAATATATGACTTAAGAAATTAATCCAAAAAGTACTTGGAAGCCAAGCCACACCAAATATTTAAACCTAAGTCTTTTTAGAACAAGTGACACACCTCCAGCAGTATAATTAGAGATGAGATCTACAACAAAAGATTACATCTCCGATCTGTTTAGGTTGTTATGTCGATAGTAAAACTTGCTATTCTTTTCCACACACACTAATTAACAGAAACACTGTTTCCACTTTGTGATCCATGATAAATGATTATGAAAATTCTCTGAAATACGACTGGATTTTGCAACCTGCTACAGATTGAAGTGGCCTACTCCTATTTTGTTAATAACAGGTCCTGTCACGATGAAAGTGTGCTGAACCCATAATTAAGCAACCATCATAGTATAAACATTATGAAGATGATAAATATAGAGCCAAAACCTGTGCTGCATTTCCCGTGTCTATTTCATTTGAATTTGCATCAATAGAAAGTAAAGATTTATATGCATGTTACTTTTTTTAATGAAATACAATACTTGTTATTTTGCAGAGCCTGAATAGCATCTAAAAAATAATCGTAAAGGGCACCACCAAGGCTAAAGGAACTGAACAAAGAACCAGGTAAGCCACAACACAAAACCATGCAAAAGATAATGAATTCCTGGTATGTACAAGCGTACAATGTATTGTGACAGAATATGTTGTGTTTGTATTGTATATATATATTTGGGAGATAAAGTGTGGCAGGTTTTTTTGTGTAGGTCACATGCAAACACTCCAAAATAGTTCTCATTTGCTCAAGCTACACAGGCTAGCACTGAAGGCATTTGCAAAAGCTTTGGGGAGTGCCCAAGGGACTTGACTAATAGATTGTTCTTTTGAAAAGCAACAGATGAATGAATATTAGGACTGGAGCCGCAGGCTTGCTGTTCTAAGATGGTCATGTGGTTTAGCAAGCAGAGGGGGAGTCAAACAGGTTTTTCTCTGTGAGAGAGAGATCATTTCTGTAGTTTTACAGTCAGCAGTAACAGCTGGGACTGAAACAGGACAAGTTGGAAAGCTTGTGGAAAATTTGAAGATGGGTTGTGAGTGCTTAGTTCTGCCTGGTCATACACGAAGAGAGGACTGGCTGTCTAATGTTTCACTTTAAATAAAGGAAACAAAAAGGAACTCTGTGGTGACCTGAAAGAAAGAGTTTATCATCTGGAAAACCTTGATGGGGCAAGTTTCTTTGGCAAGATACTGAAGTGGCTAATTAAAAGGAATCAGTTGTGGGTGTCCAGTTAACAACAAATCTCTCTCTGAAAACTGACAAGAACCTTCCTGAGCGATAACCATTTACCTTTCAAACACCAAAGCTCGTGAACTTCATAAATGTTAAATTCTGTGCACAGTATAAGAATTGCCTACAACCAGTAAACCTGGAGGAATGAGAAGTGAGATTGGACTGTGAATCAAAGACCTTTTCTGAACTTACATACACGTGCGCTTAGAATTAGAAGGTTGTTAAGTTAATAGTATTAAGTTAAAGTTTGATTCTGTTTTCATGTTTAAAGATAATTAAAAGCGACTTTTGTTTAAGTTACCATTTGTCTTGGTGAATATCTATTGGTCCTGGGTTTTGGGGTCCTCTGGGCTCGTAATAGTACACATGAATAAAAATTCATACTTGCTCCTGCCAAACAGATATGAAAAATACAGTAATATATGTTCAATTTTACCAGCACAGGTGCCACCATCTTGAGCACAGACCCATGGTTACACGGTTTTAGTTTAAAAATCATCGTCAGCTCTTCTCACATTTAAGAAGCCATTGGGATTAGAACTGGCTGTTGAACCCTTCAGAGCAGTGCTCTGTCTCCAATCTCCGCTCTCCTGCGTCTGCTCCAGTGGCAGCATTGTCTTTACAGCTGTCCAGCAATGTTGTCATTTTTTTTTTGCAGGTTTTAATCTTTCCAGGAAATGAATGATGTGCTGTTGTTCAAGTTTCTCGTCCAAATATAAATGATCTGGTCATTTCATTGTACTGTTATTCACATTAATTTTATTATTTAAAGTTCCAAGTTATTTAATTAAATTGCATTTAAGTTCCCTTACTACAATGGGAGGGATTTTTACACCTATCCTCTAGATCAGTGGTTCCCAACGTTTTCTTTCCACTCATATACTACTTTAAATATTCCCTATGCCATAAGTGTTGTGATTAGTAAGTGATTGTTTAAGATCATATCTGAGTAGGAAGGGAAGGTTGAGAATCACTGCTCTAGACCCAATTATTACTGAAATATTTTGCTTGAGAAAAATTGTCATTGGCTCATTTTCTTTGGAATTATGAAACTGTGCACATAACGAGTCAATTTGGAATGATTAAAACAGTGGTTTTCAAACTTTTTCTTTCCACCCACATACCACCTTAAGCAATCCCTTATTCATCGCAGAACACTTATGGCATAGGGAATACTTAAAGTGGTATGTGAGTGGAAAGTAAAAGGTTGGAAACCACTGCTTGAGATTAATGGTCAAAGGCCATTAAGGCTGCTGTGTTATTGTTTGTGGATAATTATAGTTAATCCTCTCAGTTATTGATTTCCATTGTATCATCTGACTTGTTGAATTGTATTACAATGACATTGCTGCTGAGATAGATCTTGCCTTCAGCGCAACAGACAAAAGAGGTGGAGAAACTCAGCAGGTCTTGCAGCATCCTTAGTAAGTAAAGGGTAACCAATATTTCTGGCCTGAGCTCTTTGTCAAGGCATGAGCAAAAAGCTGGCAGGTATCTCAAGAAAAAGGAAGGAGTAAGGGCCAGAGTGAGGATCACAATCTGATAGGTAAGAGGTCATAGGTGGATATGAATGGGAGGGTAGAAGAGGAAAAAAAAGCTGAGGAGAGATGGGGGGGGGGTGGGGAGTAGCTCTGAATGGAGAGGGAAGGGAAGTGGGTGGGGAGATGAAGGAAAGACAAAGGGACCTACCCCCTCCCACTATCACTTTTTTCTCTTCTACCTGCCCATCTATATCCACCTCTGACCCATTAGCCTCCCTCCTCTCCTCTCCTTGCCTTTTTATTCAGGTGCCATCTGTGCTCTTACCTTGAGAAAAGGTTCATGTTCAAAATGTTGGTTACCATTTATTTTCTATAGATGCTGCATGACCTGCTGAGTTCTCCAGCACTTTTGTGGATTGCATGACAATCACAGCAGCTACAGATTTTCCTGTTTAACCGGCCTTCAGCTCTTGTTTGCAAACATATTTCCTCGACAAAAACTGAGGAAGCTGGTTATAGAGTCATTGACTCATGGCACACTGAAACAGGCTTATTGGCCCATCAAGTTCATAACAACCATCAAGTATCCATCTATTTGGAGTCATGTGATGGAGTAGTGGCTGGTAGGAGAATACCAGCCCTCTCCAGAAAAGAAGAAAAAAAGTAAAGAAAAAGCAAAGCCACAGACACACAAATCACAACAAATAAAAAATAAAGGTGTGGAGGAAATGGCACCAAAGAAAGAAAAGCCAAAAACAACGGGAAGAAAAGAAGAAGGAAAGACGGCGGAAGAGAAAGCTGAAGGCCTTACCTGCACTAAGAAGCAGGGACCCGCCGTGGAAAGAGGAGCCCAGTCCTTGAGGTCAGTGGAAACCCCGAAGGGTCGTGACCCACCGAACGCAGGACTACAAGGATGGCTCACGGAGCCAAACAGAGGTGTGCAACTGCGCATGCACGATGCGCATGACAAAGACAACACTGACGGGAGTGTGAACAGCTGAGAATGACCCGACAGCAGGGCTCCCAGCGGGACGATATAGAAAATAACGCGAACGGGAGGGAGGAGAATGAAAAAAGGAAATCAGAGACACAGCAGATGACCAGCCCAGAGGAAGAGGACCAACATCAAGACACCATTAAAAAAAAATATCCAGTAAACTGAAATAAACAGCCCAACAAGAAAGTCAGAAGAGACACAGATACAAGGAAGAGAGGTAGAGGACACAGGTCCTGGAGTGGACACAGGGGAAGAGGAGGGAGAACATCATCAACCTCTGCACAGAGAAATAGAAGATAATGGGAATGGACTGTACATAGAGAGAAAATTTTTGAAGAATATATGGAAGCAGTAAAAGAATGGCAGACATGAGAATTTAATGAAATAAAAAGAAGAATAAAAGGTACAGAAGAAAAAATTAGTAGATTAGAGATGGTCATGACAGAAATAGGGAAAAGAGTAGACAAGGTGGAAGAACGAGAAACAGCCATAGAAATTGAGGTGGACGACTTAAAAAGGAAATTGGAAGAATCTGATTAAAAAGTTAAAGAAATGCAGGAGCTGTTAGCTCAGAAGATGGATATAATGTAAAACTATAATAGAAGAAACAATATAAAGATAGTGGGCCTTAAGGAAGATGAAGAAGGCAAAGATATGAAAGAATTTATAAAAGAATGGATCCCCAGGGTCCTAGGAATGCCAGAAATACAGGAAGGAATGGAAATAGAAAGGGCACACAGAACATTAGCCCCAAAACCAAAGCCACAACAAAAATCAAGATCCATTCTAGTAAAATTCCTGAGATATACGACAAGAGAAAATATATTGGAGAAGGCAATGAAAAAAATGAAAGAAGACAAAAAGCCACTGGAATACAAAGGTCAAAAAAAAATTTTCTACCCAGACACAAGTTTTGAGCTCCTGAAGAAGAGGAAGGAGTTTAATGCAGCAAAATCGATCCTGTGGAAGAAAGGATATCTTATGTTAAGATATCCAGCAGTGCTTAAAATAGTTATCCCGGGGCAGCAAAGCAAACTGTTCTCAGATCCGGAGAAAGCACGAAAATTTGCAGAACGCCTGCAAAACAGAGAGATGAAGAGATGTAACAAGAACAAGAATGACGACAAACTTCATATAAAGAAGAAAAATAATGTATAAGTAAGAACTAAGAAGGGGAAGAAAGGGAAGAAAGGAAGTAAGGGGGGAATTAAGAGGGTGAGCTTTGTTATATGTGAAGATAAAAGTCTTCTGGAGGGGGCTGGGTGGGAGAGAAAAACAGTCACTGCGAAATCGGTTGACGCTTGCGAGCGGGTTCGCAATCCAAATGGAGAGGGGAGTTGTGGTTGCCCGGCAAGGGACAAGGGGCAACTCAGAGAGGGGGAGGGGGAACATTTGGGGTTAAGGGAATTTTAGATGTGGGAATAGTGGAAATATTTTATGTTTTAGAAGTGTTGTCTTACAGTGTGTTCAAAAAAAAGAAAACAGAAATGGATAAGGAGGAAAGGTGGTGATGAGGAAGCGGAAATGAGAGGTAAACAAAGTATGAAATGGCCATGTTGAACTATATGACTATAAATATTAATGGAATATATAACCAAATCAAAAGGAAGAGGCTGTTAAATTTACTGAAGAAAGAAAAAATTGTTATAGCATTCGTGCAGGAAACACATCTAACGGAAGTGGAACCCAAGAAATTAAGGAGAGACTGGGTAGGGCACGTAATGGCAGCATCATATAATTCAAAAGCCAGAGGAGTAGCTATATTAATCAATAAAAAGGCACCAATCAAAACAGAGGAGGAAATAATAGATCCAGCAGGGAAGTATGTAATGACAAAGTGTCAAATATATTCAGAATATTGGAATTTGCTCAATGTATACGCACCTAATGAAGAGGATCAAAAATTTATGCAAGATATCTATTTGAAGATTGCAGATATGCAGGGCAATATACTGATAGGAGGGGACTTTAACCTTAATTTGGACCCAAAGATGGATAAAACTGGAAAAAAGACTAGCAGAAAGAACAAAGTGACCAAATTTATGGTTAAATCGATGCAGGAAATGCAACGTTTGGATATATGGAGGAGACAACACTCAAAGGAGAAGGAATACTCATATTATTCGGGTAGACATAAAACATACTCAAGGATAGACCTGTTCCTGTTGTCAGCTCACATCCAAGGGAGAGTTAGGAAAACGGAATATAAAGCGAGAATGTTATCAGATCACTCACCCCTGTTATTAGCAATAGAGCTGGAGGACATCCCACCGAGAACGTATAGTTGGAGATTAAACTCCATGCTACTTAAAAGACAGGATTTTAGAGAATTAATTGAGCGACAAATTTAAATATACTTTGAAATAAATATGGAATCAGTGAAAGATAAATTTATACTATGGAATGCAATGAAAGCATTCATCAGAGGGCAGATAATAAGTGACGTAACTAAGATGAAGGAGGACTACAATCGGGAAATAGAACAGCTGGAAAGGGAAAAAGCAAGTACAGAAAAAGAATTAGCAATAAGGGAAGATGCAACAAAAAGAAGAGAATTGGCAGACAAAAAAATAAAATATGAAACACTACAAACGTATAAGGTGGAGAAGAACATAATGTAGACAAAACAGAAGTATTATGAGCTATGAGAAAAAACGCACAAAATACTAGCTTGGCAGCTTAAGACACAACAAACTAAAAGAACGGTATTGGCATCAAGGAAAAAGGACAAACAAATTACATATAACCCAACAGAGATCAACGAAAACTTCAGGGAATTCTACGAGCAACTATATCGAATTGAGAACGAAGGGAAAGAAGACAAAATAGATGAGTTTCTAGCTAAAATTGAACAGCCAAAATTGCAAGAAGAGAAGCAAAATAAATTAATAAAATCATTTGAAATAAAGGGAAGACAGGATATATTAAAAAAACTACCAAACAATAAAATGCCGGGAGAGGATGGACTCCCAATAGAATGCTATAAAACATTTAAAGACTTAATAATTCCTCCTCTCCTGGAAGTAATGAACCAGATTGAAGAAACACAAAACATGCAAGATTCATGCAAAACAGCAATAATTACAATATTACCAAAGACGGAAAAAGATCCACTAATACCAGCATCGTATAGACCAATATCTCTATTAACACAGATTACAAGATAATAGCTAAACTATTAGCAAACAGATTGGCCGATTGTGAACCAAAAATAGTAAAACTAGATCAAAATGGATTTATTAAGAAAAGACAAACAACGGACAATATCTGTAAGTTCATTAACTTAATCCATGCAGTAAAAGGAGACAAGACGCCAACAGTGGCAGTTGCCTTAGATGCAAATAAAGCCTTTGACAGAGTAGAATGGAATTATTTATTCAAAGTACTACAGAGGTTCAACCAACCAGAGAAATATATTAATTGGATTAAAGCTACCAGAGAAATATATTAATTGGATTAAAGCATTATATAAGGGACCACTGGTGAAGGTGACAGTAAATGGATATATATCAAGCCAATTTAAATTAAGCAGATCAACTAGGCAGGGATGTCCACTATCTCCCTCACTGTTCGTGTTAGCTATAGAACCACTGGCAGAACTGATAAGAACATAAAATAAAATAAGAGGGATAAAAATAAAAGAGAAGGAATATAAAATCAGTCTATTTGCAGATGACATCATATTATACTTAACAGAACCAGAAATATCAATAAAAGAATTACATAAGAAATTGAAGGAATATGGAGAAGTATCAGGGTAAAAGATCAATGCAAATAAAAGTGAAGCAATGCCAATGAATAATGCGGATTTCACAAAGTTTAAGAAAGAATCACCATTTAGATGGCAAACACAAGCAATTCGATACCTAGGTATACAACTAGATAATAATCTAGCCCATCTATACAAACTAAATTGTCAGCCATTAATGAAGAAATTACAAGATGACTTAGAGCACTGGAAAGACTTACCACTAACACTGATAGGAAGGGTAAATTGCATTAAAGTGAATATCTTCCCAAGGATACAATACCTATTTCAATCGTTACCAATTCATCTAACAGAGAAATTCTTCAAGGAGCTAAAGAAAATAATAAGGAAATTCTTATGAAAAGGGGGGAAACCGAGGATAGCGCTAGATAAATTAACAGAATGGTACAAACAAGGGGGCTTACAGCTACCAAATTTTAAGAATTATTATAGAGCAGCACAATTAAGATACCTATCAGATTTTTATCAAACAAGGGAAAAACCAGATTGGACCAGGTTAGAGCTACATAAAATAGGAGAGAAGGTACCAGAACATATACTATATAAGTGGGATGAAAAGCTGGTGCAACATAGGAATTCACCAGTACTGCACCATCTGCTCAACATTTGGAAGAAGATTCACGTAGAAAGGAATAAAACAAATTATCAACTACCAAAACTAATATTGACACAAAATCAACTAATCTCTTTCACAATAGATAACCTTTCCTTTAGAAAATGGGAGAGAAAAGGGATCAGAAGAATAGAAAATTGTTTTTTGGGAAAAAAATTATTATCTTTTGAACAAATGAAGGACAAATATGGTATAACTCATGGTACAATATTTGCATGCCACCAACTGAAAACCTACTTGAAGGACAAATTGGGAAGCAGACTGAGGTTACCAAAAGGAAGCAATTTTGAATATGTGATTACAGACACAATGATAATTAAAAGATTTATAACAAACGTACATCAAACTGCAAAAGAACGAGGAAACAAGCTTTAACCCCAAACAAAAATGGGAACAAAATCTAAACATAAAGATAAAGAATGAAACATGGGAAAAGCTATGCTCCGGAACTATGAGAAATACAATAAACACGAGGTTACGCATGATACAATATAATTGGTTACACAGGCTATACACCACACCCCAAAAGTTAAATAAATTGGACCCAACAGTATCAGACAGATGTTTTCGTTGTAAGAAGGAAATGGGAACAACAATACATGCAATTTGGGCATGTGAGAAAGTGGAAAAGTTTTGGGAAGACCTAAATCAGGTATTAAATAAAATCGCAAAAAGCAACATACTAAAAAATCCAGAGATCTTTCTTTTAAGTAATATAAGAAGTAAAGAACTTGGACTCGATTTGGATGGAGCACAAAAAAGATTTATTATGATAGCCTTAGCTGTAGCAAAAAAATGTATTATGTCAACCTGGAAATTAGAAGATAGCCTGAGAATACAGCAATGGTACATAGAAATGAATAAATGTATTCCATTGGAAAAAATAACATATAATTTAATAGCATCACAGTATTCGAACAAATTTGGGAACCGTACATGGAACACAGCAGAGAAGTCCTACCGCAGACCTCCACCACCTTAAATGACAGAAGGAGAAGAAGACAAAATGAACTGACCCAGTATGTAAAAGTAGAAGACACAAATTTCTTGTTTATTTTCATTGTGTGATGACATTGTTTAATGGGTTTAATGTATCATATAGGTTGAACGTTGAGTGGGTGGGGAGGGGGGGGTGAAGGAGGGAGGGAAGGGGGGGGAAAGGGGAGAAAATAACACTGTATATTCAAGAGGGAAATGTTTGTGTGTATTTTGGTTAGTATGGTTCATAGTGTGAAAAGTTAAAAAAAATTTTAAAAGTATCCATCTATTTGAATTCAGATTAAACCCATTTGATCCTTAGATTTCTTTGCTTTGGCAATCCAAGTGCTCATCTTGATTTTTTTTTAATGTTGCAAGCCGATCTACCTCCCCTACCTTTCCGTATTCCAACAATCCTCTATGTGGAAAAAAAAATCTCTTCCCTCTGAACCTCTTGCTCCCTCACCTTAAACTCTCTACCCAAATTCCAGACACTCTGGTCTGAGGAAAGATTTCCTGCTGTCCACCCAATTTATGACCCTCATAAATTTGTACATCTCCATCAGATTTCCACCCCAGTCTTCTCCACTTGGAGGAAAATAAACCCAGCCTATGCAGTCTCCCTTCAAAAATGAAACCTTCCATCCCCAAGAACATTACGGTCAATCTTTTCTGCACTATCTCTAATGCAATTAAATCTTTCTAATCATGTGCAAACAAAAAATGTCCACAATAACACAGCTCTGGGACAAACATCACCCCACTGCTTATATTCCATGCCCTGGCTAATGGAGACAAACATCTCTTTTGTCATTTTCACCACCTTACCTACCTGTGCTGCCAACTTCATGGATCCTTGAACTTGTAAAGCAAGGTCATTCTGTCCCTTTTCATTCCTAAGGGCCCTGTCATTCATTAGAATGTCCTACCCTCGTTTGTTCTGTTGGATGTCACTTTACAATTATCAGGATTAAATTCCATCTGCCATTGCTCTACCCCAGTGGTTCTCAACTTTTTATTTCCACTCATATACCACTTTAAGTATTCCCTATACCAAAGGTGCTCTGTGATTAGTAAAAGATTGCTTAAGGTGGTATGCGGGAGGAAAGAAAAAGTTTAAAAACCACTGTTTTTATCGTACCTAATTGACTCATTATATGCACGGTTTCATCACTCCAAACGAAATGGGCCAATTACTATTTTTCTCAAGCAAAATATTACAGTAACAATTAGGTCTATAACAGTGATTCTCAACCTTTCCTTCCCACCCACATACCACCTTAAGCAATCCCTTACTAATCACAGAGCACTTATACAACTTAAAGTGGTATGTGAGTGGAAAGAAAAAAGTTGAGAACCACTGTTCTACCCATTTTACTAAATAAAGTATTATCCTGCAATCTACATTCATCCTTCTTAGATTTGGCCACTTGTGCAAATAAAAGAACTTATAAGCTTAAAGACATCACATTTGTTTGCCTTCAGTCATCTGATACTTCACCTGTGACCACCAGATATTTATACATTTTTCTTTTGTTAATGGCCTGGGATACATCTCATCAATCCACCTTTAAGCCTACTGAGATATTTTATACCTCTTTTTTAAAGATAACATGTCCCATGAATTCAATGACCAGCTACTCCTTAAATTCTCTTCCTACAATATCTTTCCTCTGAGTGAATAAGGATGAGAACTTTTCATTTAAAACTTCGGCCATATTCACTGCCTCCATATACATTATGGTTCCGAACATGTTCTACTCTTTTTTTTTAGTTCCGTTCTTATTTCTACAATGCCTTGGGATTTCCTTTAATCTTCCCTGATCACGACAGCTTGTGCTCCCCTTTGCCCTCCAAATTTTTTTTTTAAATATTGCCCTACACTTTCAATACCTCTCAAGAGTCTACCCTGTTTACATTTCTTTATATCTACCATGTATTTTTCATTGGCATATCTTTATATTTACCATGTGTTTTCTCTTGACATTCAGTGTTCCTTCGACTTGCCTTTCATCCTTATGGGAACATGTTGGGCCTGAACTCTCATTATTTAACTTTTGACTGATTTGCATATGTCCAAATAGACTCACTTGCAGGTGGGAAGGTTAGTGAAGTGGTTGCTGCTTTGCTATTACAGCGCCAGTGACATGGGTTCAAATCCAGCGCTGTCTGCGGAGGTTTGTACGATCTCCCTGTGACCTGCGTGGGTTTTCTCTGGTGCTTTGGTTTCCTTCCACCTTGTAAAATGTATGGGCTTGGGAGGTTAATTGAGTGTAATTGGGCAGCATGGGTCTGATAGGCCAGAAGAGCCTTCTACCATTCTCTATTGCTGAAATTGCTAAAATTTAAAAAATTAAATTAAATTAAACATTTACTAGGTCATAATTATATTAAAATTGGTCTTACCTGTTTAGGATCTTAATTTTAGGACCATACTTACCCTTTTCTATAAATGTTTTGGTTATGTTACGAGCCCAAAGGACCCCAAAACCTAGCAGCAATAGACATTCACCGAGACAAGTGATTTTTAAAACAAGTTATTTTTAATCAACTTTAAACATGAAAATAGAATCAAACGTAAACTTAACTCTATACTTAAATAAGCCAAATAATCCCCTTCTAATTCTAAGTGCAAATGTATGTAATGTAATGACCATGAGTCAGAAAGCAGGATGGAGATCAAGAATCTGGTTGTGTGGTGCCAGGACAACAATCTTGCTTTCAATTTCAATAAGATTCCACCTGCATTGAATTTGCCCATCGTTATTGAATGAAGATCTACCGGGACCAATGCCTGAAGAGGGCACACAAAATCAGTGAACCGGTGCAGACTCGAAATGCCAACATGGCCTGTTTCCGCTACGTAAATGGTTATATGGTTATATGGTTATATGGTGTGTGTAAATTCAAGTTCTTTGGTTCACACTTCAATCTCACTTCTTCTTCCATGTTCTCTGGTTGCAAGCAATCACCATATTGTGCACAGAATTTAACATGTATAAAGTTCACCAGACTTGGTGCTTGAAAGGTAAATGTTTACCACTCTGGAATGTTCTTGTAGGGTTTGCAGAGAGAGATATTTGTTGCTCCAGGATTTCCACAACTGAGGTACCACCACTAGTCACCTCAGAGTCTCGCTGATGAAACTTGCCCCATTAGGATCTTCCAGATGGTAACCTCTTTCTTCAAGCTACCACAGAGTTCCATTCCTTCCTCTATTTCAAGAGAAACATCAGACAGATAACACTTCCAGCCATCTACTGCTCTGGAACTTGCTTTCATCAGTTTCAAACAGTTTTCCCTGGATTGCAATTTTCAGTTACTTGTCAGTGTCCCACACACTGACTGACTGAGCTGTTAACTCAACTCTCTCTCTTTTCCAGCTGAAACTCCAAAGAGAGCATGTGACTCATGTCTTGCAAAATCCCCACCTTCCTGAGCAAAACAACAGGAGTTCTTTCTTCTGCTCCCATCTGTTGTTAGATAAACAAAAATCCAGGAGTGACCTTCCTATGAGCACTTTGATAGACAGCATGACTCCAGCAAGACCATGGTCACACATTTTATGACTTCAGTTCAATTTACAGCTACTTGTGAAAGGTGCTTACATTCTCCAGAGTTCTTTCAAATAAGATCTGTTTTAAAATGTGAACCTACCTAAGTGACCTACTCTAAATCTTATAAATTCTCCCCAAATATTAATATTGTTACAGTTACTATCCACATAATGCCTTTTCACTGATACTTCTACCCTCCCAGCCTAAGTTGATGGTTTTTCTTTTCTTTTTCTTTATTTTTATTGGATTTTCCAGAAATGATGCATAGAAGCCATTAATCAAGGGTAATATATGAAAAAGAATATACAGAAATAACTGTTATATAAAAAGAATAAAACTAATATATAAACTCAATATCATAACAGTTAAAGAGAGAGAAAAAAAGTAGTAAACATTTTTTAAAAAGTAGACAATTCTACAAATTCTACCCGCTATCCTTCTGAAGTTATCTGGTAAGTATATGCAATTTCACTACCATTACAACTTCACAAAACAAGATCTAAATCATTAATTACAAAAATAATTAATAAAAGGAGCCCACAAACTTAGAAAATTTAAATCTGTTACAACAGAAGTACATCTGATTTTTTTCCAAAGTTAGGCATGCCATCGTATCAGATAGACATTGAGTATGTGAAAGAGGGAGAGCATCTTTCCATCTCATCAGTATTGAACGTATAGCAATAAAGGTGGCAAAGGACACTACATGGGATTGAAACATAGTTGTCTTAGTTGATCCAAAAAAGGTAATTGTAGGATTATGTATCGGATTCAATAAGGTACGAAAGATAGCTTCCCAAAAAACTGAATGAGAGGAACAAGACCAAAACATATGTAACTAAGTACCTTCTTCAGTCTTACACTTTCAAGGAAATTTTAGAGTAAAATTTAACCCATTGAACTTTACAAAAGCAAGCTCGATGTACTACCTTAAATTGTAAAAGCGAATGTCAGGCACATCAAGAAGATGAATTTACCAATTTTAAGATAGAATCCCATGTAGTATATGAAAATGAAAGTTGAAGATCTTGCTCCCATAATTTTTTTTTATCTTATCTAGGTAATTATCCCTTGACTTTAATAATAAATCATATATATAGCTGATGTCAACATTTTTTGATTTGGTTTAAAATTATAGCTCATTTCTATTATATTTATAACAAGGGCCTGAGGAAGTCTCAACACTACAGAGTTCAAAAAACTAATTTGTAGGTGTCTAAAAACATGATGTTTGTGTAGTTTACATTTAAGGGATAGTTGCTCGAATGAGGCTAAATTCTTCTTCTTCTTTGGCTTGGCTTCGTGGATGAAGATTTATGGAGGGGTATGTCCACGTCAGCTGCAGGTTCGTTGGTGACTGACAAGTCCGATGCAGGACAAGCAGACATGGTTGCAGCGGTTGCAAGGGAAAATTGGTTGGTTGGGGTTAGGTGTTGGGTTTTTCCTCCTTTGTCTTTTGTCAGTGAGGTGGGCTCTGCGGTCTTCTTCAAAGGAGGTTGCTGCCCGCCGAACTGTGAGGCGCCAAGATGCACGGTTGGAGGCGAGATCAGCCCACTGGCGGTGGTCAATGTGGCAGGCACCAAGAGATTTCTTTAAGCAGTCCTTGTACCTCTTCTTTGGTGCACCTCTGTCTTGGTGGCCAGTGGAGAGCACACCATAGAACACGATCTTGGGAAGGCGATGGTCCTCCATTCTGGAGACGTGACCCACCCAGCACAGTTGGGTCTTCAGCACCGTGGATTCAATGCTTGCAGACTCTGCCAGCTCGAGTACTTCGATGTTGGTGATGAAGTCATTCTAATGAATGTTGAGGATGGAGCGGAGACAGCGCTGATGGAAGTGTTCTAGGAGTCGTAGGTGATGCCAGTAGAGGACCCATGATTCGGAGCCGAACAGGAGCGTGGGTATGGACAATGGCTCTGTACATGCTGATCTTTGTGTGTTTTTTCAGTTGGTTGTTTTTCCAGACTCTTTTATGTAGTCTTCCAAAGGTGCTATTTGCCTTGGCGAGTCTGTTATCTATCTCTTTGTTGATCCTTGCATCAGATGAAACGGTACAGCTGAGGTAGGTAAACTGATTGACCGTTTTGAGTTCAGTGTGCCTGATGGAGATGTGGGGGAGCTGGCTGATGGAGGACCTCAGTTTTCTTCAGGCTGACATTTTGGCAGTTTCCGCAAATCAGGATGTCATGCGCTGGAGAGCTGGCTCTGAATGGGCAACTAAAGTGGCATTGTCTGCAAAGAGTAGTTCACGGACAAGTTGCTCTTGTGTCTTGGTGTGAGCTTGCAGGCGCCTCAGATTGAAGAGACTGCAATCCGTGCGGTACCGGATGTAAACACTGTCTTCATTGTTGAGGTCTTTATTGGCTTGTTTCAGCATCATGCTGAAGAAGATAGTAAAGAGGGTTGGTGCGAGGATGCAGCCTTGCTTCACGCCGTTGTCAATGGAGAAGGGTTCGGAGAGCTCATTGCTGTATCTGACCCGACCTTGTTGGCTTTCGTGCAGTTGGATAACCATGTTGAGGAACTTGGGTGGGCATCCGAGGCACTCTAGTATTTGCCAAAGCTCTTTCCTGCTCACGGTGTCAAAGGCTTTGGTGAGGTCAACAAAGGTGATGTAGAGTCCTTTGTTTTGTTCTCTGCACTTTTCCTGGAGCTGTCTGAGAGCAAAGATCATGTCAGTAGTTCCTTCGTTTGCACGAAAGCCACACTGTGATTCTGGGAGGACATTTTCAGCGACACTAGATATTAGTCTATTAAGGAGAATCCTAGCAAAGATTTTGCCTGCAATGGAGAGCAGCATGATTCCCCTGTCGTTTGAGCAGTCTGATTTCTCGCCTTTGTTTTTGTACAGGGTGATGATGATGCCATCACGAAGGTCCTGGAAAGGACCAGATTTGCTGCTGCCGCCGGAGGCTCGAGGTCCTGTTGGTGCCACCGCCGGAGGCCCGATGTCCTGTTGCACCCGCCGCCGGAGGCCCGAGGTCCTGTTGCTGCCACCGCCGGAGGCCTGAGGTCCTGTTGCTGCCGCCGCCGGAGGCCAAAGGTCCTGTTGCTGCTGCTGCCGGAGGCCCGAGGTCCTGTTGCTAAATTATCATCAATAAATAAATCCTGAAAAGATTAGGTACCCAACTTAAGCTATTCACAAAAAGCAGAATCTTTTCCTAAATGTGGGAAAAAAAAGAATGAAGTAATAGTTGTATATGCCTCAGAAGTAAGAATCTATGGTATCCAAAAAAAATTTCTAAATTGAAACCAAATTCTCAAAGTATACTTAACAACAAAATTTTCATTTAATTTGGAAGCAAAGAAAGGTAATGACGCTCCAAGTATTGAAATAAGAGAATTTTTTTAAAATACAATTAAGTTCCAAATCATCCAATTTGAAGCTTCCATTCTGTCCTCACAATGAATTTTAAAAAAATTATACATCTAATATTAGCTGTCCAATAATAAAATCTAAAATTAGGTAAAGCCAAACCACCTTTCTTTTTAAGGTTTTGAAGGAAAACTTTACAAAGATGAGGATGCCTATTTTTCCAAATATATGAGGAAATAATTGAGTCAAGTAAAACAAAAAAAGTTTTAGGAATAAAAACGGGAAGAGCTTGGAAAATATATAAAAAAATTTGGGTAGGATATTCATCTTAATAACATTGATTTGTCCAATTAAGGACATCGAAAGAGGAGACCACTGAGCTAAATACTTAACATAGTTCATTAATGAAAGAAAATTCTTTTTAATAGAATTACTATAATTTTTAGTAATTAATTAAGCAATTAAATTGATTTTTTTTGTTCTTTTAAAAGGAAGGGCAGAACCTAGAGAGCCAGAAGACTTCAATACAAACAGCTCACTTTTCTGAAGATTCAATTTATAACCTGCAAATTGGTGGAGCAGTGACAGAATGGATGGGATTGAATGATCAGGGTCTGAAATATATAACAGAAGATCATCCACATATAAAGTGACTTTATAAAGACTCCCCCCTCTTAAAATACCAAAGATGTCATTAAATTGCCAAAAGGCCATAGCTAACAGTTCTAATGCCAAATTAAATAGTGATGGGCTAAGAGAAAAACCTTGCCTAGATCCACAGTAGAGATTAAAGGGTTTGGATTTAAAAGAGTTGGTAAAAATTGAGGCAACATGAGATAAATATATCAATTTAATCCAATTAATAAATTTAGGGCCAAAATTGATTTTTTAAAGCACTTTAAATAAATAATCTCATTCCATCCTATCAAAAGCTTTTTCAGCATCTAATAAGATAACACACTCATGAAACAGGAGGAGAGTAATGAACATTTAATAAATTACATGTTAAATTGTGAATAGCATCCTTTAATAAACCCAGTTTGATCTTCAGAAATAATGAGAGGTATAAAGTTTTCCAACCTACAGGCCAGTATTTTAGACAGAATCTTAGCATCAGCATTCAAAAGAAAGATTGGCCTATAAGAGGAACAATCAGGTAAGTCCTAATTCTTATGAGAATAAGTGAAATTGAGGCTTCATAGAAAGTAACAGGTAATTTCCCAACAGCAAAAGATTTAGAGAAAACAGATCTAAATGGGGTGCTAAAGATTGCAAGAAAATTTATAAAATTCAGCTGAAAGACCATCAAGGTTGGGAACTTTACCAGATTGTAAAGAGTTAATTATTGCAACAATCTCCTCAATCTCTGAATTCAAGCAGTGTGCGATGTGGCACCCTGACTCTCTCAAATCTGGGTGTACATGCTCCCTGCAGCTCTCTGCTGAGTCATGGTGCCTGGATTAATGAGTGTTGGTAATTTCCTCAGTCAATTGCATTGTAGCAACTATGAACCAGTCCAGTGACAGCCAGAAACCTAAAGAAATTGATGTCCAAGGTTCCTTTTATTGCCATGTAATGATGCCACCCTCCCCGGAAATCAGGGGAGGGTGGCATCATTACATAATGCCACAAAATATCACCACGCTAGACTTGATGGCAGGACCTAATCCCATACAAGAAGATCCCCAGCCCACATGGCCACATTACATATCACCACAGCACCCAAATTTACAACCAATGAGTAACAAAACCTACTAAAAATTAATTACTGCTTAAAATTAAAATTAAAACTGTTGCTTGGATTCAGTTTGTAATCTTGGGATCCACTAACATTGCTGAGAGGCTAACAGTGCCATCTCTCTATTCTGCACATTCCCTCATGCAATATTGCTCTCTTCCACAAACACACCCATCCCCTTCCCCCACTTCATATTGCAATCAGATCACTGACTGGAGCATGTAAACAATAGATGTCGCTTGGGCTTTGTTTTTCCTTCACAAGGATATTTATCAGCGAGACGACTTTCAGGAAGACGGTAAGATGGCAGCAGATAGAAATTGTGTTGTTTCTGGTAGCTCAAGAAGTAACTGTAAGATCCCACCGGGAACGCAAGATCATGGAAATAACCTGGATGCCCTTGTTTGTGCTCTAGAGCAGCACTGACCTGCTCCAAAAGCCAAGTGTTTACTTTAGCAGCCCAGTGATAATTTAGGGGAGAGGTGTGCATTCCACTGAATGCTGCTGGTTAGGATTTCTTGGTGGTCTCATGAGCCTTTACAGTATTCATTCAAACATGGATTCAGAAGAGCACAGGTAACTGGACAGACTAACATTTCCTCCTGGAAAATACAAATTTATTTTCTCAATTTTAGGTCAAATCACCTCCTTCCTTGCACAATACACACAGAAGGAGCCCATAGGATCAATGCCAACTTTAAACATCAGTCCCATTCTCCCTTTGCTTATTTCCCTACAGCTCAATGACTTTTAAGTTTAAGCTAATTTGTCACGTTATACTTGGAACAGTAAAAAGGGTTCTTCTGTAAGCAGTCATGCCAGTCAACTCTAACATTCATATAACCATATAAAGAAAAAGAACAAGAGCACAATTGCAGGGTTACAACAAAAAAGAATCAATCATTACAAAGTTAGGACAGTATTACTCTCTCATACATGCTCATGTGTTTTTGTTTGATTCTGACGTCGCTTACCTATACTAGGAAATAACTTAGAGCAGCAAATCAACCAATAATCTGAGTTACAAATTTTGCCCAGTGAGCTGGATCTTTTTTTTTCCAACACAAAACCATTCAAATATGCATGTGATTGTGCCATTGACTACTGGATTTTCAAGCTGGTGATGGCAAGGGGACATAAGAGCTGTTGGTGAACCATTGGCCCAATGGCTAGTGGAAGACTTAGACCAATGGTTTTCAAACTTCCCCCTTAAACTTACATTCCACCTTAAGCAATCCCTAGGCCATAAGTGCTGTGTTTAGTAAGGTATTGCTTAAGGTGATATGTGAATGGGAAGAAAAAGTTTGAAAACCATTGCTTTAATCGTACCTAATTAACTCATTATGTGCACTGTTTCATAACTCCAAAGGAAATGGGCCAATGACAATTTTTCTCAAGCAAAATATTTCAGTAACAACTGGGTCTAGAGCAATGATTCTCAACCTTCCCTTCCCACTCACATACCACCTCAAGCCATCCCTGACTAATCACAGAGCACCGACGGCAAAGGGATTACTTAATGTGGAATGTGAGTTTAGGCGGGCAGTTTAAAAACCACTGACCTAAAGCAACATGAAGAAAAAGAAGGGTGATATTTAGTTCTAAAAGAACAATACATCAAAAATGAAGTCGAGAGACAGAAAGAAAAAGAAACATAAAAGAAGGGACAAGTTTTCTGTGAGATTCTCTCATTTTATCTGGTCTTGTTTTTTTTTTCCATGGGGGTTGAATGAACAAGAATCTGGACCATCAAACACATCGTCACTCATTAAAATATTCACAACATAATGCAGACAGATTAATTTGAACAAAAGCAGCAATTCCTTGAAATTCGTGAACAATAGATTGTGTCTGTCTGCTTTTATAAGACTAAAAAATTAACATAAATAATAACATAAGAAATATGACTAGGAGGAGGCCATCTGGCCTGTCAAGACTGCTCCGCCATTCAATGAGATCGTGGCTGATCTGATGATAGGCTCGTCTCCACCTACTTGCTTTTCCCCATATTTCTTAATTCCCCTACTATGTAAAAATCTATCTTCTTCTTCTTCTTTCTTTCTTCTTCTTTGGCTTGGCTTCGCGGACGAAGATTTATGGAGGGGGTAAAAGTCCACGTCTGCTGCAGGCTCGCTGGTGACTGACAAGTCCGATGCGGGACAGGCAGGCATGGTTGCAGTGGTTGCAAGGGAAAATTGGTTGGTTGGGGTTGGGTATTGGGTTTTCCTCCTTTGTCTTTTGTCAGTGAGGTGGGCTCTGCGGTCTTCTTCAAAGGAGGTTGCTGCTCACCGAACTGTGAGGCACCAAGATGCACGATTGGGGGCGAGATCAGCCCACTGGCGGTGGTCAATGTGGCAGGCACCAAGAGATTTCTTTAAGCAGTCCTTGTACCTCTTCTTTGGTGCACCTCTGTCTCGGTGGCCAGTGGAGAGCTCGCCATAGAACACGATCTTGGGAAGGCGATGGTCCTCCATTCTGGAGACGTAACCCTCCCAGCGCAGTTGGATCTTCAGCAGCATGGATTCGATGCTTGCGGACTCTGCCAGCCCGAGTACTTCGATGTTGGTGATAAAGTCATTCTAATGAATGTTGAGGATGGACCAGAGACAGCGCTGATGGAAGCGTTCTAGGAGCCGTAGGTGATGCCGGTAGAGGACCCATGATTCGGAGCCGAACAGGAGCGAGGGTATGACAACGGCTCTGTACACGCTGATCTTTGTGTGTTTCTTCAGGTGGTTGTTTTTCCAGACTCTTTTGTGTAGTCTTCCAAAGGTGCTATTTGCCTTGGCGAGTCTGTTGTCTATCCCTTTGTCGATCCTTGCATCAGATGAAATGGTGCAGCCGAGGTAGGTAAACTGATTGACCGTTTTGAGTTCAGTGTGCCCGATGGAGATGTGGGGGGGGGGGGCTGGTGGTCATGGTGGGGAGCTGGCTGATGGAGGACCTCAGTTTTCTTCAGGCTGACTTCCAGGCCAAACATTTTGACAGTTTCCGCAAAACAGGACGTCATGCGCTGGAGAGCTGGTCCTGTTTTGCGGAAACTGCTAAAATGTTTAGCCTGGAAGTCAGCCTGAAGAAAACTGAGGTCCTCCATCAGCCAGCTCCCCACCATGACCACCAGCCCCCCCACATCTCCATCGGGCACACAGAACTCAAAAAAATCTATCCAACCTTATATTAAATCTCCAGTGCTTGAATAGGCATCAAATTCCATAGATTCACAAAGGGAAGGTAATGGAATAGAGAGAATAAGGAGGGAATTAAAAGAGTAACCTTTGTGACATATAAAAAGTGAAATCTTTTCTGGGGTGGGCTGGGTGGGGGAAAAGAGCGGTCACTGCAAAATGAGTTGACGCTTGCGAGTGGATTCGCAAATCCAAATGGAGAGGGGAGATGTGGTTGTCCGACAAGGGATAAAGGACAACTCAGGAGGGGAAGGGGAGATTGGGGATAAAGAAGATAGAAATAGGAGAATAAGGAAAATGTTGGATGTTGTAGGAATGTTGTCTGGTAAAGAGTTTAAAATAAGAAAACAGAAATGGAAAAGGAGGAAAGGTAATGATGGAAAAACGGAAAGAGAAGATAAACAAAATATAAAATGGCTACGCTGAACTATATGACTCTAAATATTAATGGAATACATAACCAAATTAAAAGGAAGAAACTACTAAATTTACTGAAAAAGGAAAAAATAGATATAGCATTTGTCCAAGAAACACACTTAACTGAATTGGAGCACAAGAAATTAAAGAGAGATTGGGTAGGACATGTAACAGCAGCATCGTATAATTCAAAAGCAAGAGGAGTGGCTATATTAATTAGCAAAAATGTGCCATTTAAAATAGAAGAGGAAATAATAGATCCAGCAGGGAGATATGTTATGATAAAATGTCAGATATATTCGGAGCCTTGGAATCTACTTAATATATATTCACCTAACGAAGAAGATCAAAAGTTTATGCAAGATATCTTTTTGAAGGTAGCTAATACGCAAGGGAACACACTAATAGGAGGGGATTTCAATCTGAATTTGGATCCAAATATGGATAAAACGGGGAAAAAAATTAACAGGAAGAACAAAGTAACCAAATTTATAATTAAATCAATGCAAGAAATGAAACTTGTGGACATATGGAGGAAACAAAACCCAAAAGAAAAGGAATACTCATACTACTCGACTAGACATAAAACATACTCAAGGATAGACCTATTCCTGTTATCAGCCCACATTCAAGGGAGAGTTAGGAAAACGGAATATAAAGCTAGACTATTATCGGACCACTCACCCCTGTTATTGGCAATAGAGCTAGAGGACATCCCTCCAAGAATGTATAGATGGAGATTAAACCCCATGCTACTTAAAAGACAGGATTTTAGAGAATTTATTGAAAAACAATTAAAAACGTACTTTGAAGTAAATACGGAATCAGTGGAAGATAAGTTTATACTATGGGATAAATATAAAGCATTCATTAGAGGACAAATAATAAGTTATGCAACCAAGATGAAGAAGGACTATAATCAGGAAACAGAGCAGTTGGAAAGGGAAATAATAAACATAGAAAAAAAATTAGCAAAAAAGGAAGATACAACCAAAAGAAGAGAATTGGCGGATAAAAAAATAAAATATGAAACATTACAAACATATAAGGTGGAGAAGAATATAATGAAGACAAAACAGAAATATTATGAACTAGGTGAAAAAACACACAAAATCTTAGCATGGCAGCTTAAGACAGAGCAAACTAAGAAAATGGTATTGGCAACAAGGAAAAAAGACAAACAAATTACATATAATCCAAAAGAAATTAAGGAAAACTTCAGAGAATTCTATGAACAATTATACCGAACTGAAAACGAAGGGAAAGAAGGGAAAATAGATGAATTTTTGACTAAAATTGAACTACCAAAACTACAAATAGAGGAACAAAATAAATTAACAGAACCATTTGGAACAGTAGAAATACAAGAGATAATAAAAAATTTACCAAATAATAAGACACCAGGAGAGGATGGACTCCCAATAGAATTCTACAAAACATTTAAAGATCTAATAATACCGCCCCTCCTGGATGTAATCAACCAGATTGATGAGACACAAAACTTACCAGATTCATGTAAAACAGCAATAATTACAGTGATACTAAAACAAGGGAAAGATCCACTCTCACCAGCGTCATATAGACCAATATCTCTGCTAAACACAGATTATAAGATAATAGCTAAACTATTAGCAAACAGATTAGCAGAACAGGTACCAAAAATGGTAAATTTAGACCAAACTGGATTTATCAAAAAAAGACGCACAACAGACAATATTTGTAAATTTATTAACTTAATTCATGCAGTAGAAGGAAATAAAGCACCGGCAGTAGCAGTTGCTTTAGACGCAGAGAAGGCCTTCGACAGAGTAGAATGGAATTACTTGTTCAAAGTATTGCAAAAATTCAGTTTACCGGAGAAGTATATTAATTAGATTAAAGCATTATATGAGGGACCGTTAGCGAAAGTGACAGTAAATGGACATGTATCAAAGCAATTTAACTTAAGCAGGTCAACGCGACAGGGATGCCCACTATCACCATTATTGTTTGCGCTAGCTATAGAACCACTAGCAGAATCGATAAGAATAGATAATAATATAAAAGGAATAAAAATAAAAGACAGGGAATATAAAATCAGTCTATTTGCGGATGATGTGATAGTGTACTTAACAGAACCAGAACTATCAATAAAAGAACTATATAAGAAATTGAAGGAATATGGAGAAGTGTCGGGATACAAGATAAACGTAAATAAAAGTGAGGCAATGCCTATGAATAATGCGGATTTCTCAAAATTTAAGGAGGAATCCCCATTCAGATGGCAAATGCAGGCAATAAGATACCTAGGTGTGCAAATAAACAAAAATCTAGGCCAATTATATAAACTCAATTACAATCCACTAATGAAAAAATTACAGGACGATTTAGAGCATTGGAAAGAGCTACCACTAACACTGATAGGAAGGATAAACTGTATTAAAATGAACATTTTTCCAAGGATACTATACTTATTTCAGGCATTGCCAATACAACAGACAGAAAAATTCTTCAAAGAGTTAAAGAAAATAATAAGGAGATTTTTATGGAGAGGGGGGAAACCGAGGATAGCACTAGATAAATTAACAGAATGGTATAAACAAGGAGGCTTACAATTGCCAAACTTCAAAAATTATTATAGAGCCGCACAATTAAGGTACCTATCAGATTTTTATCAAACAAGGGAAAAACCAGACTGGACGAGACTAGAATTAGATAAAATAGGGGAAAAGATACCTGAACACATATTATATAAATGGGACGAAAAATTGGTACAACATAGAACTTCTCCAGTATTACACCATCTCCTCAATATATGGAAGAAGATTCATGTAGAAAGAAATAAAATAAATTATCAAATACCAAAACTAATATTGACGCAAAATAAGCTACTCCCTTTTACAATAGACAACCTTTCCTTTAGAAAATGGGAAAAAAAAGGGATTAAAAGAATAGAAAATTGTTTTTCAGGAAGTAGATTCTTATCCTTTGAACAAATGAGAGATAAGTACAATATAACTGGAGATACAGCGCTGGCATATTACCAACTGAGATCCTACTTGAAAGATAAATTAGGAAGCAATTTCAGTTTACCAGAGGGAAGTAACCTTGAATATGTGATTACAGATACAATGTTAATCAAAAGATTTATAACAAATATGTATATCAAACTGCAAGAAAAGGAGAATGAGGAAACAAATGGTAAAACTAAACAAAAATGGGAACAAGATTTAAATATAAAGATAAAAAAGGAAACATGGGAGAAATTATGTTCTGGAACGATGAGAAATACAATAAATACGAGGCTGCGTATGATACAATATAATTGGTTACACAGACTATACATTACACCGCAAAAGTTAAATAAATGGGACCCAACAGTATCTGATAGATGTTTTCGATGTAAAAAAGAAAGGGGAACAACAATTCATGCAATCTGGACATGTGAGAGAGTAGAAAAATTTTGGGATGATCTCAATCAGATATTAAATAAAATAACAGAAAACAATATACCAAAGAATCCAGAGATCTTTCTCCTAAGTAACATAAAAAATAAAGAATTTGGAATTGACTTGGAAGATGCACAAAAAAGATTTGTCAAGATAGCCTTAGCCGTAGCAAAAAAATGTATTATGTCAACCTGGAAATTGGAAGATAATTTGAAAATACAACAATGGTATATAGAAATGAATAAATGTATTCCATTAGAAAAAATAACATATAGTTTAAGAAATAATATTGAAATATTCGAACAAGTATGGGAGCCTTACATTAAATACAATAGCGAAAACCTACCGGGGACAATCATTACCTAAGTTGATGGAAGGAGAAGAAAAGAAAAGAATGGACTCAGTAGAATTTCTGGTGTATTTTTGTTGAATGACAACATTGTCTGACTGAATTAATGCAACCTAGATTGTATACCTAAAATGGATGAGAGGGGGGGGGTGGGGGGGTGGCTTGGGAGGAGGGAGGGGGGGGGGGAGAAAAAGTCACTGTAAATGTGTGGAAAAGAAAAAGTGTATATCATGGCTATTGTGATTTATGGTGTGAAAAATAAAAAAATTAAAAAAAAAAAAAAATTCCATAGATTCACCACCCTCTGGGAAAAGCAGTTCCTCCTCATCTCTATCCTAAATCTACTACCCTGAATCTTGAGGCTATATCCCCTTGTTCTGGTTTCCCCCACCAATGGAAACAACTTACCTACTTCCATCTTATCTATGTCTTTCATAATTTTGTACGTTTCTATAAGACTCCCCTCTCATTCTTCTAAATTACAGCGAGTACAGTCCCAGGCAACTCAATCTCTCCTCATATGCTAACTCACTCATCTTTGGAATCAATCTTGTGAGCTAGTATATTCTTCCTCAGGCAAGTAGGCCAGAACTATTAGCAGTACTCCAGATGCTGCCTTACCAGTACCTTGCACAGCTGCAGTATAACAATAGAAGCAACAAAATTCTCCAGTAGTCTTGACAGAATTTTGCAATGCATTTCATCCACTCCATAATTTACTATTTACATGTTAATAACAATAAGCTCTGTGGTCGCAGTTATTTTCCAGCTAATTTTTAGGCCATTTCATTGTGCCTTTTCTGGCTTTATCCATCTCAAGAACATAATTTAAAAGAATGTGCTTTAATTTCTTTCACAATGGGGTAACTACAAGAATACTTGATGTTAACATAGGAAACTGGAGGCCTGTGACTAGTGCTGTGCCTCTTGAATCGGTGTTGGGACCATTGTTGTCTGTCATCTGTATCAATGATCAGGACGATAAAGTGGTCAATTACATTAGCAAGTTTGCAGATGACACTAAGATTGGGTCTCCAGTTTACTCCAACCATTTAAAATGTGCCATGGTAGGATAATTGGGCATAAATTGGGTGGCACTGACTCATGGGCCAAAATGGCCTGTTAGCGTGCTGTATATTTAAATTTTAAATTTTTTAATTTAAAGGTTTTCAAAGCTTTCAGAAGGCTCTGGACCAGCTGGATTAATGACAGATGGAATTTAATGCAGACAAGTTGTATTTTGAAAAGAAAGTCCAAGAAAGGATATTCACAGTAAATGGTAGCGCACTATTAAGGAATGCAGTAGAATAGAGGGACCTGGGATAATTCCCTGAAAGAGGTATTAGAGGTAGATAGGGTTGGAAAAAGAGCTTTTGGCATTTTGGCCTTCATAAATTAAAATATTGAGTATAGAAGTGAGAGTGTTATGGTAAAGTTGTACAAGACATAAGTTGGGCCAAATTTAGAGTATTTTGTGCAGTTTTGGACACCTAACTATAATAAAGATATCAATAAGATGGAAAACGTGCAGAGAAGATTTACTAGGATGTTGTCCGGACTTCAGGAACTGGGTTACAGAGAAAGGTTAAACAGTTAGGACTTTATTCCCTGGAGCTTAGAAGAATGAGGGGAGATTTGATGGAGGTATTTAAAATTAGGAGGGGGATAGACAGAGTAAATCTAGATAGGCTTTTTCCACTGAGGGTGGGTGAGATACAAACCACAGGACATGGGTTAAGAGTGAAAGGGGAAAGTTTTATAACCATATAACCATATACAGCACAGAACAGGCGAGTTTGACCCTACTAGTTCATGCCAGAACAAATCCCCACCCTCCTAGTCCCACTGACCAGCACCTGGTCCATACCCCTCCAATCCTCTCCCCTCCATGTAATTATCCAGTCTTTCCTTAAATATAAATAATGTCTTTGCTTCAACCACCTCTGCCGGAAGCCCCAGGCTGCTCAACCTTTCTCTGTAACTCAAACCCTGACATCCTGTCAACATTCTCGTGAATCTTCTCTGCACTCTTTCTATTTTGTTTATATCCTATAATTCCTATAATTCAGTGACTAAAACTGCACACAGTATTCCAAACTTGGCCTCACCAATGCTTTGTACAAATTCATCATAACTTCCCAACTCTTGAATTCAGTACTCCGATTTATGAAGGCCAACATTCCAAATGCCTTCTTCACCACTCTATCTACCTGAGTATCAACTTTGAGGGTACTATTTACCATAACTCCTAAATCCCTTTGTTGCTCTGCACTCCTTAATTGTCTACCATTCAATGCATATGACCTATTTAGATTTGCCTTTCCAAAATGCAACACTTCACACTTATCCGTATTAAATTCCATCAGCCATTTCTCTGCCTACTCCTCTTGCTTTCCTATATCTCTTTTCAAGCTACGGTAATCTTCCTCACTGTCCACAATACCACCAATCTTCGTATCATCTGCAAACTTATTTATCCAATTTACCACCCCTTCTTCCATATCGTTAATATATATAACAAATAATAGTGGACCCAGGACCGATCCCTGAGGAACTCCACTAGTCACCGGCCTCCAATTTGACAAACAATTTTCTACCAGTACTCTCTGACACCTCCCATCCAACCATTGCTGAATCTATTTCACTACCTCCTTATATATACCTAATGCCTCCACCTTTTTTCCTAACCTCCTGAGGGGAACTTTGTCAAAAGCTTTACTAAAGTCCAGATAGACAACATCCACAGACTTCCCTTCATCAATCTTTTTTGTAACCCCCTCGAAAAACTCTATAAGATTTGTTAAGCATGATCTACCCTGACAAAACCATGCTGACTACCACCTATCAATCGCTGTTCTTCCAAATATTTGTAAATGCCATCCCTCAGAACACTTTCCATCAACTTACCCACCACAGATGTCAGACTCACAGGTCTATAATTTCCAGGCTTACATTTGGACCCTTTCTTAAACAGCGGAACAACATGAGCCACCCTCCAATCCTCTGGCACTACCCCCGTGACCAGTGACATCCTAAATATCTCTGTTAATGGCCCCACTATCTGTACACTAGTCTCCCTGAGTGTCCTTGGGAATACATTGTCCAGACCCGGCGATTTGTCAACCTTTATCTTTTTTAACACTGCCATCACTACCTCCTCGGTTATCCTTATATGATTCATGACCTCCCCACTATTTTTCTTTACTTCATCTGGTACAATATTTTTTTCCCTAGTGAATACTGAGGAAAAGAAATCATTTAAAATTTCCCCCATCTCCTCTGACTTTTCACATAGCCTACCCTCCCTATCTACAAGGGGTCCAATTCTATCCCTCACTAATCTTTTACTTTTAATGTACCTATAGAAACCCTTTGGATTTATTCTTACTCTGCCTGCCAAAGCCTCTTTGTGCCTCTTTTTGGCCTTTCTAATTTCTTTCTTAAGATTTTTTCTACACTCCTTGTAGACCTCTTTCAATTTCTCATCACCCTGCTGTTTATACCTCTTGTACACCTCCCTCTTTCTCCTAACCAAATTTCTAATATTCCTTGAAAACCAAGGCTCCCTATGACTTCCAGCCTTTCCTTTGATCCTCACTGGGACATATCTACTCTGTACTCTCAAAATTTCTTCTTTGAATATTCTCCATTTTTTCATTTACATCCTTTCCTGAAAAAAATCATGTCCCACTCAATACTCCCCAAAGCCATTCTCATTCCTTCGAAATTTGCTTTTCTCAATCCAGAACCTCAACTTTAAGCCCTTCTTTGCTCTTCCCTAAAACTACCCTAAAGCTAATAGAGTTGTGATCACTAGACCCAATTTGTTCTCCAACATTAACCTCAGACACCTGACCTATCTCGTTCCCTAACAGGAGATCCAGTATTACACCGTCCCGAGTCGGTTCCTCTACGTATTGATTAAGAAAACTATCTTGCACACATTTGACAAACTCTAGCCCATCCAGCCCTATTACTGTATGGGTATCCCAATCAATGTGAGGGAAGTTAAAATCTCCCATGATCACTACCTTTTTTTTGTATTCAGCAAGTTCTTTTATACAGGGGTACAAGATTACAATAAACTAATAAATCACTTGCCAGAGAAAGATTCTACACAAGGCATCACATAGTTGTGCTTTTCATCCCAAAGTAATCACAGTGACATAGACAGAATGTTATTGTGTGTTACAGGTGTAGCACCCAAATCACAATAGACTTTGTTGCCCATTATTCGCTTTTGTCAAGAGAAAACTTGTCAGGGCATGATTCCATGGGGACCTTCAGATATTTATAGTGAACTGAATATTATGTACACAGGATGAAAGGGTGCTTGGAAGAAAGTATAAACATGAAAAAAAATCAGATCCTCCTGCACAAACTACAGTAGAAGTTTTTGCATTTCCCCATTGCTGAGCCGAAAGGGAACAAAACAGATTTTGACATCGAGATGCCTCCAACATAACTCAATAAATTGAAGTAGTCTTCATTATTAGCATATCCCAACATATGATACTTGTTTTGCAATTAGACAGGATTCAGGACAGGAATTTGGCTCATTTCAAATATCAACCTCTTAGTCAGGTGTTTATTCAGAAGCAAATGTGGTCCCAGTATCTTGGAAAATCATGCCAGATTCCCAGTTTGAGCATTTTTAAATTCTACTTCCAACACAAATATAGAAATTAATTATTTGAAATATTTCACCAATTCTTCACTATGGTATTCCAATAATTAAAGAGACTTGATACCAATATCTTACTGCAGTCAAAAAAAACTTCCAGGCTGAGCTTCAATTGAATGTAAAATTTATGAAAGGGCACTCAACCCACTGGATTGAAAAAAGTACAAAATCCCTGCAAACTAGCATGTAAAATTCCTCAAGGTAGTCCCACAAAAAGATTCCTGAGAAGCAGATGACCAGTCTTCTGCTTAAAGCCTTTATTGTACAAACACAAGGCAGATAGACAAGATAGAAAATCATGATACTGTAGTCAAGGAAAGGAGGTGGTTTCACATTTTACAGCATCTAGATTATTACTGTAAAATTTAAAAATGATCACTACCTTATGTTTATTACACATATATGCTATCTCCTTACAAATTTGTTCTTCCAATTTTCTTGGCCCATTTGGTGGTCTATAATACACTCCTATTGTCACCTCACTGACAAAAGGCAAAGGAGGAAAAACCCAACACCCAACCCCAACCAACCAATTTTCCCTTGCAACCGCTGCAATCGTGTCTGCCTGTCCCGCATCGGACTTGTCAGCCACAAACGAGCCTGCAGCTGACGTGGACTTTTTACCCCCTCCATAAATCTTCGTCCGCGAAGCCAAGCCAAAGAAAGAATACACTCCTATTAGTACCCTCATGTCTCCTCCACCCCTCAATTCCACCCAAACAGCCTCACTGGACGATCCCTCCAAACCATCCTGCCACCTCATGGCAGTAATGTCCTCCTTAACAAGCAGAGCAACTCCTCCCCCTTTTTTTTTACCCCCTGTTCTATCACATCTAAAACATTTGTATTCTGGAATATTTAGTTGCCAGTCCTGACCCTCCTGTAACCAGGTCTCACTAATTGCCACAACATCATGATTCCAAGTGCCAATCCATGCTCTAAGCTCATCTACCTTGTTCACTATGCTTCTTGCATTAAAGTACACGCATTTCAGAGAATGGCCCTCACATATATTCCCTATTCTACTTTTTACATTAACCTCCATCCTTCCTTTGTTATCTTTATCATTCTTAACTAGGTGGCCATGCACCCAGACAATGCTCGCAAACTCTGCTCCCCACCCCCCTGCCAAACTAGGGGGAACATGAAGCAGAACTTCTTCACACACAGAGTGGTGATAATGTGGAATGAGCTGCCAGCTGAAGTGGTCCATGCAGGCTCAATTTTAACATTTAAGAAGAATTTGGTTGGGTACATGGATGGAAGGGGTATGATGGGCTATGGTCTGAGTGCAGGTCAGTGGGAATAGGCAAAAAATGGTTCAGAACCGTCTAGAAGGGCCAAAGGGGCCTGTTTCTGTATTGTGGTGTACTTTGGTTCTAAATCGTAAGCTTGAATACTTAGCAAGTCTGAAGGTTGATGGAAGCTTGCAGATCTGCATGGCTTCATTAACGGGGACTGATTAGAAGATAATACCTCAGCTACGACTTGCCTTATGTATATTTAGATTGCACACTGAGATTGAATTTTGCAGTCACCAGCAGCTTAGAGGTTTGAAGCTGAGCAGTGCACACAACCTGAAATCTCAGCAGACTTCTGCTTGATTGCTTGGCCTCAGGTGGTAGAGCTAAGCAGGGAAATCACTGGGATGTCCTCATTTCCATGGGAGTTCCCAAAGTGAGGAAGTTACTGAATCAGCATGGAATTGCCCTTTGGCCCACTGTCCATCCTAACCCACTTGTATTAATCCTACATTAATACCACTTCGTGTTCTTCCCACATTCCCACAGATTCACCACTCACCTACAGGCAAGAGGAAGTTTACAGTGACCAATTAGCCTACCATCATGCAGGAGGTGGGAGGAAACTGGAGCACCCAGCCAGAGGGAGAACATGTAAACTCCAGATGAGAGCATCCGATTTTAGCATTGATCCTTGATCTCCAATGTTGATTGGGCATTGCTTTCAATTTGGGGAGAGATATCTCCATTTTATTTTAATCAAGAACCAAAGCAGGATAAATTCTGACATTTTAAGTATTTTAAAAGCAACTTCCAATTTGTTAAAATGTAAAGAACGGCCCATTTCTTTGAAACCTGCATGAATTTTCTCCCAGAATGCCACCAGCAGGTTTAGAAATTAATCTTTGCTCCCTGATTAATACTGCAGCATGGCAAGTCTCTTTGAAATTCCAGGCAAACGAATCAAACATCAGACAGGTTTTTGGAATGATAGGGTTAAGCAAAGAATTTCTCTTCCCTTGAAGCTCACTCCTCATTTATGCCAGTAAGTGAAAGTTTAGATTGTTTACCCAATGTAAACATGCCAGAAATGTGTCAAATCTGCCTCTGGCTAGAACTGCCAGACTTAGAGGTCTGAAAGTAAAGTGAAACATCCAATCATGTGCCAGTATTCTTCAATGCATCAACATTGACAAATATCTGATTTTGTCTGTGGACCAAGAATGTAAACAGATTCTGAATAAATATTTCCCAAGCATTCTTTGCCATTCAAAATGCAGTTCATAGAACTTAAAATAAACAAGCCGATGTCTTTCATAAAACAGCAGAAATGGTGTGATTCGAAACATATTCTGATATTGTGAAGAAAGTCCATTTTTAGTATTTTTTAAAAACTCATGATTCTTGTAAAAATACCTTATAGTTTGAAGTTATCAACTTTGCAGAGACCTGTGAGTTGATCAATGCAATGTCACCAGTTAAGATTATGAGTAAGATATAAAGTCACAAACACTAAAAAACACAGTATTAATTTCTTAACCAAAGGTTGATACTGCTAATTAGTTCACATTCACAAAGGTAACAACAAATGCTTTATAATTCCTACATTAGTGTTCTTGTCTTATCAACATTATTCATGAAGTATTAAAAATATTGGCATGGGAGAAGACACTGACATTAGATTAACAACAAAGATAATATCAACAGTGTTTCTGTAATGTCCTCCAACTTCACTGGACGGACAACCAAATCAAATCCTGAGCCAATATCCCCAAAATTGAGGGAGGGTAACACTCATTCAGCTTCATTGTTGAGAGCATGTTCTTCCAGAAATCTAAAATAGACAATCTATTCCATGCTCAACCACATAAGCAGATTACCAGGTGGCCAAAGGGAAAAAAAAATCAAGGTTCTCAAATCTTCCAGGTTGTCCCTATCTCAGAGGACCTGTGCTGGACCCATTATATAAATGCCATTATGAAGAAGGCATAACAACGCTTCTACTTCCTCTGGAGTCTGTGGAGGCCCGGAATGTCATCGTAAACCTGAGCAAACCTCTACAGATGTGTAGTGGAATGTGTGCCTGACCAGCTACATCATGGCCTGTTAAATGGACTTAATCCTAATTATTCAAATAAGTGTTTTCCATGTGTGAAAGAAATAGGGACATATTTGCATTCAGTGTGATCTTGTGAAAAAGTGGAAAGGTTTTGGAATGAACTGAGTTTATTATTAGGGAAAATTATGAAGGATCGAAGAATATTTTTACTTGGAGATATTTATGAAAAGGATATAAAATTGAAATTGGACAAATACCAAGTATTGCAATAGCAACTACAAAGAAATGTCTAGCGAGATCATGGAAAGATGATGGAGAAGTGTTATTAAGTAGATGGTATAATGAGACGAGAAATTGCATATCTTTGGAAAAAAATTACGTATAGTTTAAGGAATCAAGTTGAAAATTTTTATAGTATTTGGAAACCATATATGGATTTTATGGATAATTTTCTGTCCACCTTTTCTATCTTATCCACTCTTCTTAATTAGTAATCTTTAATAACAATTAATGATTGTCTATGCTAATATTATTGCATATTAAATGTTTCTTTTCTTTCCTTTCCTTTCCTTTTCTTACTTTTGGGTGGGAGGGGGGATGGGGAGAAAAATATGTTTTTTTGTACTGTTGGATATGGAGATTTCATTAATGTTTTATTCTTTTTTCCTGTAATGATGCAAACTATTAAATATTTTTTTAATAAAAAAGAATATCCACATGGAACTTTGCCATTGGAGTCTGGCATCAGCCATCAAAGATCTACTCCACCCAGGACATAGGAAGGACATACAGGTGACTCAGGACGCAACATCAGATTCAGAATTAATTGCTACCCCTCAAGCATCAAACTCCTGAACAATAGACTCATTAAGTTGTTGTTCATTTAAGGACGTAATTTGCTCATTATTTATTTCTTCTTTCTTCTTTGGCTTGGCTTCGCGGATGAAGATTTATGGAGGGGGTAAAAAGTCCACGTCAGCTGCAGGCTCGTTTGTGGCTGACAAGTCCGATGCGGGACAGGCAGACACGATTGCAGCGGTTGCAGGGGAAAATTGGTTGGTTGGGGTTGGGTGTTGGGTTTTTCCTCCTTTGTCTTTTGTCAGTGAGGTGGGCTCTGCGGTCTTCTTCAAAGGAGGTTGCTGCCCACCGAACTGTGAGGCGCCAAGATGCACGGTTTGAGGCGATATCAGCTCACTGGCGGTGGTCAATGTGGCAGATACCAAGAGATTTCTTTAGGCAGTCCTTGTACCTCTTCTTTGGTGCACCTTTGACACGGTGGCCAGTGGAGAGCTCGCCATATAACACGATCTTGGGAAGGCGATGGTCCTCCATTCTGGAGACGTGACCCATCCAGCGCAGCTGGATCTTCAGCAGCGTGGACTCGATTTATTACTGTAAATGTATACCTACATTTGCATAGTTAATTTGTTTCCTGTTCTTTCTTTCTTTGAGTATAGATTACAGTTACTGGTTTAGAACTTCTGCCTGGCCCATCATAAAAAAAGGTCGCAGGTTTGTATGTAATGTCATGTACTGTATGTACTCTGACAATAAATTTAAATTTTGATCTTTGAATAAATGCAAGATTCCCAGATCTATCGGCTACACAACCGTTCAAAGTGGAGGACAAGAACTCGGGACGGCATTATGAATCTCAAGTCCTTCCATCAGGAGAACGCAGATCCCTGCTTAAGCAAGTGGCAGGAGTGGTGCCACCTCACAAGCCACCCACCTGCTGGCACCATCAGCCAACTTCTGCCCCAATGGTGGAAGAGTCTGTAACTCCCACTTTGGCCCCAGCAGTCACCTCAGAATCCACAAAACCAGGATGTAACCAAGTCATCCTCTGTTGCAAGGGATTTCAGAAGAACAGAAAAGGATGATTGCTTCATTGCTTCAGAACATAACATTTTTCCCCCTCTGAAAGCACATTAATGGAATGAAAAGAAATCCCTCTTAAATGTGCTTTTAGGATAAAAAAAATGAAGAGTCGTAGGGCAGCACAATTAGCGTAGTAGTTAGTGTAACACTATTACAGAACCAACAACTCAGGTTAAAAAGTTTGTACGTTCTCCCTGTGTCTGTGTGGGTTTCATCTGGGTGCTCCAGTTTCCTCCCACCCTTCAAAATGTACGGGGGGCTTTAGGTTAATTGAGCTTCACAGGCTCATGGGCTGGAAGGGCTTGGTTACTATGCTGTATGTCTAAATTAAAATTTTTAATTAAATTAAAATTAAATGCCTTCGTAGAACTGTGAAACCAACAGTAAAATAAGTGACTCAGAGTCTTGATCAAATACATGTCTGAAAAAAGGTGGATGAAACATTGAATTGAAATGAAAAATAAGTATAGATCAACTGGGAATAAAGACTTTCAACTTGAATCATTTCTCTGTTTACAACCAGGTAAATGAGAAGAGCAACTTGCTAAATGACAGCAAGTCCTGACATGAGTAAATGAAGCATTGGTTTAAGAAAAACCAGCAGAGAAAAGGGTCCATGCAGAGTGAAAGGATAGGAATTGTGCTTTTTAAAAATATAATTGTTCTTTGGTGGAGATAGGCTTGCATGAGAAATAGATAAAGAAAGCTAGGAAACAAATGATTTTTGGTGAAAGGCGGTATGGCACATGAGATTATAGCCATGGTGATGAGAGACAATGGACCAGAAATGTTTGGGCTTCCAGTGACGATAGCAAAATCCTGGATCGTTTTGTGTATAAACTATCATTATCACCTCCATTCCCCAAGAGATCAAGTTCAATTCAATTTTGCACTTTTAAGGATCCATTTACCCCATAACATTTCAGTTGTCCTTGTCAATATTCACTGATATTCATCCAATTTTGTCATTTTCACCATGCCACACAATGCAACTTACAGATCTCTTGTGTTCAATGCTTTCTTTGCTGCTTTGGACGCAGTGTGAAGCAACAAGGGTACTGATGTATTTTAAACCATGTCCACAGGATTGCAGAATCACAGAACTGTTAAAAATCAGCAGGAGGCAATTTAGACCCATTTATTCAGCTAGTTATCCTCCCCCATTCCATTTCCATGCCCCTGAAAATTATTTCCTTTCAGATACTTCCTTACGAATGTTATAATTGACTGTATCTATCACTTCCGGAAGTGTGTTCCTGAACTAAACTATTCGATGCACTTAAAAATATTCTTTGGGTCAGATTTGGCTTTTTGCCAATATCTATCTCGATTTTAAAAACCTCTGCCAGAACCCCTCTTAATTTTTTCTGTGAAATAAAGAATAATCCCAACTTTTCCATACCATCCACATAATGAGAGTCACTCATCATAAAAGGACTCCTCTACATTTCATCTAGCCCCTCCTTGCAGCATTTGCACCTTTGCAAAAGTGTGATACCCAAAACTGAGAACACTGCTGCAAATCTACCCACATCATATCTTTGGAATTCTTTGAGGGAAAGGAAGCAAATTGTGAATTTTATGATACATGGTACCATGTAACCCAATACTACTTGTCACATGGTTGGGTGGTTGGCGACTAAACCAGCTCCTCCACCAGGCTCGTCTGGTGCGGAGGACAGCTAAACACCCTGCAGGATGAAAAACAAGACCTGTCAAAGGCTGGACGAACCCTCTCATAGGGTCGACGGGCGTCTAGAAAACACATGCCGTAAAGCGAGGAAGGGGTATCCCTTGCATTGAAGTTTGGTCTGGCCATTCACTGCAACAAAACTTCCCCCCAGCCGTCTTGGACTTCAGCTTGCCGCTGGATCTGGGAGGGGATGTAGAGAGGGTGGGTCTGCACCTGTGCAACCCCTACTCACCGAATCCATTCACACACATGGTGTACTTTTCTGAGGAATGGGGTATCCTCATATCAAAACCTACAAATTGATTGAAAGGAACCATCATCATCCCATGGGAATGGATTGCCAGAAATTTTCATGCTAATGTTTGAAACATGAATTTTGTATCAGCTTGTCCAATATTTGAAACTTCAACAAGTTAACAATCTACATACAACTAGACAGAGTGGTATAAAAAGCACATGACATCCTTGCCTTCATTGGTCAGGACACTGAGGCCTTAATTACTGTAATTCCAAAGAAGGATAGAGATCCATTGAAGGTGTCTTCATATAGACCAATTTCTTTGTTAAATGTAGATTATAAAATAATAGCTAAAGTATTAGTAAATCGATTGGTTAAATTTTTACCTAAGTTGATACATGTTGATCAAACAGGTTTCATAAAGAATAGATATGCTTCAGATAATATTCTTTGAGTGATTAGTTTGATTAATAAATATCGACAGTGCCCTGACCATCCAATGGTGATATCTCTCGATGCTGAAAAGGCTTTTGATAGAGTTGAGTGGAACTTTTTAATTTAAAGTTTTAGAGAAATTTAAGTTTGGTCCTTCTTTTATTGGTTGGATTAAAGCTTTATATAATAAACCAATAGCCAGGGTATTGACAAGTGGTCAGATCTCAGAACCTTTTAAATTTGGTCCTTCTTTTATTGGTTGGATTAAAGCTTTATATAATAAACCAATAGCCAGGGTATTGACAAGTGGTCAGATCTCAGAACCTTTTAAATTAACTCGTTCAACTTGACAAGGTTGTCCTTTGTCTCCAGCTTTGTTTGCATTAGTAATTGAACCTTTGGCACAGCTGATACAACAAAATACACAGATACAAGGTATGAGAGTTTTAGATGAGGAGTATAAAATTAATCTATTTGCTGACGATATACTGGTGTATTTTGGGAAGGCGATGGTCCTCCATTCTGGAGACGTGACCCATCCAGCGCAGCTGGATCTTCAGCAGCGTGGACCAAGATCGTGTTATATGGCGAGCTCTCCACCGGCCACCGTGACAGAGGTGCACCAAAGAAAAGGTACAAGGACTGCCTAAAGAAATCTCTTGGTGCCTGCCACATTGACCACCGCCAGTGGGCTGATAACGCCTCAAACCGTGCATCTTGGCGCCTCACAGTTTGGCGGGCAGCAACCTCCTTTGAAGAAGACCGCAGAGCCCACCTCACTGACAAAAGACAAAGGAGGAAAAACCCAACACCCAACCCCAACCAACCAATTTTCCCTTGCAACCGCTGCAATCGTGTCTGCCTGTCCCGCATCGGACTTGTCAGCCACAAACGAGCCTGCAGCTGACGTGGACTTTTTACCCCCCTCCATAAATCTTCGTCCGCGAAGCCAAGCCAAAGAAGAAAAAGAAGAAACTGGTGTATTTAACAAACCCAGCTCAGTCACTTTTACACTTGAAGGAGTGTTTAACACAATATGGATCTTTGTCTGGATATAAAGTTAACTGGGAAAAAAATTTACTGACAGGTGAAGGAAATTATTCAGTTTATAAAAATTTTATTAATTTGAAGTGGACTGATGGAATTAAATATTTGGGTATAAATATGGATGTTGATTATCAATCTTTATATAAATTAAATTATGTACCATTAATGAAAAAGATCAAAGCTGATTTGATTAAGTGGAAAGATCTTCCTATAAATTTAATTGGAAGAATAAATACAATTAAAATGAATATCTTTCCACGTAGACAATATTTGTTTCAGTCAATTCCGTGTTTACTTAATAAGAATTTTTTCCGAGATTTAAATAAAATGGTTAGGGAATTTTTATGGAAGGGTAAATTTCTGAGAGTAGATTTGAATAAGTTAACTTGGAAATATGTATTAGGGGGATTATGTTTACCACATTTATAAAATTATTATGATGCAACACAACTTAAATTTATTAGTTCTTTAATGGATTTGGAAAGGTCCGTTGGGCTAAAATTGCGAAGGTGAATATTCTTGAATTTGAAATACATTAATTTTTGTTTCAATGGAATTTAAATTTATTACAACAAAATAATGTGCCTATACTAATGCATTTAATGAAGTTATGGATGAGGAAAAATAGAACGATAGGTTCTAAGGGTAAATTATTGACTTTAACTCCATTATATAATAACATTTCTTTTTCAATGCATAATCAATGTTTATTACATTGGAAATCTAAAGGTATAAAAAATTGGGGGAATTGTTTTAAAGAAGGTAAATTTTTATCCTTTAATCAAATGAGGGAAGATTTTGGTATTAATGAGAATTATTTATTCATTTATTATCGACTTTGATCTTTAGTAAAACAAATATTTGGTAGAGATATGATTTTACCTAAATTGATTAAATTTGAATCTTTTCTTGTGATTGTACCAAAGAAGGGATATATTTCATTGATGTACCAAATATTACAGGAGAGTGTGGAAAAAAAGGGATGGGATAGATCTAAGATTAAATGGGAAAAGGATATTAATTTTACTTTTTCTGAGGATGACTGGTTAGATATCTGTCATGATAGTGTTACTAGATCGATAAATATTCGTTATGCAATGGCTAATTACAATTTTTTACATCAACTGTATTTAACACCTGAAAAGTTAAAAAATATATGATTTTAGTGAATCAGATTCTTGTTTCAGATGTGATAATTCGTTTGGAACTTTTTTCATGCTGTTTGGTTATGTGTACATATACAATCTTTTTGGAAAGCAATTCAATTGTTTTTGGAACTTTTGTATAAGATTAAAATACCTCTAGACCCGACAATATTTTTGTTGGGTAAGTTGAAGTCTTTGAAAGATTTGGGATTAGATAAATTTCAGATTGCTTTTGTATATTTAGCTTTATCTGTAGCAAAAAAATGTATAGCAAGTACGTGGAAAAATGCTAATGTGATTGATATAATGAGATGAAAACTTGTTTGGTGATGGAAAAAATCATGTATGTTTTACATGATAATTATTCTTTTTTTCTTAATAAGTGGTCTTTATATTCAGAATATTTACATTTAAATTTACTTTGATTAGATTTTAGTAAATATATTTCAGTTTATATTTTAATTTTTTTTTTTCACTTTGGCTCTCCTAAAGAGAGCTGGCTGAGAGGGGGAGGGGGGGTTTCTTTTTTTAATCTCTTTTATATATATATATATATATATATATATATATATAAATTTATTGTTCACAATATGTACTTATTTTACTATATGTAATAACCTTGTTGAACGAATAAATAAAATTGTGAACTAAAAAAAAGGACACTGAGTAAAGAGTGATAAAGTTATGTTTTAGCTCTATAAAACTTTGGTACGGCTGAACAGAGTATTATGGACAATTCTGATTGCTGATTACAGGGGAAGATGTGGAGGATTTGGAAACAATATGGAAGGGAAGAACTAGGAAGTTGCCTGAATTAAAGGATAAGGAGAAGTTGGATAACCTTCAATTGTTTTCTCTGGTGCCTGATAGAAGTTCACAAAATTATGAAATGCATGGATCAGTAGATGAGTCTTTTCCTCAGGGTGAAAATAACAGAGGATGTATATTTAAGGTGAGGTTGGGGTAAGTTTAAAGGAAATGGATGGGCAAGTTTTTTTTTAAATACAGAGATAAATAGGTGCTTGGAACAGACTGCCAGAATTAGTGGTGGAAGAAGATTTGATACAAAGCTTTAAGAGGGTTCTACGTATACTCATGAATGTGCAGGGAACAGCATGAACAAGTAGCAAAGTTTTGGATTAAATTAGGCATCATGTTCTGTGCAGACATGTGGGCCAAAGAGCCTTTTCCTGTACTGTGCTGTTCTATGTTCTAAATATGGTGAATGAATATGCTGAGAAACATTGTCATCACATGGATCTAAATGTAATTTACAAACTTTAAAGGATGCCTTCTAGCACATTTCAATACAAGTAGATGTGTGAAACTGTTTCCTCATTAACAATAATGAATTGCCATGTCTTGGTGTGCCTATGTAATATAATGATAAAACTGCCAAAAGGCTTGGTTTGAATTCAATCAGAAATGTGGATTGTGCTGTACCAGTAGGAGGGTTCTAAGTGAGGCCACTGAGGGCAGGTTTGAAAAGCACTTGCCAAATTACCAACTAAGATTCAGGGCATTTTCCATTCCTCACCATGTTCCAAGAGAAATTAAACAATTGGAATTATGCTTTGCAGGGAGCACAAAACCAATTCTCTCAGCATATCTCAATAGGACTGAGTATAAATCTACAGACACATGTTGGTTAATTGACATCTACATTCCCCAAACTTTTCTCTTTAGGATTTGGTTTTTTGTCAAATAAATGAGTTGGATTGTTTGGAAAGCGTAACTGAAGTTTTGGACAGAATTCCGTCAATTTCAATAATTAAATCATATGATACATTATGGCAGGAGTTCAGACAGACCACTGAGAACCCACTTACACCAACCCTATTTTATTCTCCCTACATTCCCATCAACTCCCTCTGGATTCAACCATTCACCTGGACCCCGGGAGTAATTAACCCATCAATCAGTGTGCTCTTTTAAAAGGGGAGGAGGCTTGCTAACCCCAAGGTCTGGCAGAGAATCGGTAACACTATACACTGCACGTTTGTTTTACTTTGCACTACGTGTTGCACTTAAGCATGAATTGGCTTGGCGGTATAGCACACATAAAACATACACATTTTCCACAGTTTCTTGGTACACATGATAATGATTAAAAAAATTAAATTTGTCTTTCTTCATTTTGCAGAACCCGCTCCCATTCTGTGTACATTGTTTCTTGTGGTCGTCCCAATTGATTTCAGTTTCCCTATTTTCGCTTCTTCCTAGCAAAGTCCAGAACCACACTATCTATCTCATTAATTGGTTAGTGTCCAGGGAGGGAACTCAGAGAGCATCAAATTGTAGTTGTTTCCAGCAAAATCACTGACTACTTTATCTAATGTGCAAATTAGTTTCTCCAGCACATTTGTGGGTTGAACTTGACCATGACATCTGCAGATTTTCTTGTTTAACCACTTTATCCTGTATTTTTCCACAACAATTGTCTTTCTAAAGGCACTTCTGACAGATATTTCCCCTCCTGTACTAAGCAAAGTTTTCTGCTTCTCAATCCTTTTGGCCTCCGTGAGTGAAACAGACAATTCTAATAGTGTGAACTGATCTCAACTATTTTCAGGCAGAGTTGCAATTTAATCGGAACCTTTCCAACCTCTCTTCTCTTTGGCTTGGCTTCGCGGACGAAGATTTATGGAGGGGGTAAAAAGTCCACATTAGCTGCAGGCTCGTTTGTGGCTGACAAGTCCGATGCGGGACAGGCAGACACGGTTGCAGCGGTTGCAGGGGAAAATTGGTTGGTTGGGGTTGGGTGTTGGGTTTTTCCTCCTTAAAAGTCCACATCAGCTGCAGGCTCGTTTGTGGCTGACAAGTCTGATGCGGGACAGGCAGACACGGTTGCAGCGGTTGCAGGGGAAAATTGGTTGGTTGGGGTTGGGTGTTGGGTTTTTCCTCCTTTGCCTTTTGTCCTACCTGCTTTAGCATTAAATCACTTGTTGCATTAATTCATTGAGAAAGCTCCAGGATTCACATAGATGTAGGATAATTAGTTGCAACATCAAGAATGAAATCTGTTAACCAATTTATTTTAGAGGTCACAACTTGGAAAGTATGCAACCTGCAAAAGTACTGACACTTGAAAAATAAAATATTGGTGAAGGTATGGGGGCTGAGATAAGAGATTGCTTCACCCAGATGGTCAGAACAAATCAGATGGCCTTTCCCAACTCTGTTGCATTCTGTGATGCTTTTTAATTATTAACCTAACTGAGTCTCCACAGTTAACAAATTCTTTAATCTTCAGTAAGTAAAGCTGAAGGAAGCTTCCAAACCAATGAGCCTATAAATTATTCAAGGCGACATTGCAGTGATTCGTTAATGAGCAGGTACACCAGCTTGCCTTGGAATAATTTCAGGACTGAGTTTGAACAGGAAACACCTCCATTGTGATATCATGACATAAAGGCGTGAAAGGCTCCTGACTGATTCAGTTGTTCACTGCCTCAAACACTGCTTATTCTCCAGAACTTGGATCTACCTTGCATTTGTGAGATGAACTGTGCCAAAATAGTAATTGCTTCACAAGGAGAACGTCCTGCTTTCAGAAATCAACTGCTTTTCCTGGTACATTTGTCCATTCAGTAACTTGCACCTCTTTATGTAGCAGGGTGTCTCAAGACAGCCCTGCAGAACTATTACTGAAGGAAATGTGACAATGCACAACATAAGGAGTTAGGACAGATTGCCAAGCCAAAGAAACAGAAAAAATTTGGAGCAACACGATGGGGAAAAGGGAGGTAGAGAGGTTAGTGGGGGGGGTTCTAGAACCTAGAGCCTTCTTGGCTGATGACAACATCATTCAGTGCTTTTCCTGTGGGGGGGGGATAATCATTCTAAATGCAACCTTTCAGTTATTATTTAAATGAGTTTATTCCGCTCACTATCCTTTGCATTCACTTTGAAATCCTTATTTAACTGTTTCGTTGCAGTGGCTGAATCATAAGTAGATTTATTGTCTGGCTGTGGAAGTTCATGAACTTTATCGCCTGATATGAACATATAATGAGTAAAAGACATTTGTGTAACAGTTCCTTGCCAACTGCTTGAATGATTAATTTGTTCAAATGGGAAGGCACCCACATAAGTAGATTTAAAGGAACAAAACAGGTTCTGTGCATCAAGATTACACTTCATGACTTTTTTTTAGAATACTTGCACTGAATCTCTAACATCTGCTGACTAAAATGGTTGAACTTCCTCTGCTGAGGCAAGATAGAACCATAGAACATCATTGAAGAGGAAAAGGCCCTTCAGCCCATCCAGCCCATGCTCAACTATTATTCTGTATAGTCTCATTGACCTGCACCCAGACCATAGCCCTCCATACCTCTCTTATCCATGTGCCTGTCCAAAATGTCAAAATCAAACGTGCAATCACCACTTCAGCTGGAAACTCATTCTACACTCTCACCACTCTCTGCGTGAAGAAATTTCCCCCTGATGTTCCCCATAAATCTTGCCCCTTTCACCCTCAACCCATGTCCTCCAGTTCTTATCTCACCTAACCTCAATGGAAGAGATGATTGGACTCATCCACCCCTCCTGGTTTGGAGAGCATGCATGACAAATGGAACTGTGCAGGTCAGGCAATTCGACAAGTTTAATAGAGAGTAAAGTTGGGGGTGGATTTAAAAATGAAAGGAAACTGAAGGGCATTTGAGAAAGGATGCAGGGAAATAAAAGGGGTAACATCAGATTGATGGGATTGTTTTAGAGCTGGCATAGATTCAATGGGTTGAATGTTCTCTTTCTCCATGATAAGGAAAACTGAGATGTTATAAAAATATAAAGACTTATGGAGACCGTTCCACTGAAAACAAATACCTGCAGCTGCTGTAACAGCATCACTATGTCTAGTGCAGACCCACGGGGTGTTACTGCCCTCCCATCATGCCAACAGCCCTATGTGGGCTTTACTTAGCCTGTAGAAGGGGCTGAGAATGTTTAATATTTTTCTTGGTGAAACCATGGAGGTCTGTGTCCAAGGTGGCAGCACCCATACTTGGCAGTGGTTCATGACGATTTGAAGGCCTCGGGGGATCAGAGGACTAATGCAGGGCACCTGTACAAGAGAACAACTCCCACCCCCCATCATTGCCAAGAAATCTCAGACATGACTCTATAGGGAAAGTAACCATGGCAGAGGACCAGCAAGGAGCTCAACGGCTGAAGTATCCACACAGGGTGCAGGAGACTGGTATGTGGAAACCAAGTATCAGGACCAAGATTCGTGAGAACAGCAATGGCAAGGTGCCCCAAAGGGCCTCAGACACTAAAGGCTTCCAAATCATAATGGAGCTTCAGAACTGGGAGCTCAGGCTTACTGCTGGAATGAACAGGAGGCTGTGCGGCTGCAGAGGTTACAGGAGTGCAGAGTCCAAGCCACAAACACTCGGTGTCTCTCAAGGGACAATTTTTTGATTCTCTTTCTCTTTTTGGTGAGAGTGCTGGGCTAGTGTAACCTCTATATGTGCCTTTATGGCAAGCAAACATCTAACTAATTTTGTGTATTTATATGCTTTGTAATTAAAGAATCTTGAATTTTGTTGATAAAAGTTCAAAGAAAGTTTGACTGTCAAAACCTGACAAAACACTGGAAACCTGCTCTATGCTTTGGGAGAAAAAAAGACTTGCTGTCTGGCTTATATTTTAATATTTTCCAGACAGTATGCTAAAAAAAGAGACAGTCTAGCTCAGAACTGGACAGGTTTCAACACTTGGTCAAACTGCCTTGGGCTGCAGTGTTTGCTCCAGATTGTGTCAGAACCTACACATGAACAGCTGAAGCCCTGTGTGTTTTTGGGAATAATGCCACTGACATTCCTTTCTCTCAGCATGACTGAGTGCTCCATTGCAGTAGATTGTTCCACACAGATGCTAAGCATGGATACTGTGAACTTTGTCCATTCAGGAGCACGGTAACAGATGACAAGCAATAGACTTGAACTAAGCTGGGTGTGCAGATGTGCCTTATTCACTTTGAAGTCAGCAAACCAATACAAGCTAAGCAACAAAAAAAAACTCCAAGATATTGGTGCATTAAAAATACAATGGCTTGCCCTTTAAGATTAAAATCATCACCTTCATAAGTCGATGGCGAAGTGGTGCACGCAACTTCAGTGATCTGAGTTTAAACCTGATCTCAGGTTCTCTCCGTGTGGAGTTTCTATGTTCTCCCTGCTTAGGCTTCTCCCACATTCTCCAGTTTCCTCCCACATTGTAATGACATGAAGGTTATGTGGTCATTGCAAATTACCTCTAGAATATGGGTGGGGTGGGCACAGGGAGAGAAACCAACACAGAGGATCATCAAAATGGAGAGATCATTGGGTTCTCCCTTTCCTATACTGGCAATATTCACCGAAATTGTTGCTGAAATTGGGTTCAAATAATTGTCGAGGACCCTTTTCATCCATCACACAGTACCTTTGACATTACCACTAGGAAGAAGGTAAGGAGCAACAAAATCAGGACTGCCAGGCTGGGAAATAACTTCTTTCATCAGGCACTAAGATTGATGCATTCTACCCTTTGACGGCATAAATTATTCCAAAATATGTACATAAATTTAATATTATATATTTATGTATATATGTGATTATTATGCAAAAGCATAAAAACACTGGATGAACTTAGCAGGTCATGTTGTATTCATAAGAGGTAAAGATATATAAACCAATGATTCAAGCCTGGGCAAGAAACTGACAGGCGCCTGAACAAAAAGGCTGGTGGAGGAGGAAAGAAAGGGCAGGGGATGGAGCACGTCAATAGGCAAAAGGCCCTAATTGGACACGAATGCAGGAGAGGAAAGGTGAGAATTGATCAGGGGAAGGGGGTATCTCTGTGAAAGCAAACTAAAGGAATTTCCATGCAATATTACATTTTCTGCTTGATTACCTGACAATAAAAGAAAGTTGAATCTTGAAAGAGAGAGAGAGGGAGCTAGAGGAAAGGAAACATCAGAATAAGAGAAGGGAAGAGGGAGGGGTGTGGTGGAGAGGTTAAAAAAATGGACAAGTTGTTATTAATGCAATCTGGTTGTAAGGTGGCCAGAAGAATTATGAATCAGGCAGTTCATGAGACGATGGACATACATCTCATCATCGGAATGGGACAGGGAATAGAAATGGGTTAACATTGGGAAATCCCCACTATTACAGCAGAGTGAAAATGCTCAATGAAGCGATCTCCCAGTCTTTATCCAGTCTCTCTGACGTAGAGGAGGCCACAACGGGACCACCAGGTGCAGTTGATGACCCCTGAAGATTCACAAGCAAAGTGTTACTTCACTTAGAAGAACTCTTTGGGGCACTGAATAGTGGTGATGGAGGAGGTGTGGGGACGTGTAGTATTTCTTGCACTCATAGGGGTAGGCACCAAGGGAGCGATTGGTAGAAACAGAAGAAGTGGACGAGGGAGTCAAGGAAGGAGAGAGGGGAGGGGAGGGAAATGTGTCTGGTGATGTGATCATGTAGTAGGTGGCAGAAATGATGAATGATGATATGTTGGATATGGAGGCTGGTGGAGTGGTAGGTGAGGACAAGGGGAATCCTGGTTGTGTGTTGAGGTGGAGGAGGTGGGAGCAGATGAGCAGGTAATGTAGGTGAGAGCCGAGTTGATGGTGATAGAAGAGAAGCCACTTTTTTTGAAGAAGGAGGACATCTCAGATGATCTCACATGGAAGACCTTGTCCTGTGAGCATATGCTATGGAGATGGAGGAATTAAAAGTAATGGAATCCTTACTGGGGACAGGGTGTAAAGAGGTATAATCGAGGTAGCTGTGGAAGTTGGTAGGGTTGTAGAAAATGTCTGTTGAGATGGAGGCAAAGAGATAATGGAAGGAGGGAGTGTTGCTTGAGATAGACCAAGTGAATTTGAGGTCAGGGTGCAATTTGGCAGCAAAGTGGATAAAGTCAATGAGCTTATCATGGGTGCATGAGGCAGTACCAATGTAGGCATCAATAAAGTGGAGAAAAAATGAGGAGCCTTGCCAAAGCAGGCTTGCAACGTGGATTGCTCCACATAGCCAACAAAAAGATGTTTTATTATGCACTGTGAATATGTGTGCACCGTGGTCTGGAGAAGCACTGTTTGATCTCGTTGAATATTAACAGTCTGATGATAATAAACTTGAACTGAAATGGTTTGCAGGAAATTTAGTCAGGGAATGGGATTGCTCTATAAGATGATGGACTAACAGCCTCCTTTTATATTGTTGGTAAATAGGGAAAATACAGTAGGAAAGAGAAGCTTCAACTTCTCATTACCTCTTAGCCTGAGTACACCCTCCTCCTTTTTATGTTTACCATCTCCTCTTCCCACCTTAGTTTTGAGAAAAAGCCTGACCATTTCTCTCCATGGGTGCTGCCTCACCTAAAGCTTCCAATTGGTTGTGCAAGAGAGTGAGGTCAGAGCCTGATTATTCTTGGTTTAGCCACCATCAGGTCCAGATAATAGGCAATATAAGGAGGGCAACTGCACAGAACTTTTAACCATTGACTGGGAGGAGGTTCCTGTGCTGCCACAGCACTATAGCCAAGGGCAGCAGCATTTTCAGTGTTTTCAGAAGTGGTGACAACAATTGAACAGGAAGGTTGCAGGAAGTCTGAGGTGGTGCTGGTAGCCCCTGGCCACCTTCCCCTCTCTCCTCCACAAAACCCAAGTTCACAAGTACCTCTGCGGTCGTTGACCCAAGTTCGAAATGACAAACCTGGCCTGGTCACCGTGAGAGTTTGGTACTGGGAGCCACACCATCACACTCAGTAAGTGGCCTCGTTATCCTGTCAGGCTGAAAACATGTTGCAGGATTTAGGCCCCTGCACCAGAAGCAGGATGCAGCACAGAAGAAGTCTTCCCCTCCCTCTCCTTCTCTTGATCCTCTGATCGATCCTTCTGATTCTCTGAACCCAGGAAACTCCTTCCTGCAAAGCTACAATCAGTCACCTCAGGCTGCACTGAGAAGCCAGGCACAGATAGGTGATAAAAAACAATAATAGGCATGAGGAGCCAGAGACAAACGGCACATAGCAGGCTCTTTGGCCCAACTTAGCTCTGCCCTGTTCCATTTTCATGCATTTATCTGCATATTTCCAAATCTTCCCATTCATAAATTTGCCAAATGCCCTTTGAACTTTATAATTGTTTTTATTTCCACTGGCAGCTTTTTCCAGATGCGGACCACCTTCTAAGTGAAACATTTCCCAAAAAAACTCTCTTAAATCTCCCGCTCTCATCAAACCTATGCCTTTAGTTCGAGATCCCTCTAACGTGGGGAAGACTCTGAGCATTCACTTTATCAAGCTTAAAGATGTTCTCCTACGCTCCAGCGAATAAAGACCCAGCCTATCTGATCTCTTTCTGTAACTCAAGTCCTGACAACATCCTGCTGAATCTCTTCTGCACCCTTTCCAATTAATTGATGTCCTTCCTCTGCTGTCTGGCCAGAACTGCACATAGTTCTCGAAGTGTGGTCTCACCAATTTCTTGCGCAGCTGTATCATGAAGTCCTAGTTGGTTGATAGCAGTGGCTGGCTTTATTTATGCTTTCACTGTCAAATTCATGTAGATTGCTTTCCAAGGACAATGAAGGATGCTAGGAAGACCTCAGAGCACAATCCTCAAGAATTTTGTACAAATAACGAGATGAGCACATAAAGAATTATCTTTCTTTGGCTTGGCTTCGCGGAAAAAGATTTATGGAGGGGTAATGTCCACGTCAGCTGCAGGCTCGTTTGTGGCTGACAAGTCCGATGTGGGACAAGCAGACACAGTTGCAGCGGTTGCTAGGGAAAATTGGTGGGTTGGGGTTGGGTGTTGGGTTTTTCCTCCTTTGTCTTTTATCATTGAGGTGGGCTCTGCGGTCTTCTTCAAAGGAGGTTGCTGCCCGCCAAACTGTGAGGCGCCAAGATGCACGGTTTGAGGCGATATCAGCCCACTGGCGGTGGTCAATGTGGCAGGCACCAGGAGATTTCTTTAGGCAGTCCTTATACCTCTTCTTTGGTGCACCTCTGTCTCGGTGGCCAGTGGAGAGCTCGCCATATAACACGATCTTGGGAAGGCGATGGTCTTCCATTCTGGAGACGTGACCTACCCAGCGCAGTTTGATCTTCAGCAGTGTGGATTCGATGCTGTCAGCCTCTGCCATCTCGAGTACTTCGATGTTGGAGATGAAGTCGCTCCAATGAATGTTGAGGATGGAGCAGAGACAACGCTGGTGGATTATAATCATTATAATCATTAGTTATACAGCACAAAAACAGGCCCTTTGGCCCCATGGAGTTTGCACATCTACATGCACCCGTTTGTTTATTCTGCTCAAATGCCATCAAGCCTCCCCCCAATTCTACCACTCACTACACTTAGGGCAATTTATAATTGCCAATTAACAAACAACCCATACATTTTTGAGATGTGGGAGGAAGCCAGAGCACCTGGAGGAAACACAGACTTTCACAACATGTAACTTTGATGAAGGGCTCAAGCCCGAAACGTCAGTTCTGTATCTTTGGCTTCGCTACATAAAGGACACTGTTTGACCTGCTGAGCTTCTCCAGCATTTTGTGTTTTTACTTCAAATATGGTGTCTACAGAATTTTGTGATTCACTTCAGAACATGTAAACTGCACACAGGCAGCACCAGAGGTTAGGATTAAACTGGGGACTCTGGCGTTAAGAGACATTGGCTCTACCAGCTGTGCCATTGTGCTGAGGTGCAATTCGAGTTTGCCAGTTGAGGATGGAGGATGCAGTTGGTGACCAAGCCTGTCTGTTTTGCCCTCTTTCCCCTTGCTGGGTTGGTGCAGCTCTTTAGGCAACTCGCAGCATCCAGCAATGGTTCAGGAGACACTGGGAGGACTGTACTGCCTCACCACTAGCTTTTAACGAAGAAGATCTAATGCAGAACCTTTGGGAACCAGGCAGAATTGCAATTCTGGGTAGTGTTCCGTGGACAGTTGTCAGGTAAAGGGTCGCAGCATCTCAAAGGGACATTTCATTGCATATTATTGTGGTCAAATCATCAATTAAGTAGTATTATGCCAGATTCATGAGCAACTCTGCTTGTACTTTACTCAATGACTAGAGCAGAACACACTGAACATAGCACATTTTCAGTGTGTGATAGTACAGATTCTATCACCAATGTGTATATGTACAGATGGTAGTGTAGGATGACTGTGATTGGCTGAGAGTGTAGCCACACCTACTGGCAGGTCTTAAATGATTGCTCCTAGCCAGACCAGGCCATTCTGGACTGGTTGACCTACTTGTTATATGCTCCAGTCTTTTAGTTAATAAAAGCCTTGGTTTGGATCAACAAGTCTTTGGTTCTTTCGACGTGCTCTACAATTTTATTAACTAAAAAGGTTTTGAAGGGATGGAGTGTATGCTACGGCTGGAACGCCTTGACATCGACTCTCTGACAGCTACAGCCTCGAATGACTTTAAGCACGGGGTGAGATGCTTCAAAACATATTTACAGCTCTCTGACCCTGCCATGATAGAGGACAGCCGTCGACTACTAATATTGATGACTATGGTTACCCGAGAGTCAACCAGAGCATTTAGGATGCAATCACTTACACCACAGCCATGAAGGTGCTGAAAGGGCCCGACGAGCGTCTGGTGAACAGGGTCTATGCTCGGTACAAACTTGCAACAAGGAGGCAACAGCCCGATGAGTCCTGCAGAGCTTATATTCAGGCACTAAGGGCAATGGACAGGGACTGTGCCTGCACAGACAGAACTGCTGCGGAGACCACAGACAATCTCATTCGGGATGCCTATGTGGCTGGGGTTCATCGAATGAGGTGAGGCAGCACCTGCAAGAGCATGGGGGAGAAAACCTAGAGGACGTGATCCGGATAGCAGAGACAATGGAGGCTGCGATCTTAAGTATGGACATTTACTCTCGGGACTTGACCCCACACTCAGATGTGAGTAGTATGCCCTTCCTCTACCCTACTACCCCCCGGCACACCAACGGCCTGTTGGCTGCCGCTACGCTTCCCGATGCAACCCCAAAGTGTTATTTCTGCGGGAGGAACAAGCACAGCAGGTCCTAGTGCCCGGTGAGAAAAGCTGGGTGCCAAAAGTGCCTTAAAAACGGCCACTTTGCTGTAGTCTGTCACTCCAAAATGGCAAATGCCAAACACAGTGGTTCGTGTGAAGCCCAATGGCCACACACCATTTCAAACACTTCTTCCTCAGAGCTCTCGTCCAATGAGAGTGAGGGCTCCGCCACGCAGCAGCACCTGATGTCACGGGGCAGACGCTGAGCGCAGAAGGTACAACCCACCTTTGTTGCAATGACATCCGCCCTCCCTCACGAAGCAACGTCTGACCAGGCCCCAGCCCTGACCTCAATGGCCGCTGCCGCTGCCGACCATGCACCCACTGCCACCATCACCGCCGTCGCTGCCGACCAGGGACACACCACACCCGCCGCCACTACCGACTGGGGACCCACCACCACCTAGGCAGCTGACCAGGTTCCCGCAGCTGTGACTGACACTACTGACCCAGTACCCACCGACGCTGCCGACCGGGGACACACCGCTGCGACCGATGCTACCGACCTGGTATACACCGATGCTGCCGACTGGGGACACGTAACCATGACCGATGCTACTGACCCAGTACCCACTGATGCTGCTGACCGAAGACCCGACGCTACTGACCCGGTATCCACCGCCGACGTCCGCCCGACTGACCGCCCCAACACTGACAGCAAGCAGCGACCCCCAACACTTACCGTTGGCTGGCCGACAACCCCAGCAGGCTGCAGGCAGCAACACCAACTCCTTGACGCTGTCTCTTCAGGCCCAACTGTTTGTGTAACATCATTACGTACACGTTGCATGACGTCATCACGCAGGACTCCACTATCCCCATTACAAGTCTCTGCAACAGTGACCCTAGACCAGGTCTTTCCCCATTCCCTCACAAAAGCAATGGAACTGATTAAAGTGCATGGACACTATACAAATTGTTTATCTGACTTGGGGTCAACTGACAGTTTTGTCTACCCAGACCGGCCCACCATTGCGGACTGGCTATTCTCCCCACTGCCCAGATTTCATTGGCGACCTGATCAAACTCGACTGGGGTAAAAGGGTATTGAGTGGCAACCCTGAAAGTCCAGGGCATCACGGATCATGGATGTGGTGAATCAGATAGCCCAATACTGCATTTTTTCCACCATTGACACATTCAGCCTATCACCAGCTCACGATCCACCAAGAAGACCGACCTTTCACAGCCTTCGAAGTGAATGGGCAGCTGTATCAATTCCTCAGGGTACCCTTTGGGGTCACAAATAGTGTCACGGTTTTCCAGTGGGAAATGGACTGGATGGTGGACCAGAATGAGCTGAATGCTACTTTCCCATATCTGGACAATGTCACCATCTGCAGTCATAACACGGGGGATCATGATGTCAACCTTGAGAAATTTTTTCAGACTGCAATTCGGCTGAACGTGACCTACAATTTCGACAAGTGTGTCTTCTGGACCACTCGGCTCGCAATTCTAAGATTGCCCCCATGGACTTGCCCCCCCCCCACATCCAGAAGGCACTCAGACATTGCCAAGGCTTTTTCTCCTACTATGCCCAATGGATTCCACACTATGCCGACAAGGCATGGCCACTCATCAAGACCACCTCCTTCCCCCATCAACCAAAGCCAGAGCGGCCTTCAACTGCATCAAATCAGACATCACTGCTGCAACGCTACATGCCATCGACAAATCCATTCTGTTCCAAGTCGAGAGCGATGCATCCGACTTTGCACTGGCAGCCACTTTGAACCAGGCCGGCCGGCCGGTAGCCTTCTTCTCCAGAACCCTCCATGATCCTGAGACACAACACTCCTCTGTCGAGAAGGAAGCCCAGGCCATAGTCGAAGCAGTATGTTGTTGGAGACATTACCTCACTGGCAGGCACTTTACACTGCTGACTGACCAACGCGAGGTCTCCTTCCTGTTTAGCAATACCCAGCGAGGTAAGATCAAGAATGACAAAATCGCCAGGTGGAGAATCGAGCTCTCCACCTTTAATTATGACATACTGTATCAGCCTGGTAAACTCAACGACCCACCAGATGCGCTCTCCAGGAGGACTTGCGCCAACATACAACTGGACAGGCTGCAGAGACTCCACAAGGAGCTCTGCCATCTAGGGGTCACTAGGTTCATGCATTTTGTCAAGGTTCGCAACCTGCCCTACATGGTCAAGGAGATTCACTCCATGACCCGAGCCTGCCCAGTGTGCGCTGAGTGCAAGCCCCACTTCCGTCCAGAGAACACCCAAGTCATCAAAGCCACCCGGCCATTTGAATGTCTCAGCGTGGACTTCAAGGGGCCCCTACCGTTGACCAACTGTAATACCTAAATCCTTACAGCCATCGACAAGTACTCCCACTTTCCGTTCAGTGTGCTCTGCTCGGACATGACTGCCTCCTCAGTCATAGAGGCCCTGCACAGCATTTTCACCATCTTCGGGTACCCCAGTTATATCTACAGTGATGGGGGTCCTCGTTTATGAGCGCAGAGCTACAGCAGTACTTTCTGGAGCATGGTATTCCTTCAAGCCGGACCATCAGCTATAATCCACATGGTAAAGGCAAGTCAAAAGAGAGAATGCCACCATCTGGAAAGCGGTTACGCTTGCCCTCCAGTCCAAAGGTCTCCCCACCTCTCGCTGGCAGGAGGTGATCACTAGTGCCCTACACTCCATCCGCTCCCTCCTATGCACCTTGACCAATGCCACCCCCCATGAAAGGATGTTCTCTTTCCTCAGTACCACGTCCGGTACTTAAAGAACTACCCCTTGTTTGAATGAGTGACTCTGCTCCATGCGAACCCGCATTATGCCTACGTTGAGTACCTGGACGAGTGGGAGGACACAGTCTCAGTAAAAGACCTAGCCTAAGCGGGATCAGGCACAGCAGTGCTTCCAACCCAACCTCCCCCAAATCCTTCTCCCCCAGGTCATGTGCTTGAACAGATATCCCACCAGCTCAGGCCAGACTGTCAACAACGCCGTTGGGGAATTGAGCGAAGCAGTGGCCGCACCCTATGAGCCTGCCAGCGACACAACTCCAGCAACCCCAATCCCGGCACCACGACGGTCACGCTGGATGGTCAGCCCCCTAACCTCCACCGGGCCCTTTCTCCTTTTTTTTTACAGCCCCCCATCCACCCTGGGGTCAGTTCTCAAAGAAGGGGTGAATGTTATTGTACAGATTCTATCACTAATATGTATATGTACAGATTGTAGTGTGGGATGACTGTGATTGGCTGGGAGTGTAGCCACGCCTACTGGCAGGTCTTAAAGGATTGCTCCTAGCCAGACCAGGTCATTCTTGACTGGTCGACCTACATGTGATATGCTCCAGTCTTTTAGTTAATAAAAGCCTTGGTTTGGATCAACAAGTATTTGGTTCTTTCGATGCACTCTACACAGTGTCTATTCTTAATCCTTTCAAAAAGTCATGGCTATGATAATCATCTGGAAACTAATGTCAATCTGAGTCATGGTTTTTATTTAGTGCACATATAAACAAGAGATGCTGGAAACACTCAACAGGTCCGACAGCATTGACTGAAAGATATACAGTTAATCTTTCAGTTCTAGAGCCATCAGATAGATATTCATCTCTGAAAAAGTTTTTCTTTCCATAGATGCTACCTCGCTTGCTCAGTGATTCTGGCATCTTATGTTTTAATTGCAGATTTGCAGCCTCTGCATCTCAATTTTTACATGAATTTGAAGGTACAGCATGGTAACAGGTTACACGAGCCTGCATCACCCCACTGTAACATTGGGATCTGTCTGGGATTGACCTGAAATACATTATGGCTTGAAAGCCTTGTGTAAGACTGAATACAAAATATTTTAAAACCATTATTTTAAAATGTTGATTAATTGCATCATCCAAGAATGGAGTGAACGGCATGAAGGTTCAATCCCTGCAGCAGAGAGGGGCAATGCTGAACTGACGTCTTTCCTCAACTGGGAATGACAGTATTCTCCTGAGTGAAATACAAAGACAGCGGGTGCTGGAATCTTGAGCAAACAACAAGCTGCTGGAGAAACTCAGCAAGTCAGGCACCATCGATAGGTGAAAGTGGTCAGTCATCGAATCTCAATAAAGGATCCACCAACAAAATGCGAAATGACCGTTTCTACCCATGGATGTTCCCTGACCCATTGAGTTCCTGCAGCATCCCACGGCTTACTCTCCTGAGCAGATACACGGTGTCATATTCACTACTTTTTAACTGAAGGAAGCAAAGAAGGTTTCTAAAGTGGTTTATTGTGCTAAAACATGCAATAAAATGAATGATGAATGGTAAGACTAAAAGTACAGAAGATTTAAATTTACTGCAAACAGGATCTTAGACCTCTGGGAGGTGGTGGGGTTGGGGGAAGGACAGACGTGGGTGCAGGTGACAGGCCTGTGCCCAAGGTAAATTTTTGCTGCCTGTAGACCAAAAGATGCTTTCATCAACAGCGAAAAGGACAATCTGCAGAGGATTACAGAAATGAAAATTGTGTGAATATTCCCAATCCTTCTAAAAAGTGATGAACTTGACAATATTTATGTTTGCACAGAACTTTTCATGGAATGTACTCTTGACAGGAACCAGAAAAGTCAAGGGAGAGTGCCATTGGAGCAAGATGTTTGAAGCTGAGGAGGAAAGGGTTGGGGTGAGTCCATGGGATTTAGAGGATAGCTCCCCCTCACATTGTAGCCTTGTTTCTCAGAGTTTTTCAGAAGCTCTAGGTTGTTTCATGCATCTGGAACACAGGGGAAAACACCTTTGCTCCTTTATTCACATCATCAGACTAACCGAGTAGATGAGAGACTGCTCAGAATGTATAAAAAAATGTCCCAAAGTTATCTCAGATTATGTATCCTATCAAAGTGACAGGTCTCAGAGTTAATTTTCTTTTTTTAACAATATGAATAGTTTGTCATTTTATTTTTGTGCAGCATCAGTTTATAAAATAGAACTGTAGCCAGAGATCTCTTCGGGATTAACTAACCGCAACTTTCTTCCATCAACAAAAAAAATATTGTGACAAAAACCAGCAGATTCAGTAGCATCTCTGGAGCAGGGGGGAGGGGGGGAGGTTGTTGGGGGAAGAAGAAATTGTCAATATTTCAGGTTGAAATTCTTCACTGATTCATTCCCCCTCCCCACAGAAGCAGCTCAACAAAATGAATTCCTCCAGCTGACTGGTTTTGCTCCAGATTCCATCATCTGCAGTCTCTCATTACTACAGGAAATATTGTCAATTGTGTAGCAACATCTCCCTCTGCAGTTCAATGTAAATGCAGCAGCCATCATTTTGAAAGAATTTGGGTAACTCAGCCTTTCTCCAGTAAACTTTCCCCAGTTCTTTTCATTTTGGTAAGTTTCCCCCAAAAATCTCCACTATATCTGGAGGCATTCAACATTTCTTTTTTGCCACTCATATTTCTTACAACTTCTCAATTTTTTTTCATGTAACACTGAGGGAATTTAGCTCATTAAATCTTTGCCAGCTCACAGAGCAAGTCCATATCTCCACCTCTTCCTTTGTAACCTGTACTCTCCCAACTGCTGTAAGTTCCACCCTGTTTCTCCTGCCACCTCAATCTCCAGTCAATTAATATACCCAACTAGAATGTCTCTGGGATGTGGGAGGATATAAGACCATACTGAGAAAGCATAGAAAATGCAAACTTCACATACAGAGAGAGCCTTTGAAATCAGAATTAAATCTGGGTCCTTGTAGCTGTGAGCGATAGATTTACTACATGGCCTTTCGAGCTAATCACTATGACACTGAAGTAAATGGGGCAGTTAACTCTGTAAGTAATGGATAGTCAGATCATCACACATAATTCCCCCCCCCCCCCCCACCTTCCCTCCATTGACTCTATCTCTAACTCTAGCTGCCTTAGAAAAGAAGCCAAATAATAAAAGATTCATCCCACCTTGGCCATACTCTCCTCACCCTCCTCCCATTGGGTAGATGATTCATGAGCATGAGATCATGCACCACCAGATTCAGGGAATTTCTTTCCTGCTGTTGTCAGACTCCTGAATGAACCTCACACTAGTAAAATTTTGTTGCCTTTGGTCTATACCATTTGTTCTCTCTATTTAACATTACACTTCTTACTTGCTATAAAATGTATGAGATGTCTGGTTGGCCTGCCTACAAAATAAACTTTATCACTTCCTCTTGGTGCATGCAACAATAAACTTGGACTTGAAAATTCATCTCTGGTTTGCAGAACAATGTGACGTTGGATAATGGTACATTGGACTATTCAGTCTCAGACCTTGCCACAAACTTTGTGCAAGCATAGAAGAGCAGAATTCTGGGGGTGAGGTGAGATGAAATTGAGGTGAAGGCAGCATTTGATTGAGTGCAGCAAGAAGGCACCCTGATATAACCATATCAGAGATTGGAGTCATTCCTCATATAAAGGAATGTGGCTTTTGGTGGTCGATCATTCAGGACTCAGGACATCACTGCCATTGTTCTTCAGGGGAGGGCTCATAGCCCAACCATCTTCAACTGCTTTAGTAATCATCCTTCTACTTTAAGTGCAGATTATGGGATGATCACTGATGATTGCTCAATTCCATTCACAAATCCTCAGCTAATGAAGCACTCCATGCCAATATGCAGCAAGACGAGGCCATATTCAGGCACATAAAATTTGTTTCATAGATGTGCCAGGCAATGACCGTCTCCATGTGAGAGAACCTAACCATCTATTCTTGACACTCAATGGCACTACCATAACCCCATCATTAATCTCCTAGTGGTCTCCACTGATACAAAACTTGAGAAGATGAGCCAAATAAATACTTTGGCTTCAAGAATATATCCCGTGGCATGTGACCCATCTCCAGACACCCCAAAAGCTTTGTACCATCCACAAGGCCCAAATCAAGAACACAATAATACACTCTCCACTAGCCTGGATAAATACAGCTCCAAAACACTCAAGATGCTTGACAAAAAATAGTACAGATCTGCCCACTTAATTGATTCACATCCACCAAATTAAACTCTATTCATTGCAGTATTAGCTCCGCTATGTGCCATCCATAAAATGCACTGCAATTCTCAGCCAACTTCCTTTAACAGCACCTCCCAATCCAGTGGTTCCCACCACCAAGAATCTCAAAGGCAGTCCATCAACTGCATGTTCACTTTTCGTAAAACACACCACCCTAACTGCTTCTTAGGCATCACTGTGCCTATACCCAGGGACTTCTTCCCAACATCCCTGAGTGTGCCTTCATCAGAAAGACAGCAGTGGTTGAAGGCAGCAGTGCCTCAAGGAAAATTAAGGATGAGAAATAGGTTCTGGCTTTGCCTGTGATGTCTAGATTTCCCCCACCCCCCCAAAAAAAAATCATTTAATAAATTATTAGTCTGAACATTTCAATAGTTTGTGGCTACATGATGCCAGAAATAGGCTGATGTTGCCAGTCTTAATTTAGATCGCTAGAGTCAGAGAGATAGAGAGCACAGAAACAAATTATTCAGCGTACCAATTCCAAGATCGTCATCTGAGCTAAAATACCTTAGATGATTTAATTCTCTCCACGAACCTATCAACTACCCCCATAGTACAACAAATGGGGAGCAATTTATAGGGGCCACTTAACCTACCAATTCACATTGGAGGTCAGTGCAGCATTTGTACAGTGGATGGGGGAATCCACACAGTGGGGAAAAAGTACAAACTCCACAAAGACAGCACTAGAGATTATTCTTGAACCCAGGGTCTCCCAAACTGTGAGGCTGCTGCTCTGCTAACTGAATCACTGTAATGCAACACCACTTTTATTCATCATTAGGCCTTTTCAAACTGCTGTGTAAAATGGCACAGTTAACACCCCAGATATGCAGCAGTTAGAAAGGCTCCAACCGGGTCAATCTTGTTGGAACCCAACTGGGTCCCAGACCTACCTGAGAGGTAGTCAGGGGAACCCAGTTAAACTTACCTAGGTTGCGTCCACGTGCGATTTGAACAGGAAAATGCCTGACCCACTTATTCCAGTGACGTCAGCACTTGTGTGCGTGCGTCATTGGGCAGTCAGCATCTCGCAGTACTTCCAGTGAGTGCGTGACATGTCATTGTGGGGGTGAGATCCCCCTTAAATTGCAGGTTGGTGATTTAATGGGTAGATCTCCCTGCAATTTAAGCACCTTTGTCCCAGTAATCGCATCCAGGTCCCAGGAGGGCTATCCAGGTGCTGCAATTTAAAAGGGGCTATTTTGTGTCCTGAACCTGCATAGGGAGTAGCTGAAAGCAGGTTACACTTTCACAGTTCAAATCAATTCCAATACCAGAAAAGTGGCATGTTTCTGCAGCGATACAAGGTGAACCAATCATGACCTTACACAGACAAATAAGAGACCAGCTAATCCAACCAAGACTATTCTTGCAAAAGCCATGGTCTTCTCACCCCAGCTCAACTTTTAAACCCCTCCAATCAAAGGCCCATGACATACCAAAGGTGTCAACAAAGGTGTCAGTGAGTCTATTTTCAAAACATTAGGCTTCCGAGACAGTTAACATTGAATAACAAAGATTTTTGGTGACCAATCACAAAAGTCTCCTTAAAATTTTCCTGATTTTTAGATATAATTTATTTTTGCCCACAAAGCAAGATGTCAGGGTCAGTCCGCAGGCGCTCAGTGCAGGTGCTATGCAAATGTTGTCTTAGGCCTGGGCATGCTTAGTCAGGATAGATGCAGACAGGCTATAAAAGCAGCTCCCATATACAGATGATGTGAATTACATCGACTTAGATTGAACACATATTGATGCACATGTTCTTCAGGCAATAGCGTAGTGAATGCACTTAATAACAGCATTTGTTATCTTCAGGAAGGTTCAAGACAGCAGAAATGTCTCATCAATGTTGCAACAGCTGTGATACATTCTGTTAGATTTGTGATGAGCAAACGCTTAAGGCTCAAAGATGTATAAGAAAGCCTATGATCTCTAATTCAGTTGTAAAATTGTCAACCAAGACAAACTCTAGGCTCCTCACATTTGTTGTGAAACACGTGCAGTCAATCTGAGAGCTTGGTTCGGAGGTACATTATGTAATTAAACATGCTAAATTCAATAAAAGTTAATTTAATGCTTCTCCAACTTCCTTTGTGATACAGCAAATCTGAAATTATCTTTTTGTTCAGATTGAAGTTGCCTATCATAATCCCCAATTTTCTTTCAGGAAGCAAACCTTTGAAATAATTTGTTGCCCAGTTGATAATTATCAATCAGTGATGAGTTATGTCACATCATATATCTTCCCCACTTCTACCACTTCTCTGGCAGTTCAATCCATATACCCACCAGGTCCTATGCAGAGAAGGTACTCCCCAGTTCCTTTTGTCTCTATATCCTCATTTTATATACTCCTAACCTGTAAAAGGAACTGCGACTTTACCATAGCCATTGACCCCAAGATTTTATAAAAGAAGGTTCCCCTTTAGCTTCCTATAATTCAGGGAAAAAATTCCAGCCCTGGCAGCAAATTCACAAATCTTTTATGCACCCTTTCCAGCTGAACAATGAGGTGAGCAAACCCCACACAATACTAGAGGTACCAACATCCTGTAACATCACATCCTTTCTCCTGTACTTAATGTCCTGAGCAATGAAGGATGGTCTTGTGAGAAAGCACAGAAATAACGTGGAGGATGTTTGGGACCATTTGCACGGGGTTCTGAATAGGTGTGTCTTACTGAGAGAGGAAAAAGATGGTAGAAAAAAGTGTACCAAATGAATGCGTGGCTGGATTAGTGCAGGGGGCAGAGATACAGATTTGTAAATTATTTATCATTTTTAAACAGCTGTCATGATAATTTCCCATTGATAATTTTCACATTTACCCTCTGTAGTGGCCATTCAAACAAGAAAGACGTTTACACTAAAATACCTGAGTTGCGGTGACTTACAGGGTTGACTTCGTCCTATTCATTTAGCCCATTGTTGCGGACTGCCTGCTATTCAGTTTAGACAGCAGGCAGTCTGCAAAAATGTCTAGGGTGGCCACTGGAAAAATTTAGGAAGGGGAATGAGTCACTCATTCCCATTCCAAATTTTTTACACAGCCTACGTCGCGGGAAATTTTTGAAAATTCCCTGTTATGGAGCGGTGGTGTAAAAGCCATAATTGTGATCTTTTCTGGGAAAGGTATGACCTGTACAAAACGATTGGGCTGTACCTGAATTGAGGATGAACTAATATCTTGTTGAGGAGAGTTTAAACTAGTTTGGCAGGGAGATGGGAACCAGAACATGAAGGCAGAGAATAGAGCAGAAGGTGGAAAGGATGATCAGAATCTCAATCAGAATTTATTGTCATGAACAAGTCATGAAATTCAGTTTTTTGCTTCAGCATCAGAGTGGAAACATTTATATTATAACCATCTTACAACAATAACTATATTTTAAAAATGAAGTGCACGAAAAGTGGACTCTGTGCCTTTTCCCCAATGGTAACGGAGTGAAGAGGGTGGGTCTTTGACGATAGAGGCTGCCATTTTAAGACTCTCAATGGAGAGAAGTCTGGTGCCTGTGATGTCGCAGGCTGAGTGAACAACCCTCTGGAGTTTGTTCTTGTCCTGAGAGTTGGTGACTCCATACCAGGCAGTGATGCCACCAGCCAGAATGTTCTCCATGGTGCACCTGTAGAATTATATGAGAGTCTTCAGTGGCATACCAAATCTCCTCAGACATCTCACAAAGTAAATGATGCAATGTGTTTTTGGTTTGTGAGGAAGGACAGACAGGGGAGGAAGCATAAATGTAGTCAGTTGGAGAGTTTGAATTGTGTCCATTTCAATGCAAGGAATATTAGAAATAAAGAAGATAAATTTAGAGCATGGATCAGTATATATTATGATGTTGTAGCCATTACAGAGACTTGGCTGAAGCAAAGACTGGATGACAGGATTGGCTGGTGCAGGTTTCTGGGTTTAGATGTTTTAAAAGGGATGGGGTAGGAGGTAAAAATGGGCAGCTGGTGGAGTAGCATTATTGGTCAGGAATAGTATCTGCAGAAAGGGAGAATGCTATAGAGGGAGTGTTCAAGTGCATATCCAAGATCACAATTCTGGCACATGGTCCATGCAAGGAATTGTACAAGAAGAAATAGATCTACATTCCTACCAGATTCAGACAAAGAAAGGAACACCTCTGAGAAGGAACCATGTGGATCTATGACCACAAATTCTAACCCATGGTCGTGACATATTACCTGTTAGTACAGAAGAAGGGCCAGCACATGTAGAAAAGGAACATGTTGTTCAGAGTTCACAGAAAGACACAAACAGTAACTCAGCAAATGCAAGCAATACATGGTAGAAACACATATCAGACCAAAAAAGACTGTTAAACCACCTCAGAGACTGATTAAAACCTGCTGAGTGGAAAGAGACTGACCTTGGAATGCAGATACCCTTGTTGTGTAGACATAGTATCGTGTTTGTGTTTTTTTTTTCTTTTTAAGGGAAAAGATGTGTTAGGCATGTATAATAAGGAACTACATTTCCCAGTAGGCAATGTGCACTATGTGCGCAGGAACAAAAAGTAGACAAGGACAGAATTCGAGTGTGCTGTTGGTTCAAGCAGCTTGAAAAATAAAGTTGTTTAAGCATTAAAAGCATGCAAACTTCTTCTTCAAGGAACAAACATAACAGTGCCGCTTAAGGATAAAGGAAGCAACATGTGTCTGGAGGCAGAGGAAGTTGGGGATATCATAAGTGAATACTTTACTTAATTATTCACCAGAGAAAAGGATCTTGGTCAAAGTGAGGTTAGAATAGAACAAGTCTATGTGCTGAACCATGTTAAGACTAAGAAAGAGGAAGTGCTAGATCTTCATATAAACATTAGGGTTGATAAACCCCTGGGACTGGATATTCTCCAGATTGCTATGTGAAGGGAGGGAAGATATTGCTGGGTGTTTGTAATGATTTTTACATCCTCCTTGGCCACAGGGGAGGGTGCTGGAGGATTGGAGAATGGTAATGTGGTTCCTCTTGTTTAAAAAAAAGTAATAGGAGAATCCTGGGAATTATAGGCCAGTGAATCTTACAATCATTGATGGGCAAACTATTGGAGAAGATTCTTAAGGACAGGGTGAATGTGAATTTAGAGAATACAGTCTTCTCAGGAATAGTCAGCATGGCTTTGTGAGGAGAAGCCATAATTGGGTTTCTTGAAGAGGAAAAAAAATTGATGATATATGGTAAAATGGATTTTAGCATGTCATTTGACAAAATCCCGTATGGGAGACTCATTCTGAAAGTCATGAGGCAGGGATCCATGGAACCTTGACCATGTGGATTCAGAATTGGTTTGCCTGTAGAAAGCAGAGTAGTAGTGGACAGAAAGTATTCTGCTTGGAGGTCAGTGATTATGGAGTTAATTCTTTTAAAATTTTGGTTTAATTTAAAAAAAATTAGACATGCAGCATGATAATAAGCCTTTTCGGCTCACGAGCCCGTGTCGGCCAATTGCACCCAACTGACCGACAACCCTGGTATATTTTGAATGGTAGGGGAAAAAAAGAGCACCCAGAGGAAACTGACGCAGACACATAGAGAATGTACAAACTCCTTACAGGCAGCACAGGATTCAAACCCTGGACCCAACTGCTGGCACTGTAACAGTGTTGTGCTAACTTCTTGTGGAAGTTCCACAAGAATCTGTTCTGGGACCCCTGTTCTTTGTAATTACTGTAAATGACCTGGACGAAGAAGTAGAGGGCTGGGTCAGTAAGTTTTCAGATGATACGAAGATTGTACTCCATTATAACAGGTAATAGACATGATGTGGAGTTGGGCAGAAAAGTGGCAGATGCAGTTCAATCCATATAAATGTGAGGTGATGCATTTTCGATGGCAGAATACATGATTAATGGTAGGATACTTAATATTGTGGAAAAACAAAGGGATCTTGGGGTCCAAATCCATAGATCTCTCAAGGTCACCATACAAGTTGATAGGAAAGTTAAGGCCTATGACATGTTGGGCTTAATTAGTCAGGGGATTAAGTTGAGGTAAATAGTGATGCTCTATACATGGAATTCTGTATTCAGTTCTGCTCACCTCATTACAGGAATGACGTGAAAGACATGGAGATGATGCAAAGGAGATTTAGCATGATGTTGCCTGCATTGGAAAGTATGTTTAATGTGGCAATGTTAGCAGAGGTAGGGCTTTTCTATTTGGAGCTTAAAAGGATGAGAATCAACTGAATAGAGGTTTTTGAGATTATGAGAGGCAAAGACAAGTAAACAGCCAACAATTTTTTTCCTAGGGTGTAAGTAGCAAAACATAGGGGACATCTGTGCAAAGTGAAGGGAGGAAAGTTTAGGGGAAATATCAAGGGTGTATTTTTTTGTATTTTTTACACATAAAAGTTGTGGGTGCCTGGAATGCATTTCCAGGAATGGTGGTGGAGGCTGGAACAATAAAGGCTTTTAAGAGACTCTTAAACAGGCACATGGATGAATGAAAAATAGACAATTACGAGGAAGGGAGATTTTGGTTTTTTTTTGGTAGGTATATATAGGTCAACACATCATGAGCTGAAAGGCCTGTTCTGTGTTGTAAAGTTTGATGTTTAATTCCATTCTCCCCTCTCCACCCTCATAGTGTTGCCTGGTTCTACCAACTGGTGCTTGACCCATCCCCTTCCTCAAATTGCTGTGCCTTGGCAATTTTTCATTTTCTATCAGATCCGATGCAGGGAGTCGATCTGAAACTTTATCGTATGTCATTTGCCTCCGCAGATGCTGCTTGACCTGCAGAGTTCTTCCAGCATTCTGTTTTTTTTTTGTTGAGAACAGTGACAGTTATCAGCAACTTCTTAACAAGTTCAATTTAAAATCTTGCTGATACCATGAGACATTCTGGCTGGGAGGCACTGTTCGCATAGTTAGCGCAATGCTATTACATTGGCACCAACCTGGGACCGAATCCGGCACTGTCTGTAAGGAGTTTGTACATCCTTTCTATAACTTGTGAGGGTTTTCTCCAGGTGCCACCATTTCTACTGATTATGGGGGTTGGTAGGATATTTGGTTATAATTGGGCGGCACAGGTTCAATAGCCAGAATCAGCTTCTATTGTGCTGTATCATAAAAAAATAAATTTGGTCAAGTTCTGTGATTGTTTACATTACACCTCATGGGTCTTACTACACATAATGGAGGATCCCACATACCATATATTCTCCCAATCTCAATGCTTTGAAAAGAATTGCAGTGGTACAAACAAAACTCTCAAATCTACCAACATAATGGAAAGAGCATGAGCTCACAGGAGAGTGTTTTGGATGATGTCTTTGCTTATGTGTGTATGCTGGTGAAAGGCATCTTTGTTGTTAACCTCTGATTGTTCGTGACCTGAGCCAGTATAGATGCTGGCATTTTTTCCAAGGAAGCTGACAATTTTCTTGCAGGTTGTAACTTTAAGGGAGAAGGCAATTTTTGAGAAGCTTAATTAATTTTCCAACTGTGTCCTGAAATTCACTGTAATTAAAATATTTCTGGAAACATGCCAGGACAATGAGAAATTTTCGAAGGCATACCTTCTGGGTTAGCATGCCACTTCATTCACCCATTTCCAAAATGCACACATACTATCAATAATTAGTCTGGAAATTACTCACCCTCTGGGATAGCTCACAAATTCACGGACTTCCTCCAATCCCACACCTACAGATTCAAAACTGTAGGATTAGCATGTGAATGAAAGTATCTAACACTCTCTCAAATTTACAGTACTAAAGAAAGCTGTTTTGGTCAACAAGCATACTCCAAAATAACCAATGCAAAGGCTTCAAATTGCAGTCTGTAAGTAATCTGTGGAAAATGTAACTCACTATAGCTGCAACTTCCAGGTTACTTTGCATTTGTATACAGTACTGCCAATCCATTCATTTGGAGAATGAAAATCTCATTTGAAACACAACTCTATCTCTTCATGTTATTATGTTAAGAAGCTTTCAATGTAACATTTTGTCTTTCCATTATAAATTCTTTTAATGTAATAGATTGGGTTACAATGTACCAAGGATTTCAGACTCAAGGTGTCAAACATTTTGGTTACAAAAATGTGGAGTACATTTTCCTATAACTTCTTGTAAAGAACATTAGGGTGGCATTGTTGATATAGCGGTTAGTTCAACACCTTTACAGCGCCAGTGATTGGGACATGACCTGGGTTTGAATCCCACACTGTCTGTCAGGAGTTTATACGCTCTCCTCGTGTCTGCGTGGGTTTTCGCTGGGGGCTCCGGTTTCCTCCCACCCTTCGAAACATACTGGGTGTGTAGGTTAATGGAGTGAAAATTGGGAGGCATGGACTTGTAGGACCATATTGGCCTGTTACAGTGCTGTTTGTCTAAATTAAAATGTTAAGATATGACAGTTCAACTTTGTTATTGAATGCCATTAAACATTTAAAATGGTGTAATTATCACATCAACCCCATTTAAGCAATGCCAAGATAATAGGAGTAATAAAATTGCATTCCATTGTGATTTATCGCTTGAACTTTGCTGAATGTTAATTTATCTATTTTCTATTACTTTTCTTTATTTTACACTTCACTTGATAACTGACAGAGTGAAATACGAAAGTCTGCAGACACTGATTTTTATAAAAACACGAAACTGCTGGAGGAACTCAGCAGAGTTTTGGGCCTGAGCCCTTCAAGGTGTAAGTAAAAAACAGGCAGCCACCAGTATTAAAAGGCTGTGGAAAAAGGGAAGGAGATGGGCAGGAGAGGAGTACAGACCAACAAACAAAAGGTGTTAATCGGATATAGATGGGACACAGGATAGAGGAAAGATGAGAATTGACTGGTGGATTGTTTTTGTCCCTGTAGAAGCTAAGCTGGGGAGGGGAGGGGAAGAAAAAGAAAGAGGGGGAGAGGGAGAGAGAGCTAGAGGAAAGGAGACAGAGGGAAAGATGGGGGGAGGGTGACCAACAGAAACTGAAGAAGTCGATGTTAATGCTATCTGGTTTGAGTGTGTCCAGATGTTCCTCCAATTTGCATGCAAGAGATCTCAGTTTGGCAGTGCATGAGACCTTGGACAGACATGTCAGCAAGGGAATTGGGTGGGGAATTGGTGGCTACGGGGAGATCTTTACCATTGTGGAGGACAGAGCCAAGGTGCCTCAACCAAGCAATCTCCCAGTCTGTGACCAGTCTCACCAATCTAAAGGAGACCACAATGAGAGGACCAGATGCAGTCAATGGCCCCGCAGATTCACAAATGAAGTGTTGCTTCAGGAGTCATGGAGGAAGCGGTCCCAATGGAAAGCAGAGAGGAGAGAAGGGAAGATGTGTCTGGTGGCTGAATGACATAACACATGGCAGAAAGGGTGAGGATGTTGGGGTGGTAGTTAAGAATCCTATCCTTGATGCACATGGGTGTGAAGGGTGCCAGGGCAAATGTGGGGGTAATGAAGGATATGCAGGTGAGGGCCAAGTTGATGGTAGTGGAGGGGAAGCCACATTTTTCAAAGGAGGACATCTCTATGATCTGACATGGAAGGCCTCGCCCTGTGATGGAGAAATTAAGGAATGGAATCCTTACAGGAGACAGGGTGTGAAGAGGCGGCTGTGGGAGTTGGAGTTGTAAAAGCAGTCAGTCAAGTATCTCATGAAGTGGAGACAGACATCAAGAAAAGGGAAAGAGATAGACCAAGTGAATTTAAGGATGGAATGGAAGTCAGCAGCAAAGTGGATAAACTCAAAGAGCTCATTGTTGGTGTATGAAGGCAGCACCAAAGTAGTCATCAATGTAGTGAATGAAGAGTTGATGAGCCTTGCCTGTGTAGGCCTGTAGAATGGACCAATCCAGGTTGCCAACAAAAAGGCTTGAAGAATGTGGGATGAGTCAAAGGAGACAGATGACAGTTTGTACAGCAACCCATCCAAACACAAATAGGCACAAATCCCATTGTTCCAAAATCTAGTAGTTCCTAATGTAAGTCATTGATCGGATTGGGCTGAGTCAGAATGGAAAGATTTTGGCTCAAGGGACTTCAGTAAATAAGGGTTCAGGTGGTGGTACAGGACTTGAAGTAAGAGCCACCCTTTTTGAGGAACAAAAAGGATTCAGCAGGTAGGCACAGGTAAGGGTAGGTTTTAGATACATTTTTTCTCTAGTCATAAACAGTGGGAATGGCAGTCAAGGTAAAGGAATGGTCCTCTTGCAGAATGTGGGCTGCAGGGAAGCCAGCAGTATTCCCGGCGACTTCATTTGCAAGAAGGGCATATGGCTGCAGCTCCCAGTTAAGAAATTGGAGCTGGATGAACTCCAGATCATTTGGAAGGCTGAGGGGGTGATAAGACAAGAATTAGAAAGCAGGAGTGTAGATGGTTGACAGTCAGGAGGGGGAAAGGGAATAGGCAGGTAGAGTAGGGAACCCCTTATAGCCATTGCCCTCAATAACAAGTTCAGGCATTCCCCAGGTTATGAACGAGTTCCGTTACCTGGGTCTGTCCATAAGCTGGATATGGTGAAACAGGTATTGACAGTTCTTATTTAGCATTCATGAGGTAACATTATAGGCAAATACAAATTGGGGCACAGCCCGTTTGTAAGTATGAGTTATTTGTAACCTGGATGCTTGTTACCCAGGGACTGTCTGTGTACCATTTTGGGTATTTTTGGAGGGGGAAACCTACCAAGGAAAGGCCACACCAATCAGGTTTCTGGCATGGAGTCTGATCCTGTGGCTAAGAAGGGAAGGGAGAAGAAGAGGCAAACTGTGGTGATAGGGGATTCCATAGTTATGGGGAAAGATAGGAGGCTCTGTGGAGGAGATTGAATATCCTGGATGGACGTTGCCTCCCTGGTGCCATGGTCCAAGGTAACTCGGATCAAGTTCACAGCATTCTCAGGAAGAAAGGTGAGCAGCCAGATATTGTGGGTAGGAACGGGGAGGAGGTCCTGCAAGGAGAGTTCAGGGAGTTAGGCACTAGGTTAAAGGTCAGGACCTTCAGGGTTGTGATCTCAGGATTACTACTCATGTCACGTGCTAGTGAGGTTAGAAATAGGAGGATAATGCAGTTTAACATGTGGCTAAAGACATGGTGCAGGAGGGAGGGCTTCAGGTTTTTGGATCATTGGGCTCTCTTCCGGGGAAAGTGGGACCTGTTCCAACAGGATAGTTTGCAACTGAACTGGAGGGGAACTAATATCCTTGCGGAACGTTCACTAGTGCTGCTCCAGTGGGTTTAAACTAGATTTGCAGGGAGATAGGAACCAGAGTGCTAGAGCAGATGGAAGGATGGAGGAGGGAAACAATGATGTGAAAATTGCATGCACCATTAGAAGTCAAAATGTCCTCGGGTGTTTCTATTTCAATATAAGGAATTTTGTAGGAAAGGCAGAAGAGCTTAGAGCATAGATTGGCACATGGAATTATGGCATTGTGGCTGTAATGTGCGTCGAAAGAACCAAAGACTTGTTGATCCAAACCAAGGCTTTTATTAACTAAAAGACTGGAGTGTATCACAAGTAGGTCGACCGGTCCAGAATGACCTGGTCTGGGTGGGAGCAATCCTTTAAGAGCTGTCAGTAGGTGTGGCTACACTCCCAGCCAATCACAGTCATCCTACACTACCATCTGTACATATGTACATATACACATTGGTGATAGAATCTGTACTATCACAGTTGCCATTAGTGAAACTAGGTTACAGGAGGGTCAGAGATGGGAGCTCAGTGTTCCATGCTTCTGTTGCTTTAGATGTGATAGAAAAAGAGGGTGGGGGGGGGTGTCAAGGAGAGGAGTGGCATTGCTTCTCAGGGAAAATACACAGCAATGCTCACGCAGGACAGACCAGAGGGTTCATCTACTGAGGCTATATAGGTGGAGTTAAGGAATAAGAAATGTATGACCACACTCATGGGGCTGCATTATACACCGATCAATAGTTAGTGAGAATAGGAGGATCAAATCTGTAGAGAGATAGCAGACAGCTGCAAGAAACAAAGTTGTGATAATAGGAGATTTTAATTTTCCACATATTGACTGGTACTCCCATACTGTAAAAGGGCTAGAGTTTGTTAAATGTGTTCAGGAAAGTTTTCTAAATCAAGATATAGAGGTACCAAATAGAGAGTGTGCAATACTGGATCTCCTGTTAGGGAATGTGACAGGACGGGTGACAGAACTATGTGTAGGTGAACATTATGGGTTCCAGTGATTAAAATGCCATTAGCGTAGAAGAATGAGGGGAGATTTGGTAGAGGTATTTAAAATTATGAGGGGGATAGACAGAGTAAATATAGGTAGGCTTTTTCCACTGCAGGTAGGTGAGATACAAACCAGAGGACATGGGTTAAGAATGAAAGAGGGATCTTCTTCACAGAGAGTTGTGGGATTGTGGAACGAGTTGCCACAATTTTAACATTTTAGAAGAATTTGGACAGGTACATGGATGGGAGAGGTATGGAAGGCCATCAAGGGTGCAGGACTAGGGAAAAAAATTGGTTCAGCACAGGCTCAAAGGGCTGAAGGGGCATGTTTCTGTGATGTAATGTTCCATGGTTCTATGATTTGTCCTAGAATCAGTACATCAAGCTGTTGAAGAGTGTACTTTTAAAAAAAAATGTTATTAGTGATTATTTACATTACTTTGAACTTGGTCTTCAAACAAGTTCATGGAAAGCTGGCACTGAAGTGACTTCCAAGATATTGGGTGGACATCAAATCATAAGGGAAGCCCTCATGCATGTCAGCAGGATGCATACATTTAGTTGATTTGCTGTTGTCCATCAAATAGCTGCCATGAATCTGAAACAGGAAATGCTCAATAGGTCGAGCAGCATTGATGGAGAGAGAAACATATGGTCATCAATTTTTCCAGCAATGTATTTTTATTTTTGTTTTAACCCATTATGCTGATGGTTTATGCCACATATGCAAATCACATTCCAGCCCAAATGAATTGTAGGAGGTCATGGGCATCAAAAGTGCTTTTAAAGTTGCTTGGGATCAGAATTCACTCTCTGATGGAAAGAAAGGAACACTGTAACTGCAACAGAAACTTTAAAAAAAACTATTTTTACAATAAATAAAATTTATAAATTACTCAAGTAGTTATAAAATCACTGTCATATAAACTTAGAAGTCAAACAATTGAAGCCAATGTATAAAACCAATTGTAGCATGTGTTCAGTTTTACTGTACCAGAAGCAACAATGACATTAAAAAAAGAAATAAATCAACACTATTGTTAATTTGCAGAAACTTAACATGCATTTAAAAAATATCGTCAGAATGGCATGTGACAAAATGAATAGGAATCATCTTTGAAACTTCTGTTTCTTTTTACACTTTTTGATGTCATACTCTTTGTGATCATCGGGTGGGTCTGGTACAACAAACCCATTGGTAAGTTGATAATACACTACAGTGGAGTCTGAGTCTACAGTAGCCAGGGTAAGTTCTTGTTCTCTTTGGTTACAGACATTCTCCATGATTCTTCTAATCCTAAACAAAAAATAACAAACATTACTATTTACACTAAAGAAATACACACACAAAAAAAAACACAAGAATGCCTTCATATTGTGATTTATTTTCAAAGTTTCAAATTTCTTGCCAAAAACCCAGGGGTACAGATTTCAAGAAATTAGGCTCACATCACTGATGAATACCAAGGTTCAAATTTCTCTTGACATGAGAAAGACTTATCAGGTGAAGAAACCTCCTGTCACCCAGCTGCCTATACAGAGATCAGATTACTTAATGGACTGCTAATTGGTTCTTCTGAGACTAATTGCAAGTTGATGAAAATGATAAGAAAAAAATCAACATCCTGTTCCGTGCCTGGATATGAAAGAGGACAGGTTTTGAAAGACTAGGTTTATAAGGAACTTGCATTTTACTGCAAAACTCAACTGCATGTGTCTCAACTAAAAGCATTCAAACCTAAATTAATAAGAAAATTTGCAAATTGCAACAGCACAGAATCACACCATTGCTTTTACATTAAATTTAGGGATGGTTGAGGAACTGGACAGTGTCAGAATTGGCACACAATTCTCACTAAGCTCATCCTTTTACTTGCAGGGATATTGGAAAATACAAGGGAATTTATTGTCAAGGTGAAGCTCAATATTTTTTATCAACTGATGTACAATTTAAGCCAGTGACGAGGTTTGAATACCAATAAAACCAGCAAGGTGATGACAACATCATCTAACAAAAAAGGACTTTCATGGACCTTCCCAACATATTCTTGGCATATTATACTCTGGTCTTAGCCCAGTAACCATGGTTTTACGCCAATCATTAATGATAAATTACTAAAACCCACTTAGGAAAGGTAATCAGCATGAAGCAGAAACTCAGCTGTTCAATCAGCTAAATAGTTCCAGCATTTTGTCCTGAAGTTTGTACTTTTAATTCTAGTTCCTTGTACACAGTTCAATGCTTTTTCCAGAACACTGTATTTAAGACAACTTTTTGAAATGATGCAGCAGGTGGCAGTTATGAGATAAGTAATTGGTCAAGCAGTGATTCAAACTGCTTTGGTACAGATTGAATGCTGTGCAAGGTTCACACAGTAACATGGGATTACTTTAAGCATAATTGCAAAGGAACATGACTGTTGTTAAAAAAAATGAGTGCATTTTGAATCCAGGTGCTACTCTTTATGCAAAGTACCTGAAGGGCCTTTTAGCTTTGCAACATCAGCCTCAGCAACTGCTCAAGAAGGAACTTTGCAATATGTCAACACAGGTCATATTCCAAATGTACACAGCTTTCAAAGTGACAGCTGTACTTCAACCAATAACCTGCAACGATTAAATCTTTCGTTCAAAGTTCTCATTTCATTGTAACCAAGAGAATGTAGTTCATTCTCTCAAGGCTGAATTCTCAATTAGAATGTTACATACTTTTGTCTATCATAAGGAAGACAGAGTCAAGTGCCCCTCACAGAAATGAGGCCCCAGCAGGGAACAAATTCACAACCCCTGACTTACAAGACCAGTCCTCTAACCACTGAGCCGACCAAGTTTTAACATTCCAAAACATTTTTAAAAATCAATTTGAATTAATTTTATTCAAATATTTTCTAGTTATATTTATACCTGCTGGAGAAATTCTGCCTAAGGATGGTTAAAATAAACAGACAAAATATAGACCTTCTTTCTGTTGTCCATGGCTCCATTATATTCCAAATTAAATGACTTCACTTGTGTGCACACCCCAATACATTGCTTAAGCCTCCTCTGCTTTTGTTTCCTGTTTCTCTATTAAGTCTTTTTTGGGGCTAGGTTTGACTTGCTAGGTTTTTTTCAGTAATTCACCATCACACAACAAAAGATGGAAAAAAATGGTAGCTGTTTGTACAGATATAAAAAAATAGATGTAGAAGTAGATCATCTGACCCAATGCGTCTCTCAGTCTCAGTGCAGCTTTCCTGTACCAAGCCCATATTCCCTGATTCCTTCATTATCTAAAAATCTATCTCTAATGTGAATATACTCAACAATTGGGAAACTTTAATGCCCTGAGGCAAAAAATTCTAAAAATGGACCAATGGTCAGTGAAGAAATTTCTTCTCATCTCTGAAATAAATGGCCGACCCCATTTGATGGCTGTGATCCCTGGTTCTCCACATCCTTGCCAGGGGAAATAAGAGGTCTACAAGATTATGAGAGGCATAGTTAGGGTGGACAGCCAACACCATCTTCCCAGGGTGACAGCAGCAAATACCAGAGGACATCTGAACAAGGTGAGGGGAGAAAAGTTTAGTGGAGATGCCAGAGGGAAGTTTTTTTTGGAAGGTAATGGAGGCTGGTACAATAGGAGCATTAAAACTGACCTTGTGCTGCTGACTGCTCGCCTTTAGGCTTCTGTACCCTTTTCCTGATGGTAGCAGAATGAAGAGGGCATGGCCTGGGTGGTGGGGGCCCTTGAGGATAGAGGCTGCTGTCATATACGTGTCTTTGATGGAATGGTCTGGTGCCCATGATGTCACAGACCGAGTTAACAATCCTCTGGAGTTTTTCTTTCCTCGAGCGCTGGCACCTCCATACCAGGCAGTGATGCAACCAGCCAGGATGCTCAGGCAGTGATGCAACCAGCCAGGATGCTCAGGCAGTGATGCAACCAGCCAGGATGCTCAGGCAGTGATGCAACCAGCCAGGATGCTCAGGCAGTGATGCAACCAGCCAGGATGCTCAGGCAGTGATGCAACCAGCCAGGATGCTCTCCAATGTACACCTGTAGAAATATTTGAGTCTTCTGTGACATATAGAATCTCTTCAAACAGCTCACAAAGTGTAGCCATTGGAGAGCCGTCTTCGTGATTGCATCGACATGGAGGCTCCAGGACGGATCTGCAGAAATGTTGACAACCAGGAATTTGAAGTTCTTGACCTTCTCCATTACTAGTCCCTCGATAAGGACTGGATCGTGTTCTCCTGACTTCCTCCTGAACTTCGCAATCATCTTCTTGGTTCTCCTAATAATGAGCGCGTGTTGGTGTGACACCATCAACTAGCTGATCTACCTTCCTCTCATAGGCTTCCTTATTGCCATTTGTGATTCTGCCGACAATGGTGGTGTCCCTATTGCACAGGAAAGTACAAGATTGTTTGGTGAAACAGTACAGCCTTCATTAAAGGTTTGCCCTGCACACATATGATAGTAGTCATCATTAACTCAATACAAAATGATTTCTAAAATAGATTCCCCATTTTTCTGCATAGTCAACACAAAGGAACTATAATTACATCAAACAATTTTACTTCCAAAATACACTGGGAATAAAATCTTTCCCAACTGCAAAGTGTTAAATTGTTCCATTATTATTCTCTGAGATTTTCAAGAGGACTACGTTTGGAAGACACAGAGAACCCCATCTTTTATAGCTCCATGGGATAAATCAAACTTTCCACTGTTTGAATGTACAAGAAAATGGCAAAACTTTTTGTTGCTCTCATTCAAATTTTCCTGCAAATATTTCCGATTTTATAAAATACACAAGAACTGCAGGTACAGGATCATAACAATTATATTTTTCTAGTGCAAGATACGTAGCATTCTGCTTACAAACAGTGTCACTATTGCTCTGGAGTCCATCAATCTTTCATCTAACAGAGCTAATATCACAAGGGCTTGCTTTCAGGAGTTAGACTGACCACAAACACCAGGAAGACATTAAAATAACAGAATGTTTAAAGCAAAGAGAAATGGCAAAAAAATAAATAAATGTTTTTTCTAACTTAAAGCAGACGCCTGAAAAGTTTTATTGAAGGACAAGCTGCCTAACTTTATGCAAACGAGAAATCCATGCAAATATTTTTCAATCAAACTCACATAGATTCAAAAAGAAATAAATTCACAAATATAATCTTAAAATAGTTTGAAGATAGAGGGAGATTTCTCCACTATTTTAAAGATATTTTTCCCATTATCAAAATCATGATACAAGTAGATCAGTGGTTCTCAACCTTTTCCTTTCCACTCGTGTCTTGGGTAAACTTATACCTCTCATTTTGTTCATTTTAGATTGGTCACAGTGTTTTAGCTACCGAAAGAAAATAGACACACACACCGAGAGCAGTTCAGTTTATACAAATGTTTATTACTAATTCAAAAGCTGATTTCACACTACAATATGCAAGCCCTTCCCAACTATACTTATCAACGCTTGGACTGGTCCCAACTGCCGAAGCGAGGCAACAACTGCACACTTGTAGTAGGTTGTCAGGGCGCTGGTAGCAGCTTCTCCACCTCCCCCGACCGGGACGTTGCTCGGACTCTGGCTGTTCTTCCTTCTTGACAAGGGGTGTTCCCACCCCTCGGAGAGTCTAAACTTCAGCAGCAGGACCACAGACTTTTATACCCCAAAAACAATTAATCATGCACCCACTCCCTCTAACATTTGTCAGTCAAAATCAAAGCTGAGCATACTATTCTACAATTTAGAAGATTAATTATTATGGAGCAGGATGCTATGATATCCTGGTTTATCTCGTAGATACAAGGACTCATTAAAACTTCTTGAGCAAGACAGGTTGTGACCAATACGTCAATTTCAGAGTGTCGTATTTGACAGCTGCTTTCCCTGGGCCTCACGGTGGAATTCCATTTCAAAGTGTATCTTCAGATAAGTCCCCATGGCTGAGTTTAATTACATCTGCTAGTTCTGAAAGTTAGGTGACCTGCGTGTGGACCCAGTGTCGTCAGTTCCACATAAGCAAAGAGCATCTGAGTACATGGTTTTAATCCTCCATTACAACTCGCATACCACTTTAAGTAATCCCTATGCCATCGGTGCTCTGTGATTAGTTACGGATTGCTTCAGGTGGTATGTGGGTGGGAGGGGAAGGTTAAAAATCACTGCTCTGGACCCAATTGTTACTAAAATATTTTGATTGAGAAAAATAGTCATTGGCCCATTTCCTTTGGAGTGATGAAACCATGCATATAACGAGTCAATGAAGTACGCTTAAAACAGTGGTTTTCAAACTTTTTCTTTCTACCCACATACCACCTTAAGCAATCCCTTTCTGATCACAGAGCACCGACAGCACAGAGAATACTTAAAGTCGTATGTGAATGTCAAGAAAAAAGTTGACAACCACTGAAGTAGATATCTGATTATTGTAAAATTGTTGTTTGAGAGATATCTCTGTACACACATTCATTGTTGTATTTTATAGGATTCAACAATGCTAGTGGGTCACAAAGGTGGCTTACTACCTGGGATGGGAAATAAATGCTGGCATTCTAGCAAACATAATAAATAAATAAAATATTCCAGCTACAGTAAATTGTTTTGCATGTCCAAGGGTTATGATAAATACTAAATAAATGCTCAAGGTGTCATTAAAATAAATAGCATAATTTAAAAAGTTAGATAAGCACATGAGCAAGAATCGAAGAATATGTTAGCATAGTTTGATAATGTGTAGTGCGAATGAAGCCCTAACCCTAACCCTAAATAAGCTATAGACTGGCTTGGATCAAATATTCTGTTCATTGTTATGAAACAAAAGCTTCCTGTTTGGTCTCTGTACAACAAGCCATAACTAGGCCTCACAAATCACTACAACTTTGATCAACATTGTGTAGCAGATATAATGTAAAAGGAGTCAGGTGGTCTTGCTAGAGAACTGTTAGCTTGACACATCAGTGCAGGAATAAAAAGATCAGAGATCTTGCTATCTTGGGATTCTTGTCAGATTGTTGAACGGGGTCAGGGAAGAAGAGTAAAAAAATAAAGATCAAGTACCAGAAATATTTTTAATTTTGTGATAAAGTTACCACAAAGTAACAACTGGCTTTGCCACAGTCAACACTTGAGCCACATTACTTGGCAACAACCAACTGAACCTTACTTTTCTAGGCCAAATTTAACTATTTCATAAAACTTATGGCCCAGTCTACAGATTTTGACCATTCTTGGTATTAACTAACTTAACAAAACAAAAAGAATAAACTGATATTAATGCAGTACATCCTTAAGCCATTCCAAAGTACTATTCATTTAATTATTTACTTGATTTGTTTAGACTCTATCATGCACAAGCATACAAATAATTTGTACCAAACAGGATTGTACAAATTAAATAAATGGTCAGATAATCTGCTTTGATGGCACTGTTGGGAAATATTAACTGAGACACTTACATTCCTTAGAATAATACTGGGGCATTTCAGTACACTGTTGCAATGGTAGGTAGAATATTGAGATGTAATGTCTTCTTCAAGGAAACATTTCCAGCAATGTATTGACAAATAAAGCTAACAGATTCCAATATGAACAATACCAAATGAATTAAAATATATTTAAGATCAAAAACCATACACATGGCAATATTTCACTGCCCATTTTTCCATCTGATAGATTGCCTTATTGTGAAGGGCACGGGAAAATCTACCAGCTAATATCTTCACATGGCATGACCCAATTTAGTCATATTCACCACACCACTCAGGACGTATCATGTTCCTTCGTCTTCTGCACAATTTCTATTTTCTTCAAGTTCAGAACAAATTCCCACTCTCTACCAGCACAACTGAACATTGCCACTAAATTTATCCCACTTTCAATCTTTCATCACCCAACTCAGGAGAAACCCATTATTTCGACCCAACTTAACTCCACCCTTTGTTCCATACTGTGGACTTAGGCCTGGTCTATCCTGACTTCCTCAACTGAAAGGATGTTAGGTCCTAGCCCACTGCCATTCTTCCAACACTGGTTCTTCTTTCCCTCAACTTCTTCAGACATTGCATCTGTACTTCCATGGTCCAGGGTAATCTTCTCCTCCATTCCTCTCTGATGCTCTCCATTCTCCTGCCATCACCAATTCAACTGTTCATCTTCCACACCAGATGGAATGGTTAGGGCTCCATTTTCTGATTTGCATGACCACAAACACTAGCATGGTTAAAAATCCCTATGTGCAATCCCACAAGATATTAGCATAACCTATTTTATTTTGTGTACAAAATTATCCTTCCCCAGTCGACAAACTATTCCAATCATTAAACAAAGTTCAAGTCACATATACAATATGCAGTGATGGAGGTTTTGAGAGCAGGGCAGTTGAGATACTTAGAAAAAATAATTAGACAGTACAAAAGTGCAGAGTCACAGAGAGAGAGATTAGATGGTAAGGAACAAAGGTGATACAATCTTATTGTTTTGGAGTTCATTCAGGAGTCTGATAACGACAGAATAGAAATTGTCCTTGAACCTGTTATCTAATACCTACAAATCTTCCTGACGGAAGGAGGATGAAGAGAGCGTAGCCAGGGTGGGAGGTGCTTCAATTTATCAGCTTCTTTTCTAAGGCATCAGGAGTTATAGATGGAGTCAATAGAGCAGTGCAGGTATGTGTGATGGCCTGAGCCATATTCCAAGCCCCCTGTGCAGTTGTTACACTCTGTAGTGATGTATCTTGATACTGTCAATATAGAAGTGAAAGAATGCAGATGAAGTGCCAAATTTCCTCAGACTTCTGAGGAAATAAATGCACATACACTTGCATCATTGTATCAACATGAGTGGGCCAGGCCAAAACTTGACAAGACTCTTCATGAGAAACTGCTGAACCAAAAATTGGGTTTGGAATTCTCAGAATGGAAAAGGGGGTGTTAGAAGAAGCACAATGCAGAGTCACATCTATCAAACTGAGAAATGTTATATTTATTTTATTAGCAAAACCATCCTGAAAAAAAAAACTTTTTAGTGCCAACTTTACATTCCTGGAACCAAAATGTAACCTCCTGATGCAGGTTACAGAACTCTCCAAAAATCTACACCATATAATGGTCTGTTTTGTGGTGCATGACAAACACAGCTTGATGGAATAAAAAATAAACCTGCTTTACCACCGTTTCAAACATATATTTGCCAAATCTGGGCACACAGCCAATGTAAATTAATAACCTGCTGTTTCCTTAGGGAAAGAGAGAAAATGTCCATTCAGCCACGTGATTTTTATCGCAGAGCGACCTGGATTAACAGGAAAAACTTCACGCCTGAAGGAATCTTTCCTGCCTCATTAGTTTGATGGTTTTGAAAATAATCAAATGGTTAGTGATCATGTTCTTATCAAAGTAAACATGCATTAAACAGTTATTAAACACAATGAAATTCCCAGACATTCCCTTTGTAGTTGCATCTGTATGTACAAGGATAGGGAGTGGATTCTTCAAGGTACAGCTGTTGGTGTGAGGGAAAGAGGAGGTCCAGTGGAGTTTGAAGGAGTTAAAGTTCTTTTTTACTGAGATATCAGTATAGCGTTACTAAAAAGGCATAAAGAATTTGACCCAGTCAAGAAGCTCCTGAGCAAAAGAGAATTAATTTTACACTGCTCCATCCAGTGACCTAGAAAGTGATGTTGTCTGGAGGAGGGGGGGAAGAACTTTTTTTAGAGAGCCCATGGACGTAATGAGGTATATAAATAGCTCAATCGCTTCCCAGGATAGTCCCTGAGGAAAGCCACCAGGAGAAAGTTAAAGGAGGACCTGACTGTAAATACTGTAGGTATAACAAAAAAACAATGATTATTGTACTTTGCTTACTGTTACAAGATCAAACCAGCAACCACAAAGAAGACATATCACACAGGGGTAAAGATGAACAATTACTTTATTAACAAAAATTCACCTTCAAACTTTAATTCAAAATCCCCCCCTTTTATAACAATGCCCACTGGTTAATATGCAAATTTCTATAACAGTGTAACACTAATAAATTCCCCAGCCTAAATATAACATATGTAATTAAAGTCTAAGTTATATTTCCAACCAGCCCACAGAAAAATTTAGTCACAAAACACACAAGACTCACAAAACTTCGATCTCAACTGAAGCAAAGATCATAAACAAAATTCAGTTTGTTTGGTAAACTGAAGCCAAAAGATCTTTGAGAGAGAGAGAACAAAATTCGAAGTTGTCTTCTTGTGTTGCTTGCAGAGAGAGGAACAATGGCTTGGTCTGGATCCTTCTGGCTGCCTTCAGAATGTTCATCCCTTTTAAAATGCCCAACATTCTAAACTGCCTCCTAGACAATGACTCTGCTTGGGCCTCCTTCCACTTCACAGCCACACCCAGTGGTGGTTTGTCTTCCAAGTCCAGAAATTTCTAGATAATTTTCTGCACATGCCCAGTCCGTCTCCCACTCTCTAAGCAGTCCACCTTCACCTTGGCTCTTAAATGCAAACTGTCACTTTCCAACACAAAACCACACAACACATAGGCCAATACACAACACACAACTCTGTAACATTACCATTAATATAAAAACTAAATAAGAATTTTTTGAGAGCTCTGGGGTTAGGGAGGCTGTAAAGTGGCTAGATGGGTGCAATGAGCATGCTGTAGGATATGAAGGGAGATGGCTCCAAGGTTTTGTGGGTTGGAGCCAGGGAGAGGGTGCTATTTGTTTTTTTTGTCTTTTTAAGAATTGTTGGAGAAAAGATGTAAATATGTGCTACGTGACCATGGAGAAGAACAACATGCACATCAAAGCCTTAGAAAATTATACTGGTTTATTGCCCTGGCCATTGCGCTTAGGGTTCCAAATATATTTGACAGTGTACCATTACGAGTCTTCCCATTTGGTCTATGACTGTGTCTTCCATCCTTACTGGAACATTTTTCCCTATTAAAATGGCTTCTCCCCTACCCTTGGAGTTAAAGGAGGATGCTATCACATGTCCTATCCAACCCCAGGCACTGATGTCAGGGCCCTGCATCATCAGGGTGTCGGTTTGGGATCAGCCAGCATTCCCGCCAGAGTTCCCCATCTTTCCGCGGAGGTCAGCTGGGATGACGGCCAGTGTCACCCCCAGGTCTGCACGGTCGCTACATTTGTTGGCCATTTTGAAGGCCGCTCCATGTCTCCGTGCATGGGCCAATACATAAAGATAATATGTTGTTTGTTTGTTTTTTTGTTACCTTATGTTTTAGATTTCCAGAATTTATTTTGAATGTGGTCAGCAGAGCTAAAAGGATGAACATCATGGACTAGGTGAGGTGCAAATGTTTTGAGAGAGATAAGGGGAGGGAATCTCGAGAAAGAAAACTAGGGGAATGGATTAAATGGGGTGGTGAAGAGGAAGAGTCTTTGCATATGTTTAAAACAAGTGGATGTAGCTTTTTTACAAGAGACCCATCTTACAAGTAACAAACATCAAAAATTAAAAAGGGGTTGGATAGGACATGTGATTGGATAGGACATGTGATAGCGTCCTCCTTTAACTCCAAGTCTAGGGGAGAAGCCATTTTAATAGGGAAAAATATTCCAGTAAGGATGGAAGACACAATCATAGACCAAATGGGAAGACTCGTAATGGTGCACTGTCCAATATATTTGGAACCCTGGACACTAATGAACATATACACTGCGCATTTTGATGATGAAAACTTTATACAAAATGTATTTTTAAACTTGACAGAAGGGCAGAAAAATGTCTTATTTGGAGGGGATTTTAATTTTTGTCTGGATCCAGTATTGGATAAATCTGCGAAAACTCTAGCTCCCATGAAAGAGGAAGAATACAGAACGCTAATAAATAAAAAGCTCAAGTACAACACCATGCAAACATACAAAATGTAAAAAGTGATATTGAGATCCAAACAAAGGTATAATACGAGCTGGGCAAAAGAACCCATAAGGTACTGTCTTGGCAGCTGGGGCGGAGGAAACTGCAAGAACAACTAATGCAAGCCAAAAAAAGAGGAAGACATTATCTCTGATAAACCAAAGAAATAATCAAGCATTTAGGCAGAGCTTTATGGAATTATATAAATCTGAATCAACGGGGGATTTCAATAAAATGGAAGAAGTTCTAGTCTAATTTGGAATTATCAAATTAAGAGCCGAGGAACGGAAAGGATTAGATACTCCCTTCTCCGAGGAAGAAATAGAAAAAGTATCGAGCTCGCTACAAACCAACGAGTCTCTGGGAGAGGACAGCCTCCCCGCAGAATTCTATAAAGAATTTAAGGACCTTTTGATACCATTGTTCATGGACATCGTGGAACAGGCTGCCGAGACCCATACTCTTTCAGAAACTTTTTCAATGGTAATAATTACAGAAATTCCAAAAAAGGATAAGGACTCACTAAAGCCGTCTTCCTATAGACCAATCTCACTTCTGAACATGGATTATAAAATAATAGCCAAGTCTCTGGCAAACAGTTTGGCTAAATATTTGCCAAAGTTAATAAATCCAGATCAAGTAGGGTTCTTGTAGAAAAGACAGTCAGCAGACACCATAAGTAGGCTACTTAATATATCTAGAACACCCAAGTATAGCCATGGCACTAGACATGGAAAAAGCTTTTGATATACTGGAGTGGGATTTCTTGATTAAAGTGTTGGAGAAATTCGGTTTGGGACAATCATTCATAAATTGGCTCAAGGTATTACACCATAAACCTAAAGGCAAGATTGTTACCCATGAGCAAATTCTTCAGCTTTTCCACTGACTAGGTCTCGCAGACAGGACTTTCTGTTGTCCGCAGCTCCATTTATCTTAGCAATTGAACCATTAGTGAAAGCCATTTGCTGGGATCCAACCATTAAGGGATTTAGAGTGGGCAAGGAAGAACACAAAATCAACTTATTTGCGGATGATGTGTTAATATACTTGACAGAATCAGTAGGGTGATTGACCAGATTACAGACTGTACTGGAGGATTATTGTAAAATCTCGGGATACAAAATCAATTATGGTAAGAGTGAAATAATGCCACTAACAAAAGGGGATTATGAGGAATATCAATGAGAGAAAATTTAAGTGGCCACGAAAGGATATTAAGTATCTGGGGAGAAGGGTGGACAAAAATCTACAAAATGTATAAAAACTTAATTATCTTCCCCTGCTTAGAAAAACTGAGGAGGACCTACACAGATGGACAAACCTGCCCATAACGTTGGAGGGCAGGGTTAACTGCATTAAAATGAATGTGATTCCAAGGCTACAATATCTTTTTCAATCTTTGCCCATGCCATTACCCCAGAGTTTCTTTAAGACACTTAACGGATGTGGCAGACAGTTTCTTTGGAGGAATAAGGTAGCCAGAGTCTCCATGGAGAAATTGACTTGGGAATGAAGCTCCCAGACTGCAAAATATTGGGTATCCTAGTCAAAGTTTATTGCATCATTTTTTGAGGAGGGCAGTATACCCTCTTGGGCACAAATTGGCCCACACACGGTAGAGAAGAAGATAGCAGAAGAACATATATAAATGGGATACTAATTAATAATTTAAAAAAACAGACAGCTCTATATTAAAGCACATAATTCAAATGTGGTAAAAGATAAAACCAGATTATCTGGATAACAGTAGGGCTGTTGCCCAAAATGCCCCTCACCCAGAATCAATTAATTCCTATGACCATGGGTAAAAAGATGGGAGCAGCAATACCTCTGAACAGAAAGCCTTGTAAAAAGCCAGGAAATCACAGGAAAACCTCTACCCACCATCAAAAAAGTCTATGAAGATTGCTGGTGTTGGAGACCAGCAGCAATCTTCAAGCATCCACAATGCCCAGGACATGCTCCGTTCACGCTACTGCCATCAGGAAAGAAGTATAGGTGCCACAAGATGTCCCTCCAAGAACAATTAAATTTAAATTTAGACATACAGGATAGTAGCAGGCCATTTTAGCCCAGAACCCTGTGCCATTTGTTACAGAATGAGTTCATAAAATTATGATAAAATACATCTTAAAAGGGGTAAAATTGTGAAATTTAGTTGTCAAATCACATTTCACAAAAAAAAACTCAAGTGCCATGCAGTAGATTTCATTCCGCCAACTGATTTGCTGAGACAAAGGGAGTATACTTTTGAGAGTTTTACAAATAGGTGTTAATGGATCAGCGGGTTTGTACAGGGCCAGGCTCAAGAACTGAACATCTTTTGCTAGTAAGACTGGTGCCAGAAGTTTAAATTGCTGGTTGAAGGTTGCTGTTCCAAGGAGGGGGAGGGGGGGGCTCATGTGGTTTTGCCAACAGAGAGAAAAGATTCATTCTTGTGGGGAGAGAGAGACTGAGAGATTCAACAGTTGGTGTTGAAGACTGCAAGTTTGCAGACCTGCCATAAGACTGCATTTCAAGATAGGTTTTAAGCCTATTATAAATCTTTCTAGTCAATTGCAGAGGCTGTGGCTGTTTAATGTGTTTCTCCTGAAACAGGGGAAAAAAGAACTCTTTGTGTAACCTGGAAGAAGAGATTATCTTTTGGAAAAACCCAAGAGGAGGCAAGTTTCTTGGGCATGACGCTTCAGTCCCTCATCGAATAAGATCAGTTTGTGTGTGTCCAATGAACATCTCTCTGAAACCAACAAAGATCTTGAGTGGTAATAACTTAAGTTGAAGCACCAGAGCCTGGTGAAGATAGTAAATGTTTAATTCTGTGCACAGTATGGAAGATTGCCTGATACCAGTGAACCTGGAGAAGTGAAAAGTTTATGATTGGGCAGTGAAAAAGAACTTTCTTGAACATATACACGTGTGTTTAGAATTAGAAGGGGGTTAAGTTACATTAAGAGTAAGAAGTTAAATACTGATTTTATTATTATGTATTAAGAAAATTAAACCATTTTTGTTTAAGTAGCCATTCTCCTGGTGAATTTCTATTGCTTCTGGTTTTTGAATCCTTTGGGCTCATAACACACCCAATTAATCTACAATGAATGTTTCAATAGTTGGATGAAACTGGAGCCCCTGGGGAAAACCCTTGCAGACACAGGGAGAAAGTACCAACCCCTTACAGAGAGTGCAGGATTCGAATCCCGGTCCAAATTGCTGGTCCTATAACAGTGCTGCGCTAACTGCTATACCATCCACCCCACCACTCCACCACCAGACCCCTAAACAATACTCAGAGACTCACTTAAGGACTCTTACTTTGTATTTTATTTATTGTTGAATATTTTTGTCTTTGCATTTGCACCATTTCTCTTTTGTATACATATATTTATCTTGAATACAGTTTACAATACCGATAAATAGAAATTCTGCCTGGCCTCAGAGATATATGTGATGTCACGTCCGCACTGTGATAAACTTGAACTTAATGTCTCAATTCACATGAAAGGAACAAAATACATCAGGAACAAAAACAGGATCAACAAGAATTACTGTGAAGCTACCAATATGACACAAAAATCTATCTGATATTCTTTGTGGAAGAAAATCCAATTACCTGACTTGTCCTGTCCTCAGTGTGACACCAGAATGCGATTGACTCTTATTAGTTATGGAAATAGCTTCATAAGGCTCTTGATTTAGAAAGAACATGTGTGGATAATAAATGCTAATCTTGTCACAGATGTCTCCATCACATGAATAAATGTAACCAAGCAACTAAAAAAAAGGGCCATGTCATGTATGGAAATAAAGGGGCAGAAAAGCAAAGCTCAATTTATTCCACTGGTTCACATTTTTCTTGATTGCCAGACTACTTAGAAAATTTAAAACAAATTCTCTTCTTTTCAGGCACCCAGTTTCAACCAAGTACATTCTTAAGGAGGCAATGAAAAAGAATGAGACAAGAGGATGTAAAAATTACTGTTCACTCCCTCTCCCATTGTCTTGAAAATTCAGTATCCCCTTTCCAAAGGATACATCTTTACATCTGTAAGTAAACTCAAAAGTCACAACACCAGAGTTAAGAGAAAGAGAATTCTAAGTAATGACAGCTAGTAAAACAAAATGCTCATGTTGTACAATTTTGAGCTGAAAGGTCTCTTTCTGTGCTGTTTAACTCTATCATTTAAAAAAAATGCTGAGAGATTTTCCAGTATTTTGTCTCAAGAATGTGCTTGCTTAGCATCTAACCTTGTTATTTGGTAAACCATATGTGCCATTCAGAGCCAGCTCTTCAGCGCTTGACGTCCTGCTTTGCGGAAACTGCCAAAATGTTTGGCCTGGAAGTCAGCCTGAAGAAAACTGAGGTCCTCCATCAGCCAGCTCCCCACCATGACTACCAGCCCCCCCACATCTCCATCGGGCACACAAAACTCAAAACGGTCAACCAGTTTACCTATCTCGGCTGCACCATTTCATCAGATGCAAGGATCGACAATGAGATAGACAACAGACTCGCCAAGGCAAATAGCGCCTTTGGAAGACTACACAAAAGAGTCTGGAAAAACAACCAACTGAAAAACCTCACAAAGATAAGCGTATACAGAGCCGTTGTCATACCCACACTCCTGTTCGGCTCCGAATCATGGGTCCTCTACCGGCACCACCTACGGCTCCTAGAACGCTTCCACCAGCGTTGTCTCCGCTCCATCCTCAACATCCATTGGAGCGCTCACACCCCTAACGTCGAGGTACTCGAGATGGCAGAGGTCGACAGCATCGAGTCCACGCTGCTGAAGATCCAGCTGCGCTGGATGGGTCACGTCTCCAGAATGGAGGACCATCGCCTTCCCAAGATCGTATTATATGGCGAGCTCTCCACTGGCCACCGTGACAGAGGTGCACCAAAGAAAAGGTACAAGGACTGCCTAAAGAAATCTCTTGGTGCCTGCCACATTGACCACCGCCAGTGGGCTGATAACGCCTCAAACCGTGCATCTTGGCGCCTCACAGTTTGGCGGGCAGCAGCCTCCTTTGAAGAAGACCGCAGAGCCCACCTCACTGACAAAAGGCAAAGGAGGAAAAACCCAACACCCAACCCCAACCAACCAATTTTCCCTTGCAACCGCTGCAATCGTGTCTGCCTGTCCCGCATCGGACTGGTCAGCCACAAACGAGCCTGCAGCTGACGTGGACTTTTTACCCCCTCCATAAATCTTCGTCCGCGAAGCCAAGCCAAAGAAAAAAAAAAAATGTGCCTCAGGTACCTCTGGGTTTAGAGTCAGAAAGAAAAATCAGGGAGAACATAAAAATCAACTTCCTTAGGTTGAACAGTGCTGGGGGTTTAGTGGAGTTTGTTGCAAATAAGCAACCAGCACATTCCCACCTTCACCTTGCATTAGGAAGTGCACCTGCTATTCTTATGAGATAATTATACCAAAGTGCAATATGAGTGGGATCCAACATCAAAACTCCTACACAGGCTTAATACGCAAATAAATGTATTAACCATGCTCAATTGAAGAGAAAAAAAAAGTGCTGTTACTTTAGCGCTCTGCTGGTGCGGACTGGGGAAGATCAGGGAGTGAAGGCACAGGACACCACTGAAGGATCCTACCACACAGTCTGACTGCCGACAGCTCAAACAGGCTTTAAATGGCCTGTATAAGGAGCCAACGGTGTTTTATTTAAAATCCTGCAAATGCAGGGTCTGGGCCCAAGATTGCAGAGAGTGCGTACAGCAACTGCCTCGAGAGGTTGCATATTCTGGGAAAGGAGCAAACTACCACAGGGCACCAGTAATGGGGAGACCACTCCCCCACCTTCATTGCGAATTAGCACAGAGAACCCCGGGTACTGACTACAGCAGTGGACCAGCGAGGCTGGCATAGGGAAAGAAGTGCTCCCAAAGGTTTCTCAGGGCTGATGGAATACCAGATCACGACTGAAGGAGCAGGTATGACCTACAGAAAGCCATCTCCCAGGCAAAGTGCAGTTTCTGGGCGAAAATGGAAACCATGAAGGATACCCAAAAGCTGTGGCATAACCTGCTAAAAAAACAAATCTGATGCAGTAGGAGACAAGAAAGCTAAATGAACTCAATGCTTTCTACACCTGATTCGACCACAAGAACAAGAAAGGACCATCATTGCAATCCCCCATCTCCCCTGATGACCCTGCCTGTCCATATCTAAGCTGCCTTCAGGACGAAAACATCCAGTCCGGATGGAGTACCCAGCTGGGCATTAAGAATCTATGCTGACCAACAGATATGTTCAACATCTTATTCTGGCAGGATATGGTACCCATCTATTTCAAACAGGCCTCAATTGTACCAGTCTCCAAGTATGTGTTAAGCTGCCAAAATGACTATCGACCAGTAACACTCAAATCAACGGAAATTAAGTGTTTTGAAAGGCTGGTGTTGAAGCATATCAGTTCCTGTCTGAGCAGTGACATTAATCTATTCCAGTTCGTCTATCGTAGCAACAGGTTACAGCGTATGCCATCTTACTGGCTCTAAAGCCCTGGAACACATGCACAGCAAGGATGGTCTTTATTGACTAAAGTTCGGCATTTAACACCATCACCACCTCGAAACTCAAACCTGGGACTCAACACTCCACTGTGTACATGGATCCCGGATTTCCTCACCTTCAGACCACAGTCAGTGAGAATTGGTAAGAACACCTCCTCTACAATCTCCATCAGTACCAGAGCACCACAGATCTACGTTCTTAGTTCCCTGCTCGACTCACCATAGCACAAAAACAGGCCTATTCAGGCCTTCAAAGCTACGCCAAACCACTTTTTTGTCTAATCCCACTGACCTGCATCAGTCCATAACCCTCTATATCTCTCCCATCCAAGTACCTGCCTAAATTCTTCTTAAATGTTAAAATTGAACTTGCATTCACCACCTCAACTGGCAGCTCTTTCCACACTCTGGCAGCTCGTTCCACACTCTGTGTGAAGAAGTTCCCCTCACATTCCCCCTAAACTCTTCTGGTTCGTATCTCATCTACTCTTAGTGGAAACAGCCTATCTATATCTACTTTATTACCCTCATAATTTTAAATACCTCCATCAAATCTCCCCTCATTCTTCTATGCTCGAGGGAATAAAGTCCTAACCTGTTTAACCTTTCCTTATAACTCAGTTCCTGAAGTCCAGACAAAATCCTAGTAAATCTTCTCTGCATTCTTTCTATCTTATTGATATCTTTCCTGTAGTTAAGTGACCAAAACTGCACACAATACTCCAAATTTGGCCTGACCAATGTCTTATACAACTTTACCATAACATCCCAACTCCAGCATTCACTGCAGCAGTTTCCAATAAACTGAAAACTGATCAACCGAAATTTCAGATATCCGAAAGTTTTATTTGGATAAGACAAGATGCCACAATTGGAAAAAAGTGAAAAATAAATTTACCCACCATGCTCAAGTGGGGCTACAGGGAATCAATTTTACAAAAGAGACATTTGTTCATAGGTTACACATTGAAGGAAAGAATAGCACTAATTATTTATTTATAAATTGTATTTGTGATAAATTGCATTGTGGCATTCTCAGAATTTGAATTAAATACCACACTCTCTCCCCACTGGCCTGTCCGAGCCACACAAATATCCCTTCAGCAGGATCGTTAAAATTCTGCTGGAGAACAATCCCTGTGCAAGCTTCTACCACTTACAGATGAGGTGAGACCTTGAGCTCCTGGGCAGGAGCAGTGACCTTAGGCTCCCAGGCAGGACTGGCAATGGTGGAGGGGTAGTGTTGGGGATCAGCAACTGCTGATACAAGTATTCTCCTAATGCTACTGGGCTGCTTTAGAGAAAATTCCTGAAGAATCTGCTTAACTGAGATATGTCCAGTCCCAAGCATTTTGGATAATCAGAAACGTACTGTACTTTGATTTATGTATGCCTAAGTTCTCTTTACAACCTTATCCATCTGTGACACCACTTTCAAGGAATTATGCATCTTCATTCCCAGGTCCCTCTGTTCTACTGCACTCCTCAGTGCCCTACCATTCACCATGTACGACCTTTCTTGGTTTGTCATTCCAAAATGCAACACCTCATATTTGTCTGTATTAAATTCCATTTGCCACTTTTAGCCCATTTTTCTAGATCCCTCTTCAAGCTTTGAAAACCTTCTTCACTGTCCATAGTGCCTCCAGTCTTAGTGTCATCTGCGAACTTGCTAATCCATTTTACCATATTATCATCCATATTAATGACAAACAATAATGGTCCCTGAGGCAAAACAGCAGTCACAGGCCTCCAGTCTTAGAAACAATTATCCACTGCTACTCGCTGGGCTCTCCAGTCCATGCATTGTCGAATCCAGTCCACTACATCACCATGAATACTAGTAATCTCCTCAAAAAACTCTAAGATTAGTCAAACATGACCTAGCCATTTTGACTATCTCTAATCAGTTTCTGGCTATTGTTACGAACTAACCCTTGTAAATTTTGTTTGGGTATAAAATAACACAGGAACAGCAATTAAAAACTCACCAGACAATGGAAAATCTAAAATAAAAGTCCTTCCATTAAACCATTAATAATATAATGCCTCTTACCCATCTTTAACTTAACTTTAAACTCAACTCCACTATCATAAATTTTGTGTGTGTATTTGTATTTAAGTCCCACTCTGAAAAGTTTATCTTTAAAAATTCCGTATCATTTTAGTCTTGCTTGAAGGTCTTAAATGCTCAGTTCAAAAATAATTATAAAGTGCTTTTAAACATTATATTTTCGGGCCTCTTCACTCACAACGTGGTTATTTTCTTCCATGATGAATTCACAAACCAGACAAAGGTTAAACGAAGTGGTCATACAAAAATAGATCCAGTAGAAATTTGTCCTCATTTCCAAAGAGAGAGCAAAGTGGTCTTCCTCATTTCAAAAGCCACTGATTCTGTGTTCCCCTTTCCCCAGGAGAAACACACAATAGCACCAATTCTGGTTACTGTAATTCAACGCTGTCTTTCACAAGGTTTCAACCCCTGTGCGTCACAGAGTTTTGAATTCTGTAAACTGCCAGCTGAACTCTTCCAAAAACTGAACTCAAATGTCTGAATACAGTAATATATTTCTTAAAATCATGTGATTTTTACATCATCGCCAAGGTGAGTCCAAATTCTTAGAAACATCATGACCATCAGTTTTATTTCTACCAAAATTCTGTTCCTTTTTCAAAACCATTTCATATCCATAACAACCTCTGACCTCATCTCTGTTCAAGAGGCTTAAATGGCTTTGATTAAAAACAGATGTCTTCCCCAGCAGTTCTTGAATAATTAAGACTCACGAAATCCATTAGCTCTGTCTGTCCAAGACATGTCGACTCCGAGAATGAATACTCTTCTCAGAAAACAATGGTTCTCTATAAATGTGCTCTAACCTGTGTGTAACCCTGTACTAACCCACAGCTAACTAAGAATGCAAATACATTATTTCAGCTACAATTTATTTTAATAAGACATTTTTATAAAAGAAATATAGTTCAACATTAGAGGGTAACATAAATCCATTACATTATCCAAATAATTGTACATCTGATCTATTAGAACACCTTCCAATAATTTACATTCTTCTGACTTGAGGCTCACCAGTCTATAATTTCAGGGTTATCTTTGGAGCCTTTTTTTAAAAACAGAACAATGTGACCTACCCTCAAATCCTCTGGCACCACACCTGTGGCTAAGGACATTTTAAATATTTCTGCCAGAGCCCCTGCAATTTCTACACTAGTCTCCCTCAAAGTCTGAGAGAATATCTTGTCAGGCCCTGGGGATTCATCCACCCTTATTTGCTTTAAAGCAGCAAGCACTTCCTCTTCTTTAATCTGTTCAGCTTCCATGACCTCACTGCTTGTTTTCCTTACTTCCTGTGACAGGAACATACAAACTCTGTTCTCTCAAAATTTTACCTCTGAAGGTGTCTTCTATTTACCTCGCACATCCTTGCCAGAAAACAATCCACACATTCTAGATCTTTTCTTATTTCCTCAAAATTGGCCTTTCTCTAATTTAGAATCTCAACTCAAGGCCCAGACCTATCCTTCTCCATAATTAACATGAAACTAATGGCTTTATGATCACTGGATCCAAAACGTACACCTACACATATTTCTGTCAATTGTCCTATCTCATTCACTAATGTGAGATCTAGTATTGCAATCTCTCTAGTTGGTACCTCAATATATTGATTTAGAAAACTTTGCTGAACACATTTGACAAACTCCAAGCCATCCAGCCCTTTTACAGTTTGGGAGTGCAAATCAGTATGTTTAAAGTTAAAATCTCCTACTATCATGATTCCTGCAGCTGTCTGCTATCTCTCTACAGATTTCCTCCTCCAATTGTTGTTGACTATTGAACAGTCTATACAGCCCAATGAGGGTGGTCAAACCCTTCCTGTTCCTCAATTCCACCCTTATAGCCTCAGTAGACATGCCTACCGGTCTGTCCTGCCTGGGAACAATTGTGATATTTTCCCTGACAAGCAATGCCATTTCTCTCTTTTCATCTCTTCCCCCATTCTATCGCATCTGAAACAGCAGAAGCCCGGAACATTGAGCTGCCAGTCCTGCCCCTCCTTCAACCAAGTTTCACTAATGGCCACAATGTCATAATTCTACGTGCCAATCTATACTAAGCTCCTCTGCCTTTCCTGCAATATTCCTTGCTCTGAAATAGATGCTCCTGAGAACATTTCCACCACGTACCACCCATTGACTTTAATGCCACGTGCCATATTCACATCATACATTTCCTCCTCCACTCTATCTGCTCTGGCACTCTGGGTTCCATCCCCCTGCAAATCTAGTTTAACCACCTCCCCCCCCCCCCCCCCCCCAGAGCAGCACTAAGAAACCTTCCAACAAGGATATTAGTCCCCCTCCAGTTCAGATGCAAACCATGCAAACTGTCCCGTTGGAACGGATCCCTGGAAGAGAACTCAATGATCCCTCCCTTCTGCACCATGTGGTCCTTCTTCATCTTGGTTACATAACTTATTATTTGCCCTCTAATGAACGCTTTCATTGCATCCCATAGTATAAACTTATCTTTCACTGATTCCGTATTTATTTCAAAATACATTTTAATTTGTCTTTCAATTAATTCTCTAAAATCCTGCCTTTTAAGTAACATGGAGTTTAATCTCCATCTATACATTCTTGGAGGGATGTCCTCTAACTTTTTTGTCAATATTAAGGGTGAATGGCCCGATAATATTCTAGCTTTATATTCTGTTTTTCTTACTCTATCTTGCATATGAGCTGATAACAAAAATAGGTCTATTCTTGAGTATGTTTTATGTCTAGCTGAGTAATATGAATATTCCTTTTCATTTGGGTGTTGTTTCCTCCATATATCCAAAAGTTGCATTTCTTCCATCGATTTAATTATAAATTTGGTTACTTTGTTCTTTCTGTTAATTTTTTCCCCAGTTTTGTCCATATTTGAATCCAAATTCAGGTTGAAATCCCCTCCTATTAATATGTTCCCTTGCGTATCTGCTATCTTCAAAAAAATATCTTGCATAAACTTTTGATCTTCTTCGTTAGGTGAATATACATTGAGTAGATTCCAAAACTCCAAATATATCTGACATTTTATCATTACATATCTCCCTGCTGGATCTATTATTTCCTCTTCTATTTTAATTGGCACATTTTTACTAATTAATATAGCTACTCCTCTTGCTTTTGAATTATACGACGCTGCTGTTATGTGTCCTACCCAATCTCTCTTTAATTTCTTGTGCTCCAATTCAGTTAAATGTGTTTCTTGCACAAATGCTATATCAATTTTTTCTTTTTTTCAGTAAATTTAGCAGTTTCTTCCTTTTAATTTGGTTATGTATTCCGTTAATATTTAAAGTCATATAGTTCAGCGTAGCCATTTTATACTTTGTTTATCTTCCCTTTCCGTTTCTCCATCATCACCTTTCCTTCTTATCCATTTCTACTTTCTTGTTTTGAACACTTTATAAGACAACATTTCTAAAACATCAAACATTTTCCTTATTCTCCTATTTAAAACTTCTTTAACCCCATTCTCCCCTCCCCCTCCTGAGTTGCCCTTTATCCCTTGTCGGACAACCACATCTCCCCTCTCCATTTGGATTTGCGAATTCACTCGCAAACGTCAGCTGATTTTGCAGTGTCCGTAACTCCTCCCCACCCAGCCCCCCCCCCAGAAAAGATTTCAATTTTCATATGTAACAAAGGTCACTCTTTTAATTCCCTCCTTATTCCCTCTATTCCATTTCCCTCCCTTATTAATTCTTGTCTATACTCTATATATTTTCCTCTAAATACGGATACATTCATGTATGCACACTATATATATATATATATATATATATACACACACACACATATATATATATATATACCCCTTTACACACATACATATAGATCGTGGTCATTTTTACTCTTATTACATGTCTTCATCTCTCTGCTTGTTTTGTAGTTGTTCTGCAAATTTCCTTGCTTCCTCTGGATCCGAGAATAGTCTGTTTTGTTGCCCTGGAATAACTATTTTAAGTACCGCTGGGTACCTTAACATAAACTTATATCCTTTTTTCCATAAGATCGTTTTCGCTGTATTGAACTCTTTCCTCTTCTTCAGGAGTTCAAAACTTATGTCTGGATAGAAAAAAAATTTTTGAACTTTATATTCCAGTGGCTTTTTGTCCTCTCTTACTTTCTTCATTGCTTTCTCCAATATATTTTCTCTTGTTGTATATCTTAAGAACTTCACTAAAATGGATCTTGGTTTTTGCTGCGGTTGTGGCTTCGGGGCTAAAGTTCTATGTGCCCTCTCTATTTCCATTTCTTCCTGTAATTCTGGTCTTCCCAGGACCTTGGGGATCCAATCTTTTATAAATTCTCTCATATTCTTGCCTTCTTCATCTTCCTTAAGGCCCACTATCTTTATATTATTTCTTCTATTATAGTTTTCTATTATATCTATCTTCTGAGCTAACAGCTCCTGTGTCTGTAACTTTTTTATTAGATTCTTCTAATTTCTCTTTTAAGTCTTCTACTTCCATATCTACAAATGTTTCTCGTTTTTCCATATTTTCCACTCTTTTTCCTAACTCTGATATGGCCATTTCCATTTTATTCATTTTTTCTTCTGCGTTCTTAATTCTTCTTTTTATCTCATTAAATTCTTATAATTGCCATTTTTTCACTGACTCCATATATTCTTTAAAAAAAGATACATCCATTGTCTTGCTTTTCTCTTCTTCCACTTCTTTCTGTTCTTCTTCTTCCTCTGGATTGACCATCTGTTGTTTCCTTGTTTTCTTTTTACCCTCTTCTTTCTTGTTGTCGTTATTGTCTGTGTTCTGCACCTGCTGTGTTGCAGGTGTCTCTCTCAGCTGTGGAGATCGACTCCGCAGCTGTTCCCCCCTCCCGACAGTGTGTTTTTTTTCATGCGCGGTTGCGCACTTTTACTCGGCTCTGCGAGCCATTTTTGTAGTCCCGAGCCCGGGACTTTCACTGACCTGCGGGAGCGGGCTTCTCTCTCTGCGGTGGGCCTCTTCGTACAGGTAACATTTCTTCTTCTTCCGACGTCTTTCCTTCTTCTTTTCTTCCCGTTGTTTTTGGTTTTTCTTTCTTCGCTGCCATTTTCTCCACACTTTTACTTTCACTTTGTTTTGGTTTTTAAGTTTGTGCCTTTGCTTTTTCTCTATCTTTTTTTAACTTTTCTGAAGAGGGCTGGAGTTCCGCTACCGGCCACTACTCCATCACGTGACTCCTCCTTTCTGCACCATGTGTAAGCTGCATTATCCTCCTATTCTAACCTCACTAGCATGTGGCATGGGTAACTATCCCAAGATCACAACCCTGGAGGTCCTTCAACCTTGCACATAACTCCATGAACTCTCTTTGCAGGACCTCCAAAGTCTTCCTACCCACATCATTGGTCACAACATGAAACATAACATCCAGCTGCTCACCCTCCCTCTTGCAAATGCCGTGAACTTGATCTGATCAAGGACCCTCCAGGATACTCGATCTCTTCCACAGAATCTCTTTTATTACATGACAATAAACAAATAGTAGTAGCATAGTGATGTCTGAAAATCATGGCAGCTTGTGCAATATCAGAAGTGAATTCAGGGACAGCATAAAATGAACTTCATCAGTTTCAATGTGTGAATTAGCTTGAATTGCTCATGCATTACATACCTTCATCTCAACCTAAAATTCCACATAAAAATGCGAGAAGCTGATGTCAGGGTAAAATTTCATAGAAAGAACATACAAATACAAAATGATCTCTATAATCGGAACTAGTTGCTCAAGTATCTTCATTCTACTCCCCAAAGACAAACCATTCACACTGTGCGATATTACAGCAGTAAATCAACTTCTCCTTGATCAGCTACTTGATTCAAACTAGTTGAGCAAATTTTCCCTTGCCAAGCCATTTTTTTCCTGAACCAGCAGTTTCACCTATTTTTATTACATCATTTTCCAAGTCTAATGAAGTCAAGTGGCATGATTCATAATTCTGCTTTGAAGTGGAGGACACAAGTAGCACCAACCAGTGAAATGGAATCACCTTAGCAACTGCAGAACCTCTGGCATATAAAGTCCATGAAGGTCAAGTAGAGATTTCATCATTTATGAACGCAGTGAAACTGCTCTAGTTCATTAAAGGTTTTTACTTTTCCTCCAATAAAATATGTAGATGATACAACTGTAGTTGGCCTCATCAGCAACAATGATGAGTCACATCACAGAGAGGTTGAAAAGTTCGCAAAATTGTGCGAGAAGAACAACACGAATTTCAATGCGGACAAGGCGAAGAAGGTGATTGTCGACTTCAGGAAGACAAAAGTCGACCATCCTCTGCTACACATCAAAGGTTCCATTGTGGAAAGAGTTGAAAGCACAAAGTTCCTTGGTGTGAATACAAGAGCTGACCTATCATTGACTCACAGCACTTCCTCGTTAGTCAGAAAGGTATAGCAGCACCTATACTTCCGAAGGAAGCTGAAGAGGGTGAAACTACTGCCCTCCCTCGCCAATCTTCACAACATTTTAAAGGAGCACAACTGAGAGTGTCCTGTTTGGCTGCAACAATGTGTGGTGTGGTATCTGCAAAGCATCAGATCAGAAGTCCATACAAAGGATCATTAAAACAACTGAGAGATCATTAGAATCTTCCTTTCCTCTATACACTACATTTACAGGGGGTGCTGTCTAAATAGGGCTCAAGGAATAATACAAGACCCTTTCCACCAGTTCACAGCATCTTCAATCCACTTCATTAAGGTAGCACAGGAGCATCAATATCAGGGCTGCCAGGTTGGGGATTAGCTTCTTCCAACAGTCTCTGAGACTGATGAAGAGTATCCTGTAACAATGATAATCATCTCAAAAATTTATAAAATAAATTAGATTATTTATGTAATCTTTATCTACTGTGTATTGTGTGTTCTTGTGCATGCATCATGGTCTGGAAAGACGCTGGTTCGTCACATTGTACATGTATAATCAAGTAATTACAAACTTGAAATGTTTCAAATCCTGGTTCATTCTCCCAAAAAAATCCAGGCAAGAAATTGTCACATAGATTGACCATTTTAGGAGAACAAGTTGTGCAATGAGTAAAGTCGCTGCCTCACAGTGAAGGAGACGTGGTTTCATTCTGACCTTAGTTTTATGACCATGTGGATTCCCTCTGGGTACTCCCATTTCATCCCATAGGCATGCAAGGTGGTAGGTTAATTGGTCACTGTAAATTGCCCTTTGTGTGTGGGTCAATGTCAGAATCTGGGGGTGGGGGAGGGGAGATGACAAGAAAATGAGGAGAAAATAAATTCACCAGTAGTGCAAATGTGTCATTGATGATTGGCATTGACCCAGATAAACCAGGGAACCTGCTTCCACATTGTGACATTCGATGATTCTCATTATTATTATCATCCAATTGTACAAGTACAACGGAACCAAAAAGTGTTCTTCAGTCATCAGTGCAATAACAGGCAAGCACATTTATAGACATAGCACACAGATTTACAAGCGATTTATATACAGTACATATATCTTATTGTTCAATAAATAGTAGAGTCTCAGAGAGTTTTTATGAAGCAGTTCATAAGGGGTTTGTGATACCGTTTTGATATTTTAAAATGTCAACAAGGAAACTTGGAAAATGCTGTTGAACTGCAAAGATAAAATACCTTGTGGTGTCAGATGCACAATTGAATTTGTAACAAAGTGAGTTATGGAGAACTTCCTTTTAGCTCTGATAAAATATCAATCTGAAATATTATGTTGGCTTTTTCAATCCAAAGATGGATTTCTGTTCTATTAATATTAAAATACAAAGTATCACAGAATAGTTCTTCTTTTCTTCCCCCCCCCCCCCCCCCATCACCTCCAAATGAGATTCGCTAATTTCCTACACACCAAGGGCAACATCTTACCTCTCATGACTCAGTGACATATGAACAGGCAATGGAAGCACCACTTTCACCTCTTTCCGTTCTCCAGGACACCCAAGTAGATAGACCAACTGAAGCTCTTTTGATCCCTTGCAAGTCACATCTTTCCAATTCCTGGCTTCAAAAACAAAACAAGGGGATGTGTTAACTACCAAATAAGAACAGGAAACATCTCTTCAAAAGGGGAAATATTAATAAAATAATTTTCTACTTTTTGTATACAGTACAATCATTAAAATCAGCTGGTGTATTTAAGCTTTCATCGACATTCATACTGCATCTCAAATCTTGGAAAGGACCTTGCATTGCAACTTAAGTAATTTCACCAGGAGCTATTGCAGTAGGGGTTGAGGGGAGTGGGTTTGAGATTTCTTGCTGCAGGAATAAAGACAAGTGGCTTCATTACATCATGTAAATTGTATCCATTATATAGCAAAAAGAGTGTTAACAGTGGAGGGAGTGAATATTTCAGACCATGAATGGTGATCGTGCATATAGTCCTGTCCTCAGCAATGCAGTTGTACTCAATAAATCCAGCAATCAAGGCAAAGAGAATTCCATCACACTATGCTATACACCCTTTGAAGAGAGGAAAACATTGGAAAGTCAGTTGGTGAGTCTCATGCCATAGAACTGAAGCTCTTTTAATATCTTGTAAGATACATCTTTTCAAATCATGTAAAAAGTAGGAAATGATTGAACTTAAGATGTGTTACTGTACAATGATCATCTCCTTTACTTTAAAGGTGGCATGTTCATCAATAGTCCATAAGGGTAAAGTCTAACATTGCAGAAGCTGTAAATACAAACCAAACAGAAAACGCTGGAAGAATTTAGCATGTCAGGTAGTGTCTGTGGATAGTGAGGCAATCAGATTTTTAGGTCAATGTCCATTCGCCACAACTGGAATAGTGAGAAAGCTTGTGCATTTTGGGAGGCAAAAGCAAGGAAAGGAGGGAACAAAGATGTCAAGCAAACTGCTGCTTTAAATTCAAATAATTAGATTTTGATACCATCTTGATCAGCTCCTTGGGTTATGTTTTAGTACTGTAATGATTGATAACATTCAAACACTATTTTCATGTGAGCTACAAATTCATCAAGAGGAGCTATTCCCAACTATCTTTGAATTCAATGTTATTAAGATTCTTAATAAGGGAGGCACGTTTGATGTAGCTTTTAGCGTAATCCTTTACAGTGCCAGCAATGGGGACTGGGATAGAATCCCATGTTGTCTGTAAGGAATTTGAACGTTCTCCCCGTACCTGCATGGGTTTTCCCCGGGTGCTCTGGTTTCCTCACACATTTCAAAATGTACTGGTGGTGTAGATTAACAAGAGTAAATTGGGTGGCATGGACTTGTGGGCCGAAATGCTGCATGTCTAAATTTTTTTTAAAAATTAATGTGAGGGATGTAGTTATTGCAACAAAAAAAATATGAAGAGCCGCCAGAAGTGAATTCAAGGAAAGTATCCGGTCAGGACTGAGTAGTACCAGGTCAAGTAGTGAAAACCTGGGCTGACCAGTTTACCAATGTACCATGTTTTTATGCATATAACACACGCATCATATGCATACTTTACAAACTGGGGTACCCTCCCCTCTCTCCCCACTGCATTATATGCCCGTACGCACTATACGGGAACATTTTTACATGTTGAAAGAACAACCACAATTATTCACGGGCGTGAGAAGTCAAACCAGCAATTTATAGCAAGTGTCTGTCCCGCATCGGACTTGTCAGCCACAAACGAGCCTGCAGCTGACGTGGACTTTTACCCCCTCCATAAATCTTCGTCCGCGAAGCCAAGCCAAAGAAAGAAAGGAATATTAGTGAATGTGAGAAAGCAGCAATGAAAGAATGCACACAATTAATAGGGGCCGGGGGAAAGACGTGCCAGCAATTTATAATGAGTGTGGGAATATTATAGTGAGTATGAGAATAGCTGCAATGAAAGAATGGGCACAATTTATAGCAGCCATAGGAAAGACACAATTTATAGAGAGCATGGGAATATTATAGCGAGCATGGGAATAATAGCAGTACTGAAAGAATGGGCACAATTTATAACGGGTGTGGGAAATTTTGATTTTGGGAATATCTTTTTGTACTGAATGCCATGGTATTCCTATAAACAGGACATTCTGGCTAGGGCGCTGCACCTCATCAATAATTGGCCAGACCCATCCCTGAGGGAGGAATTTAACAAATCAAGTGACTCTGAATTGACACCTCTGGGAGAAGTTAATTGTGGGAGATTATCTGTGGCATGTACTGATATATGCTTTGTCTCATGTTCCATTTAAATGCAAATTGATTTTGTCAGTTGGAATTTGGAAAACTATACCTGCGCGTTATATGCGCGTGTGTGCATTACATGATATTTTTTTTAAAAACGCAATTTATGATTTTCTGCACATTATGTGCGTGGGTGTGTTACGTGCGTTAAAATATGGTATTCGCAGATAACTTCAATACCTCACTCTGGCAGGGTGTAGTACCCATCTATTTCACACAATCATACCTATACCCAAGAATGTGGTAATCCTGCCTAAATAGCACTAACTGGCATTAATGCATAGTAACGGCTGTTTGAGCAGGTGACATGGATCTGTTTCAATTTGCCCACTGCAGGAACAGGTCTCTGGTAGATGCCATCTCAATGGCTCTATTTAGAGCCCTGGCCTAGGCTTATGACCTGAGGGGGTGGGGGGGGGGAAGAGTAATTGCCCTCCCAAATTTGGACAAATACGTGGGGAAAATTTGGCCAAAGCAATGGGAGAGAGAGAAAAAAACAGGCAAAGAAAGCAAAAAGATAAACAAATTAACAATAACAGCAGCCCTACTCCACCAAGCCCCACCCCTGGGCATCTTCAGTGCTGCAGATCTCACCTCCAACCAGGGCTCTGGACATGGGATGCAGTCTCCTCTGGGAGCTGGCTCGTTGCTGGGCAAAGGCACCCAGCATCAGTGTTTAGGCCTTGTGACATCAGCACGAATATGCCAGGGCTGGCCTTCATGTGAGATGAGATGCGAGGTGGCCCGGGAGCAGTGCGGACCTCGTGTAAAATATCGGGCGAGTCAACTCTTCTGCCCCCTTTACCAAAGACCCCATACACCCATAAGCCCTGGAACATCTGGACAGCAAAGACGCATATATCAAAATGCTCTTTATTGATTACAGTTCCTTATTCAACACCATCATCCTCTCAAAACTGATCAACAAACTCCAAGACCTGGGGCTCAATACCCCATTGTGCAATTAGATCCTAGATTTCCTCACCTCCAGACCACAATTAATAAGAACATCTCCTCCACAATCTCCATCAGTTATGAAGTATCATAGGGGTGTGTTCTTGGTCCCTGGCTTTTCACCCATAACTGTGTGGCTCAGTACAACTGTAACACCATCTACAAATTTGCTGATAATACCATGGTAATGGGTTGTATTAAAAGGGGATGATGAGTTAGGAGAGGGGATGAAAACTTGGCTGAATGGTGTATTATCAACAATCTCGCACTCAAGTCATGTTGTGTATCTTTAGGAGGGGAAAACCAGTGATCATTGGTGAGAGTGAGCAAATTTAAATTCCTGGGAGTCATCATCTCAAAGGATCTTTCTTGGACTCAACACATGACTGCCATCATGAAGAAAGCACGTCAGCACCTCTACTTTCTCAGGAGTTTGTGGAGGTTTGATATGACATTGAAAACCTTAGCAAACTTCTACAGATGTATATTGGAAAGTGCGCTGCCCAACTGCATCACAGCCTGATATGGGGGCACCGAAACCTCTTGAGCAGAAACCCCCGTAAAAGGTCGTGGACACAGCGCAATATATCACAAACAAAACTTTCCCACAATCAAGAAAATCGACATGGAAGAATGCAGTGGGAAAGCAGCAGAAATCATCAAGGATACACACCACCCAGGACTTACTCTGTTCCCACTGCTGCCATCAGAAAAGATTTACAAGTGCCACAAGACTCGTATCATCAGGTTCAGAAACAGTTGCTATCCTTTCTCTATCAGACTCCTAAACAACAAAGTCAATCAGAGACTGCTCTGCAAAAATGGGCTAATGAATACGCCCGACCGCCTCGCTCCTAGCCCCTAGCCGTCCTTCACCCCATTGCCCCCAGCTGGCCATCGCACCCCCATTTTTCCCACCCCCCAAATCTAACTCCCTACGAGCAGGGGTGCAGTGCTGCCAAGCCCAGAGTTCACCAGAGCACCGCATCAGTTTGCAGCAATGGCTCAATGCAGGAGCAATGGCTGTCCTTACCCATAATCCCCCATACTGCTGGAATCATTCTGCTAGAGCCTAGGATATGCAGAGTGGTTCTAGCTGCATGGGGGATTATGGGTAAAGAAGACAGTCATTGCTCCCACATTGAGCTAGCTGCTGGTGCTTCTCTCCCACCAGGTGCTCGGGGCCAAGAGTTCACCTATCTGTGGGGGGGGAGGGGGGGTGGTGGGAAGGAAGGGGGTGGCGCGATGGGTGACGACCTACCCCCACCTCAAACATCCAGCCTCTGAAATCACTGTAACTCCAGTGTAAACACCCTGCCACTCTGGAGGTAAGTATGCAAATTTATTACCGGAATTTGTCATTATTTATGTGTAAAAATCATTAAAGTATTACTGGAAGCTTCAGCAGGTCAGACATCTTCAGTCAGTATTTCAGGTCTGAACTCTACCAAAACCAGATCTGCTCATCAATGGATGCTGTCTGACCTGTTGAGTTCCTCCAGCAATTCTTTGTTTAAATAGATAAACCTGGCAGGTAAAGAAAGGATTAACCAGCTCATATTTGTCACAGAATTGTTTCAGTTGTAACATTTATTGGACTGGATAAACACACTGAACTTATTTTAATCACACCTTCATTTGCAATCCAATATTTTCAGCTCAGAAACCTCATGTAATTAATTTCATTTTCACTCCCACTGACTGGTACATCTAATACACAACACCTGATGCCAATTATAAAATAATCTGTATTATTCCCAACATTGTTAGATTAACTGCAAATAATGATGTTTGCTGTTTACTCTCATCCACCACCCCAACCCCACTTGAGATGAAACTGTAAAGGTAAAAACAAAAACTACATTTACCATCAGTGACCATACCCGAGCAGAACACTATTTGGCAATGCAGGTACTCCCCGACATGCGACTTATGTCCATCTGCACGTATGACCAAATTTTTAAAAAAAGAAAATGTATGTGGTTTATGTTGTATTTAATGAACTATAGCAGGGATACCAGGCACGTAAGAGCCAAAACATGTGTATTTACCTTTTTAGTCGGCATCCCAGGATCCATAGTCTGGCTGCGGACACTTTGATTCCTTTGGTTGGCGTGTGTGCGGTGGTTCATGTATTGGAGTTCAGTTGCCACATGCGCGAGCATGCAAATTCGATATTGTCAGGGCGCTTAACTCAAGCACATGCACCAATCGAACTCCAATACACGAACCCACTGCATATGCGCCAACTGAAGGATCGCACACAGGAATCAAGAGGACTACACCCACCCTATGGACTCCTGCACATTTTGGCTCTTATATGCCCTGTTATAGTTTGTCAAATACAACAGTTGATTAAAAAGTTTGCTTTAAGACTTCAGTATTCTACACGTGCAGGTAAAATTCTGACTTATGTCCATTTGAAGATATGACCGATCCTTTGGTCCTAAATATGGTTGTAAGTCGGGGAGTACCTGTATGACAATCAGTTTCAGTATCTTTAGTTGGGATACTGCTCCTTTGAAACCACTTAATCACTACAAGTCCTGCTTAAGGATTCTCCTTATAACCCACACTTTTTAATAAATATTTTCTTTGGTTCAGCCTCTTGTATATTTCTGATGAAATGCTGCATCATTTTTTTCTACATTCAGAGCTGTCAAACCAAAACTTCTGAGAATTTTTATCATTAAAAGGCATGCTATATGTTAACTTCACTGTGGCTTTATTGAATACCTACACCAATCTTCAAAATAAAAATAATGGGCCAAAATATAGTTTCACCATTTTTTAAATCCAAGCCAAATCAATGAGCTGCAAGTCTGTGCCAATAAGATGGAAGGCATCTGGAGAAGTGATGTGGACTGAATCAATGCTGTTCAAATCAATGCTAATCTGAAATACAAGATTAAAACAAGAATTGTACACAAATGAAACAAGAAAGTCTGCAGATGCTGTGATTGTAGTAATACACAAAAAAATGCTGGAGAAACTCAACGGGTCCTGCAGCATGCAGAGCCAAAAATATATTAATCAACACTTTGGGCACAAGCTCATTACCAAAAGCAAAAAGCAGGCAGGTGGGGGAGAAGGAAAGCCGGGGGGGGGTGGGGGGGGGGGGGGGGGAACCGTAGGCGGTCTTCCTATGTTCCTATGACATGGATACGAGGGCAGGAAAGAAAAATTGAGAATTGATTTGGGGGAGGGGGTCATTCAGTGAATGTAGAGCTGGAGGAAAGGAGACAAAGTGATAAGGAAAGAGAGAGAGAAAGAGACAAGCTAATGAAAACCGGAGAAGTCTATGTTAATGTCATCTAGTTGGCAGGGGCCCAGATGGGATGCGAGGTGTTGTTCCTCCAATTTATGAGTGGTCAAAGTCAGGCAGCACATGACACCATAGACAGACATGTCAGCATGAGAATGGGGCAGGCAATGGGAATGAGGCAAGCAATTGAAATGGGTGGCCACTGGGGGATGTCCACTATTACAGCAGTCAAAGTGAAGGTACTCAACGAAGCCATCTCTCCAAATTGTACATAATTTGGTCATTATTATCACCAAAAAGATAAAATAGTTGGTTAGCAAATGGAAGTACAAATGAGTTGAAGGTGCAGTTGTGATGCATTGTTGCATGCAAGTTTTTGCATTAGACTTTGTCTTAACGGAGGTCATTGTTTCATACCTTTGGATTTCAATCTAAAAATCATTCAACAACGCACAACTGGCTTCTCAGCTGCTGCCTCCATCTCTTCATTTGCATTGCAATCTTTCCCACTTTTTTCATAGATAGCTTTGCTCTGGCCTTTCCTCTGCAGTGGAACAGCGTTGCATTCTGCGATTGCATGGCACAAAACACTCAGCTACATTCGCATCAAAAGTCACTTTCAGGTTGAATTGCCTGGAGAATGTGGCTCCGCAGCAGGCTGAAAGTGTCTGTGAAAAGATGTTCAGTTGGCAGCACTGAAGGAGGTGTTCTGCCATTTTTAAGGTCTGAAGTGGGTAGAGGGGCCACAGAGCAAACGCCGGCTTGAGTCTGGGCAGGGGCAGCAGTCTGACAGCTCGCCTCCCCACTGCCTGAAGCCCCCCGGCGTGGGACTACAGGGCTGAGGTGGCTGACGGGGGAGTACAGGGCTGGGGCGGCCGGTGGAGGAGTACGGAGCTATCCCTGAGAATCTTGACTTATCAAAAGTTCTCACCTTTTAAATTTAGCAGGATTTTGTGCGCATGCGTAAGCCACGTAGTCCCCCGCCGGCCGCCCCAGCCCTGTAGTGCCACGTAGGGGGAATGTCAGGCAGTGGGGAGGGTAGGTTTCGACAGCAGGGAGGGTAGGTTTCGGCAGTGTGTCTCCAGCTGACTGTCAACAGCCTGTCCGCTGCAAGGCACCTGAAAGCTGCTAGCAGCTTTGCCTGAACTGCTTTCAGGTGCAACGGGGGATTCTTGGAGCAGGATATTATACCTATAGAAGAAGGGCTAGGTAGGTAAATCTCCTGGCTGGGTTCTCCACTTTCAGGTGGCCACCTGACAGCCACATAGGAGTACAATAGGCTACTTTACAGTTGGGTATTGTGGCCACCTGAAAGTGGCTAAAAATGAGTGCCTTTTTCAGAAACCAGTCAGGAAGATTCAGATGCATCAGTAAATGGAGAGTGAATGCAGACAACTAATACGACTAAAATCTAGTTTAAAAACCAAAATAATTTGGATATATTCTTACCTTCAAGAAGGTCAAGGAAAACCAGAAATGCAGTATATACTTGTGCACCATCTCCGATGTTTAATGCCATCATCTCTGCATACTGAAAATAAAACCATGATTGAAAAAATCTTACACTTCAATCCAGCTTGCGTCATCTCTTTAAAATTTATTTTTTATGAAACAATAGGGGATACAAAAACAAAATATGATCAAAAATGACAATATGAAAAAACACATCTGAATGAAATATCAAGATGCACAATTTACCTTCCTGAATTAAAAATCTTCCAGGATGTTGGTCATTCCATAACATAACACCAGGAGATTATAGTCATACAAATTTGTTTCCAATTCTGCCCAATATAACTGGAAGTATCCTTTTCCATTACATCTGGCTTGCTTTTACTCTAACCACTTCAAACTATCTGGACAGACATATTCTTTCTGTACTTATGTAATAAATTAACTCCAACCACCTGTATAAGTCTTTAGTAAGAGCATTTGTTAAATGTTGGATTTAGTTCTGGTCATTCTGCTAAAGGAAGATTACTAAATTGGAAAGGGTGCAAAAAAATTCACAAGAATTTTCGCAGGACCAGAAAGCTTGAGAGACTGGAAATAAGCCAAAAGCGTTTTCCTGGAGCACAGGTTGCAGCCTGGCCTTATTGAGGTGCACAAAAATCATGATTACAACTAAATAGCCTTTTATCTCAGGGAGAGGAAAGAGATTTAAAAGCAACCTGAGAGGCAACCTTTTCACTCAAAGGGTACTGAGTTTCTGGTATAAGTTGTTAGCAGAGGTTGTAGAGGCAGAGCCATATTCAACATTTAAAAGACATTTTGTTGGGTGCATGAATAAGAAAGAATCAGAGGGATGTGAGTTATATAAAAGCAAAAGTGTCTAGCTCAGGTAGACAACTTGGTCAGCATAAATGAAACTAAACAGCCTGCCACTGTGCTGTGCAACTCACAACAGTAAAGTTGAATACAACTTTAGTAATTCTTGATAGTTTGACATTTTCTTGTCAAATTGGAGAATCTTCCCCAACCCTTTCCATCATATCATCTTTCCAGCCCTACTCCCCTGCTGACTGATGAAAACTGCTAACCAAGTAAACTTAATTAATGGCTCAATTATTTCTTTTGGTTCCAAAATTATTCTGATCAGTGGCCAGACAAAGAATCAAGCTACATAGAGACTATAACAGGTTTACAGCAAAATTGAAATTGAAAAACTGCTTAGGCCATGAATATCGACCAGATTATTTCCTTTACAATAGACAAAAGAAACTACAGATGCAAGATGCAGGAACCTTGAACAAACAACAATGCTGTGGGTTAGAAATGGGGCAGTCAATGTTTTTAGGATCAAGACTGTTTTTCAGATGGGAAGGGGTGAGAGCAAATATACAAAGGTGGAGAAGGGAAAACGAGGAAGGAGCCAAAAGGTATCAGGATACTTGACAGATGAAAATTAAAGATATGGAGTAGGGAGACATTCAAAGGTGAAAACCTTCATGGGGGGGGGGGGGGGGGGGTGGAGGGGAGGATGAACAAAAAATGAGCACAGCTATGGGCAAGGAGAATGGGAACATGTGAATGACAGATTGAAGCAGTGGAACCGGATTGTAGTGGCGGGAGTGGATGGGGGGGTGTGTGGTTACCTGAAATTGTACAATTCAAGAGAGAAGCACCAAAACTTCAGATGCTGGAATCTCAAGCAGACAAATCATAATGAAGTACACACTATATGAAAATTATGTTCAGCAGAGAAAGCAAGAAACAGCAAGTAAGAAAGTGACTTTCAAAACAAAATTATGCAAATACATGGTGCAATTTTCACAACAAAGGATACAGAACTATGAAGATTGCTGTATCAAATATCAAAGGGTCAGGGTGACTTGTTCAGTGTTGTATGACAATTACGCATTTGTTTTAATATTTGCTTCCCTCACTCTATAATTAACACCCAAAGGTGTGCCATAGAGGGAATGAGGAGTGATACAGTGAGGGCAGGGGGAGGGAGAGAGGGTACGGACAGGGGCAGGAGGAGTGGGGAGGGAAGGAGGTCGGGGGAGGGAGTGAGGTCAGGTGAGAGAGGGGGAGGGAGCTGGTGTTACAAAGGAGGGTGGGTTGGGGGGGTCAGATGACATGAGAAGGGCGGGCGTTCAAGGCAAGGGGCAGGAGGGGGAGGGGGAGGGAGGAGGGTAGGGGGGGAGGGGGAGGGGGGGAGGGGGGGGAGGGGGGGAGGGGGGGAGGGGGGGGAGGGGGGGAGGGAGAGGGGAGAGGGGAGAGGGGGGGGAGGGAGGTAGGGAGGAGGGAGTGAGGTCAGGTGAGAGAGGGGGAGGGAGCTGGTGTCACAAAGGAGGGTGGGTTGGGGGGGTCAGATGACATGAGAAGGGCGGGCGTTCAAGGCCAGGGGAGGGGGGGAGGGGGAGGGGGAGGGGGGGAGGGGGAGGGGGGGAGGGGGAGGGGGAGGGGGGGAGGGGGAGGGGGGGAGGGGGGGAGGGGGAGGGGGGGAAGGGGAGAGGGGGGGAGGGGAGAGGGGGGGAGGGGAGAGGGGGGGAGGGGAGAGGGGGGGAGGGGAGAGGGGGGGAGGGGAGAGGGGGGGAGGGGAGAGGGGGGGAGGGAGGTAGGGAGGAGGGAGTGAGGTCAGGTGAGAGAGGGGGAGGGAGCTGGTGTCACAAAGGAGGGTGGGTTGGGGGGGTCAGATGACATGAGAAGGGCGGGCGTTCAAGGCAAGGGGCAGGGGAGGGGGGGGAGAATAATCCTGTCAGTGGCGGGTGGAGGGGGTGTGGTTGAAGGTGCACGTCGGGACGGTTTGAGGAAACATCCGTGCTTGGGTCCGTCGCCCCACCTTGGGGTGACGCAGAAGCCCCGCCGAGGACTCCGTCTCCTCTGCCGCCTCACCACTCGCCAAAGCCTCCATGCTTGGTTCACCAGCCGCTTCACTCCGCCGGTGTCACGTCGGCACTGGCCCGGCCGCGGAACGTGGTGTCTGGGTGATGGTTCCGCCCATTAAGTTCCGCCAGCTCCTCCTTCCTCAGTCCTCTGGATCAGGGTGCCCACCTGAGAAACACCCAGTCATTGCTGCCGCCGAACTCTTTTTCTCCTCGGGTTTTGTGAGTGTTTTTGTTTCTCCATTTTGATGAATAAACCAAAATTTCGAGGTGGACGTCATCATACAAATGTGTGACAAATGCTTAATAGTTTTACTTTGCTCAGAAAGGCTCACATTTTTATTCCTACATTAATTGAACATTGAATTTATCCAACCTCATGGTGCCCAAAATGCATCTTCAACCTTTAAACTTCTTTGCTAATTAGTAATTTCATATTTCCACATCCCACCTCCCCATCAACAACTATGACAATGGAGCTTGCACTTATTTGCTTTAGGTTTAGCTTTGGTTCAGTTCAGCATTTGTTTTTAACTTTATTTGTGGTTATTTGTTAAAAATAGGTGTTTGGGTTATGAATCCTACCACAGGAGATCATCAACGTTTGGATTCAAAGTGCACCTAAATGTCAATATAGTTTCCACTTCACGCTCCCTCTTACCTGTTCCACAAAGGCTTCCGTCAGCTCAAGACTGGAGGAAGATAATTTAATTCAGTGGGTTTCAAACTGAAACTAGACTCACATTCCCACTTTTAAGTAATCCCTAATGCTGTAAGTGCTCTGTGATCAGGTGGTATGTGAGTGGGAAGGGAAGGTAGAGAATCACTGCTCTAGATCCAATTGTTACTGAAATACTTTGAGAAAAATTGTCATTGGCCCATTTCCTTTGGAGTGATGAAACTGTGCACATAATGAATCAATTTGGAATGATTAAAACAGTGGTTTTCAAACTTTTTCTTTCCACCCACATACCACCTTAAGTAATTCAAGTCAAGTCACCTTTATCATTCATACCATGATCGCGCGGTAAAGACGAGATAGTGTTTCTCCAAGACCATGGAGCATATTTACATAAATATAAGTTTGAAATAGAAGTTAAACACATTAAAATATTAAGACATTTTGTGACAGAATACACAAAAGAGTCTGGAAAAACAACCACCTGAAGAAACACACAAAGATCAGCGTGTACAAAGCCGTTGTCATATCCACGCTCCTGTTCGGCTCAGAATCATGGGTCCTCTACTGGCATCACCTACGGCTCCTAGAACGCTTCCATCAGCGCTGTCTCCGCTCCATCCTCAACATTCATTGGAGTGACTTCATCACCAACATCGAAGTACTCGAGCTGGCAGAGTCCGCAAGCATCGAATCCACGCTGCTGAAGACCCAACTGCTCTGGGTGGGTCACGTTTCCAGAATGGAGGACCATCGCCTTCACAAGATCGTGTTATATGGCGAGCTCTCCACTGGCCACCAAGACAGAGGTGCAGCAAAGAAGAGGTACAAGGACTGCTTAAAGAAATCTCTTGGTGCCTGCCACATTGACCACCGCCAGTGGGCTGATATCGCCTCCAACCGTGCATCTTGGTGCCTCACAGTTCGGCGGGCAGCAACCTCCTTTGAAGAAGACTGCAGAGCCAACCTCACTGACAAAAGACAAAGGAGGAAAAACCCAACACCCAACCCCAACCCACCAATTTTCCCTTGCAACCGTGCCTGCCTGTCACACATCGGATTTGTCAGTCATCAACGAGCCTGCAGCAGACGTGGAGATACCCCTCCATAGGTTTTTGTCCGCGAAGCCAAGCCAAAGAAAAAGAAGATGTTGTGTTTTATATTGTATAGATATGATTTTGGGAGATAAAGTGTGGCAGGTTTTTTTTGGAGTAAGTCACATACAAACACTTCAAAGCAGATTTCATTTAAAATACTGGAGTACTGCCCAAGCTAGACAGGCCAGTGCCAAGAGCCTTTGCAAAAACATTGAAGAGTGCCCAAGGAACTTCACTAATGGATTGTTGTTTTGAAAAGCAACAGATGAAAGAACTTGTCAGAGCCACAGGCTGATTGCAGTTTGCTGTTCTAAAAGGAGCATGTGGTTTTTGCAAGCAGAGAGGGAGTCAAACAGGTTTTTCTCTGAGTGAGAGAGAGGGAGAATTCAGTTAATTCAGTTCTGCAGTTTTTATAGTTCAGTAGCAGCAGCTAGGACTGAAACAGGACAAGCTGCCAAGTTTGTGGAAACCCCAATTTTGAAGACGGGTTGTGAATGCTTAGTTCAGCCTGGTTAAAGCCCTTGAGGTTCATACAAGAGGAGAGGACTGACTGCCTAAGGTTTTCACTTGAAATAAGGGAAACAAAAAGCAACTCTGTGATGACCTGAAAGAAAGAGGTTATCATCTGGAAAACCCTGATAGGACAAGTTTCTTTGGCAAGACACTGAAGTGGCTGATTACAAGGAATCAGTTGTGAGTATTCAGTGAATAATAAATCTCTCTCTGAAAACTGACAAGAACCTTCCTGAGCACCAAAGCCTGGTGAAATTCATAAATGTTAAATTCTGTGCACGGTATAAGAATTGCCTGTAAACGGTGAATTTGGAGGAATGAGAAGTGAGATTGGACTGTGAATTAAATAACTTTCTAAACTTACACTTGCATTATATACGTGTGCTTAGTATTAGAAGGGGGTTAAGTTATAACAGTAATAAGTTAAAGTTTGATCCTGTTTTCATGTTTAAAGATAATTAAAAGCAACTTTTGTTTAAGTAACCATTTGTCTTGGTGAACATTTATTGGTGCTGGATTTTGGGGTCCTCTGGGCTTGTAACACTATTCAGTAAAAGTCCACGTTAGCCTATCCACTTATGTCTGGGAATTCAGGAGTCTGATGGTTTGGGAGAAAATCTGTTGCCCAATCTGGACATAAGGGCCTGAGTCCTGCAGTACCTCCTACTGGATGGCGGCAGAAGGGAGAACAGTTTAAATGATGGTTGTGTGGAGTCCTTCACAATGCATTGAGTGATGTAAAAGTCCTTCATGGTAGGAAGAGAGCCCCCATGATCTTTTCCACTGACTTCACAATCCTCTGCAGGAACTTGCAGCCCAACCTTCCAAACCAGGTGGTGATGCAGTTGCACAGGATGCTCTTGATACATCCTCTATAGAATGTAATGAGGATGGAAGGTGGGAGATGAACTTCGCTCAGCCTTCGCAGGAAGTAGAGGCACTTCTGGGCTTTCTTGGCTATAAAGCTGGTGTTAAGGGACCTGATGAGATTCTCCATCGAGTGCACTCCAAGGAACTTGATACTCTTGATGACCTCAATGGTGGAGCTGTAAATGGTCAGCGGAGCGTGGTTCCCCACCCCTGTCCTGAACTCAACAACCATCTCTTGATTTTTTTAAACTTTGAGATGGTTATTGGCTCTGAAGCAGTCTGTTAACAACTGCACCTCATCTCTGTATGCTGACTCATCATTCTTACCACAGTAGTGTTGTCAGCGAACTTGATTATGTGGTTCGAGTTGTGTTTAGTTGCACAGTCATGGGTCAGCAGAGTGAACAGCAGTGGGGGGCCTCTGTGCTCACAATCTTTTTTCCTTACTAATCTCAGAGCACTTATGGCAACAGGATTGCTTAAGGTAGAATATGAGTTGAGGGGGGCATTTTGAAAACCACTGATTTAATTGATGCATACAAGATCCTGACAGGAGGTTACATTGACAGGATGAATGTGGAGAGGATGGTTCCTCTCAAGGAGGAATCTGGACCTGGGGATTAATGATTAAAAATAAGTGAAGTTAAGCATTTTTATTGGAATGTCAAAATTCTTCCTTCCTCATAGCAAGATAACGCTGACCCTCAAATATGTTTCAGGCAGAGGTGGAGAGAGTCTTGATAAGCTGAAGTGCAAAAGGCTATTGGGATAGATTTTTTTAATTTATGAGATCTGGGAATCATTGTCAATTTATATTTTTCATTATCAAATATATACTTTATTCACAATAAAATATTTATAAAAAGAAACCCATTAAAGTCTCTTTCTACCCTTAATTTCATATTCATACATTTTCATCACTGTACATAGTTACATTCATTTTTATTTGCAACATTGCTACTGTTCATCTCGTTGTTGCCCCCCCTCCCCCCACCTCTGTTGTTTGAGATGCTTTCCCTGAGTCTCAACCCCTCAATGCCAGTGACTGTGGTCCTTCCCCACAGCACATATTCGTGCAGCCTGGAATGTGCCAGTTGGCAGCATTACCACACCAACTAATAGACCGACAAGGTTCAGGCAGAGCAAAGTGCATCAAGTTGGTCTTCCAGCAACTCTCGTTTATGACCGTGTTCATCCCCGGAAACAGGCTGTTAATGAGAGAGTCCTCTGTCACGCTGCTGCTGGGGATGAACCATGGCAAAGACCCTTGCATCCTTCTCCACATAATGAGTGAGTCTGCATAATGAGGTGGGTGACTGTCTCCACTCCACAGTAGACATCTCAGAGACAACATGTAGTGGGCGATGTTCTGGTCGGAGAGGAAGGATCTGATTGTGAGGGCTCCTCTCACCACCATCCAGCCAAGTCCTGGTGCTTGTTTGTAAGCACTGGCGATGACACATTCCGCCAGATGACCTGGATGGTTTGCTCCAGGAACTACATCTCAGTGTTATGTGCTGACCACTGCCTGATGGGTTGTGATCAAAGGTGTTTGGAAAAATGTTTCCACAAAGGATAGGTGGTGCTGCAAAGTCCAACTGACTGGGACATTGTGTGGCACCGGGGCCAGACCTATCTTTTACAATACCTGGGACAGGTGGAATATTAGCGCATAATGGCACATGGTCCCCTCATACTTTAGTTCTACACACAGCCTGATAGAGCGACGCATAAAGGTGGCCATCAGGATAAGGCCACTTTGGCTACAGCCTTGCCCCAGTTGCCTAAAGATTTGTTCATGGTAATTCTTGGGACCCTTTTCATCTTGGATCCTCCTATGAACTGGAAGATTGCTCTAGTGACTGTCAGGGCTGAGGTGCAGAGGATAGGCCACTCATGCTCCATGTACCAAGAGTACTTTGCATCTAATAACCAGGCTCTTCCCTGTTAATGAGAGAGATTACCATGCCCACAGATTAAATTTATGGTGGATCTTTCTGATTCGGCTCTAGATCGAAAGATGATCTTGGAGGACTCTGATGTGAGCAATGTGGCTTGCCGACTACACCTTTTGGAGTTCCTGTCTGACATCCACCCCTCTCAACTGCAGAGGAGGAGTTGCTGCAGGTCAGTCTGGAATTCCCTCTGCCTCTGTCTTTCTCTTCGAACACCCGTGAGGATAAAGAACCTCTTGATGTTCTCCTTGGTCACTTCCCACCAGTTTACTCAGGAATCAAAGAAAGGCTTCATGTTTCTCCAACTAGTGTGCTCCTTCTTTAATTCCTCTATGTCTTCTGGGGTGAGCAGATTTACATTCAGCTTCCACTTTTGCCTGCTCATTTTCTGGTCCTCCTATAGATGACAGGGTTTTGGGATGTGGTGGGAGGGGTTGGTGAAGGAGGCAGTGAACAGAGAAGAATACTGTCACAACGTCAATGGTTCTGATATGAAGAATAAGTCTCTCTGAGATTAGATTGAGCTGTTTGATCTCGACCAGGTGGCCTGCGGCTGTGCGTCCTTTACCCTCTCCATCTGGAGGAGCTGTCCAGTCTGTTGTCAACACTGCTGAATTGTCCCTCTGCATTGATGATGCAGTTGAAGTCATCAATTAGAACGACTGGCCTGGATGTCGCCAGCAAAGGTGGGAGCTGCTGGAAGACACCTAGCCTCTTGCTCTGCATGGGTGAGGTGTACATATGTATTGATCAGTTGGAGCTGGGTGTTGTGGTATGTTAGATCCACCATGAGGAGATTCCACCCCCATCCCCAACCACCTCCTTAATCTCAGTGATTAAAAAGTTGCCTTCCCTCAGCAAGATACCCAGACCGGAGGCACGACTATCATTCCTCCCAGACCATATAGACAACCCTTTGGGACACCATTGTGACCACCTCTGATAGTTCCTGAGGTGTGGCTGCCCACTCTCTTGTATGAAAGTCACATCTGCCTTGACGTTGGTAAGGTATTCCAAGGCCATTACACATCACATAGTCCGTTTGACTCTGTGCACATTGAGGGTTGCTATTTTAATCTCCATTGTTGTTTACTGGAATCTCCAGTTTGCAGTCCTTATAGTCTATTGGCAATCTGCCTGAGCCCTCTTCCCCACCGCTTTGGTGAACTGCAGAACTGATTTTAGGTTTGGGAATGGAAGTATTTTACCTATGGGAATGAGGTCTCCGAAGATGAAACTGGTGGTTTTTCTGGAGGAACATCCAGCTGTGCTTCTGCTTCTCCGTCTCTTGGCTAGCTTATATTCTCTTTCTCCCAGTGCTGGGGTAGGGGTGGTGGTGGGAGGTGGGAGGGGGGTGGTGATGGACTCTGCACTTCTCATTCTCCAAGATTTGGGGGTGGGGGGATTTTCACTGTTTCTGGTCTCCCAGAGCTGGGGGGTTACTGAGTGCTGTACATCCCATTCTCTCCTTTCTTTCCCCTCCATCTTGGTACTTCCTCTGCCTTTGTCCATCACTCATGCTGGCTTCATCCTTTTACAAAGAGAGGTTTCTGGCCGCTGTTTACACCTTGACCCTTTTCTTCTAACTGCTTGTAAGCTTAGTTGCCATTTCCTTCCATGGGCTTTTCTTTCCTTTCTTCACTGTGCAATTTCTCCTGCACAGCTCCCTTCCTCACTGATTTTTGCCTCCTTGTGAGGGGCCTCCAGCTGCGTGGCTGGGGTCAGATGTGCTTGGGGTCTGTTCCCTGCCCCTGGTCTCAGTGACTCCCAGGGTCTCTGTTGCTGGAGGTGGTGATGTTGGCTATTTCCCTTTTTATTGCTGGTACGCAGGTGGTGACACGTTTTGGGCAGGCTCTGTAGAGGTGATCTGCTTCCCCACACAAGTTGAAGCTATTGCTCTCTGTGCAGTCCTTTGTCTGGTGGCTTTCGTGCTTGCAGACCTTGCAGATGGCTGTGCTACATTGGGGCACCACATGTCCAGGGTTGTTCCAGTTCCTGGAAAGCTGGGATGTTCAGTGAAGACAAAGTACCCACAGTTCTCTCCAATGGTGAACATTGAGCAGGGGTTGATGATGGTCTCTTTGATGTCCTCTCTCAGCTTCACCTTAATTTGCTGTTTGCTGGACCAGTTTCCAAACCTGTCTTTGACATCAACACAGGTCCCTGTCCCCTCGACGTAATGGCCCAGGAATGTGAGCACATTCGCAATAGGCAGCTGTGGGTTAAACATGTCTACCATTATCACTCATTCCTTTTGTGATGGAAGCGTGAAGAGTAGCTGTACCTTGAATAACTAGAGTGCAGCCACATTCCATTTTTCTTATCAGTCCTGGAGTTTTGTCTGCCATCCAACGGGGGTCTTGAATGTTACATAAAGGTGAATGTTATACATGTTGCCCTGGAGGCAGTTGACATCCTTTGCTTCAAATTTTCAGCGGTCCATCAAGACCTTCCGGATGAAGAGGTCCCAAAGAATGGGGAACCTTCACTCAGATCCTTCACTGAGCCCTGACAGAGTTCCAAATTCTTTGTCCTCCCAAGGATTTTTCAGTCACAGCCATCCTCGTGATAGATAGAGGTGGGCTTAGATATATAACCAGTATTTCAGGCCTGAGTACTTCATCAATGTATTCCCCATCCCTAAATGCCCTCAAGAAAGTGGTGACAAGCAGCCTCCTAGAAGTGCAACCATCCTTCTGGTGAAGGTACAACAGTGCATTTGGGTTTGGAGTTCTAGATTTCAGTTCCTGTAACAATTCAAGTTCAAGTTTATTGCCATCTGATTGAACATATGCAACCAGATAAAACAGTGTTTCTCCAGACCATGGTGCACACATAATACATTGAATGAATGAATGAAATTAATGCTTCTGTATTCTTTAAGTTTGGATGATGAGCCACTTGAAGGGAGATGTGCAGATGCTGGTGTTCCCATTAACCTACACCTTTTATCCTTATTGGTGGCAGAGATCACAGTTTGAGAGCTTAAATACAGCGACATGGAACTGTTCTAATTTGCCTACCGCAGCAGTGGGTCTGCAGCAGTTGCCACCTCACTAGCTCTACACAAAGGTCTGTAAATCTGGACAGCAAAGAATCATACATCAGGATGATATTTGTTGACTAAAGTTCAGCATTCAATACCATCATCCACTCAAAACTGATCAGCAAACTCCAAGACCTGGGCCTCAATGCCCCACTGTGTAATTGACTCCTGGATTTCCTCACCTCCAGACCACGATCAGTGAGAATTGGCAATAGCATCTCCTCCACAATCTCCCTCAGAAGTGGAACATCACAGGGATCCATTCTTAGCCATGTGATCTACTCACTTTATACCTGTGACTGTGTGGCTCAGTTACGACGTAACAGGATCCACAAATTTGCTGATGATGCCACCGTAGTGGGTTGTACAAAAAAGGGTGATAAGTCAGCAAAGAGGAAAGAGATTGAAAACTTGGCTGAATGGTATACTATCAACAACCCTGCGCTCATTGTCACCAAAACAAGGAGCTGATTGTGGACTTTAGGAGGGGAAAACCAGAGGTGTACAGTCCAGTGATCTTTGTGGGATCAAACATAGAAAACAGATGCAGGAGTCGGCCATTTTGCACTTCAAGCCTACACTGCCATTCACTATGATCATGGCTGATCAGTACCCAGTTTCTGTCTTCTCCCCATATCCCTTGATCCCCTTAGTCACAAGGGCCAAATCTAACCTACTCTTAAATATTGACAAGGAACCAGCCTCAACTACTTCCTGTGGCAAATAATTCCACAGATCTACCACCCTCGGTGAGAAGAAATTTTTTCTCATCTCAGTCCTAAAAAAACTTCCCCCTTTTCCTTGAACTGTGACCCCTGGTTCTGGTTTTTCCCAGCATTGGAAACAACTTTCCTGCGTCTAGTCTGTCTAATTCCTTAAGAATTTTATATATTTCTATAAGATGCTCCCTCAATCTTCTAAATTCCAGCGAATACAAGCCTAGTCTATCCAACCTTTCTTCATATCCAAGTCCTTCCAACCCTGGTATCATTCTAGTGAATCTTCTCTGCACCCCTTCCATGGTGAGGACGTCCTTCCTCACCATAAGGAGACCAAAACTGCATGCAGTACCCCAGGTGTGGTCTCACCAAGGCCCTGTACAGCTGCAGCAGGGTCTCTGTACTCCTGTACTCAAATCCTCTCACTATAAACGCCAACGTAGCATTTGCCTTCCTCACCGCCTGCTGCACCTGCATGCCCACTTTCAATGTCTGATGCACAGCAACACCCAAGTCTCTCTGCAACTCCCCTTTTCCTAAACAGATAGCATTTATATAATAGTCCTCTTCCCTTTTCTTAACTCCAACGTGGATAGCGTCGCATTTATCCACATTATACTGCATCTGCCACGTCTTGGCCCACTCGCCTAACTTGTCCAAATCACTCTGCACCCTCCTAGCGTCTTCGACACGGCCAACCCCATACTGAACTTTGTGAATGTCGTCTGCAAATTTTGAGATATTGCTATCTATACCCACATCTAAGTCGTTGATATATATGAACAGGGTGAGCAAATTTAAATTCCTGTAAGCCACTATTTTGAAGGATTTTTCCTGGACTCAACACATGACTTGTCATCATGAAGAAAGTACTTCAGCACTTTGTTATTTTCTCAGGGGTTTGTGGAGGTTTGGTATGACATCAAAAACCTTGGTAATCCTCTACAGAAAAAGTGTAGTGGAAAGTATGCTGACCTGGTGTGGGGACACCATTACCTTTGAGTAGAAAGCCCTCAAAAGGCAGTGAACACAGCCCAGTACATCACAGGCAAAACTCTCCCCACCATTAACAAATACATGCAATGCTACCATTGGAGAGTGGCAGCAATCATCAAGGAACCACACCACCCAGGACATGCGCTGTTGTCGCTGCTGCCATCAGGAAAGAGATATTGGGGCCACAAGACTCGCACCACCAGGTTCAGGAACAGCTGTTACCCCTCCACCATCAGACTCCTCAACAACAGACTCAATCAGGGACTCATTTATGTGCATTATTGAATATTTATTTTCTGTATTCCACAGTCAGTGAGTTTACACTTTCTTCTTTGGTTACATTTCTCCCTACGTATCTTTTCTTTAGTGTAGGTTTTGCACTACTGATAAGCAGAAATTGCACCTGGCCCACAGGATCAAGAATCTCAGGGTTGTATGCGATGGTTATGTATATACCCTGACAATTAATCTGATCTTTGAACTTAATTGAATGCCAATTGTATGAGCTGCTTTGACCTGGATAGTAATAAAAACACAGATGCTGGAGGAACTGAGCCAGTCTCACAGCGTCCGTAGGAGGTAAATATATGTTAATGACTTTTTGGGCTGAAGTCCTTCCTCAAAGTATGAGCTTTTTGACAATTCTTGTTTCATTCACTCTGGACGGGTTGAGACCGTTCTCTGGCTTGCATCTTGCAGATGGTAAACATGCCTTGGGCTATCAAGGCAAGAATCACTCTCCATAGGATAACAAGCCTCTGATCAATAATGTAGCCATTGTAGCATCTGCTACGGCAGCGCTACGGAATCAAGAGACATCCACACAGTGTGAGGGTGAACTAGTAACTGATTTTATTCTTTGAATTCCTCGTGCTGCGTGCAGGGAAACACCCACTTCCAGTGATGTGTGCGCTGGCTTGTAGAAGTGATGTTAGCACATTGCGGCATCACTCCCTGACCGGTGGTGCACCACCTGGAGGCAGTGATATACCCTGGGCAACACGTATCGTTAACCGTGGGATTCTCATTGGGAGTGAAGAGGGTTCCACGCCATTTTGAGTCGGACAACTGGGGCGGCGATTCGGCCTGTTTAACCGCACTGACACTTGGCCCACTACACCATCCCCCATCACCCCAGAATTGCTGCTGCCCTCTGAATAGGTTACCATATAGTCTTTGGGCTGCCCTGAGTCCAGATATGCTGCCTTGAGGTGGTCAATCATGTACCTGTCCTGTCGCCTGTCAATGTCCAGTATAAAAATGACACCGGCCCACTGCAACACCTTGAATGGGCCTTCGTAGGGGCACTGTAGGGGTGTTCCTTGCTGTCCTCTCCGCACAAAAATATAGTCAGTAGACTGTAGGTCTGTGGAGATGTGGCAAGGTCGAGAGCCATGCTGGGAAGATGGCAGGGGCTTCTGTTTACCTGCTTGGATCCTCAATCACTGGAGGACATCTAGGGTACTAGACTGTGGGGTGGGGTGGAGGGGGGGTGGTTGAAGTGAATGTCTCTGGAAATGCTAAGTGGGAAACCATATACCATCTCAGCGGATGAGGCTGGACGTGGATAGGAGGGCAGGAGAGAAAAGCTGAGAATTGAATGAGGGAGGGGGATAACTGTGAATTAAGAGCTGGAGGAAAGGAGACAGAAGCATAGGGAAAGAGAAGGAGAGTGACAAGGGGTGTGAGCTGGAGGGAAGAAGACATAAAGTTAGAGAAAGAGAGAATATGAGGATTTGTTCCTCCAATTTGCAGGAGGTCTGAGTTTGGCAGTGCATGAGATCATGGACAAATAAATTGGCTTGGGAATTGGGCACTGTCTGTATGGAGTTTATATGCTCTCCTTGTGTCTGCATGGTTTGTCCCCAAGGGCTCCGGTTTCCTCCCACCTTTCAAAACATATAGGTTAGAATAAATTGGACAGCACGGACTTGTGGGCCAAAATAGCCCTGTTACTGTGCTGTATGTCTAAATTAAAAATTAAAATAGAATTGGGAGAAGTGAGATAAAAGGCTGCTTTAAGTGACAGACAAGTGGAAAAAAAATTCCTGAATCAAAATCGCTAACAACAAACAGATGATTTCATGATTTATGCCATGTTTATATGTATACAAATTAGTTACATTTCCTACATTACAACAAAGGTTACTCTTCAAATCTTCTTCATTCATTGTGAAGCACAATGGGATGAGGCTGCATACAACCTAGTATGATCACCATTCAACAAGAACATTATCAAACAGAATCTGGCACTGAGCCATACAAGGAAATTTTTAGGATATTGAGTTGAGTTTTAAGGAAGTTTATTAAAGGAATTCTGAGCTTGAGGCAGTTGAAACCAAGGTTACAATACGCTAGAAAAACGGCAAGAAAAAAAGAGGCCACAAATGAAAGAGAACAAAATTCTCAAAGGAAGAAGATTACAAATGAAAAGAAAACCCAACATGCAGAATGGAAAGCAAGGATAGGATTTCTATCATAGTTAAAATCACTGTACATTATCGCCAGTGGAGGATGCAATGTGAAAGTGTTTAATACAGTGCCTTAATGCATTGCATTGAATTCTTTGCCTGCTATCAAGTAGCATCCTTCAATATCATCTTGGAGAGAGAATGTCACTAACAAAGTCAACAGGAGAAATTTGAAACATCTCAAGAGCTTCCAATTGCTGTGGCTAATCCTTAAAACAAGGATTGATTGTTCAGTGTAATAGCTGAGTTGCACACAGAACAATGTTCTGTGAAATTGTACCATCTGTTCACCCTGATCTCTTTTTTTTCCCCATTCACATGGAGTAAATGTGTTAATTATGTGGTAGGTTTTGGTCGACTGAATTGAAGGATATTTTGACAGTACTCTCCATTGCTTCTCAAATTGGCTCCATTCCTGACACTTTGTTCCATCTCATCTATATTCCTTAACCTCTAGATCTCCATAATGTCACATTGCTCTTTCCTGTTTGTTTGGTTGCCTTTCTTACTACTGTAAAGAATCTAAATAAAAACAAGGTTCTTATTCCCGATCAGGCATGGTGTACATTTAAAAAAGAGAAACATTAATGAATGACTTCCTTTGAGAATTTAAGGATTTGATGAATGTGGCTTTTATTGATTTGATCTTGGTCAATGTTTCCTTCAACATACAGTATATTGAATATTATATGCAGTCCTTGACTAAATTACCGATAGTAAACTGCATGCAACATTTGTGTACCATCCTCTTCTTTTTAGGCACTCCTCTAGAATTGAGACTGACTTTTTTTCCATTTCTGAGGTGAGTTCAAGGTGGAAATTGCAGACTTTTCCATGTATGGAGCAGGTACTCGCCGTAGGATGAACGATGTGTAGTTTGTGAGATGCTGCTTCTGTATGCTCTTCATGCATGGATTCAGGGTTACCCATGCCATCAACACTGTTCCTTCTAAGTAGAGAGAGAGCAGTCATGACGGGCCATCCATTGCTGATATCTGTGTGAGGTTCTGCCTCATGAAAGCAGCCAACTTCATAAGGTCCCCCATCACTTGGGTCACACCTTTTCCCACTGCTACTTTGAGGAAAAAGGTACAGATGCCCAAAAACCAGCACATCGAGGTTCGAAAACAAGTTTCTTTTCAATAGCTATCAAGCTCTTGAACCTTTCCTTTTACAAAAAAAAATCAGGATTACCCCAACAGCACAAAAGGACTATCTGCACCACTGGAAGTCATGTTTTTTTTTTGCAGTAGGATTATTGTGAATATTTATCTTTGATCTCATGTATTTACTGTCTCTTTTAATTCAGTTAAGTTTACTATTTTTTTTTTAACAAGTGCCCATTTAACTACAGCAAGTAGGAATTGTAGAATGTATATGACAACACACTCATTATCTTGTGTCTGCTTTCTTCCCTTCAGAGTTATTCCCTTCCACTGAAGTGAATTTTTAACAAGCCATTTTGGCCAATGAATCCGTGCCACCCAATTTATACCCAAATAACCCCCCAGTACGTTTTGAACGGTGGGAGGAAACCCGAGCCCCTGGGGAAAACCCAGGCACGGGGAGAATGTACAAACTCCTTACAGACAGTGTGGGATTCAAACCCCTGTCCCAATCACTGGTGCTGTAAAGGCATTACCCTAACCGCTACGCCAACCGCACCACCCTAATGGAGTAACTGAATTTTCTGGGCCTAACTTGGTGCAGGCTCATTGTCCAGTGTGACTGCAGGGAAATTGCAGGAATTCCACAAGTACTCCTATGTCAAAACACAGAGAGAGTGATGGTAATGAGGGTATGAGTAATCTTTATATGACCAAGTTAACACAACTGTGCCTCAAAATTTATTTGTTTTATTTATCCCACCCTATAATGATGAACTCATTGTTATTATGCTCATGGGCCAGATCCTCTCAGGAGTGGGAATATTGCATTGATTCAAGGAGAACCTGCCAAAGGGCCCAAGCCCAAAACATTAGTTACCCTTTACTCCCTACTGATGCTGCATGACCTGCTGAGTTTCTTCAGCATGTTTGTGTATTGCCCTCAACCCCAGCATCTGCAGACTTTCTTGCTTAAGTCAATGCAGAGGTGTAATGAGTTGGGTGTTGTGGAGGATGAGGAGAAGACAAAGGAGGATTGTCTGTGACGTGCTTGAAAGCAAGTGCAATTAAATCACGAAAGGGGTAATGTTGAAAGTGAAATATTAAAGTGAATGTAAATGGAACAAGTTGGGCAAGTGACAAATGGTGGGAAAATATAATATCAGTGTTTAGATTTGAATCTGGATGGAGTGAAGTTTTTAATATATTCCACAAACTTCCTTTCACCACCGGCAGGTCTGTTTTAAAGAGCGAGGTTAGAGTGTAAGTGAACTGCAGAATTAAAATGAGTCCCTGTATTATCAGGCTTGTGCTTGTGAACTGAATAAGGTACTCCCACAAAGTCATTACCTAATCTAATTCTGCTTGCCCATGGAAGAAAGATTGCACTGTGAGCAGTTAATTCAGTTCATGCAATTAGAGAGGGGAAAAAAAGTACAAATCACTAATTCATCTAGACCGAGTGTTTGGGTCCTTGGGCAGCAGGAAAAGCTTGTGGTTGTTTAGGATGTGGGAGATGTAAGAATTTATAACGACTGTTATAGAGAGCAGAAAATTGAATGATCCTTTGCCATGTTTATTGGGAAAGGAAGGGCCATGTGCATTTGATTGTAATTCCATATTGGAGGAAATAAAAATAGCAGAAGATGATCCATCCTTTGGCCCATCATATCAATGCTGATGAAGTTGTCCAGCAAAGCTGGTCTCTTCAGCATATGTTTGGCACATATCTCTCTAAGCCTTTGCTATCATGTCCATCCGGATCCTCTTTGTTTGCATATGTGCAATTAAAACAAGAGACTAATTATTGAGACTGAAACAAACAAAAAGTTCCATATATCTGCTGAGAAGCTAAATCCCATGCAGGTTGACATCAGAGCATTGTTTCTTTGGAAACAGCAAATAAGAGTCTAAGAAAAAAGTTGTTTTGTCAGTAACAAGATAATACAAGTAAAGCAGAATGTTGTGGAATGAAAATTTATTTGGGGAAAATGAATTGACCCTGCTGCCATCTTTAGGGAGGATAGAGGTGTACACGAACTGGGTTCACTTGCTGAGAAGGAAATGTTCAGGATCAGGAAAACGGCTCATGCACTAGAAGCTTCCTGGATGTAAGTGGTAAGGGATAGAAGCAGAAGAGAGACCATAATGTAAAGAAGGAGATTGAAAGGAATGGATGTTATAGCAATGGTAAATTTGTGAAATGGTACTGTAGAGTTGAAGGCAGTGAGGTTAGATGTCATGGAGACCTGATTTACAGAGGAGATAAAGTCTGAAACAATAGGGTGACATTTGCTAGTGGGTCACATTATAAGAGTTGAGATTTAAACTCTGTAAGGTAGAAGTCGCCAGACAAAACAAGAGCACCCCACCCCATTAGAAGGCTCAATGACGGTGATAGGGTGGACAAGAGAGAACAGAGACCTGTAGTTCAGAGGCTGTTAGATTCCAACATTGGTAAATATTTCAAATGAAGAAAAGGATGGTGTTTTGTTTGGAAAGTATCAGGTTTGGTGGTTTCACAGAGAGACTAATCTGTTCACATGTTAAAATCAAAGATAACTTTATTGAACACCTGGGAGACAAACAGGGGAAGGCATCAAACAATGCTTAATTACTCTACTACTAAACAACTATATAGATATTCATATTGGACCCAGGTTGGACTCTAATACCAGTGGCCACCTATCTTCTACATGCTCCCACACGTGTTCACACTTCACAGACAGGGATTATCAAGTACTCTACAAATTCCCTGTACTAATGGGGGTGCAGCTCTCTGTAAGCACTGATCTATCACAATACTACAGCTCAACTTAAGTGTAGTGCACACCTTACCCACGACTCTTCCAGCAATGTCCACAGTAGCAACCTGGCAAGGAGCAATGTCCAGGACTTGAACAAGAGGCAGAGAGAGATAAATGTGGTCTGCATCAATACTGTTCTGAGCAGGGCGTCTGCCCACTGATGACACTGAATCATTTAACTGAGCCAATGGTAAGGTGTGCACTAATGGGAGGCCAGAGTTCAACCTTCATTGACAGATGATACGACTTCCAATTAAGTTTCTGACAGGGAGGTCACGTGACCATCCACAATCCACAATATTCCAGACAGATAGGGAGGCCACATGTTCGTCCACAATCCAAATATAACAGAAGGATAGCTGTTTAAAAACAAAATGTAAAAGAGGTAGATCATTTATATACAATGAGGATTTAAAAAACAAGGTTATCAAATACAAATGAATTGTATTTCTGACATGCAAATATCAAAATCTTGCAGATTATTTTCAAGAAAATTTTGCAATTTCTGTCCCTTCCACTGAAAAAATAACCCTTTGGGATTAATTTTTAATTATTAGCAAATCAAAATATGAGTTCTATGTACTTTTCTACAAGCTCCAATCAAGGTATACAGATCAAGAGATTCGAAAGTTACTCATGTCTGTGGTTTCAGATCACTGGCTATAAATTGTACTGTACTTCACTTAATGTAAGAAATCATTATATTTTGAGAGCAACGGTAGACCTAAATCAGACTGAATGCAGAGAAAATACAAAGGATCTAAAAATGTAGAATAAGTAATACTTAATTCCAGTATCAGAAATCTGACTCTGAGAAATTCAAGGGGAATTTATTGATTGACTTCATAGATAATACATAAAATACAAGAAGAAAACTGACATGAAATTAAGAACACATTTAAAATTTCAGGAAAAAAACGATAGCTTAAAAAGGGTTGGCCATTGTTTCATTAAATGAAACATTCCAGTTCAATGATCCTGCTCTTTCACAGGGGAAAGCATACTGATTAGTTGCTTGTGTGCAGCCTGACTTTCCCAGCAGTTCACCAGCCTTTTATTTATACTCTTACCTTTCTAAAATTTGATCTGAAATTGCAATTTAGTATAATTCTGTTCCTGTCCTGAGTGAATGGTTTTCATGCAGATGTTCTGTGTGGTATGATGAGATCTGCAACTGAGCCAATCTCAGTGAAGATCAGTGCCAAACAATGCTGGGTCATTGCCTGAACACATACCCTAGTCTTTCTCATCACAACGTGACACCTTGTCTCCACAAAGGTCTTGCAGGACTGGAACTAAGTTTCAGATCTGACCTACAGTGACCACTATTCAGAATCAAGGCCATATGAGCCTCAGTAATCAAGCTGTTGTATGCAGGTGATGTTTGCCTTTGCTTGCATTACTAGGCTGAGCTCCAAGCATCTTTATCCCATTCACTGAAGTCTATGGGAGAACAGGCCTTATAGTCAACATCCACATGATAAAGATTTTCTACCAACCTGCCACCTCTGCACCGCACTGTCATGTCATCGTGAAGAAAGCAGGTCCTCAGGAGCTTGTGGAGGTTTGGTATGACAACAGAAATATTGGCACACTTCCACAGATGTGTAGTGGAAAGTGTGCTGACTAGCTGCATCATGGCCTTGTATGGAGGCACTAATAGCTCTGAGTGGAAACCCCTGTAAAAAGGTAATGGTTACAGCTCAGTACATCATAGGCAAAATTCTCCTCACCATCTAGAACATTGGTTCTCAACCTTTTTCTTTCCACTCATATACCACTTTAAATAATCCCTATGCCATAGATACTCGGTGATTAGTAAGAGATTGCTTAAGGTAATATGTGGATGGGAAGCTATGTGGATGTGAGACCCAATTGTTACAGAAATATTTTGCTTGAGAAAAATTGTTATTTGCCCATTTCCTTTGGAGTTGTGAAACCGTGCATTCAACGAGTCAATTAGGGATGATTAAAACAGTGGTTTTCAAACTTTTTCTTTCCACCCACATACCACCTTAAGCAATCCCTTACTAATCACAGAGCATCTATGGCGTAGGGAATACTTAAAGTCATATGTGAGAGGAAAGAAAAAGGTTGAGAACCACTGATCTAGAAAATCTACATGAAACACTTCCATGGGAGAGAAGCAGCAATCATCAAGGATCCACACCACCCAGGGCATACTCTGTTCTCACTGCTGCCATCAGAAAAGAGGTATTGGTGCCTCAAGATTCATACAAGCAGGTTCAAAAACAGTTGACACCCCTCCACCATCAGATTCCTCAATGACAAACTCAATCAGAGACTCATTTAAGGATGCTCATTTGCACTTTATTTATTATTCAATTTTTTTCTGTATTGCACAGTCAGATTTTAACATTTCTTTCATTGTTTACATTTCTCTCTTTGGGTGTATTTTTCTTGACTACTATTTACAGTGACCAGTAAGTAGAATTTCTGCCTGGCCTGCAGGAAAAAAAGAATTTTAAGAGTTGTATATTTTGTATTTACTCTGACAATAAATCTGAATTTTGAACTTAAAATTTTGAACAATTTTCCAACCATAAACATTCATGGTGAGACACTGGAAAACTGACCTCCATCATATATTTTGGGAGTTATGCTTGGCATAAGCAGATACCATTAATGTAATTCACCATTGACTTCAGAGCACCAGCATAGCATGTAATTGGTTGAGGAAATTGGTATTTGATGATCAAGATCCTTAACTTTTCTTTCTTTTCCTTTCGTTTTTGGGGGGAGGGGATAGGGGAGAAAAAAATGTTAAAATTGTATCATCTTGTATTGAATAGTATTATAATGTACTATTTATATATAATTGAGTAATTGTTTGTTACTGATACAAGTGATAAATAAACTTTTCAAAAAAAACCTTTAACTTAAATCTAATGAGCAGTGGCAATCCCTTCCCTTCTATGCACTTCAGAATCTACCTATAGGAAACAGCCAAAGATATCACAAATGCTGTATTCTGAAGATCTGCAAATCCAGATAAGAGAACCAGCATCAGTGATCTTTCCCAGATAATCCGCTCCTTTTGAGCATTAACTTCGCCTCAATAACACACAGAAGTGCTGGAGAATTTCAGCAAATCCAGCAGTGTCCATTGCAGGCAAAAAATATATTACCAAATGTTTCGGGCCTGAGCCCTTCAACAAGATATGAGCAAAAGGCAGGCAGCTGTTTGAATAGAAAAGTGGGGGTTGGGGAGTGGGAGGAATGAGGGGGAAAGTGGAGGAGTACAGGCTAACAGCCTAGAGGCCATAGCTAGACATGGATAGGAGGACTGGAGAGAAAAGCTGAGAATTGATCGGGGTGGGGGGGTGGGGGGGAGCTGTGAATGCAGAGACATAGGGATTTGAAAGAAAGAGACTGTTTCCTTGTAAGGACTCTATTCCTTTCTTACAATTCATCCATCTCCATCTTATCTGCTCCCAGAAAGAGGTTTTCCATTCCAGAACATCTTTTTTCAAAATACATGGCTTCTCCTGCACTACCATTAACCACATACCCTCTATTACTCGCACATCTGCCCTTGTACTCTCCACCCCAATGGACAACAAGAACAGGATCCCCTTGTCCTTACCTACTACCCCACCAGCCTCCAAATTGAATATATTATCCTTCACAATTTCTGCTACCTACAATGTGTGTTAAAAAGAAGAGTGATTGGTCGGAGTGAGAGCTACAGTTAAGGGGCAGTGACAAATAAAAATAGGGGAAGCTCAAGCAGAGTGAGCATGGTGGTAGTGGCTCAGCGAGGAAGTGGAACTTGAGGCTTTGGTGAGAAGAGGCTGAGGACGAGCTTCTTTCAGTAAAGATAAGGCTAGGTAAGGTCTTTGCAAAAACAAAGAATAGGTTGGCAGCTAGAGTAGTGCAATGCTCCAAATGCAGTATGTGGGAAATCTGGAACGCCACAATTTTCCCTGATGACTAAATCTGCAAGGGGTGCATCCAACTGCAGCTCCTTGGAGACCAAGTTAAGGAACTGGAGCTGAATGAATGCAGATCATTCAGGAGGCAGAGGAAGTAGCTGTTTTCACACTGCAGGCGAGCGGTGACCCTACTTTGTCCCAGTGAAATTCCCAGGAGTTCAGGACCTCCCGGGCCTTTCACACCGTGGTTCAAATTCCTGGGAATTTGCCCTCCTCTGCAATTTGAGGGGGTGGTGGTCCTGCCCCAGCCGTTAACACATAACTCACTCACAGGAGTAAGAGTAAGTTCACCCCCCCTGCCCATCCATCTGTCAGTTGCCCGCCTGCTCACTTGCTCGGTCTCTTCCCCCCCCCCCCCCCACACTGGCTGCTGGGCTGCGCACCGCCCCGCGCACCAATTCCCCCTCCCCCCATGTTTTGGCACTTTGACGGTGGCACAATGAGGGATGAATGGTCGACTTAATTTCCCATAATCAATCACGCAGCTGGAACCACTCTGAGAAATCCAGCTACGTGAGGGATTATGGTTAACAAGGACAGGCATACATCCTGCATTGTGCTGCTGTCGCGACGGGCCAAACCGGGGCTGGAGCCCCATTTAAAATTCCAGGGCTGACCTTTTCACACCGCAGCTTCACAGGAGGGTTTCCCGGAAAATTTCCCAAGAATCTTCATTTTACACTGCATTGTGTAAAGGCCTAGTGATAGAAACTTCAGGGAGACAGTCACCCCTCAAAAGTCAGGAGGCAGGTAGCTGGATGACTGTTATGAGAGGGAAGTGGAATGCAGAGTACCCCTGTGGCCATTCCTTTCAACAATAAGTATAAGGATAATGTTGTGGGGGGCGGGGTGCTGTGGTGGTGGTGGTATAATCTACCAGGGAGAGGTCATGGTGATCAAGTCTCTGGCACAGAGTCTGACCCTTCGGCTCAGAAGGGAAGGGGGGAGAAGAGGAGAGCTATGGTAATTTGGGATTTGACGCAAGGTGAACAGATAGGTTTTGTGAATGAGATCGATATTCCCGGATGGCATGTTGCCTTCCAGGTGCCAGGTTAAGGGATGTTTATGATCGAGTACACAGCATTCTGGAGGGGGAGGGGGAGCAGCCAGATGTCATGGTCCACATGGGGACTAAAGACATAGATAGGAGTAGGGATGAGGTCCTGAGGAGGAAATATAGGGAGTTAGGAAAGATGTTAAAAACCAAGACCTCGAGCATGGTAATCTCAGGATTGCTACCTGTGTCATGCATAAGTGAGGGAAAGAATAGGAAGTGATGGCAGATGAATGGCTGAAGAGTTGGTGCAGGGGGCAGGGATTCAGATTTATGAATCATTCTTCTCGGAAAGGTATGAACTGTACAAAAAGACAGGCTGCACCCGAACTGGAAGTGGGCCAATGTCCTGTTGGGCTGGAACTGTTGGGAAGAATTTAAACTAGTTTCGCAGAGAGATGAGAACCAGAATGTAGAAACATAGAAGATAGGAGCAGGAGTAGGTCATTCGACCCTTCAAGCCTGCTCCGCCATTCAACGAGATCATGGCTGATCTTAAAGTTCAGTACCCCGTCCCTGCTTTCTCTCCGTAACCTTTCATACCCTTATACTGAAGAAATATATCTAATTCCCTCTTAAATATATTTAATGAACCTGCCTCTACTGCCCTCTGTGGCAATGAATTCCACAGATTCACCACCCTCTGGGTAAAGAAATTCCTCCTCATCTCGGTCCTAAATGGTTTGCCTATTATCCTCAAACCATGGCCCCGGGTTCTGGATTTTCCCATCATTGGAAACATCCCATCTGCCATTCAAATAGTAATCTGCCCTCCGGTTTGTATTACCAAAGTGGATAACCTCACATTTATCCACATTGTAGTGCATTTGCTATGTATCTGCCCAGTCCCTCAATTTATCCAAATCACACTGGAGCTTCCTGACCCCCCTCTTCCGTGCACACAACCCCTCCTAGCTTAGTGTCATCTGCAAATTTGGAGATATTACATCCAATCCCCTCATCCAGATCATTAATGTAAATTGTGAACAGCTGGGGTCCCAGTACAGATCCCTGTGGCACCCCACTGGTCACCGCCTGCCACTCAGAAAATGAGCCATTTATCCCAACTCTCTGTCTTCTACCTGCCAGCCAGTTCTCAATCCACATCAATACTTTGCCCTCAATCCATTGAGCCTTGATTTTGTAAGCCAGTCGTTTATGCGGGATCTTATCGAAGGCCTTTTGGAAGTCCAGGTACACCACATCCACTGGCTCTCCCCCATCTATTTTACCTGTCACCATCTCAAAGAATTCCAATAGATTTGTCAAGCACGATTTACCATTTGTAAATCTATGTTGACTCTGTCCGATCCCTTCTCTGCTAGTCATATGCTCCGCTATTACATCCTTAATAATGGATTCCATCATTTTGTCCACTACTGATGTAAGGCTCACTGGCCTATAATTCTCTGCTTTTTTTCTACTCCCTTTTTAAATAGTGGGGTAACATTAGCTACCCTCCAATCCATGGGTACTGATCCTGAGTCTATCGAGTTCTGGAAAATAATTCTTAAAGCATCTGCTATCTGAATGGCCACTTCCTTAAGTACCCTAGGATATAGATTATCAGGCCCTTGGAATTTATCTGCCTTCAATCCCATCAATTTCCCCAAGACCATGTCCTTAGAGATACTGATTTCTTTCAGTTCCTCCCTTGCATTAGTCTCTATGTTTCCCAACATCCTTGGGAGGTTATTTGTATCCTCTCTTGTAAAAACAGAACTAAAGTAAGAATTTAATTGCTCTGCCATTTCCTTATTCCCCATTATATATTCCCCTGATTCTGACTGCAAAGGACCTACTCTGGATTTCACCAATCTTTTCCTCTTGACATATTTATAAAAGCTTTTGCAGTCGGTTTTTATATTTGCCGCAAGCTTACTTTTGTAATTTATTTTTGGTCTCTTGATTAATCCCTTTGTCCTCCTTTGGTGCATCTTGAACTGCTCCCAGTCTTCGGTTGTGGTACATTTTTTGGCCAATTGATATGCTCTCTCTTTGGATCTAATGCTGTCTCTAATTTCCCTTGTTATCCACGGTTGAGTCACCTTTTTTGGTTTATTTTTATGCCAAACCGGTATAAATGATTTTTGCAATTTCTCCATTAGATCTATCCACAGTCAACTTCCCCATAAACACCACCCAATCAATCTTACTCAACACCCGTCTCATACCATTATAATTCCCTTTATTTAAATTCAGGACCTTAGTCTCGGTTTTAATTTAATCACTCTCCATGTCGAGTGAGAATTCGATCATATTGTGATCGCTCCTACCCAAAGGGCCTCGTACAACAAGATTGTTGATTAGCCCCTTATCATTGCATAATACCCAATCTAAAATGGCGTGCTCCCGAGTTGGTTCCTCGACATATTGGTCTAGATAACCGTCCCGTAAACATTCAAGGAATTCCTCCTCCTCAGTATTTTTACTAATTTGGCTAGTCCAATCTATATGTAAATTAAAGTCTCCCATGATGACAGCTGTTCCCTTATTGCACGCTTTTCTAATTTCTCTTTTAGTGCCTTCCCTCACCTCTGCACTACTATTTGGAGGCCTATATACCACCCCCACTAATGTTTTCCGCCCTTTGCTATTCCTCAGTTCTACCCGTATAGATTCCGCATCTTCCGAGTTGATATCCTTTCTGTCAAATGTGAGGGCAGATGATAGTGCAGAGGGTGAAAAGGATGATGCAATATGTTGTAGGTGTGTGAGGAGGGACAGGCGGAGGAGGAAGCAGAAATGTAGTCAGTTGGAGGGTTTGAAATGTGTCAATTTCAATGCAAGGAATATAAGAAATAAAGAAGATTAATGTAAAGCATGGATCAGGATGTTGAATTACAATGTTGTAGCTGTTACAGAGACATGGCTGGCAGAAGAGCAGGATTGATTGATGCAGATACTGGGGTTTAGATTTTTTAAAAGGGGGGGGTAAGTGTAGTATTATGGGACAGGGATAACATCATGGCTATAGAAAGGGAGGACACTCAGAGGGAGTGTCTACTGAGTTGATGCACTGTATGGGGAATAGTCTATCAGCCCACAAATAACCCTCAGGACAACAAAGAAGAGATAAGCAGGCAGGTTTGGGAATGGTGCAAAAATTACAGGGCTATTATTACGGGGAGACAACATAATATTGATTGGCACTTCCCTGACTGCAAGAGCAATAGATGGAGCTGAATTTGACAGGTGTGTGTTAGAAGGATTCCTGACACCGTATGTGGACCAGCTGATGAGACAAGAGGCCATATTGGATCTAGTACTGGGTAATGAACCTAGTCAGGTGGCAGACCACTCAGTGGAGGAGCATTTCAGTGAGAGTGACCTGAACTCCCTGAGCTTTAGCATAGCCAAGATGCCAAAAGCTTCCTTTACAACCCTGTCTACCTGTGATGCCTCTTTCTAAGATTATGTATCTGTTTTCACAGATTCTTTTGTTCCTCTGCACTCCTTAGTGACCTACCATTGACCATGTATGTCCTACCTTGGTTTGTCCTTTCAAAATGCATCACTTCACATTTCTCTGCATTAAATTCCATCTGCCATTTTCTGGTCCATTTTTTTCCAGTTGGCACAGATCCCTCTACAAGCTTTGAAAACCTTCCTCACTGTCCACAACATCTCCAATCTTAGTGTCATGTATTCCCTGAAAACATGCAATATCCCGACTCACTCCTAAAAAAATTCTGACCTATTGTTACCAAAGCAGAGAAGGGACAATAAAATTAATGCCTGATACAATGCTGTCAATAAATTGTTATTGGTAAAATCAAATAGTTGCATTTTCATGGGCAGAACCTTGGGATTGAGGATGGCTTGTTTCCTTTTGGATTCTCTGGATGATGGATGTGCCACAGATGGTGCAGAAGGTGTCTGATCGAATGGTCAGGTGAGTAATTTATAAGCAATTTACATCAGATTTTCTTCAGATTGAGTTTTTAATACCAGCCCAGTTAAAATGGGCATTTTTTGTGCATAGAAAGAAAATATTAAATGGCAAAAATAAAATAAGATTAAAAATAATTATGTTCAAATATAAACAGATAGCCCAATATAATTGCAGTATAGAAAGGTACTCTGGTGAGGAGATCTCTTTGGCTTGGCTTCGCGGACGAAGATTTATGGAGGGGTAAATGTCCACGTCAGCTGCAGGATGGTTTGTGGCTGGCAAGTCCGATGCGGGACAGGCAGACACGGTTGCAGTGGAAAATTGGTTGGTTGGGGTTGGGTGTTGGGTCTTTCCTCCTTTGTCTTTTGTCAGTGAGGTGGGCTCTGCGGTCTTCTTCAAAGGAGGTTGCTGCCCGCCGAACTGTGAGGCGCCAAGATGCATGGTTTGAGGCGATATCAGCCCACTGGCAGTGGTCAATGTGGCAGGCACCAAGAGATTTCTTTAGGCAGTCCTTGTACCTCTTCTTTGGTGCACCTCTGACACGATGGCCAGTGGAGAGCTCGCCATACTTTGCTTGCCACTTCGTGTGGTTCCCATAGAATCCTTTTGTAACGAATCCCTACAGCCTTCACTGTCTGGACTGATGAATTGAGAAACCCAGCTAATGGAATGTTGCATTTAAAAAGTCAAACATTACAATATTTAAATCAAAATAGTCGGAACAAATGGCCCATTCATCTTTCAACGTTTCCAATCTCCATTAGTTCACTTTGTTTCGTTGATAAAAACCAACTTCACTTTCCTTTCAAATGTCTTCAAAGTAATTGTCGCCTAATTTATGGAACACTTTCGTTATTAATCGTATGCATAACTGCTAGAAGACTAGAAAGCGAAACTACTCAACACTCAGACATCCCACCTGGATGTTAATACATGCAAGAACGAAGACAATCCAATTAAAAGTTTTTTCCCTCTCTCGAGTTTCTCCAGCATATTGTACTTTACAGATTCCACAGCATCTGCAGCCTCCTGTGTGCTTCCAAAGTGTTTAAACATTGAATACTGAAACTTCAACTTTTCTTTTGGATTTTGTTTTTCGAGAATATTAGATTGTTTATTTTATATACATTTTCATTAACAGTGCTTCACTAAAGTACAGTGATAATTCTTGCAGAATATTACAAGCTTGCTTGTTGCGTGACTACATATTGTATGTAAATGACCGCAGATCGAGTGATAAAAGACGAGAGAGAGAGAGAGAGAGAGGTTACGACGGCACAGTAGCATCAGCACGGTGCCAGTCACAACAGGGCAGAGAGCCTCGCTTTAATGCACCTACTACAACATGGCTGCGTGCATACATCTCCGCATTTCTCTTACTTGCCTGGTGCTCTCACTGACAGCGATTGCGGACAATGAGGCTATTTTTGCAGAGGAAAATCAGGCGGGGGAATCGGCTCTGCGAAGACCGAAGGTCCTGCTCGCTATCATCGCCCGGAACGCAGCGCACACACTGCGCCATTATCTGGGCTGCATCGATCGGCTGGACTACCCCAAGGATCGCATCGCTCTCTGGTGAGATTGCCTAAATATACTTTATTTCAGTCGAGGATTTATTGTACGTGATGAAGATATTAAATCCATGTCCAGCAGGATTTAAACGAAACCTATAAGGAAAGGTTCAGTCTGGTGAGGCTCCCGACAACCTATGCCCCGGTTAGCTACTGAATCAAATAAAGCCTATTAACCTCCCCCCCACCCCCAATTCAACGTGAACGAATACACGCTGCAGAATGTATATTCTTATACAGGGACAAAAAATGCTGTCCTGCTTTATCAGATTGTTTTATCCAAGAAGATTCCTGAAAACTAGCGCAATGGTGATAGACTGAACCGGGTAACAGTCGACTTGTTGACAGGTTGATGGCTTGAATTGGCTTCACTTACATTGTAGGAGTTCGACCGAAGTGGGGTCTGTTTGTTTTAGCGGATTTCCGTGCCTCATAGGGTCTGGCGACTCTGTTGGGTTGACAACAGGTGAATGATTATAGAAATCTTTTACCGTTATTGAGCGCTACATGTAGAGTGAATGGAACCTAGTTCTTAAGACATTGGGTGCCGGTCTGTGGCGGGACTTTGCTGGGTTGTTTTTGCGCCTCCCTCTATTAGGGGCGGCTTCATGCTCTGAAAATTCCCATCCCCTCTCATTTGCGAACCAGCACCACCACCACCCCCCCCCCCTCGCCCCAATCATCAGAACGGTTCGAATCCCGGTTCCACAAATGCCCACTTTCCACAAGTGTGCACTTTGAACAGTTGGGCTCGGTATTTCAACGTGCAGTGGTGTAAAGATTTACCGCTGCAGTGTTAAGAGTCACAAGGGGTGAACACAAGGCCAGTGCATCACTAAACGTCCAACCCTAACCCTAACCCTCAATGCTCAGAAGATCCGCACATAAAACAAAGCAGAAACCCGTTAATGTTCCGCGTCTGGCATTAAGAAGCATTTGATTAAGGGTTCCGATTCGAAACGTAAGCCTTTTTTCTCACGGATGCTGCTCGACCCGCTGAGTTCCTCCACAGAATAGTTGTGGTATGGTCAGAAGATACATTTTCCGAGCACTGCCCCAAAGTGAGCAAATTGTGCCTTTTTTTTTGTTCTTTTGCCAACCTTTCGCTTATTAATCTTAACGCCAGAAAAAAGAAGTTGGTCTGTGAGGACCAGGGGAGGCGGGATTGATGGGTGGCACGGTTGGCGTAGCGCTTAGCACAATGCTTTTACGGCGCCAGCGATCGGACGGGTCCTGGGTTTATATATTCTCTCTGTCTCTGGGTGGGTTTCCTCCCACCGTCCAAAACGGAGGCTAATGGGGCAGCACGGACTCGTCGGTCAAAATGTCTGTCTAACTTTTTACAAACAATTCTGGAGCAAATGTTTGACTCGCGCCCGGACTCCGGCAGGCGGTACTCAGCAGCTGGTGTTCCCTTCCCTGTGGAAGATAGCGAAGAACTGGAGGGGAAGAAGGGATCACTGTTTGAAAGGTGGACTGTGCGTCTGTATTTACACTTTACACACCAGCGCGGGATTTGCCTTTGCTCTTTCCTGGAAGTCTTTTTTTTAATGTACTAGAGGGTCTTGAAGGAGTTCAGGCAACCAGCTCTGCTGGTCATTTTTGCATTCAGTTAGCGGAGATAGAAGAATCTGGAATCCTGGCCAGGATTAAGCACTCATAAGTGCTCATTAAGCACAATGATGAATATTGAGGCAGATTTTAAAATAAAAAAAATCACCCTCTTGTTCTTGTCAGCGACAATAAACAATAATCTTACTCAATAGAGCCACTGTTTTAAAGTGGGTCCAGACCACGCAGCCCAGGGTTCAATCAGCTAACCAGCTCTTAATCCATGCGCCCTCGCTCAGAATCAACATTAATGGGGAGAAAGTGGAACGCATGGCTCACATGAGTAAGCACAACATTTAAAAATTGTTAACGAGAAAATGTTGGAAGTACTCAGAGAAAAACAGATAACGCGAAGGGGCATCAGAACCCATTCTGACTCCTCACTGCCGTGTTGGCAACACCACAGCTCCCCGGTTGTTGCAAGCAAATTTCTCAGTATATCTGGGGAAGGAGTGATTCATTCCATGTGACTCGTCAGCCAGTGCAGCGCAGAAGCAGCGCCGAGGCGCCCTGTCTGAACCTAAGCAGACGTCAACATCGGGCAGGCTGTCCCTTGAAAGATAACGTTTGTCCTCCGTTGGAATCGACGCGCAGCCAGGAAAACTGAATCCCAGCACTTGCCGCTTCACCCACGTCAAGTTTCGACAACAGCCTGCACTGCAACGTGACGGGCAGGCGAATCAATCCTGCCCATCACTGGCGGCGGAGGACTTGTCCCCTCCGTCCAGCGGAACGGTGCCCGGGTGTCCAGGCGGACTCTGGAGACTGCTACTTGGGCGCAGCAAGGCGACGCGCTGACAAGGCTCCCTGCAATTGAGAGGGCGGCTCGGGAGCGAAAATAGCCGTCTTTGCTTAACTGCATCCGAGACTCGACCTCAAGGGTTTGATATTGTACTTAAGTAGGGAATATAACCCGGTAGAAAACAGGGTGATCCCAGTGCCCCTACATCCAGCACGGAGCTAAGCGCCTCCCCTCGGTTATACGCGGGTTTGGGGGAGGTTTTAAATTTTTGAAAGCTCCCCTTGTGTAGTGTAGAAGTACCCCGTAAATTACACTTCCAGGTCCGTGTTCCCCCCCCCCCCCCCCCCCCCCCCCACACACACACATACGAGTTTATATGAAATAAATCCTGCCATCGGTGCCATGGGTTCTTTGAGTGAGGGTTTTCTTACTCGGCCTCCAGGCCACGAGCTGGATACCAGCTCCCAACAAGGATGGGAGCACACTGTATGAATGCACACTGTTGTCTCGGGAATTCCAATAATAATCTGTTTTGGGGATATTCTATACCAGGGGTGGCCAAACTTGCTTAACATAAGAGCCGCGTACCATAAACTTCAGATGTTTGAGAGCCCACTAACACTATAGTTCTTCAAGTGCCTAGCAGGGAGTGAGCTGATGATAATCAGCCAGCGACTGACACCCCCCCTCCCCGCTGCCCGGGACCCAACTCCCCGCTGCCTGACAGCCCCACGGCGTGGACATCAGGACTGGGGCAGCCGGCGCGGGAGAGGTTTCCCACCCCAGGAACAGTTTTGTTGGGGAAAGTATTTTCCAATCCTTGTCTTGCAAATCTTCCATTTGCAAAATGCTGATACACTGCAGACAGTGAAGAAGCCCTGTTTCAAAGGGAGCAATTTTGCAAAAGATTTTTTTTCTAATCAAGTATGCACACCAAACGTTCCCCCTAGGCACCTGAAAGCAACAAGGCAAAGCAGCTTTAGGTGCTTAGCAGAGGGCAGTCTGTTGACAGTCAGCTGGCGACCCGCTGGTGACAACCACCCGCCCCGCTGACGACACCTACCCTTCCGCGAGCCGCACATTACATGTCAAAGAGCCGTATGGCCACCCCTGTTCTATTCTTTTCTTTGGCTTGGCTTCGCGGACGAAGATTTATGGAGGGGGTAAAAAGTCCACGTCAGCTGCAGGCTCGTTTGTGGCTGACAAGTCCGATGCGGGACAGGCAGACACGATTGCAGCGGTTGCAAGGGAAAATTGGTTGGTTGGGGTTGGGTGTTGGGTTTTTCCTCCTTTGCCTTTTGTCAGTGAGGTGGGCTCTGCGGTCTTCTTCAAAGGAGGCTGCTGCCCGCCAAACTGTGAGGCGCCAAGATGCAGGGTTTGAGGCGTTATCAGCCCACTGGCGGTGGTCAATGTGGCAGGCACCAAGAGATTTCTTTAGGCAGTCCTTGTACCTTTTCTTTGGTGCACCTCTGTCACGGTGGCCAGTGGAGAGCTCGCCATATAATACGATCTTGGGAAGGCGATGGTCCTCCATTCTGGAGACGTGACCCATCCAGCGCAGCTGGATCTTCAGCAGCGTGGACTCGATACTGTCGACCTCTGCCATCTCGAGTACCTCGACGTTAGGGGTGTAAGCGCTCCAATGGATGTTGAGGATGGAGCGGAGACAACGCTGGTGGAAGCGTTCTAGGAGCCGTAGGTGGTGCCGGTAGAGGACCCATGATTCGGAGCCGAACAGGAGTGTGGGTATGACAACGGCTCTGTATACGCTTATCTTTGTGAGGTTTTTCAGTTGGTTGTTTTTCCAGACTCTTTTGTGTAGTCTTCCAAAGGCGCTATTTGCCTTGGCGAGTCTGTTGTCTATCTCATTGTCGATCCTTGCATCTGATGAAATGGTGCAGCCGAGATAGGTAAACTGGTTGACCGTTTTGAGTTTTGTGTGCCCGATGGAGATGTGGGGGGGCTGGTAGTCATGGTGGGGAGCTGGCTGATGGAGGACCTCAGTTTTCTTCAGGCTGACTTCCAGGCCAAACATTTTGGCAGTTTCCGCAAAGCAGGACGTCAAGCGCTGAAGAGCTGGCTCTGAATGGGCAACTAAAGCGGCATCATCTGCAAAGAGTAGTTCACGGACAAGTTTCTCTTGTGTCTTGGTGTGAGCTTGCAGGCGCCTCAGATTGAAGAGACTGCCATCCGTGCGGTACCGGATGTAAACAGCGTCTTCATTGTTGGGGTCTTTCATGGCTTGGTTCAGCATCATGCTGAAGAAGATTGAAAAGAGGGTTGGTGCGAGAACACAGCCTTGCTTCACGCCATTGTTAATGGAGAAGGGTTCAGAGAGCTCATTGCTGTATCTGACCCGACCTTGTTGGTTTTCGTGCAGTTGGATAATCATGTTGAGGAACTTTGGGGGACATCCGATGCGCTCTAGTATTTGCCAAAGCCCTTTCCTGCTCACGGTGTCGAAGGCTTTGGTGAGGTCAACAAAGGTGATGTAGAGTCCTTTGTTTTGTTCTCTGCACTTTTCTTGGAGCTGTCTGAGGGCAAAGACCATGTCAGTGGTTCCTCTGTTTGCGCGAAAGCCGCACTGTGATTCTGGGAGAATATTCTCGGCGACACTAGGTATTATTCTATTTAGTAGAATCCTAGCGAAGATTTTGCCTGCAATGGAGAGCAACGTGATTCCCCTGTAGTTTGAGCAGTCTGATTTCTCGCCTTTGTTTTTGTACAGGGTGATGATGGTGGCATCACGAAGATCCTGAGGCAGTTTACCTTGGTCCCAACAAAGCTTGAAAAACTCATGCAGTTTGGCATGCAGAGTTTTGCCGCCAGCCTTCCAGACTTCTGGGGGGATTCCATCCATACCTGCTGCTTTGCCACTTTTCAGTTGTTCGATTGCCTTATATGTCTCATCCAGGGTGGGAACCTCATCCAGCTCTAGCCTTAGGGGCTGTTGAGGGAGCTGTTGAGGGAGCTCCCAGCTCCCTGTTCTATACCAACGCAGTATTCCCCAGTCTCTCTTATCTCGTCCTTTCTTTATGTTGGTACCTCATCATTTTTTTCAAAATTCAAATCCACCTAATCTACTGATTAGGAGTGGATTTTGGAGGACCCTGTTTGATACATTCCAAAATAACTCCAGCAAATTTACCAAATATAATTTCTCATGCATAAAACCATTCTATCTGCTTGATTGCCTTATAATTTTCTAAACGACTTGCTGTCATCTTCTTTATAATAAATTGCAGCATTTTTTTATTACCAAAGATTGTTGTTAGACTGACTGGTCAAAAACGTTTTGCTTTTTGTCATTCACTCTCCCTTCTTTTTTTTGTAATATTTATTTATCATTATAAATATATTTAACAATACCAAATGCAAAACATCAAGATAACTTCTCTTTCCATTCCCTCCCCTTTATATGTCCTATTAAACAGAGAAAGAATGAAGATAAAGAAACACAAAAAAAGCTAATTCCATTGTCAGTGCAGACAGTAAAACATGGAGACATGACAATACCACAGTGTTAAAATCTTCACAGAGCTCCACTGGCTGGCCAGTAGTGATTGTAACCCTATACTGGTGCCAGTGAGATATCTATATGTTCTAAATAAGGCTGCCAGATTTTTAGGAAGGTGTTATATTCTTTCCTAAGATTGTATGTGACCTTTTCAAGTGGGATGCAGCTATTCATTTCTGAAGACGCCCTATCCATGAGTAGATGGGAATCAGACTTTCATATTACTGCTATGCACTTGGGCACACATAAGGCAATTTCTGTGAATTTAATTTGAATATAAGTTAGTGATCTACCAACTGTGGTAAAGAGCCCCAGAAGACAAAGCTCTGGATCTACTAGAAAGGTGACTCCCATGATCTTGGTTAAGATATGGGGGGGGGGGGGGGGGGGAGGATAATATGTTTGTGGAGAGACAGCCATGATCATGCTGACAGGGAATTAAAGTAGAAAATACTGAGTTGGCTTGACAGCATCCATGGAGAGAGAAAGAGAATTAACATTTCAGGTTGATGACTTTTCATCAGATTTCTTATTGAAAGGAAGCAGGTTTGAATGGTCACATGGCCTACATCTGCTCTGGTTTCTTTAGTCTGACAGAGTTTTGGACCTGAAATGTTAACACTGCTTCTCTGACAACAGATGCTAAGTATCTTGCATAGGACGTTTCCAATGGTTTGCTGTTATTACTGGATAATTTTAATGAGGTGTCCTATAACAGTGAATTCTAAATTAGTTATGGAAAGCCTTATTTGAGGCAAACAATCTTATTATTAGGTTCAAAATCACATTGCGACTTGTACTTCATGAAAAAAATCCTTTAGGGTCTTCTGTAATCTTGCACAATACATGCTGCTGATGGATTTACGTCGCATTCCTGTCAGCATCTCACAATAGTTTTGTCAATTGTAATAATGGAATTCTAGGTCCACCTCAATGCTTCCATTATCTTCATTAGAAAGTATAAATGACAGCATTCAACCTATAGTGTTTATATTCCATTTCCTTTCTTGCATGACTTGCTGGTATGAGCTCCAGTGCTGAGTTTTCCTTTATGCTATCATAGAACTGCCAGGACAGGAGTTATTAAATAACAGGAGGATTTACCTTAACGTGCAATCATTAATTCTATGCAAAAGAAGCGCCGGTATGCCGAAATTGTAGTAACCTTGGAGTATAGGGGCTTATGCATATTTGTGTACTTTGAAAGTTTTTGTTATATTCCTTATTGCTTACGATGTGCTCTTAAGGGTTACAAAAACACCAAAGAATTATGCACAACATGACAGTATTTTTAGTTAAACAAGAAAATTAGCAGATGCTGTGATTGTAATTTAATACACAGAAGTGCTAGAGAAATTCAGCAGGTCACGCACTTTATGTAACAAAGATACATAACCAATATTTTGGGCTTGGGAAGGTATGAGCAAAAAGCACGCAAGTGCCTGAATAATATAGTGGGGGAGGGCAGGGGGAGGTGCAAGCAAGAGGTCATCAGTGAATCTGTATTTTTATATTCTTTTGCCCATTTTACTGGAGATATATTTTCACATTAACTCTAATGTGTATCCTTCATACAGTTCAGTCTTAACCCAATATCTTGGTCTTTTTGATACCAGGTTACTGGACAGAAAATAATTATTTAGATTTGACTTCTGCCTCGTGCTTCCACGACGATAAAATTGATGAACTTACCATGCGGTTCGTTCAGGTAGCTGGAAGGAACAACGTGCAGGGACCATGAGTAATACAATAAATAGTCGGTTTCGTATGATACAATACACTTGGCTACATCGATTATATGTTACACCTCAAAATTTAAAAGAATGGAATCCAACAATATCGGACAGATGCTTCCGTTTTAAACAAGAAATTGGAACAACATTACATGCAATTTAAAATTTTTTTGAGAGGATTTAAACCTAATATTAAATAGAATTACAAAAAAAAGGATACTAAAAGACCCAAAAATCTTCCTGTTAAACAGCATAAAAGATAAAGAATAAGGTCTAAAATTAGACAGGGCTCAAAAAGATTTATTACGATTGTGCTTGCAGCAACAAAAAAGTGCATAATGATAACTTGGAAAACGGAAGCAACCTTAAAAATACAACGATGGTACATGGAAATGAACAAGGGTATTTTATTTGAAAAAATTACCTACAATCTAAAAGATTTGGGGACCAAACATAGAATATGTTAGGAACCGCCAATTTCAAACCTCCATCTCTTGAAGTGATAAGATACAAGTATGAAAATAATTAAATATGAAATTTTGGATAACACGATTTACTTTTCTTTTTCTTCTATTGTTTATTTTTTCTTTCTCTTTCATTTTTTGCTTTGAGTTATAGGGGGTGGGAAGAGTGGGGGAAAAATGAAAATGTCACTGTGTATATTTTAATGCTGAATATTTCTATATATTGTTATTAACATGGTTCACGATGAAGTATTAAATAAAAATTATTTTAAAAAATGCTGTTTAAATTTATCCTTTGTTACTCAGTCTTAAGCTGCCAACTTAATTTATTGAGCAATAGCTGATGTAAATAGATAATATGTGTAACTGTTACTGTAAATTATGAACTGTGTTGGTAATATTTTATCTTTTAATTTTCTTTATAAGTGTCATTGTTGATTCTCATCACTGAAGTGATAGAGTACACTTTACATCAAGTCTATTAAGAGCTTCCAAGAGTTGGGGAGCTTCTTTAAATACAAGTCCGATACAAGTTGAAAAACAGATACGTCTTAAGTTAATAATTGCATTTCATAGTTTGATCCTCTCCTCAACCAAAATTACTTAGAATCAATTCAATGATGGGTAGAAATTATTTTGGATCAATTTTTAAACTCCTTATATACACTGACACTCAATCAATTAAAACAAGTACAAAGATTGGTATTTGATAGTTAGCTATTGCTGAACAGACTTGCCTCTGGGCTATTTTGTGAGTTTACCTCCCATTCTGCAGAGAAGTGTTCAAAAATCTAAGTTAATACTCCAGTGTTTTACAAAGAGCTGGCCTTCAGTTGAGACACTCACCATGCCAAAATAATTTCTCAAATCATGGAAGATTAGCTGGTCATTATTGCAATGCTATTTATAAGTATGAAAATTAACAGATGCTTATCCCACACTGCCATATCAAGAAGTGCTACATTTGTTGGCAGGGTTAGGGTTAGGGTTAGGGCAGAGAACAAAACAAAGGACTCTACATCACCTTTGTTGACCTCACCAAAGCCTTCGACACCGTGAGCAGGAAAGGGCTTTGGCAAATACTAGAGCGCATCGGATGTCCCCCAAAGTTCCTCAACATGATTATCCAACTGCACGAAAACCAACAAGGTCGGGTCAGATACAGCAATGAGCTCTCTGAACCCTTCTCCATTAACAATGGCGTGAAGCAAGGCTGTGTTCTCGCACCAACCCTCTTTTCAATCTTCTTCAGCATGATGCTGAACCAAGCCATGAAAGACCCCAACAATGAAGACGCTGTTTACATCCGGTACCGCACGGATGGCAGTCTCTTCAATCTGAGGCGCCTGCAAGCTCACACCAAGACACAAGAGAAACTTGTCCGTGAACTACTCTTTGCAGATGATGCCGCTTTAGTTGCCCATTCAGAGCCAGCTCTTCAGCGCTTGACGTCCTGCTTTGCGGAAACTGCCAAAATGTTTGGCCTGGAAGTCAGCCTGAAGAAAACTGAGGTCCTCCATCAGCCAGCTCCCCACCATGACTACCAGCCCCCCCACATCTCCATCGGGCACACAAAACTCAAAACGGTCAACCAGTTTACCTATCTCGGCTGCACCATTTCATCAGATGCAAGGATCGACAATGAGATAGACAACAGACTCGCCAAGGCAAATAGCGCCTTTGGAAGACTACACAAAAGAGTCTGGAAAAACAACCAACTGAAAAACCTCACAAAGATAAGCGTATACAGAGCCGTTGTCATACCCACACTCCTGTTCGGCTCCGAATCATGGGTCCTCTACCGGCACCACCTACGGCTCCTAGAACGCTTCCACCAGCGTTGTCTCCGCTCCATCCTCAACATCCATTGGAGCGCTCACACCCCTAACGTCGAGGTACTCGAGATGGCAGAGGTCGACAGCATCGAGTCCACGCTGCTGAAGATCCAGCTGCGCTGGATGGGTCACGTCTCCAGAATGGAGGACCATCGCCTTCCCAAGATCGTATTATATGGCGAGCTCTCCACTGGCCACCGTGACAGAGGTGCACCAAAGAAAAGGTACAAGGACTGCCTAAAGAAATCTCTTGGTGCCTGCCACATTGACCACCGCCAGTGGGCTGATAACGCCTCAAACCGTGCATCTTGGCGCCTCACAGTTTGGCGGGCAGCAGCCTCCTTTGAAGAAGACCGCAGAGCCCACCTCACTGACAAAAGGCAAAGGAGGAAAAACCCAACACCCAACCCCAACCAACCAATTTTCCCTTGCAACCGCTGCAATCGTGTCTGCCTGTCCCGCATCGGACTGGTCAGCCACAAACGAGCCTGCAGCTGACGTGGACTTTTTTACCCCCTCCATAAATCTTCGTCCGCGAAGCCAAGCCAAAGAAAAGACATTTGTTGTGAAATACTTTGTGACATCCTGAGGTAATTAAAATGAGCTAAGAATATGATTTGTTTTCAGTAAATAATTATGGAAGAAAGAAAGAAATGTAGCCATGCACTATTTGAAAGAAGACACGTACACATAGTGTAGTCAAGTTAAGCTCTGAGTTTTATGTGGGCTCAGGCTTGACTTTTATACTTGCACTGTTCCTGCAGTGGACCCCCTTAGCTGACGTCACAAAATGCATAACAAAAGCGGGATTCCCACGTGCGGGTACTTTCCTGCCTAACAATGCCCTCCTTCCCTGTCTGTTGGCTGCGCATCAAGGCCAGTGCCATTTTAGGATCGCTGACCTCTAAGCTGCCCTTGGCATTCAACTGCCAGTTTGCTTTTGGGGCCAGTGGCGCTACGTGGGCTGCTGGCCTTTGGTTGTGCTCATTGCCCGGAGCATTGGCTTGATCGCCATGGCACCACATGATCCCCCCTCCCAGAACTGGCGGTATTGTCCTTGTTACTGTCCTTGGTGCCCATAAGCAAAGTCTCTGCAGCCTTTGGTGGCCTGCCTCTTCGGCATGGTGCTGGTGTCTTGATCGGGCGTGCTGGGTCCAGGTCTGCTGGCTTCAGCCTGTCTGTGATGAAGACCTCGCTCTTGCCTCTGACCTCCAGCTCGAACATGGCCATATTGTTGGGGATGACCCGGAACGGACCCTCGTATGGCCTCTGAAGCGGTGGACAATGTGGACCCTTGTGAATGTAAACATATTCACAGTCCTGCAGGTCTTTGGTATGTTGGTCCTCATGTGTCCGTGCCTGGAAGGTGGAATCAGGGCCAGGTTGCTGACATTTTCCCTTAACCTACTGAGGAACACTGCAGAGTTGTCCTGCTGTCTGCCTGAGGATGGTACAAATTCTCACAGGACCACCAGTGGAGCTCCGTAGACGAGTTCGGCTGAAGAGGTGTTGAGGTCCTCCTTGGGTGCTCTGCAGATGCCCAATTGTGCCCATGTTAGCTTGTCCACCCAGATGGGTCCTTGGAGTCTGGTCATGAGTGAGGTTTTGAGGTGTCTGTGGAAGCATTCCACCATTGGACAGTTGGTGGTAGGCTGTTGTGTGATGCAGTTAGTGACCCCACAGGCTGGCGAGGTCGGACCACAGACTGGAGGTGAACTGGGCCCCTCTGTCAGATAACCTGACCGTGCCACACAGGGTAAGATGATGGCCCTGGCACATGAGGTTGTAGACATGTCTGCCCTCAGGACTGCTTCTGGCCACCTAGTGAAGTGGTCGACCATCATGAACAGATAGTGGAAACCTTGGGATACCGACAAGGGTCCTACTATGTCCACATGTCGAACCTTTTTTTCACGAGCTCGAAGTTCTGAGCTGGGGTCTTGGTGTGCTGCTGTACCTTGCTTGTTTGGCACTGCATGGACACATTCGCCCACCCCCTGACCTGTTTCTGCAATCCATGCCACATGTATTTGAGGACCACCAGCTCAACTGTGGTCCTGATGGATGGGTGAGCCAGTCCGTGGATGGAGTTTAAAACCTGTTGTCTCCAAGCCTCCAGGACAATGGGTCTGACCTGACCAGAGTCCACATCACAGATGGTGTTACCTGTGCTGACTGGGTGTCCTGGAGCTACAGTCCCGATATGGGAGTCCTGTATTGGGGCATCTTCTTGTCTTTCTGCTGCGCCTCCAAGAGTGCCGTGAAGTCCACTCCCCCTGACAGTGCATGGATACTTTGCCTGGACAGTGCATCAGCCACCATGTTGTCCATACTGGAGATGTGCCTTCCATCTCTGCTGTACTCTGAGATGTAAGGCAGGTTTCATTGCTGGCGGGCCAACCAGGGGTTCGAGATCTTAGCCAAGGAGGAAGAGGGGCTTGTGATCTGTGAAAGCCGTGAAGGACCAGGCCTCTAGGAAGTACCTGAAGTGGCAGATGGCCAAGTATAGTGCCAAAAGGTCTCTGTCAAAAGCACTGTATTTCAACACTGGAGGCCGCAGATGTTTGCTGAAGAAAGCCAACGGCTGCCAACTTCCTTTAATCTGCTGATCCTGAACTCTGCCATTCACTGTTCCTGAGGCATCCAACCATCAGGGCCGTTGGAGCATCTGACCTGCGATGTGCTTGGAGAGCAATATCCGCCAGGGCATGCTTGGCCTTCGCGAAGGCTTCTGCTGACTTCTCACCCCAGATTATGTGCTTCGCCTTGCCTGCCATCCGGGCCTGTATAATCCAGGCAGCTGAGGGGATGAACCTGTGATAGAAATTGATCATCCCCACAAACTCTTGTTGACCCTTGGTCGTGTTGGGTCTGGGTAACTTCCAGATAACCTCCACTTAACTGGGTAGCGGTGTGGCTCCTCCAATCCGAACTGACATTTGGCTGTGTTGATTGTCGCTCAGTCAGGTGTAGAGGTTGCAGAGGTGCACCACGTACTCCTGTTGATTCCTGCTCACCACCAGGATGTCATTCAGATGTGAAAAAACAGAAGTCCCTTCACAGATTTCACTCGAGACAAAAATTGAGAACAAAGAACATTTATTGTACAACAGTGCAAAGTTGGGTGCTTCCCCTTACCCTGGGAATACACACACATACTGGGGCTCACCCAACTTTTATACAGTTCATTTCAGTGTAGAGGTACCCTCCCCCCCCCTAACATTCTTCTGCCTCCTGGATTGGTTTGGCATTTGGTACTATATGCAGAACTTGCTAATTCTGTCTATCACTATAAGACCCTTATTCTATTATACTCGCGTAACCCTTCCTCACACTCTTATCGGAATTCATCCTTACTCAGCACTTACTTAACTTCCTCTAGTCTAGTCTAGTATTCCTTATTTCATTCATACTAGCTTTACTTCCTATATTCTATTATCTCTCACACAGGTACACGAAGGTACCATCCAGCTCTCGACCCACTGCATCCATGAGTCACTGGAAGGTCTGGGCAGCTTTCTTTACCCTGAAAGGCATTCGGAGGGATTGAAAGAAGCCAAACGGGTTAATGATGGCAATCTTGGGGACATCATCAGGGTGTACCAGGGTCTGATGATTTCCCTGCACAAGGTCCACCTTGGAGAAGATCCTTGCCCCGAGGAGGTTAGCCGTGAATTCCTGGATGATCCGGTGTTGTGGCCTCATTGAACTGGCTGTAGTCGCCACAAGGTCTCCAGCCCACAGTTGCTTTGGATACCATCCGACTGCCATACGATGCTGAGCTCTTCCAGCTTCCTGAATTCCTCCTTCGTCAGCTGGAGCTTCTTCGGAGGAAGGTGTCTTGCCCTGCATGGAGTAGTGAGCCCTGGGTCAGGATGAGGTGCTGTACTCCATGTCGGGGCATCACCGTAGTGAATTGTGGGGTGAGTACTGCAGGGAACTCGGCCAGGACCCTGTTGTACTCGTTGTCCGATTTTTGTATGGAGTCCAGGTGGAGTGCTGGGAGCCTGGCATTTTTGAGGGTGAAGGTTTGAAAAGTCTTGGCGTGGACCAATCTCCTTCCCTTGAGGTCCACTACCAGGCTGTGGGTGTGCAGGAAGTCTGCCCCAAAGAATGGCTGTTTCACTGCGGCCAGTGTAAACACCCACGAAAATAGGCTATTCCCAACTGCAGTTGGACCTTGCACATACTGTAGGTCTGAATCGTGCTATTGTTGGCAGCTCTCAGTGTGGGGTCTGACTGCCTGTTCCTGGTGTCCTGTCCCGACAGGGGCAGGATGCTGACTTCTGCTCCTGTGTCCATGAGGAAGCGTCATCCGGATTGGCGGTCCCAAACGTACAGGAGGCTGTCTTGTTGGCCATCTGTCATAGCCATGAGTGACAGCTGGCTCCAGCATTTCCCTGAAATGTGCATGGCGGTCTGCACCAGCGGGCTCCGGTGACCCATCTCTGGTGGTAGAAACACCACTGCTGTTCTCTCAGCGGCTCTACACGGGTCTGGGCGTGGGGTTTAGTGATGAGCCCCACGGTCGCCAAGCACTTTCTCTTCTGTTTCCACAGAACGTCCACTCATGCTGCAACTTTCTGGGGTGGGTGGGGGGGGGGGGTCGCTGATATCCATGTCAGCCAGAAGCCGTTGAATGTCCTTAGGCAGTTGTTCCAGGAATGCCTGCTCAAACATGATGCAGGGCTCGTGTTTGCCCAGGAGGACCAGCATCTCATTCATGAGGGGTGACGGGGGCCTGTCCCTTAACCCATCCAGGTGGAGCAGACATGCCCCTCTTTCATGCCATGAGAACCCGAAGGTTTCGATCAGCAAGTCCTTGAAGGTGGTATACTAACCTTATGATGGCGGCTCCTGGATGAAGTTGGCCTGCTGTGTCCTGGTCCAGGGTGCTCACCACATGGTAGTACTGGATGCATTCTGCTGTGATCTGCTGGATCTAGAACTGTGCCTCAGCCTGGTCAAACCACACGGATGTCTGATGCTTCCAGAAGGTTGGCAGCAGTCAGGTTAAGGTCTGAGTTTTATTAGGGCTCAGGCCCGACTTTTATACTTGCACTGTTCCCGCCATGGCATGCATAACAAAAGTGGGTTTCCCACACGCGGGCACTTTCCTGCATAACAATCCCTTCTTCCCACATGCTGTGCCTGTCTGATGGCTGCGCAGCAAGGCCAGCACCATTTTGGGGTCACTTGTCTTTAAGCTGCCCTTGCCATTCACCTGCTGGTTCACTTGTTGGGGCCAGTGCCACTGTGCAGGCTGCTGGCCTTTGGTTGCGCTCGCCGCCCGGAGCACCACAGTATAGTGTGTGGTGGGTCACCACAGAAAGATTAATAATCTTATGATTCCTAAAATGTTCCAAAACAGATATTTACATTTAAAAATTGTGGTTGGATATAATTTAATATTTTAACTGACTGACTCATCTTCGTACTTATTGGGATTTCAATATTTATTAACTTAGATGCATATGTTTTTGCAAGGGAATGAAATAATTTAATACACTGATAAAATATAATTCCCTACATAAAAGGTACAGGGAGATCCTTTAGATTTCCAGGAGTTTTATGAACAAAATGAAAAAGATACATTGTGTGATTCTGTTGATACATGGGGCTCCTTGCATTTGTAGTCATATTTTTACACAGGAGAGCTTTATGCTGACTGTCACATACCCATTTACCAGTATTTGGTTTGTAGTTACAATACCTTGGTGATTTAAGTGCTCATCCAATTACTTTTCATGTTGTGTGCGAATCTATCTCCAAGCATTTCTCAGACTGGGCAATCAAACTTCAACCATCCCTGGGTGAAAAAAAATCTTTCTCATATCCTTTTTAAACCTCTCACTTATCACCTTCAACCTATGTCCTCTGGTCTTCGACAGGTCAGGGTAGAGAAAAGGTTTCTTACTATCTACCCCATCCATGTCATTCATAATTTTTTTATACCTTTATAAGTTCTCCCCTCAGCTTTGTCTGTTCCAAGGGAAGTAAACCCAGCCTATCCTCATCGCCAAACATTCCATTCCATTCCTGTTCCATCCTTGTGAACATTGCACTCACACATCCATAAATCAATAAATGTTCACATGCCATTCTTTCACCATTTCTATAACAACTTGTGCTGATAGGCAACAGCTCAAGTTAACTCAACATTATACATTTTCTGACATGAACTTTATGAATACTCATTTGTAGTGGGAGGGTAGGTGTACATTTCTTTTTTCCACTTTAGCACTTTAATTAATTTGTTCAGGTTCACTCACTATTCATGCTGGAATTAAGTAGGTTAAGAACTGGATTAAGAGAATGTATTGATCAGAGAACTAATCGTAGCACAGAGAAAGGACTGTTGTGGTTTTTGAGGGGCTTTGCTTACTTCAGGATTGTATACTCATGCATTTCATTGTTTTGATTAGCCTGAGGACTTCTTGTGGTTCATGGAGTTAATCAATTTCAACCTTGTTCAGATACATCCGCCAAACAGATGGATTTCCAGAATGAAGCATTTTTGTGGATTATTATGCAATTAAACTGCAAAACGTGAGGAAAGTGGGCTTTAATGTGCTTCAACTTTCAAAATGTTCTGCTCAGATCTGTCTTTGGACATAAATCTTCATGGGTATTCTTCAGAACCAGACTGATAATTACTTGGAAAGCTAACATAGCTGAGAGGTTACGTCATCAAATGTCTCATTTACAAATATCCATAGTAATTCTTAGGGAACGTTGTGATCGGGTTAAAAAGAAATTGACAATTCCACTTAAAATTATATGAGATCCTGTTTCAAAACTTAATAATGTTACTCCATTGGGTAAACTTTCAACTTGCTAGATGGGCATAAAATTAACATTGTAGATTAAATATCATATTAGCCCACCAAATTTTGACTTCCATTAAAAAAGGATAGGGTCTACTACTGTCAACTAATAGCAGCTTAACACCCATGGGGATATGACACATTAGATTTCAAGTAAAATTTAGTGCAACTTAAACATACTAATGTTGTGTAGTTTGCTCAAAGATTAGCACTTAAATGTCAGTGATAGATCAATTGTTCATATCCTTTCCTCTTCAGTCAAAACATAATTGGTGTAAATCTCACTCGAGCAATGTGTCTGTAATCCAAACCAATGCTCCAATGAATGCAACCCTCTTGGAAATGTCTGCTGAGTGATTCCTGAAAGTTTGACTGATTTTTTTTGGATGTACTGAACAAAGAGAATATTCACATTGGTCACCTGGTTGCAAGAGCAGAAATGGGCATTTTGCAATGTGTAAATCAACTACTGACCTACTCAAAGTTTCTCCATCAATGCAAGATTCAGGTGAAGAACTTGATAAAATCTTTGGCTTGGCTTCACGGATGAAGATTTATGGAGGGGTATGTCCACGTCTGCTGCAGGCTCGTTGGTGACTGACAAGTCCGATGCAGGACAGGCAGGCACGGTTGCAGCGGTTGCAAGGGAAAATTGGTTGGTTGGGGTTGGGTGTTGGGTTTTTCCTCCTTTGTCTTTTGTCAGTGAGGTGAGCTCGCGGTCTTCTTCAAAGGAGGTTGCTGCCCGCCGAACTGTGAGGCGCCAAGATGCATGGTTGGAGGCGATATCAGCCCACTGGCGGTGGTCAATGTGGCAGGCACCACGAGATTTCTTTAGGCAGTCCTTGTACCTCTTCTTTGGTGCACCTCTGTCACGGTGGCCAGTGGAGAGCTCGCCATATAACACGATCTTGGGAAGGCGATGGTCCTCCATTCTGGAGACGTGACCCACCCAGCGCAATTGGGTCTTCAGCAGCGTGGATTCGATGCTTGCGGACTCTGCCAGCTCGAGTACTTCGATGTTGGTGATGAAGTCATTCCAATGAATGTTGAAGATGGAGTGGAGACAGCGCTGATGGAAGCCGGTAGAGGACCCATGATTCAGAGCCGAACAGGAGCGTGGGTATGACAACGGCTCTGTACATGCTGATCTTTGTGTGTTTCTTCAGGTGGTTGTTTTTCCAGCTCTTTTGTGTAGTCTTCCAAAGGCGCTATTTGCCTTGGCGAGTCTGTTGTCTGTCTCTTTGTCGATCCTTGCATCAGATGAAATGGTGCAGTTGAGGTAGGTAAACTGGTTGACCGTTTTGCGTTCTGTGAGCCCGATGGAGATGTGGGGGGCTGGTGGTCATGGTGGGAAGCTGGCTGATGGAGGACCTCAGTTTTCTTCAGGTTGGCTTCCAGGCCAAACATTTTGGCAGTTTCCGCAAAACAGGACGTCATGCGCTGGAGAGCTGGCTCTGAATGGGCAACTAAAGTGGCATCATCTGCAAAGAGTAGTTCACGGACAAGTTGCTCTTGTGTCTTGGTGTGAGCCTGCAGGCGCCTCAGATTGAAGAGACTGCCATCCGTGCGGTACGGGATGTAAACACCGTCTTCATTGTTGAGGTCTTTCATGGCTTGTTTCAGCATCATGCTGAAGAAGATAGTAAAGAGGGTTGGTGCGAGGACGCAGCCGTTTTGTTCTCTGCACTTTTCTTGGAGCTGTCCGAGGGCAAAGATCATGTCAGTAGTTCCTCTGTTTGCGCGAAAGCCACACTGTGATTCTGGGAGGACATTTTCGGCGACACTAGGTATTAGTCTATTAAGGAGAATCCCAGCGAAGATTTTACCTGCAATGGAGAGCAGCGTAATTCCCCTGTAGTTTGAACAGCCTGAGGTTTGGAAGGCTGGTGGCAAAGCTCTGCATACCAAACTGCATGAGTTTTTCATGCTCTGCTGGGACCAAGGAAAGCTGCCTCAGGATAAAATACTCATCCGATTAATATCACTCAGCACTGTCTCGAATATTGTAGCCTGCTTGATTGGCAACCCTTTACAAGACTCAGCATTAGTGATTAACGATAAGGATAAACTGTGTTTGAGCTATTAACAGGACACATTTTAGCCAACCACTTCAATAGCATGCCAACACTTACTCTGTATCATCTCTATAAATTAAAACAACAAGGACCCATGAATTATATTGAAAGCAAAAATGAATAGGTGCTGGATATCCGGAACAAAAGAAAAAATGCAACAAGGTCAAGCAGCATCAGTGAGAGAAACATTAAAGCATTTTGGCTTTAATTTCTTTCTTCTTTTCTGTCTACACCTAATGATATTTAAAGGAAGTTTAAACACATTCCTTGTGTTTTCTCCAGCACCCAGACACATGCCGCTGTCCTTACGCGCTTACTTTCTGATTTTCCATTTCTGATAGGATCTTGATTATTTTTATTTCTCGACGGATGCTGCCTGACCTGTAGGTGGTTTTGGTAGTTTTTTTGTCCATTTTGTCCAGGATACAGTTAATTATCCTAAGTCCTGACTTGTTATCTTGCTCAGAATCTACAATGATCCTTGGCATAGGAAGTATGGCTACTATATCAGAGTAGAATGGGTTGCTTTTCTGAGACTTCTAGGTCAGACTACAGTGGAGTTCTGGTATAAATATGTTTATTATATGCATTGGAAGTCAGAGTAACCAAAGTAAATACCATGTGAGAAAAGTGAAATATTATCTATTCCTTAGTATTGTCAAGTTAAAGCTACTAAACTATCTTGGAAAGCAGGATCGAATGATTGGGTTTTCAAGTTCAAATTCAAGTTTATTATCATGAACAATCTAACAAAACAGCATCTCTCCAGACCATGGTGCACTCAGAAGAATAAACAATACACAGTAGATTAAGATCACATAAATAACCAAAATAAATATGTATAAATATTTAGGATGACTTGCACAGTTACAGGATACTGTTTCTTATTTCATTCACTTATGCTGCAAACTTCCACCCTGACCTCACATTCACTTGGTCCATCTCCAGCAACATTCTCCATTTCCTTAATCTCTTTGTCTCCATCTCGGGAGACAAACTCTGGACAGACATGTTCTACAGCGACCTTGACTACATCTCTTCACACCATGCTCCCTGTAAGGATTCCATTCCCTTCTCGCAATTCCTCCGTCTCCGTCGCATCTGCTCCAAGAACAAGATCAGCAGAGATGTCCTCCTTCTTCAAACAACGTTGCTTTCCTTCTACCACAATCAACTTGGCCCTCACCTGCATAGCCTCCATTACCAACACATCTGCCCTGGCCCTCTCCGCCTCTACAGACAACAAGGAGAGATTCCCCTTGTCCTCACCTACCACCCCACCATCCTCCAAGTCCAAAATATCCTCCTCTGCCACCTACTATTAGCTAGACGGATACTCCCCTCTCCCCCCTCCCCACCACTCTCCATGTTCCGCAGTGACCACTCCCTCTGTGACTCCTTTGTCCTTTCCTACCTCCCCACCATTCGTCCCTGGGTGCAGACTAGGAGATTACTTTGTTGAACACCTTGGCTCTGTCTGCCAGAATAGTGTAGATATCCCAGTGGTCACCAATTTCAATTCCACATCCCATTCCCTTGATGTTGTGTCTGTCCATGGTTAGACTGAGTCCACCCGCAAATTGGAGGAACAACACCTCATCTTCTGTTTGAGCACCCTCCATCCAGATGGCATTAATATTAACCTTTACTTTCCTTTAAATCCACCCCTTCTTTACTGTCACTTTTTCCCCAAGTCTCTCTCTCTCTCTCTCTTTCTTCCCTTTTCCCTCCGTCTCCTTTTACAGAGCCAAAATCAATTTTCACCTCTCCTCTTATCACATCCAATTTTGACCTTCAGTCTTTATTCTTATGCTTTCCTGTTCTTTGTTTATTCGTTAAAGAAAGGCTCAGGCCCGAAACATCGGTAATATATCTTTACTTCCAATGGATGCTGCAAGACTGGCTGAGTTCCTCCCAGCATTTCTGAGTGTTTTTTACTACAATCACAGCAAGTGCAGACTTTCAAGTTTCACTGTCTACCAGTTTCACAGCATGTGGAAAGAAGCTATCTCCCAGCCTGGTAGTCCTGATTTTGATGGTCCTGTACCTTATTCTTGATGGAAGTGGGTTAAAGATACTGTGCGCTAGTGGAAAGGGTCTTCTATAATTCCTTGAGTTCTATGTCATCTAGAGAAGAAGGGGAGACCCCAGTTATCCTCTCCATTATTTTAATGATCTGTTTAGATTTTCGGTCTAATGCTTTGTAACTACCACACCATTCAATGATGCAGCCAGATAGGACTCTCGCAATTGTTCTCCTGTAAAAGATTGTCAAGATGGAAGCCAGTGGCCTTGCCCTCCTCAATCTCCTTACAAGGTGTAGGTGTTGCTGCACCTTTCTGAATAATGAAGAGGTGCTGTGAGTACAGGATGGTCTCTTATATGCATGCCAAGGAACTTTGTGCTCTCCACTTTCACTACAATGGGACCTTCGATGTGTAGTGGAGAATGGAAATATTGTCTCCAGAGAAATCCAACTGTAAGGGAATGGATGGCTGGCTGGTGAAATGTAATTTTATAAAACCAGATGATTCGGTGGGATGGGGCACCAAAATCGTCCTCCTGAAATCCCCAATTATCTCCTTTGTTTTGTCCATATTGAGACTTGGATTGTTGTTCTTGCACCATTTTACGGGCCCTTCAGCCTCCTGTCTGTAATGTGACTCATCATTGTTGCTGAGGATACTGTTGTATCATCCACAAATTTGATTATCCTGTTGGAAATGAATCTGGCAGCCTGAGCAATAGCGGAGTGAACACAGAGCCCGAGGTGCACCAATGCTCAGCTTGAGATTTTTGCTGCCAACCCAGACTGGTCTTTTGGTCAAGAATTCCAGAATGCAGTTGCAGAGAGGGGTGTTGAGTTCCAGTGAGGATAGTTTATCCACCAGTCTCAGAGGTATAATTGAGCTGAAGTCAATGAACAACAGTTTGGCATATGAGGCATAATTCTCTAGGTGGATCAGGATGGAGCAGAGAGTCAAAGTTTTGATGACATTTCGGAATTAACTTTGAGAATCGGAGATTAGATGTACTGGGTAAAATCTATGAATGGTTACTTTGTCATCTCTTGGAATGAGGCCTGAATGACCATTTGGGCTTGAGTCTGTATGTATGCCCAAAAGCTGTCTTTCATGAAATGACAAACCTACTGTGAGCAAAAAGGTTTGGCAATGCAGTAAGTTTTTTTTCATTTGAGATACGAAGTGAAATTTTGATCAAAACATGGTTTATGCACATTTTTTCATGGATTCCATCTTTACGCCAAGAAACACTGGCCAAGAATTTGAGTTGTTCCATGTATTATTCATGCATTTTTCATGAAAGGGTTGTCTGCTGTGAGGGTCATGGCAACATAACTGGTGTTTCATCTTGTAATCTATTTGTCATATACCTTTTGTTCAAGTTCTGACTATTTGTGGTTCCAGCATCACCTGAAACAATTTTTTTTTCCTGGGAAGAACTTCTTGATCAAAGTATGATAATTTCTGACAGCTTCCCATTAGGAGAGCCGAGTAATGATTATTCTTTTGGCTAGGTGAGTATGAGCGGTCAGATTTCTTTCCAGGAAGGCAACCATCCATTGCTGGTTCTAAATCTCTGATATTCATATTTTTCAATTTGGTAACCAGGTGAAAGTAATAGCATTTTATGGTTTTTCATTCCTGTTGCGGAAAGAATGAGAACATTTGCACTTTTAGTAACTAGTCCAGCAGAGAATAAGGATTGAATTTGGAAATGTTCTGTTGCAGGTGAATCCTTCATACATTAAGTGGCACATTTATGACATAACCCATTGAGAGGATCCCAAACAGGATAGGCTTGGCTTGGCTTTGTGGACAAAGATTAATGGAGGGGTAATGTCCACGTCAGCTGCAGGCTCGTTTGTGGCTGACAAGTCCGATGCGGGACAGGCAGACACGGTTACAGCGGTTGCAAGGGAAAATTGGTGGGTTGGGGTTGGGTGTTGGGTTTTTCCTTCTTTGTCTTTTGTCAGTGAGGTGGGCTCTGCAGTCTTCTTCAAAGGAGGTTGCTGCCCGCTGAACTGTGAGGCGCCAAGATGCACGGTTGGAGGCGAGATCAGCCCACTGGCGGTGGTCAATGTGGCAGGCACCAAGGCAGTCCTTGGATAATAGCCTCTTTATTTCCATTGTTAAGTTGCAGGAAATTGTGGCTCAGAATAGAGGGAAAATGCATCAGTTAATCATAGACATTATCATTGGTTAGAAATAATTCAGTGTTTGGCAATGGTAAAATCTTCACTTGAAAGAATCAAAAGAATTTGTAGGGAAGAAGGACATGGATTTGGGAGATGGGAACATCTTCTAGGGATTAAAGCCAGGGATTTAGTTTTTTGATCAGGGATTTGATGATGATTTCTGATTAGAAAAGGTGGGATCTCTATCTGAGAAAATTGAATCCTATATTTTTTCCAGCAGGAAAAAAAGCTGAATAATTTTTTTTAGTCATTACCAATGCATTTATTGACAGGCCTCTCAGCCAGTGAGATGGATAATGAAGTTAGGGTACAGCATAGGGCTTGTCCACAAAAAAATTATTGAACAGCCAACAGAATTGCTTTACACAATGATTGAAGAGTAAAGGAAGCTGAAACGATAGATTTTCTACAAAGGAAAGCAAGATGTTGTCTCCAAAGTAACCCTCCTGTTAGGGAATGGATAGCTGGCTGGTGAGATGTCATTTTATGCAGTAAGATGGTTTGGTGGGAATGGGAGGATTGAGCTTGGAGGGATGGGAAGATAGTTAGAAGCTGTTGAGGTGAGTTGAGGAGTAGAGTAAGGGGGAAACTGGAAGAAGCTTTGACTCAGTAGGCAAAATGGATGGGGGAGAAGTGGAACAAGGAGCTCACAAGTGGCCCCAAGCTGTGTCAAAAAAAAAAGAAATTCCAGGGGCACCTTATAGGGAGAACTATGGCAGAGCCTGGGGAATGAGGTTTAATGGGATGATTGAGGGTAAAGGAAAAGACCTAGAGAGCAACACATTTAATGGGAAAGGAAGTAAAATTTGGAAATCTGTGGACACCATGGTTGAAGTAAACACACATTGCTGGAGAAACTCAGCAGGTCAAACAGTGTCCTTTACATAGCAACAGTAAAACTACATAACTGACATTTTGGAATGCTCAAACCCAAAACATCGATTATGTATTTTTACCGTTGCTATATAAAGGACACTAACATCGAAGTACTCGAGCTGACAGAGTCCGCTAGCATCGAATCCACGCTGCTGAAGATCCAACTGCGCTGGGTGGGTCACGTCTCCAGAATGGAGGACCATCGCCTTCCCAAGATCGTGTTCTCTGGTGAGCTCTCCACTGGCCACCGAGACAGAGGTGCACCAAAGAAGAGGTACAAGGACTGCTTAAAGAAATCTCTTGGTGCCTGCCATATTGACCACCGCCAGTGGGCTGATATCGCCTCCAACTGTGCATCTTGGCGCCTCACATTTCGGCGGGCAGCAACCTCCTTTGAAGAAGACCGCAGAGCCCACCTCACTGACAAAAGACAAAGGAGGAAAAACCCAACACGCAACCCCAACCAACCAATTTTCCCCTGGAACCGCTGCAACCGTGCCTGCCTGTCCCGCATCAGACTTGTCAGTCACCAACGAGCCTGCCTCAGACGTGAACATTACCCCTCCATAAATCTTCGTCCGCGAAGCCAAGCCAAAGAAAAGAAAGAAATATAAAGGACACTGTTTAACTTGCTGAGTTTCTCCAGCATTGTTTTTACACATTTAATGGGGTTTTGTTGGTAAAAGTGGAAGGCCCCAATGGCATTTAATATGAATTGATCTGGCAATTGTTAAAAGTTACTCACGTTAATTTAATTCTTTCCACATGAAAATTTCCTTGACATTTACACATAGTAAATGGGTTAATTTGAAACAGCACTTTGAACAAAGTTCAAATCTTAGATATTTTATATCAGATAAATTAACTGCTCATTTCTGCCAGTCTTGAACTTAATGTAGATGAAAGAGGAATCTGGAGACAACAAGACAGCATTTGACTAAATGTAGCATCAAACAGCCCTGGTAAAATTGCCATAAATGAGAATTAAAGCTGACAAGTCATATCTCACAGAAAATTGTAATTGATGTTGCCAATCATTTAGCCCCAGGGCAATGTATTGGACCAGCTGCCTTCAATTCTTCATGAGTTCCTTTCCATCCATAAGATTAGAAGCGGGGATGTTTGCTGACAATTGTATACTGTTTGATTCCATTCACAACTCACCAGAAAAGGAAGTAATCCATACTGGCATGTCACAAAACCAAGTTGAAATTCATGCAGGGGCTGATGAATTGAAAGCATTTCTCATGCTTCATGAGGCTGCTGTGAGAGAATCTAATCACTAATCTTTGACCTTCAATAATGTCACAACCACTGATAACCTGCATCTACAAATGCATGTCAAAGGCTGCTTTACAGCAGTGAGTGTCTTGCATCTTGATTTCCTCAAATCCTTTAATGGAATGGTGTCCACTTGCCTTGATGAATATGTCTCCAACGACACTTCAGAAGTTCAACAGCATTCAGGATAGAACAGCCTGCTTAACTGGCATTGCAAGTACAATCTTAGCATTCACTCCCTCTGGCCTCACCAAATAAATGGTGCAGTTGATGCCATTTATAAAATACTCTGCAGTTACATGACTTGAATGCCTCCCAACCCCACAACCTCTAACCCCAAGGATGATAAAGGTCAGAAGGGCATAGAAATAAATTATGAGTTGCCCTATCATTTTCTCATCATCACAGGATTTATAATGTGGAACTTCCTCACCAGCAGCACAGTGGAAGTAATTTCAACAGAAGGAAAAAGAAATTTAAGAAGATGGCTCACCACCCCTTACTCACGGATAATTAGGACTGGACAATAAATATTGACCTTAGAGTGATGCTGAGTGACAAATGATTTAGAAACTGATTTGGATCAAGTGAATTCTGTTGAAGTATAAACAAATGGTTTAAGCCATATTAAAGTTGTGGAGTCCTTGGTCACCTTGCACCCATTACTGTGGATTCAGTTCTATGAACTCTCCTGCCATATTAAATCTTTACTCCATAAATCAATAAGACAGAAGAATGGTTAGTAATTAGAAAAATCAATTTTCCTATCAGTTTGAAAGCATTTGGATTTAAATCACAAGATGTACAATTATTGTTGTGTTAAAAAATCATTAGTCTACACAATAACTGCAGGTAAAATTAATGGTTATCCCCAATGGTTAGAACAATGGTTAGTCCAAAGATAAAAAAATAAATTATAACCTCTTCATGATCGTTCATCTCGATGTCTGTCCAGAGCAAACAAAATTACAAAGATTTGGACTGGATGATCTCAGCACTAATATTTATAGCTTCAGCAAATGACTTTAATAATCCCAAAATCAATTGGGTTTGTGTAATGCTGGAAGAGTCTTTGGTAAGGTGTGCACTACAGAGGGATTTAAGTTGTTAGATACCATTGGAGCTGTGCCCACTTTAGACAAGGAATGGCAAGTAGTGTATTGTAATCCCTGGTTGTTACAAATTTGTACACAGTGGCTAGTGTTGGTAGTGTCACGCCTACTGAGACTGTGCTTGTAAATCTATACACATCACCTCCTAATCAAGCTTGGACCCTGCCCACCCATTAATGGTTGATTGTTGGCATGGACTTGATAGGCTGAAGGGCCTATTTCTGTGCTCTATTACTCTTGGAAGTAAAACAGCCAATCCAGCATTCTGTGGCCCTTCAGCTGAGTGTGACACTGTGACAAATACTAAAATCCCTTCATTACCCCTGTGGTGGAACACGGCATTGAATATATACTGTACAGGCTGGCCCACCTCCGACTCTGTAATTCCTCCCCATAAAATTTCCCAATAAAAGCCTCCCTTCATACCAGGCTTGGAACTGGGCCAGCTGCATGTGAAGATGTGCCTGTAATTTCAGGTTATTAAAGCCTTTAATCGCACGCTTCAAGTCTGCTTGTGGTTATCGTTCAAGTTACAACCCCCGACTGTGGATATGATTCCAGAGTGATTTTATTTTCATCTGCTCTGTGTCCATTACTAATGTTGCTTCTTCCATTCATTGTCCAGGGGAGGTTCAGCAGCTGGAGCAGTTTGCCAAGTAGAGTTGGGGCAGTGGAGTTGAGTAAGAAATTATTAAATTTATGCTTAAAGGATTGAAATGAAATAGATAGGTGTTTTTTCACCCTGAAAATTAGTTCACAAGTGACATATGTAAAGCTGCATTTCAAGTATTTGAGCTAGCAATTCTCTATCCTTTTTTCGCAAACCATTAATCTTTGTGGACTCAGGGGCAAGAGTTTAAATCTTGTACTGTACATTGACAGATGGGAATAGGACAAAATGGCTTTGATTCATAGCTTTGCTTTATTCATTGGTTAAGAAAATTCTTTCAAGTTATTAAAACGTGATGAAAGGCTGAAAGGCCATTCCGATAGACCTTCAGTTTTATACATTAAAGTATTAAAAATTTTAGTACAAAACCATTTTTGATTTTTTTTCATGTGTGCAGGTCATTGTCCAAGTGAATATTTTTACTACCAGATTTATGCATTGTATTGACACAAAATTAATGTCAGATACAGTTTTTTTTTCTCCAGAGATAATGTAACTGCAGCATAATCATGAGATCATAAGATCATAGTGTACTTATTTTCTTGAATCTGGCACCGGGAATTCACCAGTTTATGAGCTGCGCACTTATATGCTGAAGATTGGAACAAACTTGACTAAAATTTCACACTCAATTTAGATGTGAATATTGTTTGCATTAGTTTAAAATAATCTAGAAATTAAAAGGTAGATATTGTGGTGGTCATGTGACCTATCCACCTGGCACCGGGTGGGAATGTGGATTTTGAAGGGTGATGTGACCACTCTGTCTGCAACCGAGTTGGAAGTTGCATCACCTGCTAATCAAACTTGGACCCTGCCCACCTGTTAGTGCACACCTGACTATCGGCCTCTTTAATCACCTAGTGATTACCTGGGGGTGAACCCTCCAGCTTACTGGGCTCTAAAGTCCACTGTGTGCAGTGGCTTTTACTCCTGAAATAAACCCTGTTCCTCTCCAGGTCATGAGGTTTGGAGAATGCTGGAGGAGTCTTTGGTAAGGTGTGCACTACAGAGGGATTGAGGTTGTTAGATACCATTGGAGCTGTGCCCACTTTAGGCAAGTAGTGGATTGTAATCCTTGGTTGTTATAAGTCTGTACACTTTTGATAGTGTTAAGTCCAATGTGACTGGGTTGTACTGTGTTTGAAAGTCTATACACAGTTGCTTGTGTTGGTAGTGTTTTGTCTGATGTGATTAATTATACTGTGTGTTACTGCTGTTATGATCCCCTTATGCATCTTTTAATAAAGATCCTTTTTGAGTCCAGATTTGTTGCTCTTTGACCCCACCAGACTTTTTCCCAAACCACACAATTCCATTGAAAAATATGATCAAATATTTTGCAAAGTACTGTTGAAACAAGACCAGTGGTTTTCTATTGGATCAGTCTTGACAATGCATATAGTATTTGCTTATGTTAAAATGCCTTGTGCCTCTCTGGCTCCTATTTCATTACTAATGAGAAAGATGATTTTTCAGTTATTCTACCAATTCACTTCTTGGTGACTATTTTACAGCACTGTTTTTGTGCAAGTAATCATTTTCTCGATAGTCTCACTACTATAAGCATTTCATCAGTAAGTGTCTCAGTGAATCCCTTTTAGTTTGTTGTCAAGTTACCTTTATTGCTCACATGGTACAGACAAGATACTGTTTCTCCAGAACCACAGAGAATATTTACATAAATATAGGTTAGAATAGATGTTCAACACATTTAAAACATAAAGACTTGTACATTAACAATCCACAGTACCCAATCCCCAAATGTTCTGAGAGGGGGTGGGGGGTGGGGATAACACTCTTGCCCAATCTGGATGCAAGGGCCCAAGTGCTGCGGTACCTCCTACCAGATGGCAGAAGGGAGAACAGTTTACATGAGGAGTGTGTGGAGACCTTCACAATGTTTATTGCCTTTTGCCTGCATTGTAAGTGTCCTTCATGGTAGGAAGAAAGCCCCCAATGATCTTTTCTACTGATTTCACTATTCTCTGCAGGATTTTGCGGTCCGAGGAGGTACAGCCTCCAAACTAGGTGGTTTCTCTTGTCGCTCCTGAAATATCAAACTGAGGCATGATATTCTAACAGCACACTAATTAATTATTTGCCTAAATTTGCAGCACCTTCCTGCATTTTGGAATCCCAATATAATACTGTTTTAACAAGTTTTCTTCCTTTGAACATTTGTACATTCAAGCTTTAAATTTCTCTGCTTCTGCCCTCTTGAAGAAAGAGGGAGTTGATAATCAGATCTTGAAGTTTAGAAGCGATAGCACAATTGCACATTCATCACACAATATGGTACCTTTTGATTGCTCCTTTTATAAAATCATAATTATTCACTCTATGTTGGACTTAGTAAGAACATGAAGCATGAGGCATCATCAAACCTACCTTGCCTTGACAGTTCATCGACCTCAACAATGACTTCTTTCCTTGATGTTGACTCTAAATTATCTTACTGCATCAAAATCTATCATAATAAATATAGATTCTGTACAGTCCAATGGGGAAGCAAATTTGAATGATTCAAAATTGAGGCAACAAATTTCATCCAAATTCAATCCTACACAAGTAATCCCTTATTGGGTGTTCATGGCCTTGCTGGGCTCCACAGCTAGAAGAAACCATGTCATCCTTAATTGTAGTAAGATGTGGTGTGTTGAGCTGATTAAAAAGGTAATTGAAAAGGCAAAGAACAAACTCTTTAGTTTATTACTTGTGTACTATCCATCAAGTTTTTCTGTGAAATCTATGCCTAGGGTTTCTCCTTTATGAGATTGGTCACAGGTTCTCATGGTGTTCTGGGTTTTGGCAATGAACTTCCAAAAACTCATCGCCCTGTTATTCCTTCTGTTCTCCTATTAAATGAGAGTCTAGTCCACATTTGCATCATTTTATTCTACTTATTACTGTTCCATTTTCTTTCATTTTCCATTTCTCCATCTGAGTTATTTTACAGAGCCAAATGGGTACAGAGGTGCCATGAATTGATTGTTTAATTTCGTGCAAGTTGACAACTTGGTTGGCAAAAACAAGTTGTGTCAAAGGGCCTTTTTTTCTGTGCACGTATAACTCCCGAATCTGATGAGTCACTTGAGTCTGATATCAAGTATATTCACTTTGGTGTTTCCTTGTCTTTCAGCCTTGCCCACACCCTGTGCAAGGCACCTTGAAAATCCATTGCACTCTTCCAATGTGTCCTTTCTTATAAATCAGTTACATACTCAGACAGCAGCAATAGAAATTTGCCATGACAGTGTTATATTTAAAATAATATTTTTACTATTAATTATTAATAATATTATACCTTGTATAACACATCTAAACTTAGCCCACAAGTGTGTGTGTGTGTGTGTGTGTGTGTGTGTGTGTGTGTGTGTGATACCCCAAACCATTACAGCTCAGGTCCAATTCTGAAATGCCAGTTCAAAGTTCAGTCTCAGAAATCTAGTGTTGACACACAGGCTTTGAATTGATGCAAAGAAGTAACCACGAAGAAGGTGGGTGACAGACTGTTATAAACTCACAAAATCCTTGTCAAGGTGCTTCCAGAGAAAATGTCCCTTCAGATGAGTGGTAGTCAAAACACCCCCTTTCTTTGTGTAGGGAAAATGAAGCGAGTGACTTTCGCAAAGGTTCCAGAACCCTTTCGTAGGTCAACTGAAATGACCATCATAATGGTCACGTTGTGGTAAACTAATTCTCCTTTCAGGGAGAAGACAAATTGTCCATTACACATAATGCCACTTTAGCACAGTATTCGTCCAAAGAGTTGCTGTTCTAACTGTTGCTTCCTTAAAAATGGCTGCTGATCACAAAGAGTGCTGTTCCTTTCAGTGTGTCTCTCACATGACTCTTCATTGCCTGGATAAAAGCAACACATTTCCACTCTTCTTTTCAAAAGAAGTGAAGTGAGTACACACTGTTCAAGTGGCTGCCAAACTCCATTCACTCCACAAATTGTGAATGGTCACAGTTTATACGAGCCCTCAATTTATTAACCCTTAAAGTGACAGTCCCACTAAAATAAAATGATTCCTAATAACATATTTTCAAACTTTGTTTGCTAATGTTATCACAGAAAATCAATCGAGCATCAGAACACAGCAACTGCTGAAACAGTCCAATGGGAGGCAAATTTATAGGAAAAGCTGGAAAGGGTGGTGGAATTTCTGAGTAAAAATGATCTGATTTACTTTTATACAGAAGAGCATAAAGGAGCTAGCCACATCTGCAATAACAGGAAAGAGTTTCTTTTTTAAAAATATCAGTAGTAGGAATGTCCAGTTGGTACTTGGTGCTTGGGCCTCTCTAGTCTGGAATAATTCTTTCTTCTCAGTCCTTGCATGGTTGCATGTTCTTCACCAGTTCTAACCTATTAATCAGAAACTCAGAGCAGAAAAGCTCACGTTATTTTTTAAAATTTTATTTTTAAAAATGTAAATGTAAACATACAGGGCGGTAGCAGGCCATTTTGGCCCACAAGAGTGCTGCCCAATTTACACCCAATTGATCTACACTCCTGGTACGTTTTGAAAGGTGGGAGGAAACCGGATCTCCTAGGGAAAACCCATGCAGGCATGGGGAGATCGCATAAAGTCCCTACAGGCAGTGCGGGATTTGAAACCTGGTCCCAATGGCTGGCAATGTAAAAGTGTTGCACTAACCACTACGTCAACCATGCTGCCCCAATGTTTTGTACACCACAACATTGTTTATTGTACTACAAGTGGTCTATGGTTTGCCTCAGGAATTTATGACTCAGAAACCTGTATTTTGTGGCTTACGTGAAGCAATGATGTACGCTCAAAAAATCTGCTTCATAAAGTGTCTTCTTAAAAATAAACTCACTGCTACTTTATGAGATATTTACATTTTACATCGAAGAGGAGACTAATGATTCAAAGCATTGTTGTCAGTAAGTTTGCAGGTTTTAGTGGTGATAAGAAAAAGAAATTCTTCATAGATAATCATAATGTAAATGTAGCACCAATTAATTAATTCTGGGCAATATGGGTATGCTGTGTGAGGAGAGATTGAGTAGACTGGTAATGTAATGTTCAGAAGAATGAACATCAAGTTCTAAAAGAGGTTGCTGAATCAGATGCAAGCAAAAAATTTCCCATGATTCAGGAGCCAGAGTGCATATTTTTAGAATACTCTTTCGGATTGAGTGGAGCAAAAGAAATGTCTTTATTCAGGGGTGATGAATCTTTGTTCTCTACCACAGAGGGCTGTGGATATGTTGATTCAAAGCAGAAATTGATAGATTTGTGAATGTTATGAGAAATAAGAAATAAGAGGGTGCTCAGAATCATTGAGGACCCCTTCTACCCTGCACACAGCATCTTTCAGCTTCTCCTGTCGGGAAAGAGACAGAGGATTATCAGAGCCAGGACCACCAGGCTGAGGAGCAACTTCTTCCCATAGGCAGTGAAAATACTGAACAACCAAATTAACTACTCACACTAACCATCCAGGAGTCTCATATTCATGAAGCAATATTTTTTTAATTTATTTGTATGTATGAATACTTATCCTGCGTATGTATTGTTTGCTATGTCTGGTTGTGTGTTTCCATGTATTGCACCAAGGACCAGAAAACACTGTTTCTTCAGGTTTCTTCTTTCTTCTTTGGCTTGGCTTCGCGGACGAAGATTTATGGAGGGGGTAAATGTCCACGTCAGCTGCAGGCTCGTTTGTGGCTGACAAGTCCGATGCGGGACAGGCAGGCACGGTTGCAGCGGTTGCCGGGGAAAATTGGTGGGTTGGGGTTGGGTGTTGGGTTTTTCCTCCTTTGTCTTTCGTCAGTGAGGTGGGCTCTGTGGTCTTCTTCAAAGGAGGTTGCTGCCCGCTGAACTGTGAGGCACCAAGATGAACGGTTTGAGGTGATATCAGCCCACTGGCGGTGGTCAATGTGCCAAGAGATTTCTTTAGGCAGTCCTTGTACCTCTTCTTTGGTGCACCTCTGTCACGGTGGCCAGTGGAGAGCTCGCCATAGAACACGATAATACTTGTGCAATCAGATGACCATAAACTTGACTTAGTTACTTGAGACTGGATTTTTGTGAATTTTATTAATTTACTGGCTAGTTCAGTTTTAATGGTGGGATACCATTAAAATCCATAGGTGAAGAGTGACATTCCAGAGAGCAGAGGGAGAAACATGTTGATTTGAATTGCATGATGCAAAGATAGAATTTAAAACCAGGTACCAGTAATAAGTGCTCAGGAATGTCTAATGATTGTTGTGAAAAGCTGCCAGTTTGCTTGAGCACTTAACATAGCAGAGTTAAACTGGTCTCCATCGCAGCAAGTTGCCCCACTAGTGCTACCTGGAAGTTCAGAGGAAGTCTAATTGCCATCACAGATCAATTGGAACAGAATATAACTTTCACATTAACTGATGATGCCTACATCTTGAGAATGAGTGTGTAAAATAAGAGCAATTCATTAAACAATATCTTCCCAATTTGGAAGCTCTGCATTCTTCTTGTGACCTTGTGATTGTGTGACTTGTTTAGCTGTCCACGGGTATTATATTTGATATGATAATTGCTTTCAGTAAAGGCCTTAAAAAAAATCATCTGTACAGTTGGATGCAAGTAAAATCAGTGTGGGAGAAAAGCAAGTTACAATGGAGGAGTTTAATACGAAAAAAGTGCTAGAGAAACTCAGCAGGTCACAGAGCATTCTTTATGGCAACAATACATAACCAACGTTTTGGGCTGGAGCATTTCATCAAGGTATGAGCAAAAAAAACAGACAGGTGCTTGAATGAAATGGTGGAAGGAGGAGCACTGCCTAACAGGCAAGAGGTGGGTATGGGTGGAAAGGCAGAGGAGAAAGATGCTGGTAAATTATCAGGGAGGGAGTACTGTAGTTCTATGAATGTAGAGGGAACTAGGTGTGGAGTTGAGGAAAGGAGACACAGGGAAAGGTAAAAAAGAGAGAGACTTAATACCATCTATTTGGAGAGTTCCCAGATAGAATATTAGGTGTTGTTCATCCAATTTGTGGGTGATCCCAGTTTGGCAGTGCATGAGGCCACAGACTGAAATGTTGGTGTGGGAGTGGTGCGCATAATTGAAAGGGTTGGCCGCTGGGAGATCCTTGCTATTGCAGCGAACAGTGATGGTGCTCAACAAAGTGATCTCCCAGTCTCTCCAATGTAGAGGAGACCATAATGGTAGAACCAGATGCAGTAGATGACCCCTGTAGATTTACAAGTAAAGAGTTGCTTCTCTTGGAAGGACTATTCAGGGGCACATGGTGGTGAGGGATGAGGTCTGGGTGCAAATGTGGCATTTACTGCATTCACAGGGGTGGGTACAATGAAGGAGATTGAGATTTTGAAACAGTGCTGTGGGATTGTGCTTGTGCAATATTCCCACTTTTGCAAGAAATTGAACTGTGCTTTAAACCATTCATTTAAATGTGTTTAAAACCAGAAAATGTTGGTTTCAGCAGATCAAGTAGCATCTGTTCAAAGAGAAATATAGTTAATATTTTGTGTTTAAATTTAAATTAAAATGTTAAATTTAGACATGCAGCACGCTAACAGGCCCTTTCGGCCCATGCTGCCCAAATATATCCAAATATATCCAAATATATCCAATTGACCTACACTCCCGCTATGTTTTGGAACGGTGGGTGGAAACCAGAGTACCTGGAGGAAACACATGCAGGTATGGGGAGAATGTACAAGTTCCTTACAGACAGTGTGGGATTCTAACCCTGGTCCTGGCTGCTGGCATGTAACAGCATTGTGCTGACCACGATGCCTCTCCTCAATGGGTTTGCCTTTTTTCTCTCTCCACTGATCCTGTTCACCTGCTATTTCCAGCATTTTATGTTTTATTTCTAACATATAGCCTCTGCAATTTGTTTTTGATTGAACAATAGTGCTTTCTGTGTGGAGTTCAGTTTGTTCTCCCTGGGTTTCCTTCAAATGTTCTAATTTCCTTCCACATCCCAAAACTGTGTGGGGTGGTAAATTAATTGGAGACTGTAAATTGTTCCTTGTGTTTAGGTGAATGGTTGAATCAGGGGACTAGTTCAAGAGAATGTTGGAGAGAATGGAATATAGGTTAGGGTAGAATTAGCATAAAAATGGATGCATGCTATTCATCATAGACTTGGTGGACAGAGGGCCAGTTCCTGTGCTGAACCTCTGTCTTGAAGCCAGATCTAGAGTGAGTCTTGGCTTGTATTTCTCTACAAAGATATTTGCTTAGATTTCCACCCACCCCCCCCCCCCCCCCCCAACCTCCAAGTCCCAGCAGTGGCACAGAGTACCTACAAACAACTCTCCTCTGAGCTTCTGGCAGCCATTTAAAAAAAAAACTGTACCCCTGTGCAAACTTTCTCCAGACATCCTTGAATAACTGCAGTGAACATAATCCACCAAACAACTGTCTTTGTAGCAACTTTCTGATGCCAAGCTTGTAAAGTAGCAGGCAGGGTCACCTCATCTCCATATTTCCCTGCAGAATGATCTCCGTAGTGAGCAGGTATGTAAAGAGTTTCTGTCAAAAGTAACTTGGAAGTTGGGAAGGGTTGCTGACCTCTGCTCTCTTTAACATATTAAAATGAAATCTAGTCCATTGTGGGCATGTACAAGTAAGTGGCAGGGACTTCAGGAGTGACCTTGGTACCCAAATCCATTGGTCCCTGAAAATGGTGACACAGGTAGATAGGGCAGTGAATAAGGCAGTTGACATACTTGCCTCCATCAGCAGAGGCATTAAAGTCATAGAGTAGTACATCAGAGAAAGAGGTCTTCTATCTCAACTCATCCATGCCAACCAAGGTGCCTACAAGAGCTGCTCTGTGTTTGGCCCGTATCTCACTAAACATTTCTTACATTGAGTATAAGTTAGGATATGATGCTGCAATTGTACAAAATATTGGTTAGGCCATGCTTCGACTATTTTGTACAGTTCTGTTCATTATAACACCACAGGAAGGATGGGTTAGCAGTAAAGAATCACTTGAATATTGCCTGGAGTGGAGGACTTTGTATATAAAGAAAGATTTGTAGCCAGCTGACATTTTGATGAGATCCTTCAATGTCAATTTGCCCTCTTCCTGGACGTAAAGGATCACATACTTTCTTCAAAGGGCAGAGGTACCCCAGGTATCCTAATTAACATAACAATTACAGCACGGAAACAGGCCATTAGGCCCTTCTAGTCCGCACCGAACCAAACACCCCTTTCTAGTCCCACCTCCCTGCACAATGCCCATAACCCTCCATCTTCTTCTCATCCATATACCTGTCCAACCTTTTCTTAAATAATACAATTGACTCCGCCGCCACTATTTCTCCCGGAAGATCATTCCACACGGCTACCACTCTCTGAGTAAAGAAGTTCCCCCTCATGTTACCTCTAAACCTCTGCCCCTTAATTCTTAACTCATGTCCTCTTGTTTTAATCTTTCCTCCTCTTAACGGAAATAGTCTATCCACATCCACTCTGTCTATCCCTTTCATAATCTTAAATACTTCTATCAAATCCCCTCTCAACCTTCTACGCTCCAAAGAATAAAGACCTAATCTGTCCAATCTCTCCCTATACTCTAGCTTGATATCTATTCCTCATCCACAATAGCAGAAGCAGAACGTCTGCTTAATTCTTTGTTGTCCATGGGACTCTGCTGTGTAGTAGGTTTACAATTATACAAGAAATCTGATAGCCCAAATCACTTAACTGTATTTTAAGTTCTCTCTCTCTCTCTCTCTCTCTCTCTATCTCTCTCTCTCTTCCCCTCTCCACCCTCACCTTCTGTTTTCTGTTGCAATCATATTCCAAACCATTCCCAATTATGGTTTGAGTCCCCTTCAAAATATTTGTCACTTCTTGCCTGCCACTCCAACATTTTATCCAAGGTTTGCATTACTGTTGAGATATATAGTTATATTACAAAATATATAGTGGCATTACACAAATTGATCCTCTTTAAAAAAAAAAAATCCAAATCCTACTCTCCAGTTATTCCCAACCATTTGGCTAATCTACAACCATTACAGAATTGGGAAGATCAGACAAATATAACATTGAGATTCATCACTGTATTGGGAAAGGTTGTGGCTGTCATGAGACAGCACTGCCCCCTACCTGGCTGGAGGACACATCAGCTGCCAATCAAAGCTTGGTTCCACCCCACCCATTAGTGCACACCTTACCATTGGATCCATGCAAATTACCTGGACTACACTCTCCAGCCTGCCTGTACGGCCTTAGGACATTGGTTGTTGTAATTGTACCTCCTGGTACTGAGCCATTGGTTCCCTATAAATGATCTGAGCTTGCCTCTCCAGCACTATAAAGGTGCCATGTGATCTTTGTTCTCTCTCTTTGCCAGCTTAGGACTACTCTCCTTCAATCCAGGCCTAGAAATTTGGAAGGGTGCTGGAGAAACTGTTGGTAAGATGTACACTGTTAAAAGGGTTGGGAGTTTTTAATTAGTGTCCCTTTCAGCATAGAGCCGTGTCTGCCCTGAGTAGAGGGGTGGTGGGGCATAGTAATGATTTGTTTCCCCCTTGATCATTGTATGTACCAGTTCTGTGTCTGACTGTTGTTCCCATGCTATTTTTCCCATGTTTGTTATTGCCAGCTGTTTCTATCCCACAGCTGTGTGTGTTTTTGTGGTGTGTGTGTGTTGCATCGGTTACCATTTCCCACAATTGCCTTCTGCAAATAAAATACTTCCCCATGAAAACTGTGTTCAGATTCCTTGCCTTTGAGATCTATGAAACCTGTTTCCTCAATCACCCTGTGAGCATGAAGAGTTATGGAGTTGTCCAGCATGCAACTTGTCCTTGGAAACCATCTGTTTACCCTTGTTTGGCCCCATTTGTCAAAGATATCTTCAACACTTCCTATCCACTTACCTCCACATTTCTTTCAAAGATCTTAAAAAGTACAATGATGAAAGGCCCATCTTAAATTATGACCTTTTTCTGTATAAATTAATATTTGGATATTTTTGTCTTTGCTCTTTACTTCTGTTGCTGTATTTAATTAAAAGTGGGAAGTGACATTTCAGAACCACTAATTCATTACTTAGAATAAACAAACTAGGAAAAATCACCATGTCTGGAAAAAAAATTGAGTTATAATCACATTTTGTTAGCTTGGAAATTTAAATTACTTGGCAACTCTGAAAAAGAAAGAGAATTAGCCATCTCAAATAATGGTGACTACTGGAAGCCAAAATGCTGACGCAAAATCAATCTGGCTCACTCATGTTCTCTTGAGAAGGAAGTCCTCCATCCTTGCTTGGTCACACCTGATGTGATCCCACACCCTCGGCTATATTCTTGACTCCTGCTGTCCTTTTCAAATCATTGCGTTTTCCTTACAGACATTTGCAAAGTGGTGTTTAAATGGGAGAACTGTCCCGCTGATCAAGGACAGGCAGATGTGGTCACACCCACAAAGTCAGAGTTTCCATCAAAGTTCCAGATTCATCCATCGGTCTCTGATGAAGAGAGAGCCAACACAAGGAAAGAAACTACTTGATCTCAATGCTATTAAACTTATCTGTTGACATTCATTTTCATTATGGAGGCAATTTTTGCACCAACAACATACTGGATATCGTTATGGACAAGAAATCAAGCTGGACAAGCCACATAAAACTGTGGTGACAAGAGAAGGTCAGAGGCTGGATGGTACATTATACACCTCTTTCCCTCTTTCTTTCTGAATACACTGTCTTAACAGGAATTAGCCTGGTGTCTGAAATCTTCACCCCAATAAAGAACATGTGCAGATCCACTAGAAGTTGGTAATGCTGATGGTGTTCAAATGCATGGAGCAGTTCAGAGTGTCTCAACTTTGAAACTGGGTTACTGGAAGTCTCATGGAACCCTACTGATCATTATCTTCAACTCTGCAGAATGCTTTATTTGCATTGAGAGTAAGAATAGTGCAGAACCCACTCTGGCTTGGGTGCTTCAATGTTCATTACCAGTAACACTGGACTGATCAGACTAGACCAAGTTCAGTTAATGAAGGAACAAATGCAATAGAGGAACTTGTCGCGGTTATGTACTTAACTTTATCTCCTGAAGACTTTTGTGATCGACAGGAATGGAAAAGCTGACATGGTTTCCATCGACAGGTTGAAGCCAGTGTATATTGATGGTCCCTGTTCTCCATTAGAGCTAGAGTCAAAGGACCAGTCACACCCTTTTTAGTTGGGCCATTCATCGCCTGTTTTGCACTACCTTACAAGGTTGGGCCGGACTGTCAACTCTCCGGACTGTTACGTAGTGGGACAGTTCCAATCAGTTGCCTCTTCGCCTGGTTCAGAGGCTGGGTGGGGGGGCATGCATGTGGAGAACTGTCACAGTTGCATACTTACCTTTGTCCGGAGGCGAATGAGAGTGTCAGGATCACCCCTGTGGCAGTGAGCCAATGAGAAGGTCAGAGGAGTTTAGCTGGGTGGTGTTTGGGGAGTTGAAGAATGCAATGTCATGTCTAGTGAATAATAAAAGAAAGTCTACTTCATGATGTGTTGAAAGAAATGAGAACCTGTATTCTTTATTTGTTTATAAGCTGTGGTAAATCACTACCTCAACAAACCCACTATTCACATTAACCTACCTGTTGACATTCAACTTTATTAACATAAGAAAATTGGCCATCACCAACGTATTAGCTATCATTTTAGTCATGAAACCTAACTGGACCAGCCACACAAATGCTACAGTTTCAAGAGCAGATCAGAGACTGGGGCAAGAGAGTCACCTCTTGTCCTCTTCAAGACAAGAACAGCTCAACTTGTCTGGATGAAAACAGCTCCAAACACACAAGAACCATCCAGAGGAATAGAAATCAGTCGATTTGCTACTCATCCACCACTGTGGGTACGGCAAGGTACGAACCCTGTCCAACTCCTCTCAAACCTCGTCTCCTGTGGAGACAGTTTCTGAGTGAACACAACCTCCAGTGAGAACACCAGGAAACCACCCCTGCTTAGTACATCTGGGTCATTGGAAGTCTCATGGAACCCTACTGATTGCACATTATCATACACTATCTGTTAAAGGAATCAGACCTCTTCCCTGTTGATGGCACTTGGAAGATGCTTTGAGAGTGTTAATGGCACAGAATGAACAATCTTGTGACAGTAACTTCTTTAACACCAGGTGTAAATGTGGTAACTCAGCACCACCTTCCACCCACCAACTTGCCTGAAGGGGAAAAAAGCATAAAATATGCACTTGTGGAATGGCAAGGGGCACTACCGTTTTTTTGCTATCTTTTCGATGAGGTTGAAAGTGGAGAGAACTGGTTTTACGCAGTTGTTACTTGGAAATCGGATGTTTCGTTAACATTAGGAAGATGGCATGCAGAGATTCATAGTTGTATCCCTTTAGAAAAAAGAACATATAATTTGAGGGGTAAATGTTTGGTATTTTTTACAATATTAGAACCTGTATGCTCAATTAATGGAACTAGACATAAATAGTTTCTTTGAATCCTTCAAACCATGAAGTTTTCCTTGAAAATTAGTAAGTGCTTTATTAGAAAAAAGTTTTTTTTCTGGGATCGAAGAGCATCCTCTGAAGCAATCCAAATCAATATATAACTGTGTTATTATGTATTTTAGATTTGGGTTTTAGTTGAGAAGGGCTAATAAGGGTTGGGGGCGGAGGAATTAGTTGGCTTTTTTTTAGGGTTTTTTCTCTTTTCTTTTTATACTAATTAATATATATTTGTAAACTCTATTGTGATGTATAATTTATTAACTGCTGTCATATATGTGTTGATTTTAAATAAAATATTCAAATAAAAACACTATGCCTTACTAGTAAGAACAGTAAAATAAACAGATTACCCTTTCAATATCTCATTCCCATGGGTGGGAATAAAAACACTATAAAAACACTATGCCTTCGGAGTAAGAACAGTAAAAACAGATTACCCTTTCAATATCGCATTCCCATGGGTGGGAGCTTGTTGTGAATGCATCATTTCTTGCATTTCCTACAGCAAAAATATTTAATTAGCAGTAAAACACTTTTAAGGTGTGATTATAGATGCACAATTTTATGTATGGTGAATTGTGGAGGTTTTTGTAAAACCTTAAGGGAAATTAGATCTGCTAATGGTTTCTAATTTTTTTTTATCAGCAAGCAGGTTTGGCATGCATTTTGTGAAGGGGTATACAGAGCCATTGTCATACCTACACTCCTGTTCGGCTCCGAATCATGGGTCCTCTACCGGCATCACCTACGGCTCATAGAACGCTTCCACCAGCGTTGTCTCCGTTCCATCCTCAACATTCATTGGAGTGACTTCATCCCTTACATCGAAGTACTCGAGATGGCAGAGGCCGACAGCATCGAATCCACGCTGCTGAAGATCCAACTGCGCTGGGTAGGTCACGTCTCCAGATTGGAGGACCATCGCCTTCCCAAGATCGTGTTGTATGGCAAGCTCTCCACTGGCCACCGTGACAGAGGTGCACCAAAGAAGAGGTACAAGGACTGCCTAAAGAAATCTCTTGGTGGTTGCCACATTGACCACCGTCAGTGGGCTGATCTTGCCTCAAACCGTGCATCTTGGCGCCTCATAGTTCAGCGGGCAGCAACCTCCTTTGAAGAAGACCGCAGAGCCCACCTCACTGACAAAAGACAAAGGAGGAAAAACCCAACACCCAACCCCAACCCACCAATTTTCCCCTGCAACCGTGTCTGCCTATCCCGCATCGGACTTGTCAGACACCAACGAGCCTGCAGCTGACGTGGACATTTACCCCTCCATAAATCTTCGTCCGCGAAGCCAAGCCAAAGATTATGTGAGGTACTGGTTCAGCACAAGGGACTTCTGAAAAAACATTTGCTGTGGGGAAGTTCTGGTTACAAGCCAGATCTTTATTCACACCACCTTGGCATCGGTCGCATGTTCAGTCAACCAGCAGCAGGCCTGATTAATTTGAAAAATCTATGGCACCTCACAAGCTGCAAGTGTTTGCTGTTGTTTTATATTTACAGAAGAAACTCTTTTGAGACTTGGTCGCAATAAAAACAAATACCACGCTGCAGGATGTAAGATAGCTTTGTGTAACCAGTCATTAAAACTAGCAGAGAAACCTGGAGTGGCATTTAAACTTTGGAGACAAAAGGTACAGAAACAGATTCTTCAGCCCACCATGTCCAGGACCACCTTATTGCCTATCTACATAAATCCTTTTTGCCAGCTTTAGGTCTGTAATAGGAGCAGGCGTGGGCCATCTGGCCCATTGAGACTACTGCACCATTCAGGAAGATCATTCAGATTTGTCCGAGTACATACATGGCATCACATAAAACTCTGAGAATCTTTCTCCTGTGGATGAGGCAGAATTATCACTTATCGGTGGTGCTTTTACATATATATATATATATATATATATATATAAAAAACAAAAGCTGTACACTGTATGTTTACGTAAACATAACAGATATAAACTGTGCAATACGGAGAGAATAAAACTAATAAAGTGCATAAGTAAGAGTTCTTAAATGAGTCCCTTACTGAGTTTGTTGTTGAGGAGTCTGATGGTGGAGAGGTAGAAGCTGTTTCTGAACTTGGTCTTGTGCCTTCTATACTTTTTATCTGATGGCAGTAACAAGAACAGAGCGTGTGCTGGGTGATGTGGTTCTTTGATGATTGCTACTGCCCTCTGACAGTAGCATTCCCTGTAGATGTTCTTGATGGTGGGGAGGGTTTTGGCTGTGATGTCCACTACCTCTTGGAGGGCTTTATGCTCAGGGGAATTGTCGCTGATCTGCTTCTTCACGATGCCATTGGTGTGTTGGGTCAAGGAAAGATCGTCCAAGATAGTGACTCCCAAGAACTTAAATCCTCTGATTTCCCCCAGTGGTCACTGGATTGTACACCTCAGGCTTTCCCTTCCTGAAATCAACAATCAGCTCCTTAGTTTTGGTGATATTGTGCGCAAGGTTGTTGGTGCACCATTCAGCCAAGTTTTCAATCTCCCTCCTGTATAGTGACTTGTCATCTTTCTTTATACAACCCACTACCATGGTATAGTTGGTAAATTTGTAGATGGTGTTATTGTCGTACTAGGACACACAGTCACAGGTGTAAAGTGAGTGGAGCATGGGGTTAAGAACAGCCCTGATGTGCTCTGGTACTGATGGAGATTGTGGATGAGATGTTCTTAATAATTTTCACTGATTATGGTCTAGAAGTGAGGAAATCTATGATCCAATTACACAGTGGGGTGCTGAGTCTCAGCTCTTAGAATTTGCTGATCAATTTTGAGGGGATAATGGTGTTAAATGCTGAACTGCAGTCAAAGAGCATCCTAATGAATGCATTTTTACTGTGCAGAGCCAGTGAGATGGCATTCACCTGTTGCTACAATAGACTAACTAGATGTATCCATGGCTGTAGATTCCATCCCACAGACCCTCCTTTCCCCATAACCCTTAATTCCTATATAATGCAGAAATTTATCTAACTGTCTCTTAAATCTATGTCATATGCATGGCATTCCTCACCTACTGTGACTGCATGCTCTGTTATACAGCCAACAGCGAAACATATGTTTCAACTGAAGCTTTCCTTGGCTTTCACTCCACAGATGATGCCTGACCATAAAGTTCTTCTAGAATTTTTTTTTCGTTTTGACTATTTTAGATTCTAGCATCTAAAATTTGTTGTCTACATTGTACGTATACTTCTTTTGGCTATTTAGATAAAAGGTTATCAATTCAAAATGATACCCATTTCTCTCTTCATGATCTACCTGATCTCTTTGTCATTTGAAATTTGCAGCATCTGTCGTTTTTTTCTCGACTGCAGATACTGATAAAACATAAAAGTGTTTCAAAAAGAATACACCACATTCATGTCTTGGCATGTGCGCACCTACCGGGTTGCGCACATGCAGCAGGAGAACAAGCAGTTTGACCTTGACATGGGACATGGCATTCTCAGTGCTCGGATAGGATGGGATCACTAAATCTCTTTCAGGCACTGAGTGATTTGGGTACAAACTTTATCTCAGAATTTATATCAGCTCATTATGATTTGCATTGTATTCATCAAACAGGTTAGACTTTGCTAATTTGTTTCTTGCTAATTATCATGTCGCTGTTGGCTGGATCACAAAAGACCCTTTTGATCCTGAGCTACCAGATGTCTGGATTGGTTGAATGAATATTTGAGCTTCCAGTGGCATGACTGAGTTAGCAGTAATGACCTGGACTCTGTTGGTTGTTTGGAAGAACTTGTTCATGACTGTGTGCATTCACACGACAATCCATATTTACTGTGATTGCAAGGTCAGTTTCACAGCTGTGGGCCTGAATGATTCAACTGAAGTTCTGCTTGGCTTTAAATAAAAAGGCGAACTTGATTATAAAATTATTGGGTAAGCAATTCCCAGTCCTATTGTATCTGAGAAACATGATAACATTTGTTTTATGATGGAGGGCATTTTTGACAATATTTGTACTTCTGAGACAATAGTGAGAATGGATCCTTATGGAGTTTAGGGCCACATTTTTAGCGTAGTAGTTAACTCAACACCGTGGCAGTGTCAACAACCTGGGTTAGACCTTTTACGTTCTCCTCGTGACCTGCATGGGTTTTCTCCAGGTGCTCTGGTTTCCTCCCAACCTCCAAAATGTCTGGGGTTGGTAGGTTAATTGGGTGGAAATGGGCAGCACAGGTTTCATGAACCTGTACCATTAAAAGTGAAATGTAGAAAGAAAATTAAAAAAAAACTAATGATTAAAACCAGGAACAAAACAGTGATTAACATTACATAAGGTATCAAACATTGGTTGTGGTTGCTAATACTCTGAGATTATTCTTGTGCTGGAGGTGGAGACTTGTGTTCTGAGGACCAGTGTTTATACGGGTACATGATCTTTTATCCAAATATCTAAAATCCGGATAGCTCCAAAATCCGGCAAGTGGGGAGAGAAGCGGCAGCACGAGCCTGGTGGGCGAGAGATCGGCAGCGCGAGTTGGGCAGGCAAGGTTGGGGGGTGGTTGGGGGAGATGGCAGGGTGACTGGAAGGGAATGGGGGTGGATATGGCAGCACAATACGGGTGGGCTTTCTGAAATCCAAAAAAATCCAAAATTTGGAACACACTGTCTCCCAAGGGTTCCGGATAAAGGATTGTGTTCCTGTATATTTAGTTACGGGTATTAAGTGGAAATGAGCTGTTTGGCCAAGGGGAATCACAGTGTGGCTCAATAGTAGCCATTATTATTGGGTCACTGGAGATGTCAGAAGCATCTGCATCTCTTTGTTTTTCCCTTTGCCTGAAGGGGATGTGTCTCTGGTATTCGTCTTGCAGATTTGGACCTGATAATGTACAGAATATTCTCAACTCAATGAAAAAGATAACTAATTATCAACAACCGAACTTATGGACAAGTAGTTAAAATATAATGGCATTCAAGGTCAATTGTTGTAAATTATTTCATGTTAAATTACTGAAATACCATGGTGCAAAATTTAACCCTATATGCAAGGAAATATTTGTATAGTTAACTAAAAGTTTGCTTGGAGGCTTTTATAAACTTGTCATTATGCAGACAAGGCAAATCTAATTGAAGCACATTTGCATTCATCTCGCTTAATTGTAATGGATATGCATTAGTTAATTTAATTTCCTCAAAGTTTCATCTTTAAAGCTTATCTGCAGACTAAATGTGGAGGAATTATCACAAATCAATAAAACTCCAGTTATCTAGCACACTTGGGATGTTAATGGTTTTGGACTGGGGGATGGAAGTTCATCGAATGTCATTCTCATTAATACTCCAATATGCTTTTAATTCACTTTTCTTTTGAATGTTACGCAGTATTAAAATAAAGTTTCCGTTGAAGCCGGCTAAGTTTAGTGGGAATGTGGAAACTGAGACCTAGTGAGCCGAAGGGGATTGTGACAACTGGTCCCTGGTAAACTGAAGGGGAAATTATCTGGTATGTCAGATGTCAAACCATTGGTATTTCCAGATAGTCAGCGACAGTTTTAATCCATTGATAACTTTTGACACAAATTTAAATTGTGCCATCCTGCATTATTCAAATAATGAAACAACCCACACTTCTGTAGTTTTCCTTTGTGTTATACGTACCTTGCATTCTTATACTTACATCATCAATGTTCCAAACAAAACTGTATTGGATCTTAGTGTCATATTGCTAACTAGCTTGCATTGATCCCAAACCTATGTGGAATTTTATGGTTATTGTCTGATTATTTGTGAATGCCTAGCAATAAAATGTTGATGCAAAATCTGAGAAATTCGAAAGTGAAAAAGATTCAGAGTTACATTACCAGCCAAGGCACTTCAATTTTAGAAATAATTAACTCCAAATTCCTGGTTAGGGATTTTTTTAACCATGCCTTTTTAAAAACCTTAACAGGATGGCAGGATGTTTCTAAATGTTTGATGGTCAATTAAGTTTGTTTGTATCCATTAATTGCAAATTGGGGAGAGCAGCAATCATTTTGTTCTCCTCCAAATTCCTGATGGCAAGTGGTGATGAATGAAGAAATTAATGAATTTATCAAGTTCATAAGTATAACAAGCAGATGCAATAACATTCTTGCTGCAGTATGCACGTATGTAAAATACCCCAATGAAAATAAGTATTGATTAAATTAACAGAGGTGAGGTTGAGGGATTAAGATGGCCAGGATTCTGGAGGGAACTCACTAGCACACATAGCCCCATGGAATTTTGTCTGTCCACGTGAGAGAGCGCACAGGGCTTTGGTTTAATGTCTCCCCTGCAAAATCCTCATAATGGCTTCTTTGACTTTCATTGGCACAACTCTCATCCTCTCTTTGAAAAATGGCAACGACAGTCTCTAAAGTTGATCAAAAGTTGAAAGCAAGCCCAGCTGTCTAATTCTAACACCAATGAAGCAATTAAACACACCTGAGTGCTCACAAACACCTGTGAAGTCAAATATCCCAAATATGATGCTGCCCTGAAATGAAGAGACTATGTATAAAAAGTGCTGTAATTTTACATGGTCAAACCAAAATGTATACAAATAACCTTGAATAAATTCTTGAATGTGCACTTTAATCATGTGCATTGTTTGATTACAAATTTAAAACTGTGGGGCACAGTGGCAAATAAAGTAAAAGTGTCTTTGCCACAAACATTATGGAGGGCACTGTACACCACTCTCTGTGAGAAAAGGTTAGCCCTCAGGTACTTTGTAAAACTTTCCTCTCTCTCCTTAAACCATTGCCCTCAAGTTTTAGATTTTACTACTCTGGGGAAAAAGACTGTGACTATTCACCTTAGCTATTCCCCTCATGATTTTATATACCCCTATACTCAAGCCCTCCAAGCCAGGAACATGATGATCTTGCAATACATCAGCAATGTTTGTGGAGCTGAGTTCTTTCTTTTGGATTAAGGAGATGAGGAGACTGATTGAATGACTAAATCACTGTTTTGTATTCATTCAAGAGATGTGACAGTGTTCACTCTTCATTCTCTTGGACCACTGGTCCTTGGGTATCCATGGGGATCTTGGTGATCACATGGGATAATATTTTAAACAAGCAGATCAAGACTGACATACTTATGAGAACAGGATTATTGAACCAAATATGTCTTAAAGGCAATGAATTGCTCTGTTTATTAAGATTTTAGCTCATTGTCTATCAACACATAGCAGGAAGAAAAGCCCACCTCTACTTTCTGTGGGGATTTTAAGCTGTTTAATCCAGCTATGTGTTATTGTACACCCTATTAATATCGAGCTTGCCAAAGTGAGCTTGACTTGTCTTGGATCCTTTATCACTATATGGGAAATGAAACCTCTGAGCTACCAATAAAGCAGCACAAACTAAAGTTTCAAAGAATGTTCCAAATATGACTGCAGTTTATATTATTGCAAATGCAGCCTTGAAAGGCCAGAGACAAATGAGGAGAAGGTTCAGATTGGTTACAGATGAAGCTAATATATGTATGCAAGAATTGTTTTAAATTCTGGACAGTAGTTGACCAATACATTTATTTCCTGTAGGGAGATCAGCATTTGTGTGGGTCTTATTTCCTGAGTCCACACATAAAGGAGCTGTTTAGTATTTCTCTCACGTAAACATTTTCTGTCATGTCTCTGAAAGCTTGTGGAGACCTTTTATGCTATGAATGAGGGGCAATAATAATTGACAGTAAACTAAGGAAAATTTAGTGTATTGATCTTTTGATGTCTGTTGCTTTAGCTATTTTAAAAGATCATCTAAATGCCAGGGCAATCCTACACAGTAGATATTCCAGAGATCCAGACTCAGTGATAAGAAATGGAAATCCTACACCATGTTTCTGGAGAGCAAAGATTAACACTACTGAAGTAATCCTGGATTGCTGCAGATTCTAGATGAGAGAGAGAGAGAGAGAGAGAGAGAGAGAGAGAGAGAGAGAGAGCAAGGAATCATTACAAAATATTGAAGAGAAAGAAAATAAATTAGTTACATATCAACCAGAAGTGTTTCAGGTGAATCACTCACTGCTCGAAAAGTAATTATTTTTTTGCTGTGCAAATGTAACAAGGTTCCTACCTCAACCCATCACACTAGAGAGAAAAATACATTGGTCATTCAGATCATTTCACATGATGTAATGCTTGGTTTTGCATTTACCTGTACCTCATCAAATAGTTACTTCTATGGAAAACTGAATAATGATTTTTGAGGTGACCTGTAACTAATGTTATTTATTGTCCTTTCACTTCATCTCACTTTCTTTCTGCTTCCTCTCCCATTTTCATTCATTCTACCTCCTCTCTGCCTTTTTACAGCCTCTCCCCTTTACACTTTCTCTCTCTAGCACAATTTCACTTATTTCAAACTCTCTCTCCTTGTCATCTTCCTATTTTATTATCCGTCAACTGCAATTTCTTCTTCTTCAACCTCTCAGGCAGTCTCTCGGGATTGAGGAGAACTTGGTTCCACTCCAGGTCCTTTTTCTTCCCCTCAGCTTAAGGCTGAGGCTTGTGTGGGAATTGTGGGCAACTCTACAGGAGGATCAAGAGGTGCCCAAGTAGTCGATTGGAGAGTGGGTGGAGGGGGTGGTTTGGAAATTTGTGGAGAGGTTGGGTCCTTCTGCTCCTAACAGTGGGATTCTGCACTCAAACTCATAGTTCTGAATAACATCCTGAGTGATTCATGACCAAAGGAACTGCATGTTTTCCAAGAATACTCTGAGCACATCTTTTTTCTCTATTAGCCTATTAATGCTCAGTTCAGTTATGCCAAATAAGACATTAGACGTTGACTGTAGGGCTGAACCTTTAATTAGTTGGGAGTGTCTTAGATTCTGCTGCATCATGCTACTGATATGTTAGACAAGACCTTTTCAGAGTCAACTGACTTATGAGCCACACCAAGTAAAGATGACATTACTATTATTGTAAATGTCATTAGTTAACTAATCAAGATTTTAAAAAAATTATTACATTCATTTACATTCATTTCTGTCATTCTGAAATTTGAAATCATGTCTTCTGACAGGGCATGAAACAAAAACTTCAGATGCTGTGATTGTAGTTAACATACAAAAGTGCTAGAGAAACTCAGCAGGTCACACAGCCACCAGAGGAGACAATGTTATATAACCAAAGTTTCAGGCCTGAGCCCTTTGTCAAAGTATGAACAAACATTAGGCAGGCGCCTGAATGAAAAGGAGGGAAGAAGGGGCAGGGTGCGGAGCACAGGTCAATAGCCCGGAGGGATAGGTAAACATGGATAACAAGGCAGGTGAGGAAAACAGAATTGATCAGGGGAGGGGGAATTCTGTGAATGCAGAGCTGGAGGAAAGGAAAGTAAACAAAAGGATAGGAAAAGGGAGAGACAGGGGGTTGGGAGCTTATGGAAACTGGAGGAATCTACGTTAATGCCATCTGGTTGAAGGGTGCCCAGATTGAGTATGAGGTGTTTTTCCTCCAATTTGCAGGTGGTCTCAATTTGGCAGTGCATGAGATCATGGACAGATGTCGCCATAGGAATGAGGTAGGGTATTGAAATGGGTTGCCACTGGGAGATTCCCACCAATACAGAGCGAAGGTGCTTAATGTGATCTCCCAGTCTGTATCCAGTCTCTCTGATGTAGAGGAGACCCAACAGGAGCACCAGATGTAGTAGATGACCCCTGCAGATTCACGAGTGGTGTGTTGCTTCACTTGGAAGGTCTGTTTGGGTGGTGAGGGAGGAGGTGTGGGCACAACTCGATCATTTCCTGAATCACAGGGACTGGTACCAATGGGGTGATTGGTGGGCAGGGACGAGTGGATGAGGAGGTTACAGAGGGAACTGTCCTTGCAGAAGTCAGAGAGGGGAAGGCATGTCTGGTGGTGGGAGCACGTTATCAGTGGCAGAAATTGCAGTATGTTGGATATGGAGGCTGGTGGGGTGGTAGGTAAGGTTTCTGTTCTTTCGCATCTGGGAGCAGAGGGGGCCAGGACAGATATGACCTCTGCATTATTGGTGAGATGATTCGATTTCTCCTGCTGTGCTTTACAGAGACCTGATGGGCAATCATTCAATGTGCGTACTTCATCATGCATCTTTTTTGACTTGCACCTTGCAATGTCCAAGTAAAAGAACACTGGCAATAAATAATAATGATCACAGTTGTCAGAAAAGCCATTGATTAACTAACACCATCCATCGCTGATCAAGCTCATGGGTGACTTGTCCACCACAATGGCGTGGATCTCCCAACGGCCACCTATTTCAACTCCTCATGCCATTCCCTTGCTGATACGTCTGTCCATGGTCTCATGCACTACCAGACTGAGACCACCCATAAATTGGAGGAACAACATCTCATCTTCTGTCTGGGGACTCTCCAACCAGATGGCATTCACATCGACTTGTCACGTTTCCACTAATCCTGCCCCCTTCTTCCTCCTTGACTCCTTTCCTCTAGTTCTCTCTCCCTTTTCCCCCTGTTCCTTTAATAGAGCCAAAATAAATTCTTACCTATCCTCTTATATCCAATTGACTCCTTTTGCCCCATTGGTCTGGACTCCTCCTCCTATTCTTCCCCTTTTCTTTCCCTCATCTTTAATTTTTCTGCCTACCTGCCTTGAAGAAGGCCTCTGGCCCAAAACATCAATAATATATCTTTGCCTCCTATGGACACTGTGAGACCAGCTGAGTTCATCCAGCAATTCTGCATTTTTACTAGGCCCATTGGTGAATCCTGACCCAAAAAGATGGTTGAGTCCAAAGCTACTCATTTATACAATATACTAGACTCTTCCATTACAAACCTCAGGCACATCCTGCATCACTGGCAGGGTAGCACCATCAAAGAGAGTGGCACAGTGGTCGACTGGTAGGGGGAGTGGCCTGGGAGTGATCATCATTGATTCCCAACCACATGGAATCTAAATACATCAGGTTGAACATGGGCAAGAAAATCTCAGATTACCTTCCCCTCAGCCAATCATCTACGTTGATCAACACAGGAAGAATCACTTAAACTAGTAATCATAGAGGATGTAGTCTGCAGTGGGGGGTGGTCATCAATATCCTTCAAGATTGGCTTGCTAGCACCAACACATGATCAAATCTCAGTGAATGGACTTGACATTTGTGTTTTTGGCAGGGAGTGAGTGTGCCAACACAAGCATTAAACCTACCTCAATGGTTTACCATTAATAGATGCATAACGGCATTAGTAGAGATTACAATTTTGTCCTTGTTGAGGCAAACCTCTGAATTTGCAGTGGGAAATCTTATCTCAGAACTGATCTGACAGCTTGGCACCCATAGACTATCAGCAATAGGAGAAAGTACTGAACTGCAATCTGTAACCTGATTGCCTTTCCTCTCCCTTGTCTTACAGGACAAATGCATATTCACATCCAAAGAATAGTGGCTCAGGATTAAGAGGCTGAAAGATCAACTCCTCTTGCAAAAAGCAAACTGTTGGAGCAATTCATCAGATTGAACAGTACCAATGGGAGGAAAAGTATTGTTGATGTCTTGCGTAGGAACCCTTTATCAAGTCCAGACTGCTCAGCCTGCTGAGTTTTCAAATTTTGACATACAGCACAGTAACCGGCCCATTTGCCCCTTGACCCCATGCTGCCTAATTACATCCAATTGATCCACATTTTGAAGAGTGGGAGGAAACCAGAGCACCTGGTGAAAACCCACACAGACACGGGGAGAATGTACGTCCTTACAGACTGTGCCGGATTCCAATCCGGGTTTCTGGCGCTGTAACGGTGTTGCGCTAACTGTGCTGCCTGGTTCTTCCAGCCTCTGCTGTCTCTTGTCTCTCTGACTGATTCATCTTGCAAGGCAAATTAGGGTTAGGAACCAGAGTTTGTTTTTAAGATTGAGATCCCTGAAGATAACATGTTAAAAACACAATCATTGGCTTTTTATTTATAATAAGTGTGTCCACTTGACAAAACAGTTAAGAGACCTCCCAGGAATGTCGATTTTTACTTTCTCCAAGGGTTGTTGTGATTAGTGTCAAGATGCTGATTAATGGCAGTTAAACACAGTATTTTAGTGATGGCAATTCTAATACATTTTTGTTATAAGCCAACATCTCCACACATGCTGCATTTCAGTAATATTCTCAATGAAAAAGTATTTTATTTCCAGTAGGATTAAGGATTATCTTTTAGTGGGTAAATTCTCGGAATAAGGTGAGATTTAGCATGTTTCTGATTGTGAAATGTGAAAGTCTGAAGACGTGATTGTAGTAAAAGCACAGGTATGTTGGAGGAACTCATCAGGTCCATATGAGGTAAAGATATATTATTGACATTTTGGGCTTGAGGCTCAGGCCCAAAACACAGTTATCTTGTGGGCATTGCATGACCTGCTGAGTTCCTCTGACATGTTTGTGTTTTAATAATTGTGAAGGTAGCAAGCTGATCAAGACTGCAACTCCAAGACTGTATTTTGAAGAGGGAACCAGTAATTATCCATCAAACCAATGTGTCTTAGCAATGGCATGTCATTATCCCAGGGTCAGGGAGACTTTGCATGATGCATTAGTTAAATTCTGTCATCCCATTGTTTCCAAGTTAAAGAGAATTTTACCAGTTCTTGATGTGATTCAACAGGCTTGACATTAATTGCATTAAAAAGAATCTGCCATTCCTCTTACAGAATTGCCACCAGCAATGTCATCAATTGATGGCACCAAAGATTGCCTGTTTGTTTTTATTAAATCCTATAGTACAGTTCTTCCTAATGGTTTACTTGGTTGAATTTCTTTTGCAGTTTGTGAATCTTACTACTATAATTGTTTGCTCTCTTTATCTTTGCAATCATGTGTGGATGAAATATTGTTCAGTTGGAAAAAAAACAAATAAATTGCAGATGTTGGAATCTTGATCAAAGAGCAGCTGGAGGGACTTGATCAGGTAAGACAGAGAAATGGAAAGCCAAAGCATCGCTGGTGTTCCCTGACCTATTAAGTTGCTCATTGTTCACTCAAGAATTCCAGCATCTTCAGTTCTTGTGTTGCTCTGGTCAACATTTCAGTTTGCGACCTTTATGTGAAATGAAGATGGGAAGGGAAGATGTATAAAGGGGTTTGAGTAAGACTGGGGAGGAGCTGATAGGTAATAGGATATTGGACAAATTAAGCTGTTAGAGGTGGAATGGGGAGATGGGTACGGGAGGAAACCTCTGAGGGCTAGGGGTGGAGGAAAATGGAAACAGGTAAAGGATAGGTGGAAACAGTGGAATGTGATAGGAAGGGTATTTTTTTTTACCTGAAATTAGAAAATTCACTGCTCATGCTGTTGAGTTTTAGTCTATCGATGTGGAATATGAATCAATGTTCTTCAAGTTGGCCTCACCCTGATAATGAATCAGGCTGAGTATTACAAGCAGGTCTGTCTGGGAATAGTAACAAAATTAACTTGGCTGCCAACTTTAATTGCATTAAACTAAATTTTCGTGGGAAATCTCAAAACATTTTCTTCTTTCATAGCACTTTTTTTTATGTCGCACACTCTTCACCCACTGATTCTGTGAGAATCAAACTCCCTCTGCAGAACTTTAAAGCTGCATTACTGTTATCCTATAAATCGACATGACGTCCACTTGGAAATTTGTAATGCCAGTCAAATTCTTTTTCCGTCATGCCATTTGCTCCAGAAATATTAAAATAATGAGCCAATCCATCAGGTGTGATCATGTTATTTCCTTGTATAACTCGATATATAAATGGCTCCTCATAAAATTAATGTGATTGCTGATGGTTTTAAAGTGTTACAATCTCCTCAGTCAATTGGTAGAATTTTTATTAAGGGCTCATGATGGACTGTGATTCAAGTTATTGTCATGTAATACTACATTTAGAATGTAACATGCATGAAATTCTTTAACTTTGTCTACTGTAAGGAAGACTGTTGCCACTTTGTCCAACATCCTTCACAGAAACGAGGCCCCAGTGAAGAATGAACTTGTGACCCCTGGTTTTCAAGACCAATGTTCTAACCACTGAGTGATCAGAGCTTCTGGTAGTAGTTATGAATGTAATGGGGATTGAGAGCAATGAAAATGAATGTAACTTATGAGCCTTGGTGATCTGAAATCCAGTAAATCTTTATGACCAAATTTACCAAAAGTTCTATTGTACATTATCCCATTGAGCTATTCACCTGTATGCACATGTATTTCATAATAGAAGCAATGCACTCAAGGAAAGAATAAGGAGGCACACAGTTTTAATACACTATTAGATAATCATTTAGTAAAAGTGTTTTTTTTCCCTGTTTTGTACAGTGGCAGAGAGAAGTCACCTCTGATTTATTTCCAATCTTCCCTAAGCTTCTACAGATGGGGCGCAAGGTAATTTTTTTTATGGTTTGGGAAGCTTCAAACATTCAACTCCATGATTGCATGGAGTTCACCATTTCTTGCAGAGTAATGATTAAAGGGTGGTGCAAGATGAATCACGGTTGATTGGGTTGAAGCACCATCCTGAGGATAAAACTGCATAGATGAGAGATAAAGACAAGACTAGGCCTGTGCAATGGAATCAAGGTAAATAAAACACTTCTGAGAGGAAAAAAAACACTACAGAATGATTTTTTTTTTCCACATTGACATCTTGTATTCTGAGTCGGTCTCTGGTTCCTTGTCAGAATGCAGGACTCTCACCAAGTTATAGTGGTATATCGGATATTTGTAGATAAAATCATGTCATTTACTCAATCCCAGTTAGACCTGAACTATCTAACAAAAATCCTGAAATAATGATTATGTTACACTTTAAAGAATCCATTTCTGGAGAAATGAATGTTAAACATTTAAGACAGGACTTCATTGTCTTGATGAGTTGAATCATAATTAACAAATGATCTTGTTGGTTTAACTGGGGTAAAACTCAGAATTCTGTGGACACTGTGGTTGAACTAAAAACACAAAATACTGGAGAGACTCAGCAGGTCAAACAGTATCTTTTATGACACAAAGGCATAGATACATAACTGACATTTTGAGCTTGAGCCCTTTTGTAGAGTATGAAAAAATGCCTGTGAGCATCAGAATAAAAGAGTGTGGGGGGGGGGTGGATGTGGGGGGAGGGGGAAGGTGGCAGTATAGAGGACACTTTCTAGGTTCTAGTATTTCCTAATTTCAAAATGTGTCATCTTCAAGGAAATGTGAGGATGATATTCTGAATGACTATCTTATTAATCCAATAGACCAAACTTTGTAGATGCAGCTTTCTCTCTTTGCCTTGGCTTCGCTGACGAAGATTTATGGAGGGGGTAAAAAAGTCCACGTCAGCTGCAGGCTCGTTTGTGGCTGACAAGTCCGATGCGGGACAGGCAGACACGATTGCAGCGGTTGCAAGGGAAAATTGGTTGGTTGGGGTTGGGTGTTGGGTTTTTCCTCCTTTGCCTTTTGTCAGTGAGGTGGGCTCTGCGGTCTTCTTCAAAGGAGGTTGCTGCCCGCCAAACTGTGAGGCGCCAAGATGCACGGTTTGAGGCGATATCAGCCCACTGGCGGTGGTCAATGTGGCAGGCACCAAGAGATTTCTTTAGGCAGTCCTTGTACCTTTTCTTTGGTGCACCTCTGTCACGGTGGCCAGTGGAGAGCTCGCCATATAACACGATCTTGGGAAGGCGATGGTCCTCCATTCTGGAGACGTGACCCACCCAGCGCAGCTGGATCTTCAGCAGCGTAGACTCGATGCTGTCAACCTCTGCCATCCTTTGGAAGACTACACAAAAGAGTCTGGAAAAACAACCAACTGAAAAACCTCACAAAGATAAGCGTATACAGAGCCGTTGTCATACCCACACTCCTGTTCAGCTCCGAATCATGGGTCCTCTACCGGCACCACCTACGGCTCCTAGAACGCTTCCACCAGCGTTGTCTCCACTCCATCCTCAACATCCATTGGAGCGCTTTCATCCCTAACGTCGAAGAAGATGCAGCTTTAATTCATTGATAAAACAGATGAACATTTTGCATAACTTCGCATGAAGATTTTCATAACGCTAAATAAACAAAAGCATCAACTGTATTTAAAGATAATAATATTCAACTTTAAAGATGCATACAAAAAGAAATAAGATTAATTCAAATAAAATTATCTCGAGCACACGGCCCCTTCATAGTTCATTGAAGAATGAGATGCAAGCTCTTAGTCTGCGCAAATATTACAACATATTATTTAATAGTCACTATGGTAACACTATAAACAATTGTCTTTTTTAAAGAGACACGCACAAAATTAACTAAAATCAAAAACACAAGTTTTTAAACTTTACAGTCAGTGCAGGAGATGATAGGTGGAGAAGGGAGGGAGAGGATAGCTCTCTTTTATTCTGATTTGCATCGGCATTTTCTCATATTTTGATGAAGGGCTCAAGCCCAAAACATCAGTTATGTATCTCTGCCTTTGACTTGCTGAGTCTCCAGCATTGTGTTTTTACTTGTTGGTTTAACACATTTAAAGTGAGCATAAAAGATGCAAAGATGTGATTGCTAATGAGTCTTTTCTGTGACTATTCCAGTTAATCTCTCAAACATCTCAAAGGCCTTGGCATGTGTAGATAATTATTAAATAATTGGTGAATAGATAGATCTATTGCCTTTCCCAATAGGGCAGCTTGGGAAAAAAAAACATACAAAAGGATGCAGAGATCAGAGATGGGTTTAACTATTTGCTTGATGGCCTTGTATGAAGGAGCTGAGAAAATCAGCCAGGGGTGTTGTATTGGTGTGGCACAGTAGCACAGCAAATGGAGCCTCACATCCCTGACATATGGGTTTGATTCTGACCTCTGCTGCTCTCTGTGGTGTTTGCATATTCTTTTTGCCCTGGGATGGATTTCTCCAGAGTGTTTCAGTTCCCTTCCACGTTCCAAACATGCATAGGATGGTAGGTTGATCGGCCTGTGCCTCTCGTGTGCAGATGGGTGGGGAATCTGAAAGAATTTGATGGGAATGTAAGGAGAACAAAAGAAGAGATTGCTTAAATGGATGCTCAATTGTTGGTATGGACTTGATGGGCTCAAATGACCTGTTTCTGTACTATATAACTCAGTGAATATTACAGTTCTTTATTGATATCTGATGACTGCAGCCCTGAAATTTACTGTATATGTAGGTGGCTTTGGGTATTGAAGAAATTGATTTCAATCTCCACTGATTAGAAACAAAAAGTTTAAAATGCAAAATTTGTAAAAACTATTGTTTGATTGAAATACTAGAAATTAGAAAGATAATAATGTATTAACGACTTTCAATGTGCTATTACCAGGGCCCTATGAAATTTATGAAATTGTACTAAATTGTCAGTACTTTTGTTCTCAAAAATCCTCTTCCAATAAAGTTAAACATACCTGAAATGATTCACTGACAAGCACAGCATCCCTTTGAATACCCTTACCTTTCAATCTCTCCCATTTTAAAACAATTACCATCCATTTTTTTAGATGACCTCTAATTTTTCCACCCCATTTGCCATGTCCTTGCCCTTTCACAATGAGTGTCTACATCTCCAAGAAGTCTCTCTGACATCATTGTGTATCATTGGTGATGCAGAATAGCTTGTACTTAATCCCTTCATCCACATCTTTGGAACAGATTATAAAGAGCAAAAACCACAGCATCAATGCCTGTGGCACCCAACTAATTACACCTTTCCAACACAAAAATGACCATTTATTCCCATTCTGTTTTCAGTCTCTTAACTAATCTTCAATCTATTGGTATTTTACCCCCAATAATGTGCACCCAGATTTTATTCAAAAATTTTTTGCTGCACATTGCATTACGGGCCTTCCACAAATCCAAATGCGCTTCATCACTTAATTTACTCCTGTCTCTGTTAAAGTAGACCTGCAAATACCTGACAAATGAACACAAATACAGCTGAAAAGTGCTTTATTGTGGCTTTGCAAAGTGTGACAACTCTGTTACAGCAAGTGGCACTGCCACTATTCTGGCCACAAGGGAGTCTGCACACATGCCTCACAAGTTGCATATTTACAGACAAACTTCCAGTTTTCTAGAACTTTCAAAGAGACATAAGTATGTTTCTTAGGACAATAGACAATAGGAGCTGGAGTAGGCCCTTCAGCCCGTCGAGCCAACACCGCCATTTTACAGATCATGGCTGATCACTACCATCAGTACCCCTTTCCAGCCTTATCCCCATAACCCTTAACTCCTTTATTATATAACTTTATTATATAACTTCCTTATATTGGGTGGTGACCCTTCTTGGATTTCTTGGCTTGGCTTCGCGGACGAAGATTTATGGAGGGGGTAAAAGTCCACGTCAGCTGCAGGCTCGTTTGTGGCTGACAAGTCCGATGCGGGACAGGCAGACACAGTTGCAGCGGCTGCAGGGGAAAATTGGTTGGTTGGGGTTGGGTGTTGGGTTTTTCCTCCTTTGCCTTTTGTCAGTGAGGTGGGCTCTGCGGTCTTCTTCAAAGGAGGTTGCTGCCCGCCAAACTGTGAGGCGCCAAGATGCACGGTTTGAGGCGATATCAGCCCACTGGCGGTGGTCAATGTGGCAGGCACCAAGAGATTTCTTTAGGCAGTCCTTGTACCTTTTCTTTGGTGCACCTCTGTCACGGTGGCCAGTGGAGAGCTCGCCATATAACACGATCTTGGGAAGGCGATGGTCCTCCATTCTGGAGACGTGACCCATCCAGCGCAGCTGGATCTTCAGCAGCGTGGACTCGATGCTGTCGACCTCTGCCATCTCGAGTACTTCGACGTTAGGGATGAAAGCGCTCCAATGGATGTTGAGGATGTAGCGGAGACAACGCTGGTGGAAGCGTTCTAGGAGCCGTAGGTGGTGACGGTAGAGGACCCATGATTCGGAGCCGAACAGGAGTGTGGGTATGACAACGGCTCTGTATACGCTTATCTTTGTGAGGTTTTTCAGTTGGTTGTTTTTCCAGACTCTTTTGTGTAGTCTTCCAAAGGCGCTATTTGCCTTGGCGAGTCTGTTGTCTATCTCATTGTCGATCCTTGTATCTGATGAAGTGGTGCAGCCGAGATAGGTAAACTAGTTGACCGTTTTGAGTTTTGTGTGCCCGATGGAGATGTGGGGGGGCTGGTAGTCATGGTGGGGAGCTGGCTGATGGAGGACCTCAGTTTTCTTCAGGCTGACTTCCAGGCCAAACATTTTGGCAGTTTCCGCAAAGCAGGACGTCAAGCCTTACCCAATGGTTAATTGTCTTTTACTGTCTTTGCCAAATATGGAGTTATTGATGTTCTTCACAAACAGCTTTAGACTTGCTGAATCATCAACACATACAGTGGAATGTTCTCTGCCTTTTGAATTTTTTTTCATTACTTTAAGACTCACATTCTCATTTCCTCCTTTTATCATTCCATGATATTTTATAACTGAATACTACTGAGCTGGCTAAAAGCAAGTTTACCCAAGCAACAAAGTGTTATTGCAAGATTAGCTAATAAAATGATGAAGGCTTTTTCAAGCCAATGTAGCCAACATGCACCAAACCATTGCCCATGAGGGATAGATATAATGATTATTCATGTCAGCCCTGATTTTCTTTAAATCATTCACATGTTAGCAATATTGTCAAAAGTAGTATGGGATATATTCACAACATTCTTGGCCTATCATTGCACATGCACCCCCCCCCCCACCCCCCTCACCTCCCACAGTCAGCAAACAGAAAGACCAATGCCATTGCTACTGTTCTGGCAACCATTTCAGCAGACAACTTCCCCATCACGTCCCCATGTGGCCTGGAACATTGGTCCAGCAGTTCAAAGACCGAAACAAGGCAGATAAGTTCTTTTGATGCTTTACTGGTTCCTTAAAAGGGGAACATAAAGACTTGTTTGACAATGCAAATTCCACATTTGGTTCTGTGCCTACCAGGACAGGAAGAATGGTCATTCAGAGGTTCTTGTATCCACTCAAAACTGGTCAAGTTGATTAATGGCTTCCAACCAGAAAACCTCCTTTCTGATATCACTTCCAACAAAGTTCTCTCTGGAGCAGGCCCCTTGTACCAATACCTGCAATAACCAGAGTCAGTGGTGTATACTGGGGCAGGTTTCTGTGGGCCAAGGTGGAGATTCAGGATGTCAAGGTGATGTACACAATTTTCTTGAGTGCTCTTCTCAATGTTACCCCCTAGTGTTTGCAATATACCTTGCCCATACCCAATGGTTTTTGAGCTGGTGGCAATGGTCCTGATACCATTCAACAGATTCTTGGACTGAATTAGGCACTGGTCACAAGGGAATTCCTCCCTCAAAATGGATAGGGATGTGTGAGCAGATCCAACAACTAGAGATATTCATTGAACTAGCATGTAATTAAGACATAAAGCAAGGTGTTAGGGTGGATTGCTTGTTCCTGACTCTGCAGTTCAGCTGCTAAAGTGCTAATGGCCAGGGCAAGTAATCATTTAATTGTTCTTATTCAGCCTCCACCTGTGTACACTCTTGCTCTCGTCTCTTACAGTCTGTTTGATGGCTCCACCTTGGATGCCTTTCAAGTTTTACTGTAGATGGAGTGATGAGAAGTACTTGCAATGATTCTTTCCACCATGGCCCCAATTTCTTCTCTTCCCATTTCCTAATCAATGTGTAGTCACCTGGCTGGCTCATTTCCTTATCATGAGTGTTCACTTGCCAATGCACTTGGAGTACCTCAGAATGTAAAACTCATAAAGACTTGGTTTGTTGTTGTAAATACTTTCCTGTGTTATATCTCTGCAACTGATCATCTGCACTTGATTTGGAGAGTAACGCACAACTGAAATAATGCCAGGGGTTGCACATTTAGCCAATTCAGCCCAGTTTCCTATGTTAATTTAGCCAGTTTCTATTTTAAAGTTCTACTTGCAGATTCCGCTATTTCTGCAGCTTGTGGGTGGTGGAAACAGTGGAACTGCTGATCAATTGCCAATTTTTTGCATAATTCTTCATTATTAGGAGTTAGGAGTTGGGAGGTGATGTTGAGATTGTATAAGACGTTGGTGCGGCATAATTTGGAGTTCTGTGTGCAGTTCTGGTTGCCCAATTATAGGAAGGATATAAACAGAGTGGAGAGAGTGCAGAGAAGGTTTACCAGAATGTTACCTGGGTTTAAGCATCTAGAGAATAGGGAGAGATTGGACAGATTAGGTCTTTATTCTTTGGAGCGTAGAAGGTTGAGAGGGGATTTGATAGAAGTATTTAAGATTATGAAAGGGATAGACAGAGTGGATGTGGATAGACTATTTCCGTTAAGAGGAGGAAAGATTAAAACAAGAGGACATGAGTTAAGAATTAAGGGGCAGAGGTTTAGAGGTAACATGAGGGGGAACTTCTTTACTCAGAGAGTGGTAGCCGTGTGGAATGATCTTCCGGGAGAAATAGTGGCGGCGGAGTCAATTGTATTATTTAAGAAAAGGTTGGACAGGTATATGGATGAGAAGAAGATGGAGGGTTATAGGCATTGTGCAGGGAGGTGGGACGATAGAGGGGTGTTTGGTTCGGTGCGGACTAGAAGGGCCTAATGGCCTGTTTCCGTGCTGTAATTGTTATGTTATGTCATTTTTGCAACAAAGTGCAGACCATTGTCCAAACATTTCAGCTAGTCCATATCATGGGATAATTTCTTGTAGCAAGATTTTTACCAGTATTCCACTTCTTAAAGTAAATGATCAGCTCCTTGGTTTTGATGATATTGAATGAGATGTTATTGTTCGTACACCATTCAGCCAAGTTTCAATCTCCCTCCTGTAGGTTGACTCATCGCTGCTTTAAATACAGCCCCCACTGTGGTATCATTGGCAAATTTGTAGATGCTCCTTGTCTCACTGTGACACAAGGTCCTGGGTGTACAGTGAGTAGAGCTGGGTACTAAATATGCAACCCTATGGTGTTCTGGTACTGATGGAGATTGTGCAGGAGATGTTCTTGCCAATCCACACTAAGGTCTGGAGCTGAGAAAATCCAGGATCCAATTGCACAGTAGGGTATTGAGGCCCAGAACTTAGACTTTGCTGATTAATTTTGAATGGATGAAGTTGTTGAATACCAAACTGTCGTCAATAAAGAGCATCCTGATGTATGCATCTTTGCTGTCCAGGAGTTTCAGGGTTCGGCTTAGAGCCATTGAGATGGCATCTGCCATAGACCTGTTGCTGTTTTCAGAAAATTAGAGCAGATTCATGTTGCCGCTCAGAAAGGCACTGATATGCCTCAACACCAGCCTCTCAAAACACTTTCTTGCTGTGGATGTGAGTGCCATTGGCAAGAAATCAAGGCTATTAAGGATCATAAGTCACCTTTATGAATTAATGCCTTCCTTCTGGATAGACTGAACACCTTCTATGCAAGGTGTGATGAGAAGAACAGCTACCCAAGAGTTTGACAATAACAGCCCTCAATAACTGAAATGCTTCGAACATCTGGTGATGGAGTACATCAAAGCACACCTCCAGTGACAATAGATCCATTTCAATTTGCCTCTTCAGTAGAAGAAGCCATTCCACAGGATGATGCTACAGCCTTATTGCTTCACTCCATCCTGGCCCACCTGGAGAATGATACCTCATGCCAGCCTGTTGTTTGTTGACCAGCTCAACATTCAATTCAATCATTCCTCAGAGGCTGGTGGGACTTAACACTCCTCTCTGCAACTGGATCCTGGACTTCTTAATGGAAAGACCACAGTTTCTCCAGGTCGGTAGCAGAATATCGAGCACCGTCACACTGAGCATTGGCACACCTCAAGGCTGTGTGCTTAGGCCGCTCCTATTCACACTCCAGCTCCAATGGTGTCATCAAGTTTGCAGATGACACAACAGTAGTTGGCCTCATTAAAATCAACGATGAGTCGCACTACAGAGAAGAGGTGGAAAATCTTGTGAAATGGTGTGAGAGTAATAACCTGAGTCTCAACATAGACAAGATGAAGGAGATGATCATGGAGTTCAGGAGGATCAAGAATAACAACCCACCACTACCCATCAACAACTCTGTAGTGGAGAGATTGGAGAGCACCAAGATCCTTGGAGCTCATTTAACTAGTGAGCGATTGTGGACACTCAGCATTTCCTCACTTGTCAGGAAGGAGCAACAGCAACTGCACTTTCTGAGAAGACTGAAGTGGGCAAGTCTACCAGCCACCACTATGTCAACCTTCTATAGAAACTCTATCGATATTGTCCTGACCGCTGCATCACAGTGTGTTTATGATGGCTGCAGAGAAATTGACTGGAAGTCAATCCACAAGACCATAAGAGTAGCAGAGAGGATCACTGGAGTTTCCCCTTCTTTCCCCCCCCCCCCCCACCATAGACATAATCTACCAGGATCGTTGTCTGAAGTGGGTACGCAAAATCATCGAGGACCCCTTCCTCTCTGCACACAGCATCATCAGCTGCTTCTGTCAGGGAAGAGTTACAGTATCGGAGCCAGCTTCAGAAGGCGAAGGAACAGTTTCTTCCCACGGGCAGTGACAATGCTGAACAAGCAAAGGAACTGCTCACACTAACTATCTGAGACTCTCATTTGTATGAAATATTTATTTGTTATAATAGATATAATACTTGTCCTACAATTTGTCTGCATGTGTGTTATGTCTGCGTGTTTTTGCACTGAGGACTGGAGAACACTGTTTCGTCAGGTTGTACTTGTACAATCAGTTAACAATAAACTTGACTTGACTTGGGCAGGATAACACACTTTTTTTGTGCACCAGTACAATAGAGGCCTGTTTGAAACAAGGAGGTAAAAACCCTGTCAGAGTGTGATGCCGAAGATATCTTCAGAAAGGAAAGATGTGTACTGAGTCAGTGTGAAAGTCAGAAACAGGGAGGGTGCAATCACTTTATGACGACTAGTCTATAAACCCCCAAATAGTCCTCAGGACACCGAGGAGCAGATAAGGAAGCAGATTTTAGAATGGTGCAGAAATGGTTGTTATGGGAGACTTCAACTTCCCAAATATTGACTGGCACCACCTTATTGCAAGAGGGATAGATGGGACAGAATTTGTCAGGTGTGTCCAAGAAGGAACCTGACATAATATGTGGACCAGCCAATGAGAGGAGAGGCCATTCTGAATGTAGTAGTGAGTAATGAACCTGGTCAGCTGACAGACTTCTCGTTGGAGGATCATTTTGGTGCAAGTGATCACAACTCCTTGACCTTTATAGGCATGGATAAGATGGGAGCAGAAAAGTGTTTAATTGGAGAAGGGCTAATTACAATGGAATTAGGCACAAACTAAGAGTAAATTGGGAACAGATGTTCTCAGTAAAAAGCACAGAAGAAATGTGGAGGAAGCTTGGGGACTACTTGCAAGGGCATCTGGTTATTTTTGTTCCTCTGAGACAGGGAAAAGATGGCAGGATAAGGGAACAGGCGAGGTGGCTTGTTAAGAGGAAGAAAGATGCATAGGTTTAGGAAGCAAAAGACTGTAAACACTCAAGAGATTTATATGGTAGCCAGGAAGGAACTTAAGAAATGTCTTGAGAGAGCCAGGTGAAGGCATGAGAAGGCCTTGGCAAGTAGAATTAAGGAAAACACTAAGGCATTTATGCATATGTGAAGATCAAAGGATGACAAGAATGAAGGTAAGGTAGCCTAAGGATAAAGAAGACAACATGCCTGGAGGTGGAGGAGGTAGGGAATATCCTAAATGAATACATTGCTTTTGTGTTCACCAGAGAGACATTAATGAAGGTAGGACAGTAAATATGTATATGGATTTTAGTAAGCCATTTGACAAGGACCCCATGACTGACTCATTCAGAAAGCTATGAAGGTATGGGATCCTTGGAACCTTGGCAGTGCGGATTCTGAATTGGCTTCTCTGCTGATATCAGAGGGTAGTTGTAGATGGAATGTATTCTGCATGGAGATCAGTGACTAGTGGAGTTCTGCAGAGATCTGTTCTGGGACCCTTTTTCTTTGTGCTTTTCATAAGTATAAAGAAGTAAATTGAAGGGTCAGTAAGTTTGCAGGTGACACGTAGGCTGGAAGTGTTGTGGATAGTGTAGAAGGTTGTTGTAAGTTACAACAGGGTAGAGGCAGGATGCAGAGTTGGGTGAAAAAGTAGCAGGTGGAGTTCAATCTGTATAAGTGTGAAGTGACACATTTTGGAAAGGCAAACTTAAAGGCAGAGTACATGGTTAAGCAGGATTCTCCACAACATTGAAAAACAGAGGGACTTTGGGGTCCGAATCCACAGATCTTTCTAGGTTGCTGCACAGGGTGATAGGGTAGTTAAGAAGGCTTGTGGTTTGCTGGCCTTCATTAGTCGGGGGATTGAGTTCAAAAGTCAAGAGGTAAAACAGAAAACACAATACAGGTCCTTTGGCCCACAACGTTGTGCTGAACATATCCCTATGTTAGAAATTACAAGGCTTACCCATAGGCCTTTATTTTTCTAAGCTTCATGTAACTATCCAAAAGTCTCTTAAAGGTCCCTAACATATCCCCCTTCACCATCATTTGCTGGCAGCTCATTCCACACATCCACCATTCTCTGCATACAAAAAAAAACTTACCCCTGACATCTCCTCTGTACCCACTCCTCCCCAGCACCTGAAACCTGTGTCCTCTTGTGGCAATCATTTCAGCCCTGGGAAAAAGCCTCTGACTATCTACATGATCAATGCCTCTCATCATCTTAAACACCCCTATCAGATGCCCCTCATCCTCTGCCAAGTTCACTCAACTTATTTTCATATGGCATGCTCCCAAAACCAGGCAACATCCTTGTAAATCTCCTTTGCACCCTTTGTATGGCTTCCACATCCTTCTGGTAGTGAGGTAACCAATCTGTACACAATACCCCAAGTGGGGTCTGACCAGGGTCCTATATAGGTGCAACATTACCTCTCAGCTCCTAAATTCAATTCCAAGATTAATGAAGGCCAATACACTGTATCCCGCTTTAACCACAGAATCAACCTGCGCAGCTGCTTTGAGCATCCGATGGACTCTGACCCCAAGATCCTTCTGATCCTCCACACTGCCAAGAATCTTACCATTAATACTACATTCTGCCATCATATTTGACCTAGCCAAATGAACCACTTCAAACACTTTGCTGGGTTGACCTCTATCTGCACTTCTCGGGTAATGTTGCAGTTCTATAAAATATTAGAAAACTCAGAATATTGTCTTCAGTTCTGGTCACCTCATTACAGAAAGGATATGGAAGCTATGGCAAAGGTGCAGAGGAGGTAAACCAGAATGTTGCCTTGGAGTCTTTTTTATGAGGCAAGGTTAGGAGAGCTAGGGCTTTTCCCTTTGGAGCAAAGAAGGATGAAAGGTGACTTCATAAAGGTCTACAAGATTATTAGAGGAGAAATAGCCAGCACCTCTTTCCCAGGGTAGGAGTAGCAAACACCTGAAGACATCTGTACAAAGTGAGGGTTAGGAAAGTTTAGGGGAAATGCTAGGGCTGCATTTTTTACTCAGAGTGGTGGGTGCCTAGAATGCATTGCCAGGGGTGGTGTTAGAGGCTCTTAGACAGGAACATGGATGAAAGGAAAATAGAGGGTTATGAGGTAAGGAAGGTTTAGTTTTTTGAGTGGGCTTAGAGAGGTAGGCATAGTATTATGGGCCAAAGAGCCTGTACTATGCTGTAATATTCTATTTTCTCTATCCATTAATTCATTGACCAGTTGGTCAGTACAGGTCTTCTGTACTCATCTAGGTACTCCATCCGTATTGGATGCTTTCCTTGGATTCACTCTCCTGAAGGCAGCCTGTACGACATCCTTGAATACTGGTGGATCCTCAGGGGACATAGGGGTGCACAGTGGTTCTTCATTGTTCTGGTGGTCAAATTGGGCATAGAAGGCATTGGGTTCATCTGGGAGTGAATTTTGCTGTTGTTTTTTTTTGCTAGATTTGGTTTTGAAGTAGAATATCTCATGTAAACCCTGTCACATCTTATCATTCATTGTTTCCATTCTCGACCAAAATCTCCAATTCACCCGGGCGATGCTTTTCCATTGGTTGTAGCTTCTTGTGTCATGTTCCGGGTCCCTGGACTTAAATGCCTGTGATCTGGCTCTGAGCAGTTTCCAGATTTGGTGGGGACACACTCATCTACAGCTGTTTTGATAAAGTTTGTAATAGCCCTACTGTAATCATTTCAGATCCTCACCTGAGTTCTTGAACACTTCCCAAACCATTGACTCAAGACCTGTAACAGTTCTTTAAATTTAAAATTTTCTTTAAATTTAGACTTAGAGCATGGTAACAGACATTTCGGCCCATGAGGCCATGCCACCCAATTACACTCAATTAACCTACACCCCTGGAATGTTTTGAACAGTTGGAAGAAACTGAAGCCCCCAGAAGAAACCCACACAGACACAGGGAGAACCGAATTGTGTCCCAATAGTTGCAGCACTGCTCTAACCACAACATTAACCGTGCCTCCAGCGACCACCTCAAAATCAGAATCAGAATTTATTATCATGAACATGTTATGAAATTAGATGTTTAGCAGCAGCATTACAAGTCCAAATATTGCTATAAATTACATTTAAAATAAATAAATTAGCGCGAAAAGAAGAGAAAGTGAGGTATTGTCTGTGGTTCATTTTCCATTCAGAAATCTGATGGCTGAGGGGAAGAAGCTGTCCTTGTGTCAGTGAGTGTTCATCTCTAGGCTTCTATACCTACTTCCTGATGGTTGAAGAGGGCATGACCTGAGTGGTGAGGGTCGTTGAGGATAGAGGCTGTGTTCTTATGACATCGCCTCTTGTAGATGTTCTCAAAGCAGTGAAAACTGATGCCCACAATGGTGCTGGCCAGGTTCAAAATTCTAGTCTTTTCCTATCAATATCCTGTGTACTGGCAGCTCCATACCAGACACTGATCCAAATGGATAGAATGCTCTCCACAATACACCTGTAGAAATTTCAAGGGTCTTTGGTGACATACCAAATTTCGTCAAGCTCCTCATAAAGTATAGCTGCTGGAGAGCCTTCATTGTGATTGCATTGACATGGGAGTCCCAGAAAGATCTTCAGTGATGTTGACACTCAGGAGTTTGATTATTAACCCTTTCCACTGCTGGCCTTCTTGCTGTCCTGATATCTGGAGTCTCCCTTTTGAGGCTGTTTGTATGAAGGCAGAATGAGTACCAGCAGGTGATCTGACTAGCCAAAATGTGCTCTTGGGGGAAAAAAAACGCAGGGCCTTCCTTATCTTGGTGCAGCAATGGGACCTCCAGTGCAACAAGTTACATACCGGTGAAAGTTGGGTAGTGTCTTCTTAAGACAGGTCTGATTGAAGTCAGTGACTATGATTTGTAGTGTATCAGGGTGGGCTGTCTCTTGTTTACTGACCACATCATGAAATTCCACAAGTGCCTGTACATTATGCAGCTCTGTGAGCACATCGGGATAGGAGAAGAGGAAAGATGGGTGGGGTGGGGGGGGGGGAAGAAGAGGAGGAGGAGAGACCAATGGAAACCAGAGGTTGTTGTTCCAAAATTTTGGTTATATACTGCAAGATCTGATGAGATCCTCCAGCATTTTTTGTGCTTTTAATCCCATCAGCCTATCGTTTTGTTCTTTGCCTATTCATACGTTTTTCTTAAACATCTCCTCTATCAATAAGAAATGATTATATCCCTATGAAGTAAATATACTTAGGAAAAAATAGATTGATGTTCAATTGCATGCTGCGAAAAACAGAAATATTGTTCAAACAAATATGCATGTCTAACACAACCACGCAGAATTTGTCTTTTGGATCTTTCAAATTAGTTGTTGTTTCAAGGCTGATGATACCCTCTTGGTTGAATATATTTTAAAAAAAAAGTCCCTGACAGGGAGACCAGGGCCATATAGGTATTGGTCAAAATTTATAATTGTCACCAAAAAGAAATATTTTGACTCTATCCTGTTAGTGGGACCTTGCTGTGTCAAAACAGGATATTGTCTGGGCTGCTAAATGCTTTGGGCATCAAAAAGTTGTGATACATGTTGCATAAATGGAAGTACTCCATGTTTCTTTTTATTTAAACTGTAAGCACTCTCAATGAGAATTAATTTACCTAGTAGGGGTCGCAAAATACTTAATACAAAACTCGTTTTGATACATGGGAATTAGTCAACCAGGTTACTGTGGAATGAGCTGATGTCTCTTCCCCAATGAGGAAAAAGGGTGAGACATTCTGGGCACCAGAATACTGCATGTCAGCCAGCTGTGTGCTTTATGTTCCACTCTAGGAGGCATGATTTGAGTGAGGTCATCTGGCCAGGAACAGGCATCACTCCTGATTTCATTTAAAAGAGGAAACATCTTTGTGCACAGTGACCTGGAACGCTGGCCAGAGCTTGGTGGAGCCCAATCTGATGGATAGCCCTGAACATATTGATATCTGCAGGTAACAGGAAGCACAGAGAGTTCCAAGGATTGGTCAATTGTCATTGTCTCAGCCTCTGATTTTACATTGGTGGAAACCTCCCCAAATTAGCATGAAAGCTAAAACTGTGTAGATGTTGGAAGTGAAACAGAAAACTCTGAAGGTGCTCAGCTGCTCAGGCACCATCTGTGGAGTGAGAAATAGGAATTGCATTGCGGACCAAAGATCTTTCATTAGAATTTGATGAACTTCTTTCATTTCAAGAAAATCACCTGAAATGCTGGACTTTAGAAACAAGAGCTGCAATTCATGTTTTCAGGGTTAAAAAAAAAGATGTTTTAGGACTCTCCTGTTATCGTAGGTGAAAGAATATGTTGAAGGCCCCATTTCCCTCACTTTTGTAAACTCTCTGGGCCTAGTTTCCAGCAGTCATTTTAAACTCAACAGGTTTTATTTCTTGTGTTTTCACTGAACTCCCCTCCACAATACCTTGAGGTGCTTGTGTGTAATCCAGACCATCAGTTTTGAGCCAGATCTGTCACCTTGATTCTCAAGCATCCTTTTCCTCAATGGATTAATGTGGTGCTTGGCACTTTGAAGGCTGAGGTGAAATTTATCATTGACATTTGCCATTGCTGAGATAGCCTTTGGGAAGTGGCCTTGGCTTTCATTTTGGTGGACAGCTAGGGAAAGATTGGTAGATGATCTTCATCGTGAAGACCTAAGTTCAGACCCATCTTTTTACATTCTTTAGTAAAGAAGCTGATGATGACTGGAGCTCAGTCTCCAAGTGAATGCAAATGTAAATCTCATCTGCTTTTAAGTTTTTTTTTAATTTTTGACGTACAGCACAGTCAGAAACTGTTCTGGCCCACGAGACCATGCCCTCCAAATACACCAATTAACCTACAACTCTCTACAACTGCCATATGTTTTTGATGGGTAGGAAGAAACTGTAGCACCTTGAGGAAACCCATACAGTTACACGAAGCTTCCACAAACTCCTCACAGTGTCAGATTCGAGGCCAGGTAATTGGCCTTGTAATCATTTTGCATTAACCACTAGGTTACTTGAACCGCCCTCATTAGGGTCATTGCAGCCTGGCGAACAAAGCTCTCATAATCTTGGTTCTGAAGTGAAGGCATTGTAGGCTGGACAATTTCCCAAAAGGTCTAAAGATTAGTGCCACTCCCACAGCAAGGCTACTCTACTCACTTTACACCTACGTCTGTGGAGCTCAGTACGACAATAACGCCATTTACAAATTTGTGGATGATACCATGGTAGGGCATTGTATAAAGTTAGCATACAGGATGGAGATTGAAAACTTGGCTGAATGGTGCACCAACAACCACCTTGCACTCAATGTCACTAAAACTAAGGAGCTGATTACTGACTTCAGAAAAGGAAAGCCAGAGGTATAAAATCCAGTGATCACTGAGGGATCAGAGGTGGAGAGGGTGAGCATATATGAGAGATAATATCTTGACGGATCTTTGCTGGACCCAAAAAACCAATGGCATCATGAAGAATGCATGTCAGTGCCTCTACTTACGCAAGAGTTCGTGGAGGTTTGGTATGACAAAAATCCTAGCAAATTTCTACAGAGGTATGGTGGAAAGTGTGCTGACTGACTGCATCACGATCTGCTATGGGAGCACCAATACCCCTGAGTGTTAAGTCCTCCAAAAGGTAATGGACACAGCCCAGGACATCACAGCCAAAACTATCCCCACTATTGAGCACATTTACAGGGAACGTTGCCATCAGAGTGTAGCAGCAATCATCAAAGACCACTCCACCCAGCACATGCTCTGTTCTCACTGCTGCCATCAGGAAAGAGGTAGAGGTGTCACAAAACTCGAACCACTAGGTTCAGGACAGGGACAGCTGCAACCCCTCCATTATCAGACTCCTCAACAAAACTCAAAATTAGAGACTCATTTAAAGACTCTTACTTGTTCATTTTATTGATTTTCTTTTGTTCTCTCTGTACTGCACAGTCAGTTTGTTTACATTTGTTATCTGTTTACAATTCTTTTATATAGTTAACTTTTTGAATTACCAATTAGTTGTAATTCTGCCACGCCCACTGGAAAAAGAATCTCTGTTGTATGTGATGTCATGTATGTACTTTGACAATAAATCTGAAATCTTAAATCTGAAGGTTGTTGGAGGTGAAATGCAACATTGCAGCACAAGAGAATGTTGGGGTAGTGATGGATCCTTCTTTAATGTTGGTTGTCACTGAGATCTGCTCTGTTGTAAAGTTGATGGTTAGGATCATGGATTACAGAAAATACGATGGAGATATCTTTCTGTGAGGAGCTGAATTTTTGTAGAGTCAAGTACATTCCTTATACGTAAAAGGGGGGAGGGGAATGTTGAGGTTATTGGGAAGAGGCAAGATTGAGATTACAATGAGATCAGCCCTGATCTCATTGAATGGCGATACAATCCTGGAGGCATGAGTGATGTTCTATGTTCAAATAAATGTTCATATGCAGTCAACAAGTTTTTTTAGAAATTGCTGGCAATTTCACTGTAGCTAAGAGCATTTTGCAGATTCAGGATTAGATGTAGTATATGGAAGAAATGATATAGGAGCATTTGGAATCAATTTGTTTATTCGGGAAAGAAAACAACAGTTGGAATTGTAAATATGTTCTGTAATTATTTTCCATGGAATTGGTAAGTGAAATTTGTTCTTTAAACATTGATTTTCTTGGTAAATAGTTAAACAGTGAAAAACACCCTTGTTGGCTCCCTTTACACACTTCAACAGCAGCTGGTACTGTTGAGCCAGAGGTCTGATGGAAAGTTTTTCTGCTGCTGTGAGCTGTGAAACAAGTAACTCTTATGCATCTGTTAGACATTTAGTCAACTCAAAGAGGAAGGCTGTTTAGTTCCTGATGTACAGCCTAGTTTGTCTAGTGTGGGTATCCATTAAAGAGTTGCCTGTGTTGTAATGATGCTGGCATTCAAATCTGGCAGCATGTACACTGCAGACCAGATAATGCCCTTGTCAGCCTGTAAAATTGAACTTTAGTCAGATTAGTATTGATAGGGGTAAAAGCCTTAAAGTGAGGCTGGATGAGTTACAGTAATTGAGAATGGGAAAAAAAAACCCTGCAGATGATGAAATTATCAAATAAAAAATAAGAATGCTGGAAACACTCAGCTGGTCAGGCAGCATCCATGTAAAAAGAAGTAGTTAATGTTTAAGAGCAAAGACCCTTTGAACCATTTTTGACTTGAAAAATTAAATGCTGGTTGATGCTTCTAATCTGTCAAGTGTGTCTATCATTCTCTGTTGTTATTCCATTGCATTTACAATCACGTTGAAGCCAACATGCCCTTTAGCTCACTTTGAAGGGCTTCTATCAATTGATAGCTGTGGTGTTTCAAGGATAGAGTGAAAAGTAAAACAAACAATTCTGTGTAGTGTTTGAAGTAAAAACCCAATGGTGGAGTTTTTGGTTTTGGCCATATGTTTGCTTTCGGACTATCAGGTTAGCTAATTTAACCTGGTAAAAATTGCCTCTTAAGTGGAACCTCTATTTATAATGGCCAGTCAATTAATACAGACCTTACCAAATGCAATGTCACTGTTCAGGAAAGAAGGGTGGTTGAAAAAGAGAGAAAGCAGTACTCTAATCTGGCTTGTTGAGGGGCCCAAGTTCAAACCTGATCTCGGATGGTTTTTGTGTGGAATTTTCATGTTCTCCCAGTTTCCTCTGGGTTCTCCAGTTTCTTCCACACCCCTAAGGTATGCAGGTCATTCGGTTAAATAGCCAGCATAAATGGCCTCCAGTGTGTAGCTGAATGGTAGAATCCAGGCGGAGTTGATAGAATGTAGCGAGAATGGGATTAATGTAAATGGATCATGCTCTGTTCTCCCCCATCCAGTCGGGTAGAAGATGCACAAGTTTGAAAACACACTACCAGATTCAAAGACAGTCTGTTCCCCTCTGTTATCACACCATGGAACAAATCTCTTATCAGTTGCTGCCTTGAACTTTATATCTGCAACATCATACTCTGCACTTGTGTTTTATTTTACACTACCTCTTGCACTCCAGGATAGATCATCTTGAGTGGATGGCACACAAGACAAAGATTTTCTCTGTACATGTGACAATAAACCTTTCAATTTGATTTAAATGGATGGTTAATGGCCAGCATGGACTTGATGAACAAAAGGGCCTCTTTCGATGCTATATATCTCTATGACTCTACAGAAAGTAGGGAAGCAGATGCGCGAATAGCTTTTATTGGGAAATCCATCATTAAGAGAGTGATTGCAGGATATTGAGAAGATCATTAAACAGAGGAACATGGTTATATAAAAGGCAGATTGAGGTTGACAAATTTTCTAGTATTCTTTCAACATGTTACATCAGAATCGGGATTTATTGTCATGAACATATCATGAAATTCAATATTTTGCCGTTGCATCAGAGTGCAAAGATGCCTACAACATTACTATAAAAAATAAAGTACAATAATATGATGGAGCATGAAAAGTAAGGCAGTCATTGGTTCATTGATTATTCAGGAATCTGATGGCAACGAGGAAGAAGCTGTCCTTGTGCCATTGAGTGCTCGTCTTTAGGCTCCTGTACCTTTTCCCTGATGGTAGCAGAATGAAGAGAGCATGGCCTAGGTGGTGGGGGTCTTTGAGAATAGAGTCTGCTACCATCAGGGAAAAGGTACAGGAGCCTAAAGACGAGCACCTGCATCAGGTGACCCTCTCCATTACTGAGCCCTCAATGAGGACTGAGTCATGTTCCCCTGACTTCCTTCTGAAGTCCACAATCATTTATGCTGACATTGAGAGCAAGGTTTAAGTCATTACACATTCAGTGAGCTGATCTGTCTTCCTCTGTAGGCTCTTCCTTGACATTTGTGATTCTGCTGACAACTGTGGTGTTATTGGCAAACGAAGATAGCATTGGAATTGTGACTGGCCACAGTCATGGGTGAATAATAAGTAGAGCAGTGGACGAAGGATACATCCTTGGGGTGCATCTGTGTTGATGATCAGTGAGGAGGAGACATTGTTTTCAGTTCATATTGACTGTGGTCTTCCAATGAGAAAGTTGAGGATCCACTTGCAGAGGGGATATTGAGGTCTAGAGTTTGTAGCTTCTTGACCATCACTGAGGGAATAATGGTACTGAAGGTGGATAAAGAAGAACCAGTCAATACATTTGAATCTAGTCTGTACATTTGGATTTCCAGAAAGGATTCATAGGGTGATACATAAAAGGTTACTGCACAAATTAAGAAGAGTTGGGGTGGATAGCAGAGTGTTACTGAATGGAATAAAACGATGAGATAATAGGTCATTAAGGTTATCTAGTTTGGATGAAAGAAAAAAAATCAAAGTGGAGAAGATTCCAAGGAGTTCTGGAGGTGAATCTGATACAAATAAAATGAGCATGGAAGTGGCTAACCTAACACAGTGGTTCTCAACTTTTTTATTTTCACTCATATACCACTTTAAGCAATCGCTATGCCTTAAGTGCTCTGTGATTAGTAAGGGATTGCTTAAGGTGGATGTGAATGGGAAGGGAAAGTTGAGAATCACTGCTCTTTGTTACTGAAATATTTTGCTTGAGAAAAACTGTCATTGGCCCATTTCCTTTGGAGTCATTAAACTGCACCTAATGAATCAATTAGGTACGATTAAAACAGTGGTTTTCAAACTTTTTCTTTCTGCCCACGCACCGTAAGCAATTCTTTACTAATCACAGAGCACCTATGGCATAGGGGATACTTAGTGATATATGAGTGGAAAGAGAAAGGTTGTGGACCACTGGCCTAACCGAATGTTGGCTTTTATTTTTTAAGAGATAGGGAAATGAAACATTAGGATGATTTGAGGAAACTGCACAGAGTTCAGGTGAGAACGCAACTGTCTTGCTTCCTACAGTTTTGGTTGCCATATTTAAGGAGCGATGTCCTTTCTTTGGAGGCAGATTCACTAGGTATATTCCTGTAATGAAAAAGAGGTTAATGAGCTTGAGCCCATGATCACTGTAGTATGTAATGGAACATGATTTTAATGAATTTGCAGGGTAAATGCTGAGAGGATGTTTTTTTTTGACTCTTCGAGGCTCTTATCTAGAACTTGGGAGAATAATTTCAGAATAAGGCATTACCCATTTCAAACAGATGAGGAATTTCTTCTCTCAAAGAGTCAAGAATGTTTGGAATTCTCTGCCCCAGACAATTGTGGGAATGAAATGGATGAGCTTATCAAAATAAAGATTGACAGACATTTAAACTACATGGGAGTCAAAGAGAATGGGGAGAGAGTGGAGAAGTACTATGGAGACATGATGGTATCAGCCATGATCTTATTAAATAGTAGAGCAGGCTTGAGGGGCCAACTGTTCTACTCTCATGTAATATTTATAACCCAAGACTGAAAAATTAACGTATACCAGGTTCTGTTTCTTGTTATGTTTTTTTGAGTTCTGTTCCTAATCACAACTGGAAGTCTTGTATGTTTCCTTCCACATCCCAAAAGCATATAGCTGGGTGATAGGAGTATCAGTAAGGTGTTAAATCACTATGTGAGAGTATATATGAGGAAATGATGAGGGGAATAGGATTAATGAAATTGCTCTGAGATTAAATGAGCTCCATAAAATATGATTACCATGTACAAAATTCAACAGGCACGCCTATGGTATGATGGCCTTTATATTCTAGACATAATTATAATGAGGGTGAGGTTTACTAAAGCTGTAGAAACTTCTGGAAAGGCCACATCTGGAACAACGTGCACAGTTCTGGCCACTACAATTTAGAAACAACATATTTGTTTTTGAAGGAGTACTGTGCAATACATTAGTGTTCCTGGCATTAAATTATGGTGAGTGGTTGTTTAAAGTAAATTTGTATTTCAGTGGCCGAAGAAGATGTGATGGAGATCTTATTGATTCTGTTAGGAAGGATGTGAGATACTTTATGCTAGTGAGGGGGTCTGGGTCAAGGTGATGAAACACACACAGGAGAGATGAGGAAACTTCATAAAAGGGTGAATAAAAATGCGGAACTCTCGTTAAAGCAATAGACCCTGCCAATTATTATATCTAAATCCAAAATGAAAAGAACTTCACTTCCAAAGGGCATAGAGGATGACAAGCCAAGAGAATTAGATAAAGTTTGGACATAGATCTTCAAGTAACTCATGGTATGCCACCTTCCTCCTATTCCTGCAAGACTGTGTAAAGTGAGTAGGAGAGCAATGTGTATGAAGTGATTCCCAGGAGCCATTGACTCATAACTATCATTTTGTTATTAGTGTGGTTATTTTTTTACAACCTTGCTTTGGGATCTGTGGATGAAGCTGCAAATGCAGAAAGATTAAAAAGCAAGTCTCAACTCATCATCTACACTTATATAATTTATACAATCAAATTCAAACTCAAGAACCAAGGTATTTTGACTATTACTAGTCCAATGAGTTGAGATTAAGAATATATTTTTCAAAATTTTCAATTTATAGAAATTGTTATCTTTGTGCTCTGCAAACAGCCAACTTGTGAACTAATGATACAAGTTTCTGAAGGAGACGCAGTTCGTTGAAACATTCCCACCCTGACTCGGAAAGATCGGAAGTTTTGTACGAACTGCAGCTAAGGGTTTTCTTGATTTGCTTCCTTCTAATGCACGTGCTTGCTCCGTGGAATCCCTGGCCTATCTATGATTCCTTCATCTTGCTGCTGACGGAAACATTGTGTTTTCTAACTTGCAACTTTATTTGTACAACATTCACTTGATGGATGCAGCCCCAGTAAAGATATTTTAAAAATTAATTAAATATATAAAGATATTACCCAAGGAAATGCTGTAAGCCTAGAAATGAGCCACTTTGATTGCTATTATTCTATGGGTTTTCTGGAGATTAGATGGGTGCAGCCACTGGAAAATTCAGTACTATTTAAAACGTATTATTGCTTCATTTGGGTGGTTTTATTTGTGGCAAGTTACTACCATAATTTATCTAAATTGCAGTGGTAATAATTTGTCTGATGTTCTGCCATTTCTTGTAACCAGCCAGGCTGTCAGTTCATTGGATGAATAATTGCTGTGATTTAATTTTGCCATTTTGTTAATTTTATGAATATTCTGGTGGAATCTAAACTATTGGGACTAAGTTAAATATCTTTTATTGTTACCATATTGTCAACCTTTAAGTTGCACCACATCAGCCAACAAATGTCATCTGTTCAGTCAATGAATTGTATTAGCTAATGAAAAACACTGCATCATCTATTGCAATTGCCCTGCATCAGCCTTGCGCCTATGAGTTCCAAAATATCAATAAATGAAAAGAACAATGTCAGCCTGTGAGTTGCAGCATTATCAATAAATTGTCTTGTGTCAACCTATGATGTGTACTGTTAGCCAGTAAATTGGAGACAAAGTGTGACTTACAGTTAATAGAAGCTATTTTAAAAAGTGTCTCTGTGAACGACAGGAAGCATAACTCAATCCCAGAACTTCAACAGTATCTCAGAAAAAAAACAATTTTTGTTTGCTCCAGTACAAATAATCCACTTAAAGATCAATTTCAGTCACCATTGGGAGTACTGCCTCCAGGCATATAATGACAGGAATTTTGAATCAATGTCTCGAGACCAAAATTCCTTAACCTGACATATTCTTTGGAAAATATCAGCCGCCTATATTTAAAATTCAAACGGTAATTACTCTGAAAACTGAGAGATAAAAACAGAGTCAACATTTCAAGATTATAACCTTTGAAATAAAATTATTTTCTTGCCTGGGTAACAAATATTGTTGAGGGTATCAGTTTTTTTTCCCCCAACACCACTAATACTTTCCAGAACTGGTTGTAAAGTTATTATAGTCTCAGATATGTTTGTAAACACTTATTTTGATGATTGGTGTCTGATGCACCGAGGTTCTACATTAATTTCTCCTTTTGGTATGAGGTTCCCCACTGTGTTGGAGAATGATGGCATGCCTTCAGTTCTCATCATTCCATTATCAATTATAAATGTGCAAAGATAGTCCCATTTCATTTCTTATTCTTCTTTTAAATGAGAAATGGGCAATGCTAGCAAGACCAGTATTTGATGCTTTCTCTAAATGGGATATAACCATGAAGACATGTACTTTGACTGCTGCATTCGTTATGCTTTTGGGGAGAGAGTTTCAGGTTGAAACACCATATGAAAAGCCTGTAACTTGAAAGGAAATCAAGTGCCGATGTTCCCATATGCTTGCTGCTCTTGTTCTTTTTAGAGAGCGTTTGCAGGTTTGAGTAGCTTAAGCTAGTAACTGCAATGCATTTTATAGTTGGTGTATATTATGTGCCAATGGTGGGGGCACTGAATGTTTAGAGGATTGATGAAGTACCAGTTGTGCGGCTGCTTTTTCTAGGTTTGTGTCCAGCTTCTTGAGAGCTGGTGCTATACTTCAAGTAGGTGTCATGCTTCTGATTTGTGCCTTTCACATGGCAGGTGCTTTAGGGGGTCAGAAGGTGAGGTACCCAATACTAGATTCTCAGCTTCTGATCAGATCTTGTAACCACAGTATTCATGTGGCTGGTTTAATTGAGTTTCTTGCCTATGGTTACCCAAGGATATGGATGGTAGGTCCTCAATAATAGAAATGCTATGGAATACCAAGGTAAGGTCATTTAATTCTTTCTTGTCGAGATGGTCGTTGCTTAACACTAATGAGGTGCGAAGGTTACTGTAAACTCTTCTGATAATGCCTGAATGTTGCCTTGGTCCTTCTGCATGAATTAGTTCCCTTTGTTGAGGATTGTGAACAATGTGCAATTGTCAATGAATGTCCCCATTTCTGATCTTAGAATACAAAGAAGAAACAGCCGAGAATGGTTTGGACTCAGGACTCAGATCTCTGTCAACCATGGCCATCTTCTTTTGCGTAAATTGTGACATGAGCCACTGGAGCATTTTCCCCTAATGTTCTTTGATCTCTGCTCTGCTGAAATGACTTGATGTGGCAAGTTAAACTTTGCTTTGATCCAAAGCAGTCGCCCTCCAGAATTCAGCACTTGGGTCCATGTTTGTATCAAGGTTTGCAGAAGGAATGCTGAACAACCAAAGGCATTGCTCACACTAACCACCCTTGGCTCTCATTGAAGTGCCAGTTGATGTAGACAAAGACGATGTGGTCAAACAATAATCATGGCTTTTATTAGCAGAAACTCATGGTACAAAAATGAAAGACAATAGGTGCATATACAGTTATATCCAAGGGGAGTGTCCTTAACAGTAGAGATAATGCACAGCCAATGTTAGTACAGCAATGCTCGCCAGAGGGGAGACAGGCAGCTTGGCAGACATTCACCACACTCATAGTCATGAAACAATATTTATTTATTTAGATGAAATGTTTGTCCCGCATATGTAATGTTTGTCTGTTTGTGCGTTATGTCTCCTTTATTTTTGGAATGAGGAATGGAGAGCGCAGTTTCGTCGGGAAATGCTTGTCCTCCAGTCAGATGACAATAGACTTGACTTGAGTGGTCAGGCTGTACCCATACTGAACATCAGTGTTATGATTTCACTTATTAATTTGTACTTGCCTAGTTATAAGCAAAGACAAGAGCCCAATTATCCAACAAAGGGAGATTTTTTGGAGTGAAATGTAAGAAGATCCAAATGTTTATTTAAATGCCACTCTCTGTCATTCACAACTGAAAAATTAGCCAGCTTTCATCTCATGTAGGTATTTCAAAACAAATTATCTGTTGCCTTTGTTTGTGCTATTTGTAATAACAACCACTGTTCGTTGATGGCTTAGAGTGTCTTAAAATTTTGCACCATTCAGTTGCCAATGAAGTCTCTGCCAGTGGAAATATCAGCAGACTTCTTCCAGCAGGGTAACTGCTACCCTATTGACTTATTAGTAAAGTAGAACTACCATTAATTGCAACAGTGGAGTGGACCCCCTGCAGAATTTAATGAGAATTGGCAACTGAGCAAGAATTGCTACAGCAGCAGGGACAGTACAATTTGAATATCAAATAGATTGTCTAAATACTGAAAATATTCTGTGTTTGTGCGGAGTGAGACATTGCCCTGCAATATTAGTTATTTTTCTCTCTCCTCTCTCCACAGATGTTGAATATCATCAGCTTGATTTATTTGAATTTTAGATTACTAACATCTGTGTTGTTTTAATAGAAAATAATGCAATTTGTATTCTCAGTAAAAAAAATGACTTCATCTCACACCAGCCATGCTTTAGAATTGTCAATTTAAGTTAAAATGTAAAAATAAATCTAAAACTTGTTGGAGGTTGTGCCAATGTGCTTTTCATTTCAAAACTGCTGAAGGGAATCAAGTTTTCAAAAATTATAACTTTGTGGTGGCCTTGCAAAAACCCTCCATTCATATCTACCTTGTTCTTATAGGATCCAGTCAATTAATTCAATTGGTACAGTGCTTGTATTGCAGCCACAATATTCAACCAGCGAGTTTTGTACCTTTTTACTTCTGACTACAAGAAACAAGTGGATTTCACCTGAATTCCCCATCCACTACCACAGTAGAGTTTAGACAAGCCTCAACTCAATCCAAAGTGAATATCTGTGAGCTTAGTCCTTCAGCTATGTGTTAAGGAATTGAAATGGATGTTGCTGACCTTATCATCTAAGCTGAAGATCTCACATTACTGGCCCCACCATTTTTTTTTAGAGATTCAGCACAGTGAAAGGCCTCGACCCTGCACCACCCAAATATACCCATTTGACCATATACACCCATGTGACCAAATAAATTTTAATAAAGCTCATGCAATAAAATCTGTAATTACAATGGATCATTTGTTAAACTCACTCAAGGCTGAACATATCTCATAGTCATACAGCACAAAACAGGTCTCTCATTAACTCGTTCATGCCTACCAAGTTGGTTATCTGGGCTAGTCACATATGCCTCCTTTAGGTCTACATGTGCAGTATATCCTTCTGAGTCCTTCCTATCAAAATATCTATCTCCTTTGGGTGATTTCCCAACTTATTGAAGAATTCATTTGGAATTGGTAGTTATTGTACAGCACAAGAACAGGTCCCTCAGTCCACAACATTTATGTCAACCATGATGCCAATTGAAACGGCGCATCTGTACATGGTCTATTTCTGTCTTTTTCTTGCTTGTTTGTGTCTGTCTAAATGTCCCTTAAACATTGCTATCATATCTGCTTCCACCACTTCTCCTGGCAGCATGTCCAGACATTTACCATTCTCTTGTAAAACAAAAATCTGCCTTGTGAACCTCCTTTAAACTTTACCCCTCTCACATTAAAACTATACCCTCTAGTGTTTGGTATTTCTACTCAAGGAAAAAGACTTTGACCATCGATCATATGAAGCCCTCTGACAATTTTAAACTTCTATCAGGTCACCACTCAGCTTCAAAGCTCCAGAGAAAACAATCCAAGTGAGCCCAACCTCCCCTTTGAACTAAAACTGGAACAATTTCTGCTGGTAGGGGGTGTGAAATAGGTTCATGCAAAGAATGGAAGGTGATTTTCACAATTTAGGACTGTTCATTTTGGATGAAGTTGAGCTTTATTTGAGTTTGACAGGACTAATTGAGGGCATTCAGGTGAAATTCTACTTGCACAGGGTCGGAATTAAAAAGTCACAAAATGTCATACAGTGGCGGAGTGAGCAGTAGAAGAAACACAGCCACCACGTTGAGGGTCGCTAACGACTGTTTTCATTCAAATTCAGCGCCCCTTTAAGGGCAGCATGAGCTCAGTCACCTGGTGCATTGTGACATCATAATCGCTGCCCAGGGTGCGCGCTGGAAGGGACGCTGGAGACAGAGAGAAACCTCTGACGACACCATTTCTCCACGGCTGCCCCGCCACGTGGCGATACAAGCGGGGCCGGTTCGCCATGCGGATGCGTGCCGCCACATACTCTTGATTTTTTTTTTGCGTACCTACTTTAAAAATGATGAGTTAACCCTGCTGTCCTGGATTGTGGGAAGCATTGTGGGAGATGACTTGTGATAGTACAGATTCTATCACCAATGTGCATATGTACAGATTGTAGTGTAGGATGACTGTGATTGGCTGAGAGCATAGCCACGCCTACTGGCAGGTCTTAAAGGATTGCTCCTCGCCAGACCAGGTCATTCTGGACTGGTCGACCCACATGTGATATGCTCCAGTCTTCTAGTTAATAAAAGCCTTGGTTTGGATCAACAAGCCTTTGATTCTTTCGACGCGTTCTACATGACTTAAAAAAAGTTATTCTCTCATTATCTGACATGCAAAAGCATGTATTTAATTTGCAAGGACCTGGAGTGGCTGAAGGATTTGGTTATTCCCCAGTTATGAATACTTGCTTTACGCAAATTCACTTTGACGAAGGAACCTGTGTTTGCTCTCTGAAAGAAATTTGTATGAGCTTTCTCTCTTACGAAAATAGCCTTCAATAGTAGTGAATGGATCTTCGCTTTACACCATTTTGGCTTACGAATGGTTTTATAGGAACTCTACTTTAGTAAAGTGGGGTATACCTGAATTACAATTGGAAAGTAATGAATATGTGGGGGAACACAAGCAGAGAGGAAGTGCTACTCATCATAGAATCAAAGAAATAAATGGCGGGGAGAACATTTAGCCTATTGTTCAACGAGTAGCCATTGGTTAATTCCTCTTCCATGCTCTTGGTCTTTTTTAAGTGCTCATCCAGGTGCTTCTTGAAAATGTTTAAAAGTTTCTGCCTCCACCAACTTTTCAGTGATGTGTGTCAGATATCCCTACAAACTCCTTGTTGAGTGAAATAATTATTTTAAAATTTCCTCCAAACTTTCTAGCAATTAATTTAAATTTATATTTCTGATTTACTGATCTTTCTTTTCTAAAGGAGAGCTAGATATGTAGATTTAATATTACAGATCAGCCGTGATCCTATTGAATGGCAGAGCGAGCTCAATCAGCTCAATTACCTACTCTTGCTCCTAGTTTGTCCACTTGTACGTTTAAAGAGGTAGAGGAACCCAGGAACTGGGTGGCACTCCAGTTTTTCTGGTGGCCCAGTTGGGATGGTTCATTTTGTCTTCAAGGCCATTTTTGCTGAGATAAGCAATTGATAGATGAGAAAAGCCTTCTGCAGGTGTCAGGAAAAGAGGGCCAAATGCTTTCATTTTAGAGCTCAGCAGTGCTTTCGACAAAAAGAAAAGGTGAAGGAAAATTCCACACACAACATCAAAGAATGTCAGACAGCATGCAGCCTGATTGAAGTGCTAGGTCTGAATAATGTAATAACTGCAGGAACTGTTCAACTAATTGAAATCACATGCAACATAATATTTTTAAACAAACAATGCTAAATCCTCCTGCTTAATACCATGAAAAACTGTAATAACTTACTGGCACTAACCTTTGCTTCTAATCATGGGCTTGTCAATTAAGATTTTCTCTTCTCTGCTGATTAAAGTGTATGTTCAGGTAGAACCTATTTTGAAAAGTCAGCTGTCCAAAAATAACTGCGTACTTTATTGAAGATATGTTAATTGCCCAAGGGTTGTCAAAAGCCAAACAAGAAATTTGAGTCAAACAGGGTAACTCACAAACTATTTTTACTATAAATTTATTGGTAGCTACAGTTTAGTTCTCATTGAAAACTATTATGATAATCTCTTCTTTCTTTCTTTCTTTCTTCTTTGGCTTGGCTTCGCGGACGAAGATTTATGGAGGGGGTAAAAAAGTCCACGTCAGCTGCAGGCTCGTTTGTGGCTGACCAGTCCGATGCGGGACAGGCAGATAATCTATGGAGGCAATAACTTCATAAACCTGAAGTTTCATGGAGATTTGCAATATCTATTAGCTGGAGTTGGTGCAGCCTTTAAGAGACTGACAATAATCCCCAAGCAATGAGATGCTGGAGGAAATCAATGGGTCAGGCAGCACTTATGGGTAGAAATGGTCAGTCAAGGTTTCGAGATGGGACCCTTCAGTCATTTCCTCCCATGGATGCTGCCTGACCTGCAGAGTTCTTCCAGCATCTCATAGTTGGGCCAAGGTTCCAGCATTTGCAGTTTTTGTGCTTCTATAATTATTCTGAAATTTGATTTCAAATCCCACCCCAACTCTCAATTGTGGAATTAAAACAACCTCGTCACAAGAAATGATAACCACAAATTTGGTGCACTGCCACAAAACTGATATGGTCCATTGAAGCCTTTCCAGGGCGGAAATGTGCTGTCCTCGCCTGGCCTGGGGAAATTGAACTGCAGATCATCCCATGTGAATGACTTGTAGTTGACATCTCAGTCCAAGAGCAGATAGAGAATAGAATTCTAGCCTTGCCAGAAAAGCCTTGATCCTGAAAAATGAATAAATTAATAAGAAGTTGCATCAACACAGGCCGACTGAGGTATCCAGCATTTTCAATATATCAAATTCAGATTGCTTACATGGATGGAGATTAAAAGTTCTTCTAAAGTCATGGATTAAACAAAGTCCTTAATTGATATTATTCATAACTAGTTTCATAGCCATCAAATATTTTTTAAATTATTGGCCCTACTTTGGATATGTCCAAGTATGAAAGAGAAAGTAGCAATAAATGGAAAGATAAAAATAGTTAATGCACAAAAGTGCCTCCTATGGACACTGTTGGACCTGCTGAGTCCATAGGAGGCAATGACAAAAGAACCAATATTTCAGGCCTGAACCTTTCATTAAGGTATGAGCAAAAAAAAAGGCAGATGTCTTAATAAAAAGGCAGGGGGAGGAGGGAAGAAGGACATGAATAGGAGGACAGGTGAGAAAATCTGAGAAGTGATTGGGTAATGAGAGTAGCTCTGTGAATGCAGAACTGGAGGAAAGGAGAATGAGTGATTGGGAAAAGGGGGATGAGGGGTAGCTAATGGAAACTGGAGGTCATTGTTAATGCCATCTGGTCAGACAGTGCTCAGATGTAATACGAGGTGTTGTTCCTCCAATTTGCAGATGGTCTCAGTTTGACAGGGTACCAGACCATGGTCAAGTATGTCGGCATGGGAATGGGGTGGGGGAATTGAAATGTATTGCCACTGGGAGATCCCTGCTCTTACAGCAGCCAGAAATGATCAACGAAGAGAAAAATACTTAGTGTCGGATAGACAAGCCTGAGTGTTAGGGGCTACTCGGAAACAACTAGTTGTTGGTTATCTATTATTTGTTACAATGAGAGGAAAGTTGTTAATCCAAACCTCTTACTCTTAATCCTATCCCATTTATGTACCAGAGCTGGACTGTTACAGATTTATTCTGCTGTGAATTTCGTGGCGTGATGATTGTAATGTGGCAATGCATTGTCTTCCGTAGTCTATAACTTTGATTAATTGGCAGTATTGGCTTGGTCTCCTCAAGGCTGTGTTATGAAAGTAAACATATAATTAACCCTTTTGCATTTTGAGAAGTTTCAACAACTTGAACTTTTTATAGTGATTTACCCTGTAATTAATGATCTCAATATATTCATTAGAACCGCTGCACAAAATCAGAAAAGTTATCACTATTTTCTGCATTGAAACCTCAGAATTTCTGACAATAAAAAAAATTAGTGTGGATTTGTATCATTGTGCTGAATGGCCAGTTTATTTCTGTCAAATATTCCTGGTCTGCGAGCCAGAAATTTTCCATTACAATAGGTTAATTGCATCTTTGAGGAAAAGAACAAAACACACATTTGCAAAATTCTAAACTTTTCTCAAAATGTCCCACCTCTTCTTTCACAGTGAAGTGTCAGGAATTGAGCAGTTGTCAATCCATTTGCAATCAGAGAAAAGTTGGAAAGAGAGATAGAAGTGAAACATAGCATGTAAGGTGTCTTGGGTAAACTTATACCTCACATTTTGTTCGTTTTAGATTGGTCACAGTGTTTGAGCCACCGAAAGAAAATAGACACACACACCGAGAGCAGTTCAGTTTATACAAGTCTTTATTACTAAATCTAAAGCTGAATTCACACTACAATATGCAAGCCCTTCCCAATTATACTTATCAATGCCTGGACTGGTCCCAACTGCCGAAGCAAGGCAACGACTGCACACTTGTAGTAGGTTGTTGGGGCACCGGTAGCATCTTCTCCACCTCCCTCGACCGGGACGTTAGCTGGACTCTTGAAGTTCTTCTTCTTGCTGAGAGATGTTGCCACCTCTTGGAGAGTCTCAAATTTCAGTAGTGGGACCATGGCTTATGTTACCCAAAAGTTGTTTACTTCAGATCTTATCTCTTTGAACAAATGACTTAATTATCTTCTCAAGGTCTCCTGACAGTCTCTGAGCCTCATGGTGGAAGTTGGATAATGTCTACTGATTCATATGAATCCCTGGGCCCCATAGTGTAAATTAGATAATGTCTTCTGATTCAACTGCATCCTGGGCCCCATTGGTGGAATTTAGGTGTAAATCCTGGGCCTCATGGTGTAAATTGGATTATGTCTGCTGATTCTAAAAAACAAGCAGGTTCTCAGCCTTGCAGCTGCAGAAGTAAAAAAACAGTTTAAATCTTCTATTACATAAGGCAATGCATGGGATTGCAAACAATTAGTTGGAATCAGATAATTCACTCAGCTTGAATGGAAAGTAAAGCCCAAAATTTCATGGGGTTAAAAAAAAATCAATAGCTGTCATTTGTCCTTGTAATAATTATGATGGTTTTTATGGAATTTTACATTTGACATACCCAACTCGTAAGGCAAATGAATTCTTTGGTGTTATCAAGTCATACAGTATGGAGCAGGGCCATCAGACCAACATGTCCATGCTGACCAAATTAGCAACCAGGCTAATCACATTTGCTGGCATTTGGTTCATATCCTTCTCAGCCCTTCTATCCACATATCTGTCCAAATGTTTTTTGAATGTTGTAATTGTACCAATTTATATAACTTCCTCTGGCAGTGGCCCGATGAGCTGAACATCTTTTATGCTAACTTTGAGAAGGAGAACTCAACTATAGCTGGAGAATCCCTGTAATACCTGTCTCTGCAGCCAATGTCAGAACAGCTTTTAAGAGGACGTTGACTTGGAAGGCATCAGGCTCTGACGGCATACCTGGCAGGGTACTAAAAATCTGTGCCACCCGTGGACATTTTTAATCTCTCATTGCTGCAGCCAAAGGTTCCCACCTGCTTTAAAAGGGCACCAATCATCCCTGTGCCAAAGAAGAACAGGGTAAGCTGCCTCAACAACGATTCCTCAGTAAAACTCGTGTCTACTGTGATGGAATGCTTTGAGAGATTGGTCATGGCCAGAATTAACTTGCACCTCAATAAAGAAATAGAACCACTGCAATTTGCCAACCATCACAATTCACTGGCTCTCCACTCAGCTCTGGATTATGTCTTTGGCTTGGCTTCGCAGACGAAGATTTATGGAGGGGTACGTCCACGTCTGCTGCAGGCTCGTTGGTGACTGACAAGTCCGATGTGGGACAGGCAGGCACGGTTGCAGCGGTTGCAAGGGAAAATTGGTTGGTTGGGTTGGGTGTTGGTTTTTTCCTCCTTTGTTTTTTTGTCAGTGAGGTGGGCTCTGCGGTCTTCTTCAAAGGAGGTTGCTGCCTGCTGAACTGTGAGGCACCAAGATGCACGGTTTGAGGCGATATCAGCCCACTGGCGGTGGTCAATGTGGCAGGCACCAAGAAATCATGTAGACAACAGCAAAACACACATCAGGCTACTTTTCATTGTCCACAGCTCAGCTTTCAACACCATCATTCCTTCAGTGCTGGTCAACAAGCTCTAAAATCTGGGCCTCTGCACCCCCACTCTGCAACTGGATCCTTGACTTCCTCATCGAAGACAACAGTCTGTACAAATTGAAAATAACATCTCCTCACTGACGGTCAACACAGATGCACCTCATGGATGCATGCTTAGTCCATTGCTTTACTCGCTATATACCCATTTCTGTGTGACTAGGCCATTTATAAAAATGCCAATGAAACCATGGTTGTTGTCAGAGTCACAGGTGGCAATGAGGAAGTGTACAGGAAGGAGATCGATCAGTTAGTTGAGTGATGCCACAACAACATTGCAATCATTGTTAGCAAACCCAAGGAGCAAATTGTGGACTTCAGGAATGGGAAATCAGGAGAACACAAACTAGTCCTCATCGAGGGGGTCAGCAGTGGAAATGGCTAAGAACTTCATGTTCCATGGTGCCAAAATCTCTGAAGATCTGTCCCAGGGTCTCCATGTTGATGCAATGACAAAGGCAGCTTACCAGTAGTTATACTTTGTGAGGAGTTTGTGGAGATTTGGTATGTCACCAAAGACTCTTGCAAATTTCCACATCCCTACCATGGAGAGCATTCTGACTGGTTATGAAAGAGTCTGGTATGGAGGTGCTAATGTACAGAACAAAAAAAAACTACAGAGAGTTGTGAACTTGGCCAGTGTGATCATGGACATCAATCTCCACCTCTATTGAGGACATCATCTATAAGAGGCGGTCTTAAGAAAATGGCCGCCATCCTCAAGGACCCTCACCACACAGACCATGTCCTCTTCACACTGTTACCATCAAGAAGGAAGTACAGGAGCCTGAAGATGAACACCCAGCAGCCCAAGTACAGCTTCTTCCTCTCTGGCGTCAGATTTCTGAATGGACAATGAACCACAAACACTACCTCCCTTTCTCTTATTTTTGCATTTATTAATATATTTTTTCATCAAATATTTTCATTGTTAATGCAGCTGGAAAACAACAAATTTTCTGATCTGCTCATGATAATACATTCTGATTCAATGGAAAGTATCCCAGTATGAGCCCTCAGAGTGAAGCAAAAGGAAAATTGTAAAGAAAGACTTTTGGACTTAAATTTTGTATCTCTCCCAACTTCTGCTTTGGTTTCTAGTTCTTGAATTTTTACTTTTCCTTGTGTAATTCCTATTGAGCATATTGATGCTATATAAAAAAAAAAATCAATCCTAGAAAATGAACCATGACGTAAAGAATAAAATGAAAAAATTTTCTCAGTAGGATTTAATCTTCTCCAGACCTCTATCCAATTCAGGTCTTTCATCAAGGAAACCAATTGAATTGCTGCTTTCGATTTTTTTCTTAACTTCAAATATTTATCCAAAAATGGGTCTAACACACAATTGAAGTCTTCCCCCAATCAAAATATTCTCCTTAGCTTGACTTAAAGTTAAGAAAGCTTCAGACACAAACTGTTCATCATCATCATTTTTGTCAGAGTTAAATTTACCAATATTAAAGAGGAGGATGTGAGAAAGTTGGATTCTCCTTTTACAGATTTAGAAATAAAGGATGTTATTCAACAAATGCCTAATGGGAAATCACCAGGAGATGATGGGTTTACTGCTGAATTTTATAAAGTTTTTTATGATGATCTGTCCTGTGTATTCTTGGATGTTCTTAATCAGGTAACTCAGGAACAAGCTTTACCAGACTCGTGTTTGAGTACATTAATAAGTTATACCAAAAAAAGACAGAGACCCATTGAAGGTTTCTTCTTATCAACCAATTTATTTATTAAATGTGGATTATAAAATAAAAGTGAAATTATTAGCAAATAGATTAGCAAAGTATTTGCCACAATTAGTACATTCTGATCAGGCTGGTTTTATTAAAGATAGGTATGCTTCAGATAATATTCTTAGAGTGGTTTCATTGATCAGTGCTTCATTTCAGCAACCCAACCTATCAATGGTAGTATCATTAGATGCTGAAAAAGCTTTTGATAGGGTCAAATGGAATTTTTATTTAAAGTTTTGGAGAAATATAAATTTGGACCCTTATTTATTGGTTTGGTGAAGGCATTATATAACAATCCTATAGCAAGGGTGGCAACAAATGGTCAAACTTCTTTTTTTTTAATTAACGCATTAAGGTTAAGGTCAAGGTCGTCCATTGTCACCAGACCTATTTGCGTTGGTCATTGAACCGTTAGCTCAGGCTATCAGGCAAAATGAGAATATTACAGGTATAAGGATTGGACAGGATGAATACAAGATTAATTTATTTGCTGATGATGTTTTAATATATTTAACAAATCCTGATTAATCTTTAATTTAATTGCAAAATTATTTAGAATTATATGGTAAATTATCTGGATATAAAGTGAATTGGGATAAAAGTGAAATATTACCAATTTCTGAAGGAAATTACAATCAATCTAGACAAATTAGTAAATTTCGATGGACTGATAAAATTAAGTACTCGGGGATAATGATTGATGTAAATTTTCAATCATTGTATAACTTAAATTATGTACCATTAATGAGAAAGATTAAAGCGGATTTGATTAAGTGGAAAGATTTACCTTTAACTTTAATAGGTTGAGTAAATTGAATAAAGATGGATATTTTTCCACAAAAAATTCAATATTTGTTTCAATCGATTCCTTGTTCTCTTCCAAAAATCATTTTTTCAAGATTTAAATAAAGTAGTTCGAGTATTTTTATGGAAAGGAAAATTAGCAAGAGTAGTGATGCATAAATTGACCTGGCAGTACACTTTGGGAGGTTTACAATTACCTAATGTTTAAAATTATTATGAAGCAGCTCAATTAAGATTTATTAATCGTATGTTACATATTTCTAACCCCTATTGAGCATGTTGGAAAGTTGCAGACCAATGGGTTAATATTTCCCATGCTCATTAGTTGATGTCCTGGACATTGTGACCAGTAGCAAAGAAACCTCTTCCTTTGTGCTACGGCTGGCCATATGCTTATTGATAGTGTTTGCTTGAAGACACTGTTATACCAGCCTAATCTGGCATGGGATCATCTCCAGAGGGAGTCTACATTTTGCACAGAGTAGGAAAGCTACTGAGAGGCTCATTAACCAATCAGATTGACAAATCCTCAGTGAGGCACATGTGGCTGGAACTTTACACCCAGAAATGTATGGATTAGGACCAGATCAAATGTTAAAAGCAGCCCAAACACACACCTCCTTCCCATCTCCACTTCTGGATTTAACTAAGGAGCAGGTTGGCAATATGTCCATTCTAAGTCATTTGGTTGCATTTGGCTCCATGATTCCTGAGGGAAGTAAATCACATATCCACTGAAGAGAGGTTAGGAAAGTTCAAAGACAAAATAAACAAGTTCACATCTCTGCTGGTGATCCAGGAGTACTCCCCATCTCATCCAACAGTACTGACCATCCCCTCCTTCCTACTGCCTTCACTTCAGATTGGGGATTGCAACACTTCCATCATCCCTAGATTCAGAAACTCCTTCCAAGTAGCAGATCTGTGAGATCCTGTGGTTCACTCAGGAATCATTGTCACCTCACTGGAAGATGTCTGTCAATCACTACCAGAAGACCCAAATGATATAGAATTAATCCTTAGATTTTCTGTTACAAACTTTGAATTCTCTTTCATCTCTCCCACTCAAAGCCAGTAGAACTGACCTCTATTAATATCCAAGCAGTCAGAATTATGTTTAGAAGCCAAATGAACAGAATGTATAGAATTGCCTATAGAAGGCAAAACTAAACATTTGGAAAAAAAAACAAGATTAAGGGAAGGAGATAAAGCAGGCAAAATAAGAAAGCAAATGAAATCCCAACACTAATTAAATTAGAAATGGAATTTAATTTTAAGTAATTTTTTAAAAATCTGTAACTTGAAAAATCTACCGGATTATTGTAAAATCACACCTGGTCCACTAACGTCCTGCAGTGGAGGAAATCTGCCATCTTTACCCAGTTTGACCTGTATCTACCTTGTACTTGTGAAATTAAATGTCAACCAGGTCAGGCACTGGCAATAATTAAGGCATGTCATGCCACCTGCTAATGCTAGTGATTGAGTCTGTGCCATAACTTCTCAACATGTCAAGGTTAAAACTTATGACAAATTATATTTACTGAAAAATAAACTAAAAAATCAAGGAAATTTCCATTTGTGATTGCTTAACAACAAAAAAATGGATTCCATATGTGGTTCTTTCGCAGTTCACTTGCAGATTCTAGATGTTCTTGTTTGACTACAGTGCAGATTCCACATGTGGTTCCTTAACAGCACATGTCAATTCCAGATGCTGTATTAACTGCACATTTGCAACCCCTGGCTCTTCAATTAATTAATTGCAAAAGATATATATTATTCTCAACGCTAGAGTGTGCCCACTTACAAGTCGTAATTTAATTTTGGACATATTGATGGTCTGCTGGATATCAAACCAACTGAAGCGACAATAGGTTTAATCAATTCTGAGCTTTTTCGGAAATAACATCTACAAGAGTTTTATTTCACCCAATACCAAAGATTAATTTCTTCTGTTACATCAGCTGTATGAAGGTTGTTAGGGGTGAATTTTCAGTGGCCGTCAATGTAACTAATTCCATTGTTGGCCATTCTACAGATGTAAATAAGAATTCAATGTGTAAGAGGATTCTGGACACAACTACAGGAAGAAATGTATCAGGTTGGAACAGTGCAGGTTTCAATCATGAGTAAAAGAGAATCTAAAGAAGACACCAATTATTTTTTGTGGGTTCGTAAGGGACTCTTTTAAAAAAAAGATTGTGAGAAACTGCTACCTTTGATAGCACAGTAGTCCAGCTGATAAAGCCTGCTGGGTCGCAGCGCCAGAGACGTATGTGCAATCCTTATCCCAGATGCTCCCAGGGTGGAGTTGGCATGTTGTCTCCATAACCATGCAGATTTCCCACAGGTGCTCCAGTTTCCTTCCAAATCACAAATATGTTCTGGACATTATCTCATGGGGTAGGTACATGATATTGATGAGTGGTATCCTGTAACTGTGAATTATTGTAAAATATTGATATATTTATTTTAAATTGTGTCTTTACATATATATACAATATGATTATTATGTTTGAGCTCTGTGATCTGGAAAAATGCTGCTTCGTCTGGTTGTATATGTATAGTCAACTCCAGTTTCCTCCCACCCTCCAAAACGTAAAGGAGAGTAAGTTCATTGGGTGTAATTGGATAGCAAGTGTTTCAATGACCAGAATCAATTTCTACTGTGTGGTAAATAAAATTTTTAATTTTAAATGTTAAAAATGATAAATTTGAACTTGAAATGGGGAAAAGCAGAGTTGATTGGGCTTGTAAGAAAGAATAGGTTGCAAGACCTCATGGAAATGAGCAGTGGGGGATGGGATATTTGTTGACCCTATGTCCAACTTTGATTAACTTGCAATAATGTTACTTTACCTTAGGGCCGCCACAGATCACAACATTGACAATACAACTGCTGTCCTCCGGGAGTGGTTAAAGAATGTGCAGCCAGCTTACCATTATGTGGAGTGGCGACCAATGGATCACCCCACGTGAGTATTCACCATTGTACCTCCATTCTGAGCAGCACAGGGACCCTCATTCAAAGATACATTTCCTTGGTTAAATGAAGCTAAAACAAAAATAATTAGAGGGACATTGCTTACTTTAAAGGGAAGCCCTATTCCTCAGAAAATTAGCTTGCTTGCAAGTGTCACAAGCTTGCAAAATCATCACATGTGACATATTTTGCTCGACTGCCTCTATCTTTCAAGTACCATATATTTTGGCGTACAAGTTGAGAAACGAAACCTCAAAACTCTCAAAAAATGAGGGTCAAATTGTACACCAGCTATACTTTTGCAACCTTAAATTCACCTCAAAATCCAACCTGCGCCGATTCGGCATACAAGTCGACCCTCGAAAAACTGATCTGGTGTATAAGTTGACCCTTGAAAAACTGATTCGGTGTATGGTGACCCTTGAAAAACCAAAAATACCCCAACTGTGACAGATTTTTATTGAAACCAGCAACACAATTAGCACCCTCCAAACTTGCTATCATTGTCTGAAAACAACACATTTAGAACCCTTCAAAATCACTCTTGCTATTACCGTCTGAGGGAAAGATGGCAGCGAGCACATCCATATTCTCATTGTTTAAATAGTCATCATATGGGTCCCAGTCTGTATCTGATGAGGCGGTTTCAGCTTTGGCATCAGTGTCCCATGCAATATAAGAACAGTAAAACCTCATTAGAACACGATAGTTCGGGTCCAAGATTTCATACCGCATTACAGCCAAGTCGCGCAACAGATGCATATATAGGAAGCAGGAAAACAGAATACTGTGACTCAAACCCGATAATAAGACCTGTAAGACCTTTAAACTTCACATACAGTGACACAATCCTTTATCCGGAACCCTTGGGGGACAGTGAGTTCTGAATTTCAGATTTTTTTTTTGATTTCAGAAAGCCAGATTTAAGCCCATCCGAATTGTGCTACCGATCCACCCCCACCCCCCTTCCAGTCGTGCTGCCGTCTCCCCACCTTGCCCGCCCGACTCACGCTGCCAGTCTCCCCCATCCCTCACCTGTCATAAGAGTCCATTTTGAGTTTGTGGCTGTTAGCCACTGCTAGCCTGGTATCCTAAAATCACTGTTTGGGGTCCACAGACACCCACGCTATAAGCGATTCCACAGATTAACGAATCACTTTCTAACGAGCTTTCACTGTATTATGTAGTGTTAATCTATTGTTAATGTTCTCAGTTAAGTGGCTACAAAACATACCTCAGACCAGCAAACTCCGTTCTTTGCATAAACTGCCTAATCACCTGTTCCACACATTATCTATCTGTAGTTTTACACCATTTTCATCCATCCATCCTTTTTCATGAAAATGTACAAAAATACCTGCAGGGAATTTCATTTTCAGTTTAACTTTGCATTTGAAGATTACCATAGATCTTAACTTTGTCGCGTCGGTCATGCATGATGACACCATGTTGTTTTGTGCCCTGTACTTCTGGTTTGCACAGTTTTAACACCTTTCCATTCCACTGTTTTGTTGATTATCATGTCAAAATTCCTGAGGGTTTAGTCCAAATTTCCAATATTTTCCAATGCCAACTGGTGTTTCTGCTGGTTACTGGTAATAAACTGGTGAAAACTTACAACATTATGATCAAGATCTTTTGGTAGTTTCTGGGCATTTTTTGTTTTTTGGCATAATATCAGAATTTTCCTGTTCATGAAAAGATTGCACCAACCTACTGTAGCCTCAAATCCATCACTGAGGTCTGGGTGCGACTTGGCCCCCTGTACTGCAAATGTTCTTATTTTATTTTGGGTGACTATGTAATAATCTTGCCTCTGTTCACGTACCCATTCTGCAAAGTGATTTTCCAACTCTGGCCAACAAGTGATTTCTTTTCTCAAAGAACATTGCCTTTTTAGTATGTTTCTTGAAGTCTCTTCTTTCTTCCTCCAATCTCTCACCAACTTCTCATCCACATCAAATGTTCTTGCAGCAGCCCAGTGTTGGTTTTCTTGGCCATTTCTATCACTTCCAACTTAAAGCTCACTTCATATTTTAATTGCGTGATGTGTTGTGTCGATGGACCCTCCATGATAGCAATCACCTCCAGCCAACACCCAGCAGATCAATCCGCGCGATCAATGGGGGTCGATGTATATGCCAGTCAACAGCCTATAATCGGGCATCACGAGCTTTGGGGATTGACTTGTATGTCAATCAATGAGGCACCTCAGGCATTCCAACTCCAGATATACCATAAAACCCTTAAAATGAGGCTGAAAAAGGGGTGGTGGAGTTGATTTATCCACTGGTCAACCTCTACGCTGAATTATACAGTAGTTAACCTGGAGCACATTAATCAAAGCATTATCAGTTCCTTTAGCTTTTTTTTTGCTGGATCCAGAGATATCAGTCTCTTAAGTATCACTTGTTTGGGTGTAAAAACCCTGCTCATTTCATAATTCCAACCATATTTATTTGCAATTTCAAAACAAGGAAGCCTTAAATGCAGTCTTTACTCCAACAGTGAAGCCCTCAGTGGGACTGACTGGTCTGGTGAGCATTAACAAAGCAATCAGGGAAGACCATGGCAAATTTTTTAATTAATTTTTCCCATGGACTTTTTGAAGGGGCAGAATATCTGCCAAATATGGGTGACCCTCTCCCTGTTGAAAGAGTTCAGAAAATAGAAATTCACGCCAAAGGGGATTTACAAACCACCACCAGAAAATCTGGGATATGGAATAAATATTCACTCTGATGAAATCTTTACATTACTTGAAGCTTGTGTTCGGCTTTCCATTTTTGGAAAATGGTGCTGAAGACTGGAGTGTTTAGTAACAGCTGATGAGCATTAGTAAAGTACGAGTCAGTGTGAGGAGGGTGGACTTGAATGGCAAACCTATCCAAGCCACTGAATTTATTTTCAAAACCAAAATGAATGGACACATCTTGCCAGTCTTTGCCTTGGTTAGAGATTCATGCTTGAAATGAAGAAAGCTCTCAGGAAACATTTTAGAAAAGGACCCAGCTCCGAATTATTGTGCATGCTGTTCATTCATGCTGCTTCTTATACTGTCTTCCTCATCCATGTGCCCATAGCTCACACTCACTCTGAAAACCTAGCTGACTGCATAAACATGGAGTGGATCTATCATAAAATTTGGACTGGACATGTATAAGCACACCACGGTGCCTCAATTCTCCACACGGTGAGTCCCTGGTTTCAGGCATGCTGTGAGGAGGAGGTGCCAAAGAGGAATAAGTCTCTTCTCTGCGAGGAGGGTGGGAATAAAAGTAAACACTGACAGCCACTTACTTCATGCTAGCTTCATTGACCTCCTTGATTTTTCCCACCTGCATCACATAGACTTATTATGCAGCAAGGAGAAATCTTAAAATTGCAAAAAAAATAATTTTGCCTTAGTTAAAATGTCATTTTCACGATAGAATTTAGTGGAAAATGGCATTAATATCTACCTCTGATTTCTGTTAACCTACTCTCCAATCGCCCTCCCCTTTTCCCCTTGACTTCTTTCCTTTAGCTCTCCACCCCTTCCCTCTCTATTTGCAGAACCATCCCTCCTCCTCATGCTTGCTGCTGTGCCCTCCCTCCCTTATCCACCTATTACCTCTTGCCTTTGGGTCCATGCTACTCCCCTGTCCACCCCCCTACCATTTTGTTTGGACACCTGCTGATATTTTTCCATAATTTGATGAAGGGCTCAAAACGTTTATATATCTTTACCTTTGCTATATAAAGTAAACTGTTTGACCTGGGGCATTATTCTTGACACAAAAGAGTAACTGTAGTGTGGATGGTTTAAGGAAAGGATAAAGAAGGATTCGTGGAGGAGATGCAGCTGCAGGTCCCTGGGTCATATCAAGCTGAAGAATGATTTTGAAGAATCTCATGAGTTTGTGGTCATGAGGTTTGACATTCCAAGTGAAATAAATGTTGAAATATGAACCCCAAAAATGGCTAAGATGCTTACTTCAAAGGTTTAATGCAAAGTTATTTTTGCATGTTCATACAGATAGTCTCCATGATATATAATGGGTGTCAATATGTAGATAATTGGTTCTAATAATCCCTTTCCAATTTATTACATGCAAAAATAATTAGTTTCACAGCAAAAACAGCTGAAATGGTGAGCACTTGGTGTCTAACAAACTCATTTATTTCCCCCAAAGTGACAGAAACTGCACCAGCAATATGCACCCAGTCCAGAACCCTCCATACCTCTCCCAGCTATGTATTTGTCCAAATTCTTCTTGAATATTAAATTTGATCCCACATTCACAACTTCAACTGGCAACTCATTCCACATTCCCACCACTGACTGTGAAGTTCCCCCTCATGTTCCCCCTAAACTTTTCCCTTTTCACTCTTACTTCATGTCCTCTGATTTGTATCTCACCTACCCTCAGTGGAAAAAGCCAATCTACATCTACTCTGTCTGTCCCCTCATAATTTTAAAACCTTTATAAAATCTCCCCCCCTCCCTCATTCTTCTATGCTTCAAGGAAAAAAGTCCCAACCTGTTTGACCTTTCCCTGTAACTAAGTTCCTGAAGTTTGGGCAACATCCTAGTAAATCTTCTCTGCATTCTTTCTATCTTATTGATATCTTTTCTGTAGTTAGGTGACCAAAACTGCACACAATTCAAAATTTGGCCTCACTAATGTCTTGTACAACTTTACCATAACATTCCAACTCCTATACTCAATGCTTTGATTTATGAAGGCCAATATGCCAAAAGCTCTCTTTACAATCCTATCCACTGTGACGCCACTTTCAGGAAATTATATATCTGTATTCTCAGATCCCTCTGTTCTACCACACTCCTCAGCACCTAACCATTTATCGTGTATGTTCTTTCTTGGTTTGTCCTTCCAAAATGCAATACCTCACCTTGTCTGCATTAAATTTCATTTGCCATTTTTTCCAGCTGGTTCAGATTCCTCTGCAATGTTTGAAAACCCTCTTTGCTTTTCCAACACCAATCTTAGTGTCATCTGCAAACTTGCTAATCCATTTCACAACATTATCATCCAGATCATTGATATGGAATGCAAACATCAATGGTTCCAGCACTGATCCATAAGGCCCATCACTAATCACAGGCCTCCAGTCTGAGAAGCAATCATCCACCACTTCTCTCTGGTTTCTCCAGTCTAGCCATTGGCGAATCCAGTTCACTACCTTACCATGAACACCTAGAGTCTGAACCTCCCTGACCAACTTCCCATGTGTGACCTTGTCAAAGGCCTTACTAAAGTCCATGTCGACAACATCCACAGCATTACTTAAATTTTAAATTTGGACATACAGCACAGTAACAGGCCATTTCAGCCCACAAGTGTGTGCCATGCAATTAACACCCTAATTAACCTACACCCCAGTACATTTTGAACATTTCCCAAAGAAAACCCATGCAGATATGGGGAGAACGTACAAATTCCTTTCAGACATCACGGGATTCAAACCCTGATCCCGATTCTTGGCACTCTAATGGAGTCGCACTAAGCACTACATCAACCATACTGCCCTATGCCAACATTTTCCTCATCAACTTTCCTGGTAACCTCCTTGAGAAACTCTAAGATTAAAAAACACAATGCACAAAACCACATTGTCTTTTCTTAATATGTTTCTGGCTATCCAAACAATTGTATATCTATTCTCTTAGAACATGTACCAATACTTTACCTACTACTGACATCAGGCTCACTGACTTATAATTTCCAGGATTTTTTTTGGAGCTTTTCAAAACAACGAAACAACGGGAGTTATCCTCCAATTTTCCAGCACCTCACCTGTGGTGGAAGTCATTTTAAATATTTCTGCCAGAGCCTCAGCAATTACTACACTAACCTCCCTCAAGGTCCAAGGGAATATCTTGCTGGGAATTTATCCACCCTTACTTGCTTTAAGACAGCAAGCAATTCCTCCTCTTTAATCTGTCGTGGTTTCATGACCTCATTACCACAAGGGTATTAGTCTTCCTCCAGTTCAGATGCAAATGATGCAAACCATCCCATTGGTACAGGTTCCCCCCCTCTCCCCCTTCCCTGGGAGAAAACACAATGATCCAGAAACCTGAAGCCCTTCCTCCTGCACCATGTCTTTAGACACGTGTTCAGCTGCATTACCCTCCTAGTTCTAACCTCACTAGCACATGGCACAGGTAGCAATCCGGAGATCACAACCCTGGAGGTCCTGTCCTTCAACCTTGCGCTTAACTCCCTGAACTCTCCTTGCAGGACCTGCTCACTCTTTCTACCCACGTCATTGGTCCCTTCATGGACCATGACATCCAACTGCTCACCCTCCCTCCTGAGAATGCCATGAGCTCGATCTGAGATGTCTTGGACCCTGGCACCAAGGAGGTAACATACCATCCTGTATACTTGATCTCCTCCCCTAATTATGGAATCCTCTATCACAACAGTTCTGTTAACAGAATAGTAATGATAGGTAATGGAGAGGAAGTACAGGCAGGCCATGCAGTTAGAGACAGATTGCTGAGGTGGTGCGACTGTTAGCATTTTTGTCACACGTATTTAGGGACCTGATTCAATCCTGATTTATTCTGTTTTATTCTGGTGGAGGCTATTCATTCTTCCTGTGAACACGCAAGTTTTCTCCTGGTGTGCTCTGCTATCCTCTACATGCTAAGGTTATGTGGGTTGATAGTTTAAATAGCTGCTGTAAATTGTTGCCAGTGTGCAAGTGTGCAATGGGAGAATTGGGATGGATAGACAGATGGATGGTAGATAAACAGTATGAAAATAGGATTGCTTAAAGTAAAGAGAAATTAGGGTTCTCACAGAGTCATAGATGGTGAAGCTCTGATATCACCAGCAATCCAGGTTCTATCCTCACCTTTGATGCTGCCTGTGTGGAGTTTGCAGGTTCTCCCTGTGATCATGTGTGTTTTCCCTGGGTGTTTCAATTTTCTTTCACATCAGAAAGATATGCAGGTTAGTAGAGTAGGCCAATCATTCCTCGTGTGTAGGTGAGTAGTAGATAGGATAAAATTTAAAATAGAGTATGACAATTGGTAGCATGGACTTCTTGAGATGAAGAGCTCGTTACCACATTCCTGGACTCGGTGACTCCAATTATATAATATAATAGATGCAAACTTTGTGAAGCACCGCAGAATTTGAGCCAGTAATATCTGTGAGAATTTATGAACTATTTTCTGCCTTAACAATCCTCTCTGGCCTGCTGCAATTTTCCAGCTTTGTTATTCTGAAATAGGTTTGATGCCCTTCAGATGCTTATATTTAATGTCCAGTCAGTGTTCCATTCTCTCAGAGTGAATTACTCCTTGTGCTGATCCTGAGGGAAGAACGGCTCCTTCCCAATTAGAATTCTGCTCAAGTTGCATTATCGGGGGGCCAATAATTTTGACTTTTCCAAGTAGGAAAAGACAACTGGATCCTCATTATGGACCCTCCCCAATTCTTCTCATTACTGTTCATCACCCAAAGTGAAATCTTTCCTCAATCCAAACCCAGTGAAATGTTGGTGTGAGTTCTGTTGTTCCACCACTCATCCAGCAGGTTTGCATTGAATTTCAGGTATTATGCTGATGAAATAGGCCCAAAACACTGGACCAGCTCCAGATTCTCACAAATGATGAAACTCAGGCAAATGGCACTGAAAACTGCGAGGGAAAAGTGGGCTGACTACATTCTGGTAAGTGAAAGTCCTTTCAGGTCACAGACTCTTTCCAAACAGGTAAGGGCACTTTGCTTTTTGCTTCAAATAGGAGTGCAGAGGTTGGGCAGAAGGAAGTGGAAGACACATAATGATGATTCCAGTACCACGTCCAATCAGAGTTTGCACTAAGGTGTACTGAATGTACAACTTCTTAGCTGCCGCATTAATCCTCCACAGTCCCAAGCAATATAAAATGAGTGCTTAAAAAGGTGTGATTGATAGGTTGGAATTGTTACACTAAATAAATTGTCAATACCAATGCTACAAAGCAATTAGGCAAGATGCCTTCAGGTCGCTATATCTCTGACTACAGACATTCGAATTATATATGTCATTTCTTTCCAATTGTGCGGAGAGTTGAGTTGAGTGCTTTGTAAATGTAGTCTTGAATAAATGGGAGATAATTCAGTGTTATTATGTCAGACCTGGACTGGGGCCGCCGCCTCCCACTCCCTGTCCGGACCGGGGCCTCCGTCTGCCTCACTCGACCGAGGCCGGGGCCGCCGTCTCCCCCTTGCTCCTGCCCGTATCGGGGCCGCCGCCGTCTACCCTTCGCCCGGACCGGGGCCGGGGCCGCCGCTGCTCTCCCTGTGCCCGGACTGGGGCCGCCGCCTCCCCCTTGCTCCTGCCCGTATCGGGGCCGCCGCCGTCTACCCTTCGCCCGGACCGGGGCCGGGGCCGCTGCTGCTCTCCCTGTGCCCGGACTGGGGCCGCCGCCTCCCCCTTGCTCCTGCCCGTATCGGGGCCGCCGCCGTCTACCCTTCGCCCGGACCGGGGCCGGGGCCGCTGCTGCTCTCCCTGTGCCCGGACTGGGGCACAGTCCGGGCACAGGGACTGTGTTGACCTCACCAAAGCCTTCGACACCGTGAGCAGGAAAGGGCTTTGGCAAATACTAGAGCGCATCGGATGTCCCCCAAAGTTCCTCAACATGATTATCCAACTGCACGAAAACCAACAAGGTCGGGTCAGATACAGCAATGAGCTCTCTGAACCCTTCTCCATTAACAATGGCGTGAAGCAAGGCTGTGTTCTCGCACCAACCCTCTTTTCAATCTTCTTCAGCATGATGCTGAACCAAGCCATGAAAGACCCCAACAATGAAGACGCTGTTTACATCCGGTACCGCACGGATGGCAGTCTCTTCAATCTGAGGCGCCTGCAAGCTCACACCAAGACACAAGAGAAACTTGTCCGTGAACTACTCTTTGCAGATGATGCCGCTTTAGTTGCCCATTCAGAGCCAGCTCTTCAGCGCTTGACGTCCTGCTTTGCGGAAACTGCCAAAATGTTTGGCCTGGAAGTCAGCCTGAAGAAAACTGAGGTCCTCCATCAGCCAGCTCCCCACCATGACTACCAGCCCCCCCACATCTCCATCGGGCACACAAAACTCAAAACGGTCAACCAGTTTACCTATCTCGGCTGCACCATTTCATCAGATGCAAGGATCGACAATGAGATAGACAACAGACTCGCCAAGGCAAATAGCGCCTTTGGAAGACTACACAAAAGAGTCTGGAAAAACAACCAACTGAAAAACCTCACAAAGATAAGCGTATACAGAGCCGTTGTCATACCCACACTCCTGTTCGGCTCCGAATCATGGGTCCTCTACCGGCACCACCTACGGCTCCTAGAACGCTTCCACCAGCGTTGTCTCCACTCCATCCTCAACATCCATTGGAGCGCTCACACCCCTAACGTCGAGGTACTCGAGATGGCAGAGGTCGACAGCATCGAGTCCACGCTGCTGAAGATCCAGCTGCGCTGGATGGGTCACGTCTCCAGAATGGAGGACCATCGCCTTCCCAAGATCGTATTATATGGCGAGCTCTCCACTGGCCACCGTGACAGAGGTGCACCAAAGAAAAGGTACAAGGACTGCCTAAAGAAATCTCTTGGTGCCTGCCACATTGACCACCGCCAGTGGGCTGATAACGCCTCAAACCGTGCATCTTGGCGCCTCACAGTTTGGCGGGCAGCAGCCTCCTTTGAAGAAGACCGCAGAGCCCACCTCACTGACAAAAGGCAAAGGAGGAAAAACCCAACACCCAACCCCAACCAACCAATTTTCCCTTGCAACCGCTGCAATCGTGTCTGCCTGTCCCGCATCGGACTGGTCAGCCACAAACGAGCCTGCAGCTGACGTGGACTTTTTACCCCCTCCATAAATCTTCGTCCGCGAAGCCAAGCCAAAGAGAGAAAAGAGATTATGTCAGAAATGTTAATATCATTAAGAGGCATGAAATAACCTTAGAACGTTATATTACAACACTGACCTATATAAGCCTAACCCATCCCAATCTCACAGTCCATACCCCTTAATTTTTCTTGAATCATGTGCCAATATAACAGTCTTTTAAATGTCTTGATTGTACCATCCTCATCCTCAGCCACGCATTCCCGGCAACTTCTATTCGCTGTGGGGAAAAAATACCTCTGATGTCTTCACTAAATTTTCCTCTAATCACATTAAATAGCTATCCTCTGCTATTTATGATTGATGCCTTGGAAAAAATAAATGCTGTCTCTCCACCCCATCCATGCCTCTCATAATCTTGTACACTTCTATTAAATCACCTCTCAAATAAATGCTGTCTCTCCACCCCATCCATGCCTCTCATAATCTTGTACACTTCTATTAAATCACCTCTCAAATAAATGCTGTCTCTCCACCCCATCCATGCCTCTCATAATCTTGTACACTTCTATTAAATCACCTCTCATCCTTTGTCATTCCAAGGAGAAAAGTCTTGCTTTATCAAATATTCTCTGATCCAGACAACATCCCAGTAAATCTCTTCTGCATCCTCTCTAAACCTTCCATATCCAAAATTTTAATGCAGTCTGGAGAGAAATAGAGCTTTTTCAGAAGATTCCATGGAGAGAAATGGTCAGTCAACTGTATTGGATCAGGGTGCTTTTTTATTTGTCCCCATGGATTCTGCCTAGCTCACTGAATCTTTCCAGCTTCTCTGTGTTTGCTCAAGATTCTGGCATCTGCAGTCCTTGTATTTCTTGTTGTTTATGTGTAACTAAATGAATTTTTTGCTTCAACCTCTGTCTTACAGTTTGTAGATACAGACAACTTCCTGACAAATGAGCAGACACTAAATATGATGATCGCTGAAAACTTGACTGTGGTCGCCCCCATGCTGGACTCCAGCTCTTTGTACTCAAATTTCTGGTGTGGTATGACACCGCAAGTAAGTTGGTTTAAATTAGAAGTTCTAAACCATGTTATTAATCAAATAACTTGTTGATTCAGTACTATTTTGCCTCCAATAAAAGTTATTCATGGTATGAAGTAAAACATGAAAATTTGCAGACGCAGGGGTTGAAATTTAAACACAAAGTGTTCGAGAAACTTAGCGGGTCAAGCAGTGTCCTTTATGTTGCAAAGGTAAAAGTATTTAACTGATGTTTTGGGCTGCTCAAGCTCGAAATGTCAGTTATGTATTGTACTGACAATAATCACACCAGCAGTGTGAGTAAAAGAACAGCTTTAATAAACTAATATGTACACTAAGAGTTCTTGTCTCTCTGCAAGACAGACCTGGAAGGCTAGGCTGTAGCCCTGGACTGCTTTATATACAAGGTCACTGGGATGACCACTGGTGACCTAGTCTCTTTCTTTGGCTTGGCTTCGCGGACGAAGATTTATGGAGGGGGTAAAAAGTCCACGTCAGCTGCAGGCTCGTTTGTGGCTGACCAGTCCGATGCGGGACAGGCAGACACGATTGCAGCGGTTGCAAGGGAAAATTGGTTGGTTGGGGTTGGGTGTTGGGTTTTTCCTCCTTTGCCTTTTGTCAGTGAGGTGGGCTCTGCGGTCTTCTTCAAAGGAGGCTGCTGCCCGCCAAACTGTGAGGCGCCAAGATGCACGGTTTGAGGCGTTATCAGCCCACTGGCGGTGGTCAATGTGGCAGGCACCAAGAGATTTCTTTAGGCAGTCCTTGTACCTTTTCTTTGGTGCACCTCTGTCACGGTGGCCAGTGGAGAGCTCGCCATATAATACGATCTTGGGAAGGCGATGGTCCTCCATTCTGGAGACGTGACCCATCCAGCGCAGCTGGATCTTCAGCAGCGTGGACTCGATGCTGTCGACCTAGTGGTGTAATTGCATATCACCACATGTATTTTTACAAGGACACTGCTTGACCTGCTGAGTTTCTCCAACTTTGTGTTTTTACATTGGTTGTATGCATGTGTTGTCCAGATCAGGTAAGGGCAGATGCATTCTTTCCCTAAATGAAACCATTGAATTGCTCAAGTTTTTAACCTCAATCCAACAACTGCAGGTTTACTTTTACTGCAGGTAGGTTTTTATGTACGTCATCCTCCAAAGAATCTAATCAAATATCAGAATGTCATTCAGCCCACCAGGTTTATAATTTCCCACATTCACACTGAACTAAAATCCCCAGATTGCTGCAGTAGGGTTTGAAATCTAGTCATTATTCTTATTTTCCATATCCGTAATACGATAACAACACGAAAACCTATCTTTAAAATACATCTTTTTTTGTTCACTTCATCCACTCAAATAATTCCAATATTAGAGGTGGCTGCAGATTGATAAACATAAGTAAAAGCAGAGGAAGGTCATTTTGCTCCACCATCCAATAAGATGATGGCAGATCATTATACTCAGTGCCACTTTCAGATGCTAACCCAGTAATCCCTTGGTTCACTTATTTTACAAACATTTATTACTCCTGAATATAATGAGCAACTGACCTCCACAGTCTTTTTTGATAATGAATTTGATAGCATCTCTTCACTTTGGGTGAGCAAATATCAGAATCAGATTTTATTGTCAAGAACAAGTCGTGAAATTTGGTGTTTTGTGGTAGGCAGCATTACGGTGCAAACATTAATGTAAGAAAAATTAAATAATATTAATAATAATAGAGCATGAAAAGTAAGGCAGTATCTCTGGTTCATTGATTATTCAGGAATTTGTTGGCAAGGGGGGAAGAAGCTGAGTGCTGCTGAGTGCTCCTCTTTAGACTCCTGTACCTCTTTCCTGATGGTAGCAGAGTGAAGAGGGTGTGGTCTGGGTGGTGGGGGTATTTGAGGATAGAGGCTGCTTTTTTAAGACACCACCTCATGTCAATGTCCTCGATGGAGTGAAGTCTGGTGCCTGTGATGTCGCAGGCCGAGTTAAGAACCCCCTGGAGTCTATTCTTGTCCTGAAAGTTGGCTCCTTCATAGCAGGTAGTGATGCCACCAGCCAGATGCTCTCCACAGTACACCTGTAGAAGTTTTTGAGAGTGTTCGGTGACATACCGTGTCTCCTCAAACACCTCACAGAGTATAGCCACTGGCAGTCCTTCTTTGTGATTGTATCGCCATTTGTGATTTTGCTGACAACTGTGGTGTCATCAGCAAATTTCTACTCATCTCTGTCAAGAGTGGCTAAGCCCTTACTTTGAGACTGATCCCGGCCTTTGTATACTCTAGCTCTTAGAAACCTCCTCTATGCATCTAACCACAGTATGCAGTGGGTCCTCAGCAAGTTGAGCAACGTCAGTGGGGGATAAAGAGCATTGATGTTAAACAAGAAAATCTGCCAATGCTGGGATTGAGTGCAATGAACAAATGTGTTGGAGAAACTCATGCAGGTCATTGGAATTAAAGAATAACCCAAGATTCAGGTCTTTCATCAGGTATATGCAAAAACAGACAGGCTTCTGAATAAAAAGGTGGAGCAAGGGGGGAGGGGGAAGGGAGAGGAGGGGATGGGGCCCAGAGTACAGGCTAACACACATGAAGTCATGGGTGGGAGGACAGAATAGAAAAAAGCTGAGGCAATCAGGGTGAGGGTTGAGGATAACTCTCATAGAAGGAGGAAGGGAAGGAGTGGGAGGCAGGAGGAAAGGAAATAGAAGGATAGAATTTCCTTTTCTTCATTTACCTTTTCTCCCACTGATGTTGCTCAACTGAGTTTCACTAGCAGACTATGTTTTGCCTCAGACTCCTGCATCTGCAGTCTCTTGTGTGTGATTCCCCCTGACATCTACTGTTACATTTCCAGACACCAGTAGAAACTGCTTGATTGTGATGGTGAAGGTGATACTGATGCCCTCACTCTCCCAGTCCTTTCTAAATGTAATAATCTCATCCTCCATGACTCTGTGGTGTTTCGTTCAGACTTCTTCCTCACTCTAGTCACATTGAGTTCCAGTAAAATAGTTTGAAACAAAAAAAAATTATTCACTAGGCAAAGTGACAGCAGAAATGCAATGGCTCCATTTTGTTGAGGCTGCTTTATTAAACATATTGAAAATTCGGTTAGATAAATTTTTGCGATAGAGGAATTGGGGGATATGGGGAGAAGGCAGGTAGGTGGAGTTAGGCCATAAATTAGATCAGCCATGATCTTATTGAATGGCGAAGCAGGCTTGATGGGCCATTTTTGGCCTACCCCTGTTCTTACTTCCTATGTTCCTATGTTCCATACCCCAACATATTTTGTCCCCTTTCTAATCACCCTCAACCAGCTCCCCACACATTCTCATCCCCCTCCTATTGGATCCCTTTGGCCCCCTATCACATCTCCATCTGCTTTCTTAGTTTTGTCTAATTTGAAGAAGAATATATCACAAACCACTGTTAGCATCCTTAACTATGGTTAAGGCTACAACTTAGCTTCTAAATAATATCACGGTCTCGCTGAACAGATGCTGTATTAAAATGGGCTGTCTGTCAATTATGTTGGAGACAGTGTGTTGTTCAGGAAGGGAAATAAGTTCAGTGGGTTCAAAGGACAACAAATCTGGACATAGGCTGAGCATAGGAAGGATCTTTATTAAAGCACACTTCAGGGGATCGCAACAGGGATAATACACACTAGTACTCTCAACCATACAACACAGTATAATCAGTCACAATGAACTTAACACTACCAATACCAGCAACTGTGTGCAGATTTAAAACAACCAAGTATTACAACATGCTACCTGCCATTCCTTTTCAAACGTGGGCACGGCTCTAATACTTCTACAACACCAAAGTACAACAGCCCCAATCCCTATTTAGTGCACTCCTTACCAATGACTTCACCAGCATTGTCCACAGTTTGCAACCTGGTGTGATCAGGGTTTGTCTCAGGACTGAAGAGCCAAAGGAGAAGAGCTGCTCCACGTGGTGGACTTCATAGCACAGTAAGCTGGAGGGTCTGGCCCAGGTAATCACTAGGTGGTTAAAGGGGCCAGTGGTCAGGTGTGCAGTAATGGGTGGGTGGAGTCCAGCCTTGATTGGCAGGTAATGCAACTTCTGGCTAGGATCCAGACAGAGAGGTGTCATGATCCTCCACAATCCACACTGCATTTCACCCCTCAGAAGTCATGTCACTCACCAATCATTAAAAAAGTAAAAACATTATTACAAAAAATAAATTAATACATTGTTACAAAAGGTAAATATATTATAAACAGATAGGCACAACAGAAGGGTGCAAGTATTGATTCAGAAAATGGCAATGGCCTACCAACTCACCACAGACCAAAAGGGTCTTTGTTCTCCCCATGGAGTGTCATGCTGTGGGAACTAGGAGCCTATCTGTTTGTTTGTTTTTGTTAGTCACTGACTCTCATGTGTGGACTTGCTGATTTTTCCAGAATGCGTGTGCAGCATATCTCACCGAGAACAGCACCATTACCACTTTCGTCTGCAAGCAGGTAGTGCAAGGACATCCGGGGATTTCCTTTAATCCAAAGTACCACAGCCCTTTCTTTCCCCAGGGTTTCCACCACGGTGACCATTCATCCAGGTGCTCCCCCATCATTTGGAGGCACATATCCCAGATGGCCACCGCCATGCTGTCCCATGTGAAGCCAGAGCTTGGCCCAGCAGGCACGCAAACAGGGCATGCCGGTGATTCTCAAAGGAGCACCCCAATGTAGGGCAGTAGACTGTTGGCTGTCTCATGCCAGGATGTGGTTCCTGCTTGTATTCCAACAGATTGTTTTGACTGGTGCTGAATGAACTAAGTGCATTACATCGCCAAGGCATGCTCCCTTTATGGATTCATTGGGAAAGTCAGGACTGTTTGTCTGCTAAATTGTGTGGAGGGGAAAAAGAAACCAATTCCTGAAGGATTATTGGATGTGAGGTGGTCAAGTGGTGAAAGGACTGGAAGAACGCCGTCATTACTGAAACTTTTTGATTAAAGAGTTAATACAAGCAACTCCTGTAACTGTCGAAAGAGGGGTCGGCGTATGTGGAAGACTCCCAGCTGTGTGTGCCAGAGCAGTGATGCAGATACCACAGCCTGGAATGGTGGTGTTGCAAATGTAGGCTCCCACAGCACTGTGTAGACTGAAAGAGCAGCAGCTTGAGGGGTAGTCTTCTCCTGGTACGTGGTGGTGGTGGGGGGGGGGGGGAAGATGGGGGGAAGGAAAGGGAGGTTTAGGAGAACCCCACTCACATCTGGTGAGTTGGTTGGTGTGGTAACATGAAAGATGAGTAAGGGGCCACATCTGGTGGGGAAGGAGCAGAGGGGAGGCTGGTCTGGGTCAGAGTGAGTGGTGCATTGGAAGCTCCGCTTTTACAGGCCTTCCCCCCCATCCCCCACCCCCATAGTGCTGTTTCCAGAGAACATACATGGTAGATGTGGGGATCCAATGAATGCAGACATGATCCACATGTTTGGACTATGTACAAGAGTCTGTGAGTCACCAGCAGGGCGGTGTCAGTAAACTTACAAAATGAGCGGGATGCTCAGTGCTCCATATACTTAAATCTGTCAAGGACGGTAATGGCCTCCCAGATGGTTTTCCCAGTCACCAGTCCCAGTGGGGGGCAAGACCGCCCCTCTAAAGTTGGGGCGTGCAGTGATAACTAGGTAGCCCATCAAGTCACCAGACACCCTGGTCCTTCCTTTGGTTTGAGCAAGATTGGAATCCAGGTACTTAAAAATGAAAAGGCAGAGTTAACTCTGTGCTTCAAAGCCTTCCTCCACTGTTTGTCAGCAAGTCAACTATTCCAGAGGTTGTGCATCCACACTCAACCTTTTGCAATCTTTTATTATTAAAAGTTGCTGAGAAATAAGAACTATCAACATTTTACAACAAAAGTAGCTTCATGGTTCCCAGCTCATCTTCGCTCTTTATAAGTGGATGTGAACAAAACATGAATTTTGATATTATAACCTGCCTGGCAACCATTATCCTTCATCATCCTTCAACCATTATCCTTCGTCATCCTCCAACCATTATCCTTCATCATCCTCCAACCATTATCCTTCGTCATCCTCCAACCATTATCCTTCGTCATCCTCCAACCATTATCCTCATCATCCTCCAACCATTATCCTTCGTCATCCTCCAACCATTATCCTTCGTCATCCTTCAAACATTATCCTTCGTTATCCTTCAACCATTATCCTTCAAAATCCTTCAACCATTATCCTTCATCATCCTTCAACCATTATCCTTTGTCATCCTCCAACCACTATCCTTCATCAACCTCCAACCATTATCCTTCATCATCCTCCAGCCATTATCCTTCATCCTTTAAACATTATCCTTCATCATCCTTCAACCATTATCCTTCATCATCCTTCAACCATTATCCTTCATCATCCTTCAACCATTATCCTTTGTCATCCTCCAACCATTATCCTTCATCATCCTCCAACCATTATCCTTTGTCATCCTCCAACCATTATCCTTCATCATTCTCCAACCATTATCCTTCGTCATCCTCCAACCATTATCCTTCATCATCCTCCAACCATTATCCTTCATCATCCTCCAACCATGATCCTTCATCAGAATCAGAATCACAATTATTGGTAGTTTTATTGTCATGAACATGTTACAAAATTTGTTGTATTGCAACAGCAGTATTGTGTGTGACAGATGCAAATTGCAATAAATTACAGTTGTGTAAGTACAATATTTAAAAATAAATAATTAGTGCAAAAAGCGAGGGAAAAAAAGTGACATAGTGTCCATAAATTCATTGTCCATTCAGATATCTGATGTCAGGAATGGTGGGGGGAGCTGATTTTGTAACATTAGGTGTTCATCTCTTGTACCTCCTTCCTGATGGGTGAGGATCTTTCATGATAGAAACTGCTTTCTTGAAACACCACCTCTTAAAGGTGGCAGCTTTTTTGGGTGATTGTATTCATGGGTGCAAGTAATTGTCAATCACAGCTCCATTCTTCAGTACTCTGTGGGCATTGTTGGTGATTTTCCCTCAAAATGCATCCTCAGTGCTTCTCCTGATTAGCATTTGCGGTTACTGCAAGGGAAGCTGGTGCCTACAGCAGTGGGCATCATTGCAAGGTGCTTCACCGTGCAAAAGGCCATGTGTACCTGCAGGTTAATGTACCACCAGCTCGTGACCTCTGCCCTTTCTTTCCAATTACATCACAAGGGTTAGCTACAAAGACTGAGATGTAACCAACCTCTGCATTCTCACACCTGCGTTAAGTCGCTCCAATGCCAATCTCACAAGTGTCTCATGATCACGTTGAAATTTTTCAAACTCACCTCCTTGTTTTTTTTCTCCATCCAGGGATACTACAGGCGGACTCCTGACTATATTCCAATCCGCGAGTGGAAGCGTTTGGGTTGTTTTCCTGTTCCCATGGTGCATTCCACATACCTCATTGATCTACGTCGGGAAGCTTCAAAAAACCTGGCATTTTTTCCCCCTCATCCAGACTACACTTGGGCATTTGATGACATCATTGCCTTTTCATTTTCCTGCAAAATCGCTGGTAATTGTTTTTACTTTGTGGAAATTAGTCTGTGATTGCAGAGAAGATTAGACTACACCTACATCACCCTAAATATTAGTATTGGGCATATAGCAACATTCCAGCGAAGCATTGATTTTAATTAAAAAAAAAATTTAGACATACATCACGGTAACAGGCGCTCCAGCCTGCAAGCTCATACTGCCCAATTGCACCCTATTGACCTGCAACCCTGGTATGTTTTGAAGGGTGGGAGAAAACTGGAGCACCCAGAGGGAATCCACGCAGATACGGGGAGAATGTACAAACAACTTACAGACAGCACCAGATTTGAATCATGGTCACTGGAGCTGTAAAAGCATTGCAATAACCATGACACTAACTGTGCTGCCTGATCGTAGAGCTTAGGCCTCATCAGCAATGTTTACTGTTTAACCATTTACTCAAAGTCATCAGGTGTCACTGGGTTTGAGTGACGTTAACTTGCACCAATTCCAATCAGATAGTTTGCAAATCCTAAGCATTAAATAAAAAGCTCCCTTCAAATATTAGTTCTCATGAATTTGGGGCACGCATACCTTTAAATATTTTAAGTAGAATTTACAACTTGGTACAATTATATTTTTCATTAGTCAGTTACATCATTAGCACGAAACAAACCGGCAGAAATATGACAGCCTTTTGCTTTCCCAGATGTCCAACAAAATATAGTAATTTTACCTCAGGGCTTGTGGTGCTCATTCTGTGTGACTGAAAGATATCTTGCTGTGCCCTTACTTGGTAATTGTGCAATGTGGAAGTTGTGTGACACATGACTTGCATTTTTATTTTGCCAGCAATAATTACAATAAAGTGTTTGTAGTAGAAAATGTATAAACTGAGGAGATTTGCAAGTTCCAATTCCAATTTGCTTCCTCTTGGTGTCCTTGGAGTGAACAAGTTCAATGAACTATTATTTAATTAGATCCAGACTATTGTTTAATTAGATCTAGCAAATAAACATTCATTCTTTGAATATGAACTTGCATGGTTTTTAGACTTCAGGCATGTAACGGCACAATCAAGGAATGTGACTATGACATGGGCAGTCTAAAAAGGAATGTGCAGGACTTTTGAGTCAATTCCTGCACCACAATTTATCCTGCAGGACCTCTACAACTTTTTGGAGGATGCCTGCAGTGGAAATTGTACCGGAAATATTCGTTGTTGGTCATTCACTCTACTGCATGTCCAACCTCCGGGACTGTTGCACTCAGGTACTTGCAGTCTAAAAAGGCGCCCAATGTGAATAACCACACAGGCTGTAATTGTGTTAATTTTTTTCTGCAATTTTCTTGATATCGCAGTCTAAAAAGCATATCTGTTAGCTTTTGGCAACATGGCAACCAAACTGTTATTACCCTCAGTTGTCACTCACATATGTCTTTTTTTTTCTTTCTTTGGCTTGGCTTCGCGGACGAAGATTTATGGAGGGGGTAAAAAGTCCACGTCAGCTGCAGGCTCGTTTGTGGCTGACCAGTCCGATGCGGGACAGGCAGACACGATTGCAGCGGTTGCAAGGGAAAATTGGTTGGTTGGGGTTGGGTGTTGGGTTTTTCCTCCTTTGCCTTTTGTCAGTGAGGTGGGCTCTGCGGTCTTCTTCAAAGGAGGCTGCTGCCCGCCAAACTGTGAGGCGCCAAGATGCATGGTTTGAGGCGTTATCAGCCCACTGGCGGTGGTCAGTGTGGCAGGCACCAAGAGATTTCTTTAGGCAGTCCTTGTACCTTTTCTTTGGTGCACCTCTGTCACGGTGGCCAGTGGAGAGCTCGCCATATAATACGATCTTGGGAAGGCGATGGTCCTCCATTCTGGAGACGTGACCCATCCAGCGCAGCTGGATCTTCAGCAGCGTGGACTCGATGCTGTCGACCTCTGCCATCTCGAGTACCTCGACGTTAGGGGTGTGAGCGCTCCAATGTCACTCACATATGTACCTCCCAGGCAAAGGCAGTGAACATTGAAAAGAGGCTGGTACATAAAATAGAATGATATCAGGGCAGACTCCCTTTTGCTGTGGCATGTTAAAATTATCCCTACCATCCCCAACTCCCAAACACCATCCTGCTCTTCTAGCTCATTGACTCCACTTGTCTCATACTTCTAAAGAGAAGACTAAAGCAATTAAAAAAAAATAAATCAAGAATTTGAGACATTCTATGCCACTTCATATTTATTGAAGTAGTTTTGAAGTGTTGCCTTGGAGACAACACTTCCCAAACCCATGACATCCACCATTGGAGCAGCCATTCTTAATGGGGGCTCCATGGCCCCCTTAGGGGCCACAGAACATTTAAGTAAAAGCCTTGTTTTCTTTTCACCTCATGTCACATAAATATTTATATATTTTTTTTTATCAGAAGGAGAGAAGTATGGAAGAAACCACAACTTGACTGCTTCACAGAGAAAAGGCCATAAATGAAAAAAAAGGTTGAGAATGGCTGACAAAGACAAGTGTAGATAAATGCTTTAAGTTTGAATTCATTGCTAGTATTTTTTTTTAAATGGGATTTATAATATCTTGAATATAGGAGAATAAATCACAAACCATTAAGAGGAGAACACTGGTTTCTTGTTGAAAGGCAAGCCTTTCTTTGTGGGAGAATTAATTCCAGAAGATTTCCTGCTGACCAGCTATGCCCTCCATAGAAGAATGGAGGTCTTTTGATTGGGGAAATGAATGTAAATAGCATTTTGTCGGAACGTTAGAAATCTCAGTCTGAGGAGATCCAACTCATGTCAGTTCCACCCAGAGAGCCCCTTGGAATTAGAGACTAATATTTTGGACGCTGCTGTGAGCAACCCAAGAGGATTGGATGTATTTTTGTAATTTCCTTTGAAAACTTGCTGTTAAAACATTTAACGATGGAAAAGGAGAGGAAGGAGGTAAGATGTTCTGTGATAAACTCTCCAAGAAACAGTCTCATTAGAATTAACAAGCAAGTAAATAATTGGAATCATTGATTTTTTTTGGATGGAGGAAAAGTAACAAAAAAAGTTAAATGCAAAAAAGTCTGTGTATTGGCTAAACATTTTGAAAAGCATTAGCTAGATTAATGTAAATTAATCTAATTTCAGAAAGTGTGAACTGATGTGCTGCAGTGGCTATACTTCTATGTATTAAACAATGCAATTTTGGTCACAAACCATGTTCATCCTCAATGATCTGGGAATTGCTCCCTCCCAACACTCCCAAGGCTCACTCCAAACATCTCTTCATTCTTGCTGAGGAGAACAAATGGCACGGATGTCTTGGAGGGGGCATTCTGAAAGAGGAGGATGGGTAGCCAGAGGTAGTGGTCCACATCAGTACCAACAACATAGGCAGGTAGAGACAAAGTTCATGCACAGCAAATTTATGGAGCTAGGTAGCAATTTAAAGGATTACCTTTAGTCTCACAATTGCTCCCTGCACCTCATGCAAGTGAGGCAGGGAGAGAAAAGACATTACAGTTAAAAGAGAGAGGGCTTTGGATTCTTGGATCATTGTGCTTTCTTCCAGGGAAGGTGAGGGATGTACAAGGGGGATGGGTTGCTCTTGAACTAGAGGGGCACCAATATCCTAGTGGGCAGACTTGCTCGTGTTACTTATGGGGGTTTAAACTAGTCTGGCAGTGAGTTGGGCCTAAAACTTCAGTACTGCGGATGACCAAACGGAGGTGAACTTCGATAGTAAAGTGAGTGTGATGTGCTATCAAGCAGAAAGCAGACACAAAACATTGTCTGTTCAACAGGCTTTATTCGACATAAACTTCCACAGAGCTGACTGTGAGTGTGCTGTGCAAAGCTCTGAGACTGACCTCGAGGGGGTGGATCCAGCTTATATCCTGGAGGGTGATTGGCAGCTGACCGGGTGAGGCTTTGACAGCTGGCCAGATGTTACCTTGTCCTCCAATGCTCTTCTGCAGGAACACAGGTTTCCCCCTGCAGTAGGCTAGTAGTGTACCACCACATTCACCCCCTTTAAAAATTGTCCAGGGAGGGTTACATTTCATGTTCTATCAAAAGCCCCAAACATATATACATTATTTACAAGTTTAGACAGTCTGGCAGCCATCAGAGTCTCTGCAACTGTCGCAGGGTTGGCTCCTGGTCAAAGGTCGGTGAGGGTAAGCGGGGGCTAGTCGGGGGGCAGGGGCTAGACCAGCTAGCATGGTGCAGTGTAGTGCAGCTGGGGCAGCTGGAATTGAAGGGTGCGTAAGGCATTGGATGGGTAGGGGGGTGGATTCATCCCCCACAGTTGGAATGAGTCCGGGATGCCTGGGGGGGGCGGGGTCTTAGGTGTCCTTCAGCTGTCCGGGGTCAGGGGAGTGCGTCAGGCCGGTGTGGTCCTGGGTTGAAGGATGCTGTTGTGCTCCTGCTGGTGCCAGGTCCCTGGTTGAGATGGTGTCCTCCCTGCCGCTGCTGAACCTAGGTTTACGTGTAGGAGAAACACCTGCTTGACCAGGGGTTTGGCCTTGTGGGCATGCACGTGTCTACGCAGGAGCACTGGTCCCGGGGATGCGAGCCATGCTGGGAGTGATGTATCCATTACGGATTTCCTGGGGAACGAAAACAGACACCCCTTAGACTTAAGAGCCAGGAGGACTGCCTTCCAGATTACCCTGTTTTTGTGTTCCATCTGTCCATTACATCTCGGGTTGTAACTAATCATGAGACTAGTTGCAATGCCCCTTGCTGTCAGATACTGGCACAGTTCCTCACTCATGAAGTTAGGACACCCCCACCCTGGTCACTGTGGATGAACACGGGGTAGCCAAACATGGTGAACAGCAGCTGTGGCCCAAAACCAGATGGTGGATGAGTACTCCACACCCTTGTAAATACTATGGGTCCCGGTGTGGGTCAGATCAACGATCGTGTCAAAACTGCCCGGCCAGAAATCAGTACTGCGCAAGATATGGCAAGAAGGGCCACTTTGCTAAAGTATACCTTTCAAAGCCTGCCGGCAGCTCAGCGGCCTTCTATGACCAGCACCCCTCCCACCCGGTCCCGACCACGTGCGATTGCCGGGCAATGCCATTGCTCCTGCAGCAACTTCCGGCCTCCCCAAACTCGGTCCTACTTCCGGCCTCACTGGTAATGATCACCACATGCATGCCATGCGCCCAGACCAACCCTTGACCTCACCAGTGCCACCCCACTATGACACCACGTCCGCGAACTATGATGGTGTCACTTCTGGTCCACAGAGTGACGTCACTTCCACCGTCCTCGATGATGTCAGCAGCGCTGATGGCTGACGGCGTGACATCACTTCCCCCGGCACAACTAGTGAGGAAGTCCAGCCATGCTTCCTCTCGGAAAACATGGCAGGTTAAGTGACTGAGCTGTAAGCAAGAGAGCGCCTTGAAACCAGTGACCATAATTTATTTAATTTTAAAATATCTATGGAAAAATATAGGACTGGTCCACAAGTTAAAGCCTTTCATTGGGGCAAGGGAAATTTTGATGGAATTCGACAGTGCCTTGATGACAGTGGCCATAGAGGCATCCGGGCATAGGATGGCAAAAGGGAAGCGGAGGTATTTATCTATGACTGTGAGGAAATAGACGTTGCGATTCGTGGAAGTCACGGGCCCCTTGAAGTCCATGCTGAGGCGCTCAAAGGCCTGAGTGGCCTTTATGATTTGGGCCTGGGGCTGGCGGAAGGCATGGGGCTTGCGTTTCGCGCAGACCCAGCACGCCTTAGTCATGGTCCTGACTTCCCTGCTGGTGTATGGGAGGTTTTGGGACTTGATAAAATGGTATAAGCAGGTGACGCCCGGGTGGCAGAGGGAATCATCCAGTGCCTGCAGCTGGTTGTCATGGCAAGATGCACAGGTCTGGGAGAGGACGTTGGGGAAGTCTTTAAACTTCCCTGGACGGTACTGGATGTTGTAGCTGTACGTTGCCAGCTTGACTCTCCAGCACAAGATCTTATCGTTCTTGATCTTGCCTTTGTGCCACTGCATGCAGGTTGTTGAGGAGGGTGAACCTCCTGCCGGCCAGGTAGTGGTGCCAATGGTGGTCTGCTTCCATGATCACTTGAGCCTCCTTTTCAATGGTGGAGTGTCCAAGCTCGGAACTGTGGAAGATCCTGGAGAAGAAGGTGACAGGGCGGTCCTCCTGGTTAAGGGAAGCAGCGAGGGCCAAATCGGTCGCATCGCTCTCCACCTGGAAGGGGAAGTCTTCATCCATGGCATGCATTGTGGCATCTGCGATATCTTGCCTGATGCGCATGAAGGCTGCCTGCACCTCGGGTGGGAGACGAAAAGTTGTGGCCTGGGCTAGTGGGCGGACCATGTCTGAGAAAAAAGGAACCCACTGCAAGTATTAGGAGAAAAGGCCAAGGCACTTGTGGAGGGCTTTGATCATGGGGGGGGAGGGGCATTCATTAATGGGTGCATTCATTCTGGATCTGGGCCGATGACACCATGTTTCAGGATGTACCCCAGGATGGCGAAGCGGGTGGTGCTGAACACGCACTTCTCTTTGTTGTACGTGAGGTTCAGCTCCTCGGCCGTCTGGAGAAATTTCTCCAGGTTGGCATCGTGGTCCTGCTGGTCATGGTCACAGATGGTGACATTATCCAGGTTCGTGAAAATCGTCTTTAGCTTGTGCCACGTGATCCATCTCCCGCTGGAAGACAGAGACCCTGTTCGTGACCCCAAATGGAATTCAGCGGAACTGGTAGAGGCGCCCGTCCGCCTCAAAAGTGGTGCAAGGCCCACGGGTGGTTGGGGAGTTGGTGATAGGCTGACCTCAGGTCAATCATGGAGGAGACCCGGTAGTGGGCTATCTCATTGGCCATGTCGGCTATCCTTGGTAAGGGGAAGGCATCCAGCTGGGTGTACCGGTTAATGGTCTGGCTGTAACCCATGACCATCCTTTGCTTACTGCCCCCTTTGACCAACATGACTTGGGCTCCCCATAGACTGTTGTTGGACTCTATGACACCTTCTGCCAGAAGCCGCTGCACATCCGCCTTGATGAAGTCTCTGTCCGCAGCGCGATAGCGCCTACTTCTTGCAGCTATCGGCTTTCAGTCTGCCGTGAGGTGTGAGAAAAGAGCAGGAGGGGCAATGTGCAGCATGGAGAAGCCACAGATTGGCCGGGGGTGGTTGGACAGTGCGCTGTGGAGCATGAGTGGGGGGTAGGGGCCCCCCGAAGGGAAGGGTGATGCTTTGCAGGTGGCATTGGAAGACTAAGCCCAGGAGGATTGGGGTGCAGAGTTTGGGCATGACCAGGAGCCTGAACCCGGTGTATGTCGCCACCCACCCACCTCCCCCACAGTCAGATCAGCAGAGAAGTGCCCCAGGGTATTAATAGTTTGGTCCTGGGCAGCGAAGGCGATAGAGAAGGTGGTAGGGTGGATTTTGAGTTTTAGGGAGTGGGCCACTCTCGGGTGAATAAAGCTCTTGCAGCTGCCACTGTTGATTAGGCACTTTGTTACCTACCCATTGATTTAGATGTCCATCTTGGAGCGCCCGAGGCCATGAGGGATGTCCCTGGTCAGTGTGGTTGCCGCTCGGACCATCTCCGGGTTAGAGTCATCATTCCCCAACGGCGGAGACGAGTTATGACCGGCAGCATCTTCTGCAGGGGTTTGTTGGGTGGTAATCGGTGGTATCTGGAGGTGTGGGGTGCGTCGGTAGGGTGGTCTGGTCAGCGCTAGTGTTGACCATATCATCATCGTCACCGGTGCTGTGCTCATTGTCGGCCTGGGAGGGCCAGGGTGGCTGTGGCTGTGGCGCCTGTCCGGCACAAGATAGCGGCACCACGTTGGGGTGTGTGGCGGCAGCATGGCTGGACTTCCTCGCTAGTTGTGCTGGGGGAAGTGACGTCACGCCGTCGGCCATCAGTGCTGATGACATCATCGAGGACGGTGGAAGTGACGTCACTCTGTGGACCGGAAGTGACACCATTGTAGTTCGCGGACATGGCGTCGTAGTGGGGTGGCACTGGTGAGGTCAAGGGTTGGTCTGGGCGCATGGCATGCATGCGGTGATCATTGCCAGTGAGGCCGGAAGTAGGGCTGCTGAAGTTGGGTACGACGGAAGTTGCTGTGGGAGCAATGTCATTGCCTAGCAATCGCACGTGGCCGGGACCGGGTCATAGAGGGCCGCTGAGCTGCCGGCAGGCTTTGAAATATATAATTTAGCAAAGTGGCCCTTCTTGCCATATCTTGCGCAGTACTGATTTCTGGCCGGGCAGTTTTGACGCGATTGTTGATCTGACCCACACCAGGACCCACAGTACTTACAAGGGCGTGGAGTGCTCGCAGTAGCGATGTTCTCATCCACCATCTGGTTTTGGGCCACAGCTGCTGTCTGTGCTGACCTCGTGGAGACCTGGGGAAGCTTGGAGTCGAAGGCTCTGGAACACAGGGCTGCTGCCTCCAGGGTTCGGACTACCTCCATTGTTTTGGCCAGGGAGTAGATATTGTCCTCCAGCAGCTTCTGCCTGATGGCTCTCGAGCGTAGACCCCGGACGTAGGTGTCCCTGATCAACCTTTTGACCTCCCTTTTGTTCACCCTGGGTTCTACCAGGCACGGTCGTGCTAACTCAAGTTCGGCTGCCAGGTAGGACTCGGCCGTCTCTCCAGGCAGTTGGGCACGAATACTCAGAAGGTACCTTGTGAAGACCATGTTTGTAGGAGGTTTGTTCATGATTTCTTGGATGTTCCTTGAGGGCCTGGAAAGCTCGGGGACCCAGCTTTGAGTGGAGTAAGATGAGCCTTTTTCTGTCGGAGTCTAGGATGTTGTCGGCGTACGCCTCGATGATTACTTTGACCGTGTACTTCCAGATTTCGAATCGTGCCTATGCATCTGGATGGCATGGGGTGACTTCAAGGCTCTCGGCAATCAGGAGCTTCTCTATTGCAGCTTCAAGATTTTATGTTGAATAAATTGTGATGCGGTATCGAGCAGAAAGCAGACACAAAACATAAAGTCTGTTCAATAGGCTTTATTCGACATAAACTTCCACAGAGCTAGCTGTGAGACTGGTGTGCAAAGCTCTTGAGACTGACCTCGAGGGGCTGGATCTAGCTTATATCCCAGAGGGTGATTGGCAGCTTGTTCCATTCAGGTCAGCTGATTGACAGCCGGCCAGGTGTTGCCTTGTCCTCCAGTGCTCTTCTGCAGGTACAAAGGTTGCCCCCTGCAGGAGGCTAGTGATGTATCACCACAGTGAGCAAGTTCAATGGTCAGGGTAGGCAGGGGCAAGTCAAAAAGAACAGAAAATCTGACAAACTTAATTTTATTTTAGTACAGGAGGTCTGACAGCCAAAGAAAACCAACTTGGGGTATGGTAAGGTACACTGAAATTAGATATTATAGCTACAACAGAAATGGGGCTGAGAGAGGGTCAGAAATGACTGCTTTAATGCTTCAGGGTACATGTGCTGTAAGAGGGATAATGGTGAAGGTAGGAGAGGCAGGGTTTTTTTAATTCGGAAGAACATCACAGCAGTAGTAAGAGAAGGTATACTTGGGGGCTTGTCCAGTGGGATTAAAAAAAAGTGGATCTTAAAAATAAGAAAGGGTGATCACTTTGGAGTTGTTTTGTAGCCACTCCCCCCTTCCTCCCCCCCCCACCCCACTTTTAACAGTCAGTGAGAATTAGAGGAGCAACTGTATAGGGATACCACACACAACTGTAAGAACAACAGGGTTGGAATAGTAGGTGATCTTAACTTCACTCATATTGACTGGTTGGTTATTCTCTCAGCCCAAAGGGCTTGAATGGTGTGGATTTCATTAAAGTGCATCCAAGAGAATTTTCTCAAAAATATGTTGATGATGTGACAAGAGAGGGAGTAAAGCTAGATATCCTCTCGGAAAACATGGCAGGTTAAATGACTGAGCTGCAAGCAAGAGAGCGCCTTGAAACCAGTGACCATAATTTATTTAATTTTAAAATATCTATGGAAAAAGATAGGACTGGTCCACAAGTTAAAGCCTTTCACTGGGGCAAGGGAAATTTTGATGGAATTCGACAGGATCTTGCAAAAATGAATTGCAAAAGGCTGAACAGGGATATTGAGAATCTGGTCAAGAGATAGATGGAGGCATATGTCTTTTATGGCAGTATAGGAATTCATTGAAGAAGGGAAATCAGGAGGGCAGAAGGGGATATGGAATGTCTTTGACAGGTAGGGTTAAGGAGTGACATGGTTAGAGTAGTGGTTAGCACAGCTCTATTACAGTGCCAGCGACTTGATTCAAATCCGGTGCTGCCTGTAAGGAGTTTGTACATTCTCCGTGTCTGTTGATTCAAATCCGGTGCTGTCTGTAAGGAGTTTGTACGTTCTCCCTGTGTCTGTTGATTCAAATCCGGTGCTGTCTGTAAGGAGTTTGTACATTCTCCGTGTCTGTTGATTCAAATCCTTGGTGCTGTCTGTAAGGAGTTTGTACGTTCTCCCTGTGTCTGTTGATTCAAATCCGGTGCTGTCTGTAAGGAGTTTGTACGTTCTCCCTGTGTCTGTTGATTCAAATCTGGTGCTGTCTGTAAGGAGTTTGTACATTCTCCGTGTCTGTTGATTCAAATCCTTGGTGCTGTCTGTAAGGAGTTTGTACATTCTCCCTGTGTCTGTTGATTTAAATCCGGTGCTGTCTGTAAGGAGTTTGTACATTCTCCCTGTGTCTGTTGATTCAAATCCGGTGCTGACTGTAAGGAGTTTGTACATTTTCCCTGTGTCTGTTGATTCAAATCCTTGGTGCTATCTGTAAGGAGTTTGTACATTCTCCCTGTGTCTGTTGATTCAAATCCGGTGCTGTCTATAAGGAGTTTGTACATTCTCCCTGTGTCTGTTGATTCAAATCCGGTGCTGACTGTAAGGAGTTTGTACATTCTCCCTGTGTCTGTTGATTCAAATCCGGTGCTGTCTGTAAGGAGTTTGTACAATCTCCCTGTGTCTGTTGATTCAAATCCAGTGCTGTCTGTAAGGAGTTTGTACATTCTCCCTGTGTCTGTTGATTCAAATCCGATGCTGTCTGTAAGGAGTTTGTAGATTCTCCCTGTGTCTGCGTGGGTTTCCTCCAGCTGCTCCAGTTTCTTCCCACCATCTAAAAACGTATGGGGTTGTAGGTTAATTTGGGTGTAATTGGGCAGCATGGATTTAAATGGCCAGAATCAGCTTCTACCATGCTGTAAATAAAATTTTTAATTTAGAATACCAAGAGATTGGATAAGTAAATCTAAAGCAAAAGAGTAAGTAGGGTGACACAGTTCGCGTAGCAGTTCACGTAACACTGTTAGAGTGCCAGTGATTGGGACCTGGGTTTGAATCTAGTGCTGTCTGTAAGGAGTTTGTACGTTTTTCTTGTGTCTTGTGTTGATTTACTCCAGGGATTGAGCAGCACGGGCTTGTGGGCCAAAATGGCTTGTTACCATGCGATTTGTCAAAATTAATTAAAAATTAAAAATAATAAAGAATAGGACCTTTTAAAGATCAATGGGGTTATGCATGTGTGGAGCCACAAGTGAAGGGTGAGTATTTCTCATTTGTATTTACTGAGAAGAAAGACATGGAAGCTAGGGATCTTAGAGAAATAAATATATATTGTGAGCCCATGTTACAGAAGAGGAGGTGCTGGAGGACTTAAAATGCATAAAGGTAGATAAATTCCTGGGGCCTGGTCAAGTGTAACCTAGGACATTATGGAAAGCCTGGGAAGAAATTGGAAGATCCCTGACAGAGATGATTTCACCATCATCAAGCACAGATGAGATGAGGAAGACTGGAGTGTGGCTAATATGTCTTTATTTAGAAATGGCTGGAAAGATAAGACCGGAAACAACAGGCCAGTGAGATTAAAGTCATCCATGGGTAAGTTACTGGTGGGAATTTGGAGAGACAGGATCTACTTTCATTTGGAAAGATAAGCATGAATATGGATTATCAGCATGGCTTTGTGCATGGGAAATGGAGACTCACAAACTTAATTGAGATTTTTGAAGAGGTGACCAAGCAAATTGATGAGGACAGGGCAGTAGACATTGTGTGTATGGACTTGAGCAAGTCCTTTGACAGGATCTCTCATGGCAGGCTGGTCTGGAAGGCCAGAATGAGAGTGTGATCCAGAGTGAGCTGACCAATTAAATGCAGAATTGACTTGATGGTAGGAAGCAGGTGGAGGGTTATTCCTCACATTGGAGGCCTGTGACCAGTGGTGCGCTGAAGGGATCTGTTCTTTTGTCATCTGTATTAACCACATGGATGGCAATGGCAATGGTTTGTAATTTTGTGGATTTCACCAAAAGTAGTGGTATAGTAAAGAATTTTATATAACTGTACAACAGGATCTTGATGAACTGGGAAAGTGAGCAAAGAAATTAAAGATGGAATTTAACTCTGTAGTGTTGCACTTTATTGAGCCAAACCAAGGATGAAGGATCTGTTTCCAAGCAATATGACCCTCTCACTCAGACTTAGTATCCTTCCCACGGAGCTCATCGCCAACCTCACCAGTTATCTCTCAACTTTCTTCTGCTTTGGTATGCTGTACCCCTCTATTTACGGATCCAAGAATCCAGCTCTTTCTTTTCGAGTGCTGGTTCTCACGTTTGCAGATGCGTACGGATAATGGGGAACTGTATTGCATACTTAAAGTTCAGGGTGTGTTTGGTAAGTAACCATCATATTTCCTCTCTTCACCAGAAAAATTATGTTCAAAGTTTTGCACTTTAAGAAGATATTTGTTTCTTGCTTTCTGCAGTTGGAGAGAGTGATGTGGTCCTTTGTCTGGATGCAATGTGTGGGGAGGCATATTCTGTTACAAATTCTCCAGTGAATTCTTTTTCCATGCACTTAGAGTGAGGGCCTAATGGGATCTCTTCTTGGGAGCACCCAAAATTTAAGTTGTGCAAGCTTACTGCCATATAACATTAATAAACCAGTGAGTGCCTGGGAACCAAAGTTATTAAACAATTGCCAACAGCAGTTATTCATTAGATCAGCTTCCAGCAGCATTCAACTGTGGTTCCTCAGCAATTACGGCCTTTATTAATGCTTAGATCATAATGAGATACCAAAGAAAATCGCTGTGCCCCTGGGAATGGTCTGTGATATGGAAATAATCAGAGGGGACATGCACTTTGCAATGGTGTTGGCTGTCCTTAAACTCTCATTTAAAATTTACAACAGAAGTAAGTTCCTGCCACTATGATGGTGTTCTTTTACAGAGGCCTTGTTTTTTGTATGAATCCCATATAAATCAGTCTATTAAACTAGTCAAAGGAAGTAAAAACAAAACACTCTTTTCCTGAAAAAAATATGACCAGAGCATTCAACGAATCAGGAAGGACCAATTTGTTCACCTCTCCAAAGACATCAGCAAACAGCATTTTCTGATCCTACGGAACAGAAATATCTCTTTGGTGGACTCATATTTCAGATGCAGAATATACAGTGCCTGGCCATTTCTTGGTATTTCTATCCCAGCTGTTTTGCATATTGTCATGTTTTCATCATAAGCCTGCTTTTTTGTCCCAGACTCCATTTAAAAACAATGCTATCTCTCATCCTGGTTGTTCTCCCTGCTGTGGCTTCACCACCAGTCTCTGAAATCCATAGGATGGCAACTTGGATATTTATGACAGGCAGCTGGTTTATCCAGATATGTCGGGAAGGCATAAACCACTTCTAGACACTGTTCTCCTTGCTTAGAGCTGCTCTTCAGCTCAAGTTCAAGGTTCCTTTTATTGTCACATAATAATGTGACGTATATGATGTACTTTAACTTTTGACCACTGTAAGGCAGAATCGCCACTAGTATTGTATGGCTCCTTTTACAGTACAAGAGAAAGAGAAGCAAATGAGAGTCCCTTCAGAGTCACTGAGTGTCTGTGGATTCACCCCCTAGTTCTCACACAGCCTCTGCAGCCGCACAGACTCCTCTAATGTATCAGCAACCCGAGCTCCAGATCCAAACCTCCAACATCATCAAGAAGCCTTCAGCACCTGAGGCCCTTTGGGAGCCCCTCTTGCCCACAGCACCCTCTTGATTCCCGGCTCTGATATCTGGTTCTCATGGGAGCCACTGTCCAGCAGTCCACAGCCCATGCTCAAGGCGCCAACAGCCCATTGCCTTTGCGAGTCACTGACCACATTGCCTTCAGCCTCTGTGGATCCCACAGCAACTGAGCAACTCAACGGTCTGCTGCTGTGGTCACCTTCTGGCTTTCCTTGTCCCTAATATTCATCTCATCCAGCCAACTGCATCTCATGCTCTCCTTCCTCCACCTTGACCACTGAGCCAATCTCCTGGGAACTCCATTCTCCCATGCCCAGCCCACAAGTCATATCTTTCTCAAGAACATGTCTTTTCTCCATCACTAACAGGAAGTAGCAGTGAGAAATAAAATCTGACCAACTTTAGATTCATAGAACATTAGATAAATGGAAAAGCTTCTGAACAACCACTACTAGGTTAATTGTCCAAGAGTGTGCGGGTGAGTTATAAATACTGGGAGGAAGCAACAGGAATGTGGGGAGAATAAAAAAGGATTATGTGTATTGTAAGTAGGTGCTAGATGGTTAGGGAAGACAATTGGTTGAGGGACCTGTTTCCATGTTGCATGACATGAAGACTATATTTTCATCCCAATTCTGCCTCTTGCTTTAGCATAAAGATTTTGTTTTTGAGGGCGCACATGAAATAAATATTCTTCTCTAATAAATAATAAATGGAGGCAAAATGTGGTAAAGTCAATTCAGGCAGTAATGATGTGATCCCAGTGGTATAATTTCTGCTACTATTTTGTCACTTGAAGTGATCTTTAAAAAATAAAACTGACTGTACATACTGACAGTAACAATGTCAATAGTTCTTTACTCCATTGGAATAACATTTCAGCCTATCAATTCCATGCCCACTCACCTCATTGAGCAATGCGCGTTCCCCCTCTAATTTTCTCTGTAATTTATTCTCCCCGTATTTTCACTTACCCGGACACTAGGGGTAACGTACAGTGGCAAATTCATCTATTTTTAGGTTCCTTTATGAATGCATTTTAACTCCTAACAGAATAGCAGCAAATGAGTTAATGTGGCATAGCTGTCATATTTTATTTTGAGATGCTTTGCTGACCTTGGGTCAAAGGTGGTTACCCTGTATCACACAGATGTCTGCAGACATTTCAAAATGTGATTTTCAAATTACATTTTAGAGTTGTGGAGATGTACAGGAGGCTATCCGAGCTGGCCCCAATTTGCTTGCATAAGGCCCATATCTTTCTAATCCTTTCATATTCATGTACAAATATCTCTTAAAGTTTGAATTTGGACCAGCTCTGCTACTTCCTCTGGCATCTGCTTCCATCTACACCTTCTATGTCAAAATGATATCCCTCAGGTCCCTTTTAAATTTTATTCCCACCAACCCCATCCATCCCCCCCCCCCACCCCCCAAACTCCACCTTAAATCTATGCTTCCTACCAATGGGGAAAAGATTATTATTGTTTTCCTTATCCGTTTCCCTCATGATTACCCCTCAGTCTCCTACACTCCAGGGGAGAAATAATCCAGTCTCTTTTTATAACTGAAGTCCTCCATTTGAGGAGTATCCTCATCTTTTTTTGCACCTTTCGCAGTTTTGTTGACCCTGTGGTGAAAGTAATGCATCCCTATTAAACTCTGATTTCCATGATAAGCAGGGCAGGTTTCACATCCCAAAATATCCTGGTTCCTTTCTTCCATGTATGATATCTGTCACAAAGGAATAAGTCCCTGACAATTTGGGACCATATGTGCATAACTGCGTCAGTACTGGCTGAACTAAACTGGGGTTAGTGCTATGAATTTGGAATAGTTACTGCTGAGCGTGAGGCAGAACACAGGTATTGAAAGGCCATTACAAATAACACCTCATGACTATCTGCCTGACAACAGCATGACCACACTGAAAGTTATCTTGCCATTGGTCTGGGACGTTACTGCGCAGAAATTGGCTGCCTCTTTTTCACCACCAGAACAATGCTTCCAAAACAGAAATTGGTGGTAAAGTGCTTTGAGTCATACAGAGGCAGTGAATAGCACTACACTTGTGAAAATTTTTATTGTTTTGAATAATCTGATTATTTTGTAAAATCAGCGATGGTATGAGGAAGAGCTTTTCTAATTTTATAAAATAGGTTGTCTTTAGTAATTTCTACTCAAGGAATGTATTAAGTATTCTCCCTCAGTCACTCATCGTTGTGTTATATGAATTCATCAACTACTTCCTCATTCAGAGGTTTTTCTTTCAGTGCTGCATCCGTGAATTTACTTCCATGTTGCCTCAGTTACAAATGAACCTAGATAATCATTCTCTTATCATGGATGGGTCCTCTCTTGTATTGGTATTAAGAGCTCAAACACCATGAAGTTTGTAAGGGCTTAGAGAGAAGCCTTCCCCACTCTACAGCCAACCAGGATTGTAGTTATTGTGGCTTGAACATGCCCGCCCCCCCCCCCCCCCCCCACCAACCTCCCATTACCTGAGAAGTAATTTATCTTTAACAGGCCATGTTCCTCTGTAGCACTATCGATCAATCTCATTAGTCAGAGAGTTATGATTAATAGGCTTCAATCACCTTAACATGTCTGGTTCCAAGCCAGGTACTGAGGGAGGAGTCTGGGTGTAACAGCTTTTATGGGGATTTCCAGGGGAGGAGTCACAGGTGCAGGGGGTGGGCTAGCTCATACAAACAGTGCTAATAGCTAGACAGGGGTTGCACCACATCCTCATGAACAAATGTGGAGTAATCATAATGTTCTCTCTTGTTTTAGGCATCCAGATGCACATATGTAACAGAGAAGAATATGGCCTCCTGCCAGTACCCCTAAAGGCCCAGCAATCCTTAGAAGAGGATGTTGAAACCTTTGTCCACATCCTGCTGGAGAGAATGAGTGAGTTTAAAGAAGCACTGAACAATGCATACAGCCTGAAAATGCAATTTTAGTTTTAAGAAAATAATATCTAGAAGCAGATGTCTGCCATCCGGTCTATCAAGCCTCCAATGAGGTGGGCTGATTTAGCCCTAGTTTCAAGTCCACCCCTCATCCTTTTTCCCCATAACCTTTAACTCCTTCATCAAAAAATCCCTATTATTCCACATGGCAAGTTATTTTCCCGCTGAATCATAGAATAAGGTTGACTGTTAGAAGCAGTTGGGACCTTACAATGCACAGCAAATGTATGATTCCATATGTGTAAGTTTGATCAATCTTTGTTCAACCTCCTGCTGTCATCTTACCTGGAAAATTAATTCACGTCTATGCAATTAACACCTCGTGTGGGCGAAAGCAGGAATGAGCAGGATATGCAATTTAAAAGGGTTATTAATAAGACTGGAATTCAGTATGTGCAAAATTAGCCCGTTTGGTCCATCGAGTGTGCCCCGCAATTCCATCAGGCTGATTTGCGTCCTATTCAGCACCATTCTCCTGCCTTCTCACCGTGACCCTTGATTAACACAATCACTGTTAGAGGCACTTACTTCCTTTGGATGGTGTATGACCTGTTGAGTTTCTCCGGTACATTGGTTTACTGCCTTGGGAACAGATCTTAGGCTCAACAACGTAGAACCCTGGAGCAGCAGGAGGTTGGGAGCATACATGAACATTACAGAGGTGAAAGTAAACCTATGATTATAGGTGTTTAAGTCATGGTTCCACTGGGTTTCTTAAACTTGCATGAGGTGTTAGCCTGACTGTAAAGTCCATAAATGGTTTGATTGGCCAGGTGTTTAGACTACGGGTTGTAAAATAATGAGGAAGGGGTCTGCTCACATGCCAGCAATCATCCGAGAGAGAATCATGTCTCTACAACTCGTGGAGCTGATGGGAAAGCAGCTGTGAGGTTTATTCAATCCCTCAGGCAGCTGGTAATGAGAGAAACAGAAAGTGAGCAGACCGCTTGACATATATGGGCCACAGCTTAAAGGAAAAAAAAATGAAAGGAATTTGTCCACTATTTACTTGAGTGGCAGTCTATCAGTGAACATTATCCTGATCTGTGAATATTCTCCATGTAACGAGACACATTAATCATTTATTGAGATTCCATTCATGTCTTAGGACATCAGGGTTCTAAGCACAGCTGCGCACTTTATGTTGTGAGTCTGGGTCTTTGCTGCTGCAGGGGATGGAGATGTTGATTTCTGATCTGCCCTTCATCTGTTGGTTATACTTTTACCCACGGATCACTCCACACTAGATTCCACCAGCTTGGGTTACATAGTCACACTCACAGTAGCTGAAATTGAATATCTAAGCCCTTCTTAATCTGAATGGCCTGTTATTGTTTTTCTCTCTTTGACCAACTGCAAATAATGTTGTGGCTTATCAACTTTACAATTCATTGAGGGGCCTACATGGCCATTTTGGTTTTAGTCTGACTGTTGGGGACTTCGGGAGGAATTTGTTTAGGGCTTAAAATGGATGAAGATGTGAAGTAAATTTTCTTTATCACACTGACTTGGAGGAAGGAGATAAATAATTCAAAATTTAGTCAACTCAAGATTTCAAAATTCAATTTATTGTCATGTGATAAAAATAGTGTCATATTGCTTGAAATTGCCTTTTGCCTGCTGTAAGGCAAACAGATTTGTCATAGACAGAAAATTGCTTGAAGCACCTCTTACAGTCAGAGAAAGAGAAGCAAAACAGAATATCCGTCCAGAAACACTAAGTTCCCACAGTTTTGCCGCTAGCGTTATCACAGCTTCCACAAGTCATAATCCAGCTAGAGAAATTAAGTTTTCATTTCTACCTTTGTGCACATCTGAGCAATTGCTGCCAATTAAGAGGTGACATCATTTATCGTGATAAGCAGGTGGTTGTGAACATGCTTTGGAGATGGAGTTTATCATCATGTCTACCAAGATTAAGTGAAAATTTTAGTTTTGTGAGCTATTCAGGCATCTCAAGTTGTCTCTCCCCTGCACCATTTTGGATTTTAAAATTCACAGAATTCCACCTGTGAAAAGTAACAAATGACAAACTGGATTTCCAGCATCTTAACGTTACGGAAAATCAGGCTAATTCACAGCAGTTTCCTGCCACTCGAAGACTCACTCAGTCATCAGTGGGTGACTGGTAACCTAAGGATCAATAGTCCTCTGTGTCATCAGTCATTGTCCCAGTTAGGACAGGCTCTGTGGCCGCAGTGACTGTTTCAGCACACTACCCAGGAGTCATTGCGCTCTCCCTCATCATTCCAGCCTCGACCACCACAGCCGCTTTTCTCACTCTTGCAATAACTGTGATTGCTGTAACCATCACTCTAGCCACAACTGCCTAGTGACATGAGGTTCAAGTTTATTATCATCTGACCGTACATATAAAACCTGATGAAACAACAATCCTCTGGACCATGGAGCCTACATGTATTAATAATATACAACACATCATAATCACATGCATACCTAAAGGTATAATTTAATATAAATCAAGAAATATGTTGGGATCATTTACTTAAATACAGGATACTGTTCATCAATCTCACAGCCTGCGGGAAGAAGCTATTTCCCTGCATGGCGGTTCTGATTTTGATACTCCTGTACTTTCTTCCTGATGGTAAGATTCTGTATGCTGGATGGAAAGGGTCTCTATAATCCTTTGAGCCCTTTTTAAGCAACACTCCTGGTAAATGTCATCATTAGCGGGAAGGGAGACTCCAGTGAACTTCTCAGCTGTTTTGACTTTGGTCTGATGCTTTGAAGCTATCCGCATAGTGATGCATCTGGATAGGGTCATCTCAACTTGGCTCCTGTGAAAGCTTGTCCCCACCATGTAAGAGCTTGCCAGGAGCACCACACACAAGCACATCCCTCATCCTGATTGCTGCTACAACATGAAGCCAGAGATGAGTTCCCGCCATGTGCTTGCTCCAAGTTTTCTCCAACCCAGAATTACATGCCTTTTGCACTTCTTCACAGCAATGCCTGCAGCTGCACTCTAACCTTAAAGCCCTGCTCAGAAACCATTCCTTTGGGCGGAGTTTTCTCGCTTCTACTCTTGTTTCCTTGCCCAGGTGACCATTGTCCAGGGTGAGTCATAGCATTAGGTTTTGATTAGCTGTTTGACATTTGATGGTTGAGACCTCTTCAAGCATAAAATGGATTTTGTGATTGGTTGGGTGTCGAGGGGAGAAGATTGCATTATATGCGGGCAATAATTGGAAATAAGTACCATAGGAATTGTTTGGGGAACAAGTTGAATGAATGCAAATAAATAAATAGGAGCAGGAGCAGGTCAATTCCTGCTGCTTGCTCCACCACTGAGCTGTTTGATCTGATTGTAACCTCAACTTTGCCTTCTTGCCTGCCCACATTCACCTTGAACCTCCAGATGGCGATGATTCTGCCTCCTCTACTTTAAGGGCTTTGCTTCCAATGCCCTTTGAGAGCTGAGTTCAAAATACTCTCAAGCCTCTGTGAGGAAGAACTTTGTTTCATCTTCGTTTTAAGTCCCTATGTTAATGTTCCATACATACACTCTTCACCTTTCATCAAATCTAGCTCCTTCTGCTTCTCTTCATTTCTTCCTTCTGTGTGTGCATGTCCATTTTAAAATCCTGTCATTGTACAGGATGGACAGGGTTAATATCTTCAAGTTCCTGGGAGTCCATTTTTCAGAAAACTTCTCCTGGAGCCAGGACATCAAAGAAACCATTTTTAAAAAGGCACGCCAATGCCTCTAGCTTGTCTCTAGTCAGAAGAGATTTGGCATCTATAAAACTTCCACTCTTTTTCTCATGCCCTTTTACTGAAAATTGCCTTTTTTTGCCCTGAGTGGAGTTCCATTATAATGTCTTTGAGGTTGTTACCCTGGTTGGGAAATGGATCAGATCATTCAGACTGTCCCATCCGCAATGGGGAAAAATGAGTCCAATATGTGCTGACTTCATATTTTATTTACAATATAAAAGGAGGCCAATTTGGTCCATGTAGTTTGTGCTGGCTCACAGAGCAATCCCATGCTCCCAATAATTTTTTTCTGTATAACCTATTCTGCCCACAATCCCATCACTTCCCCACCCCCGATTCTGTCTATTTTACCTTTTCCTCAGGGATAATTTACAGTGACTATTTTTGAGTATCTTCTTCCCAAGGAGGGTTGAAAAGTACTGCTCACTCTGGACTCTTCAGATGGTAGATAATCTTTAACACCCCTTTCTCTCTTCAGAGCACTCACTCCCAGCATTTCTCATTTCTGCCCCAATTGCATCCACCCCTATCCTTGCCATTCCAGTCTCACAGTTCTTACCTCTTGCCCCAACTTGTTGATCTCTTCGCCAACAGACCCAGATTACTTGAACTAACTCCAAACCCTGAGCAATCCCCACTCAACCCTCCCGCCTCACCAACTTTCATTGAATTTATTAATTGGCTTTTGACTTAGGCTTCCCCACCCTTGATGATGCAAGGCCCGAATGACATTAAATGTTACCATGACCCCCACCTTCCAATCTCTTCTTTTCCTGGCCCAAGTCTATCCCATCCTCTCAAACAACCAACCTTGCCCTCCCCCTCCATTTCCTCCCAGAACTGGCACCATCTTTTAAGTGATCAGTGGTAGAGCAATGGTCAAGCCGTGGAAAAGCTAATTCAATAATGCTAGAACTGAGGTGATGCTGATTTACTTTTAGTGGCATGCATACAGTCAAAATGCTCTTGCAGAAGTCATGTTGTTAGGTATTCATGCATTTTCACAGATACAAATGTATTTCCAGGCCTAAATTTCCCCTTGCTCCAGATTTCAATGTTGTAAAGCATACCAACAAAGTATGCAGCCACTTTGAGGCTCAGTGAGACATTAACTTACCTTTCAGTTGTTGATGGAGCAAGCAATTAAATAAAGCAATATTTACAGTATGTGTGGATTGTTTTGACCTTTTATTTTGGGCAGAAAATTAGCTTTTGAATGATGACATACTTTCTTAAATATGACCATTGTTGGAAACTTGGAAATAAGTCAACTGACTTATAAGTTCCCACAATCATACTATGATATTCTGTTATATTTTGTTACAACATTTACACCTGTTGTTGATAACCCATACACTATCATGAAGCTATTTTTTTCCTCTAAGTAGGCAATGCACAATGACTCTGATCATCTTGTATGCTATCAATATAGTAGTAATTATCAGATGTTGTCTGAGGTGACAACAGCAGGAAATAATGAAAAAAACCCAACCCTGATAAGATGTTTAGTGTCCAATGGAGTGAAATACAAAAATAATGACTCAATCTTGATTTATGCCATGTTTTTGAATCAATTAAATGTGTTTACATCACAACCAAACCTTCAGGATTATGGGAGTTTCTGCTGTGATTTATTTTTTGTATTATGTCCAGATCATTGTCAACTCTGGTTTCCTCCAAAAATGTGCAGATTTTGGGTTAATTGCCTGCTGTAAATTACCCCAAGTGTGTAGGGGAGTGATAGAATATATTGGAGGTAGGAGAGAGAGTAACATGGTAGGATTAGTGTAAAAAGAGGTCATTGTCAGACAGTATTGACGGACCAGCCTGTTTCTATGCTGTATCTCTTCAAACAAATGCGGTCAACTTTTCAAGGAAGTAACTCACAAATGCACCATTGTTGTGTCAAATCTGATCACATTTCTTAATGCCTATTATATAGTCAGGATAATATGAACTATTTTGTAACCACGTAAGAATACACCCTTCTCACTGTGGTAATTGTAGTGCCCCACTGTGGGGCGTATGTATATGTGAGTGTGTGAACAGTTTCCTGAGATGGTAGAAGGCATCAGAAAGTAAAATCTTTTCTGTTATTTGAATCTTGCATCTCTAAGTTATTTAAGAAGCCTCCCAAGTAACACAGAGACATAACATGGTGGCAGCAGTATAAGAGAACAAGAATAAACCCATACAATTGAATTTAAGACTCTGAAATACGAAGGGGAAGAAGAGAAAATAATTATCGAAAAAAAAATGGCTGAAGCAACAGCAGTTCACCCAGTGATGGACTGGGAGGCTGAAAACATTGTTGAATCGTTTAAAAACGTTTCAGCAGAAATGCAATTTAGTATTCAAAAGCTATTTTAAAAATGCAAGAGCAGAGGAGAAGGTCAGTTATGTACCACTCTGGTTGAGGGGAGTGAGGCCTTGACTTATTTAATAGCTGGGAGCTTACAGAGGTGGAGAAAAATGATCCAGAGCAGATATTTGTAAAATTTGCTTCTCACCTTGAAACCAGCTCTAATCATAGAATTAAATGCTATGAATTTCACGGCTTAATACAAGAGACTGATTAAACTATTGATAACTTCCTCACTAGACTAAAATTGTTGCTGCAAAATGCAGATTTAAGGATATAGAGGAAATATTAATTATCAACTAATATGGGGGAGTGCCCATCCCGAAGTTCAAAAGTCTCTTATAGGGAAGGATAGCTTGAAGCTGGCCAAAGCCATAGACATAGCCAGAGCCTTCGAAGACACAAGGATGCAAATAAAATCCCTCTCTATGCAGACTCACCCACAGCAAAGAGAAGGAATGATGCTATAAAGAACACAATCAGGAAAGGGCAAAACCCCCAAGGCCTGCAGGAAATGTGGCAGACAACACCTCTTCGATGTCTGAAACAAATGCCCCGCATACGGTTCTGAAAGTAGAGCCTGTGGTAAAACAAACCACTGGGTGATGATGTGCAAGTTTGGTATGAAGAAAACAGTCATACCAGTGAAGAAAGAAGACAAGAAGAAGACCCACCACATAAAAGGAAAAAACAATGAGAACTCTGACACCAGATACTGGACATAGAATCCATACATCTTCATGAGATGTCCAAATACAGAGGACAATCTAGAAGAAGTCTACGATATTTACCCTAAAGGTGATGCTGGATCACAAAGCAATGTCCTTCCACTCACACTGTACTGCCAGATGTTCCCAGAGAACATAATAAAAGGGTATCTAAAAGATGGTGCATTGGAAAGAGCAAATGTCATATTATAAGCCTATGGTGGACCCATGATCAAGGAGGTAGGGAGAGCTAAGATCAATGGTTGCCATAAGGGAAAGAACATCCTCTGTACGTTCTACGTGGTAGCTGCAGAAGGACCAGCAATTCTAGGTCTAGATAGCTGCTGGGAGTTGCAATTGATCTCTGTCAATGATGAGATCCAAATGAAGAAGATATCCCAAAGGATCAACAGAGACACTCCATTGGAGACTGACCTCCAGTCACAAACAAGGCTGAGTTCATGAGCATGTACCCAGAATGCTTTGATGATTCAGTTGGATGCTTTGGAGACTTTGAATACCACATCGTCATAGATCCAAACTGAAAACCAGTCATCCCTGGTCCAAGGAAAGTCCCAGTAGAGATTAAGAAGAAGCTGGAGCAATAATTAAAGGACATGGAAAGGATGGAAATCAGAGCCAAAGTGACTGAGCGACTGACGGGGTAAATTTCATAGTGGTCAAAGGAAAACCAAATGGCCACTTGAGAATATGTCTGGACCCTAAAGACTTAAATCAAGCAATAAAAAGGGGTCACTACTTGTGGTGCACTGTTAGCCAGAATCAGACACACACAAAGGTAAAGACTGTACAACAGGCTTTAATCCACAAAGACTTCTACAGAGCCAGGCTGACTGTAGCTGCAGTAATTCTGAGTGAGACTTCGGGAGGCCGGCGCAGGCTTATATCCTGGAGGGTGATTGACACCCAACCGGGTGGGGCTTGATCCATTCAGGTCGAATGATTGATAGCCGGCCAGGTGCTGTCCTGTCCCCTTACACTCCTGCAGGTACAGAAGTTGCCCCCTGCAGTAGGCCGGTGGTGTACCACCACACTACCCATCACCAACACTAGAAGACATCATAGCAGAGCTAACAGGATCCAAAATCTTTAGCAAGCTAGATGCTAAGAATAGATACTGGAATGTGAAACTAGATGAGGAATCAACACTACTAACAAGGTTTAATACTCCATTTGGTTGTTAGAAGTTCCTGCAACTACCTTTTGGCCTAAAGGTGAGTCAGGATGTGTTCCAACTGAAAATTGATGAGACCTACATAGGGTGTAAAGATGATGTTAGCATCTTGGATGACATCCAGGTTTTTGGCAGAGACAGAAAACCTCATGATCTTCATCCACATGAGGCCATGGAAAGAACAAGAGGAGCTGGAGTTAAACTTAATGCAGACAAATGCATTATAAAAGAGAAAGAATGCAATTCGTAGAATGGTGTACATTCCTGATGGGATAAAGCCAAGCCCAGCGAAGGTTAAAGCCATTGCCAAGATGGAGTACCTAAAAAGACAAAAAGGAACTCAGAAGATTCCTTGGGTTGGTCCAATATATGAATTCCTTCATAGCACATATATCAGACTACACAGCAAACATCAGAGTTGCTGAAGGGAGATGTGGAATTTCAGTGGTCATCATCACATCAGAGAAGTTTGACCAGCTCAAAGAAATAATATGCAGATAAGTGGAGTTGAGATACTATGATAGAGAAAAATCCCTCACTCTGCAAATAGATGGATCTAACTGAGGCCTTGATGCAGTATGATATGTACCAAGATCATACATTATCGAGACAGACTCTGGAAATCAGCGGAGGAGGAACAGAATTCACATCCGGCCAACACAAGATGTGATGAAGCAGAAAGCTTTAATAACAGCAAAGCCTTCAACACCAATAGCAAGTGAAGTATTAAGTGAGTCTACAACCATTAATACTGAAACAGCACAGCAGTTGTTAGGTGAAGCACAACAAGCTACAACACCTACACGTGTACCAGCAACACAGAGCCCAACGGTCGCAGCCAAATGGACAAGATGGCAAAGCAACATATGCCGCCAGTGCAATATTGATAAGAACTATTAAAAATAGTTGTGTAAATAAACTAGTGTACAAGTTCAGTTACTTAAGTTGCACTGGAAAGAAAGTGATAAAGAACACTAAATTTTTGTTTATCTTGAGAAGGAAGGATGTTATATAGTCAGCATAATGTGAACTATTTTTTTTAACCATGTCAGAATACACCCTTCTCACTGTAGTAACTATAGTGCACCTCTGTGGGGTGTATGTATATATGAGTGTGTGAACAGTTTCCTGAGATGGTGGAAAACATCAGTAAGTAAAGTCTCTTCTGTTATTTGAATCTTGCATCTCTAAGTTATTTAAGAAGTCTATCAAGTAACACAGAGATATAACAATGCCCATTCAACTTTCACTAGTAACCGCAATCAAAATTTTGGGGAGACCTTTCATCTCAGATTAAGTAATGTTCATGTGTATTATATATTTTAACACAACAGCATTCCCAAACTAAGAGTGATGGTTATATAAATCACTCATCTGCTGTCTAACATCCATTGTATCAAGCCATTGCATTTTTCATGAACTTTCTATATTTCCTTACAACATCAAAAGAGGTATTTTGGTTCATCAAATCTATGCCATCTCTCTATTCCCCTTTGGCCTACCCTGTTTTAATCAAGCATAAAGGTTCACCAATCATTTACAAGAACATTTTGAATTGCTTGGTGAGACGAATGAGACACAAAGCACAGAAACTTGACTGTTTCTTTGTTTTACAGTTGATCACCCTCCCATGGAACCTTCTGTGCATGTCTCCCTACCTCCTAAACACCCTGACAAGATGGGATTTGATGAGGTGAGTTACTGCTGAACTCATTCAAAATCACCTCTGATATGTAAAAGACCATGAAGAGAATTGCAAGAAACCTGTTCTTTTAATTAATTGTCTTGTAGACTATGATCTGTAAAATGCTACAGGCTTCTATTGAGATTAAAATTAATAAACTTGTTATTTTGCATAGACAGTAATCTTCCAAAGTATATCGAAACCTCAATCTATTGTCTTTTGCATTGATTAAACCAGCTCCTCTGTAGCTGATCTTTTTATGCAGGCATAAATGTTAGCATTAGCATGTGGAATAATTGACATTATATTCACTTTTCAAGTGTTTTATTCTGAGAAACATTTATCTCTGAAAACATTTCTTTTAATTCTCTCTGTATTGCACAGTCAGTTTGTTTACATTTGTTATCTGATTACAGTTCTTTCTTTGTTTGTTGTGTACAATTTTATTTGCTCTACCAATAAGTGGTAATTCTGCCTTGCTTGCAGAAAGAAAGAATTTCAGAGTGGTATGTGATGGTATCTAGGTACTCTGACAATAAATCAAAATCTGAATTTTAATGTATATTTTAATATCCATTAGGATGTAATAAAGATAGACTATTGTTGACTTAGTTTAGAAATCACAGGTCAGCAAATGGAATTAATGGGTAAAGGCCAACTATTAGAAAAGACCAGAAAAACAGAAAATGAATCTGAGAATAACTCTTTGAAACTCTTTCTCCAGCTGTATTTATTCTTTGGAAACAACTTGGATTATTAATATAAAATGACAACATATACATAGCTAAAATTGCTATCATTTTGACAATTTTTGCAAAGAAAATAATTTCAATCATGCTTAATGATCTGATTGACAATTAGTTGCTGGCTGAGTTGTTTGCTTAACAGCAATTAAATTAGATTAATTTTAAATCAGCTTTTGACTCCACTGTAAATGCAATGGGTGCAAACTCAATTTTTCACAATGTCATATTTTTGTCTCAAGAACATCCAACAGCCCTGTACTGGCCCTTTCCTCCACAATGCTGTGCTGACCTGTGTAAACCTACTGCACAATAATCTAATCCTTCCCTACCACATAGGTCATAACTCACTATTTTTCTTACACCCATGTGCCTATCTAAGAGTATTGTACTAGCCTCCACCACCACCACCCCAAGCAATACGTTCCAGGCACCCACCACTCTGCGCAAAAGCTTACCTCTGACATCTCCCTCAAGTTTTCCTCCACTCACCTTAAATAATATGATAATTACTGCAAATGTGCAAGGCTCTGTAGCCTATCTTCTGATGTCTTCTTCCACTGTTGTCTTTGATTGGTAGTTCCACCATTGTAGAACTGAGGTGGAAAGTCTTGACCTCTGAAGGTATTGAGAAACCAAGATGCTATAACAATGTGGCACTCAAGCTCAGAGTTTTGAAAGAAAAAAAAACTGCACAGCATAAAACAAAAGCAGAGATTGGTGAAAACACTCAGCATGTCTGATTTCCAGCACCTCTTATGTTGTTCACCTAAGAATTTCAAAATGTTACCTTGTTCCTTTTCTCTTATAATTTGGCTGTATTATTTTCTTTTTTTTTCTTAGTTATACAGCATGCTAACAGGCCCTTCAAGCCATGAGCCCACACAACCAAATAAACCAATTAACCCTCAACCCCATATGTTTTTGGGAGTCACGTGATGGAGTAGTGGCCGGTCAGGAAAACCAGCCCTATCCAGGAAAATAGGAAAAAAGTTAGGAAAAAGCAAAGTATAACAAAAATAAAATATAAAAAATAGAAGATAAAGATACAGGGGAGAGAGAGAAGATGGCACCCAAGAAGGAGAAAGTAAAAGCAACTGGAAAAAAAGAAGTAGAAAAGTCACTGGAGAAGAAGAAGGCCTTACCTGCACGAAGGAACAGCACACTGTGGTGGCGAGGAGCACCCGACCCTCAAGGTCAATGACTGCTCTGCGGAGTCACGACCCACCAGCCGGTGCACTATAAAAATGGCTCTTGGAGCCAAACAAAAGTGCGCAGTGTGTAATCAAAGGAGAAAGAGGACACCGGTGGGAGGGGGTCTCAGCAGAGGTGTGGGCTGTCACAGAGTGAACAGCTGAGGGATGCCCGACAGCAGGATGCTCAGCTGGAGGACGAGGAAAGCAGAAGAAGAGGGAGCAATGAAGCAGACATGGAAGATAGATGGAGGGATGACCGACAAGAAGACCAACGTCAGGAAGCACAACAGACGAACAGCCCAGGAGGGGAGGACCAGCAACAAGAGGCCCAACAAGAAGAGGCCTGACAAAGAGATACAAGTAGCTCATCAGGAAAAACAGAAGAGACACAGATACAAAGAAGAGAAGAAGAAGACACAAACACTGATACAGACACAGAAGAAGAGGAAGAAGAAGAAGACCAGGATCTTCACAGGGAAATAGAAGGTAAAACTGATGGACAAAGAGAAATAAAAGGTAAAACTGATGAACAGAATATAGATAAAGTCTTTTTTGAAGAACAAATGAGGTCACTAAAAGAATGGTTGTCATTAGAGTTTAATGCAATTAAAAGGAAAATAAAAAGAACAGAAGATAAAATGCAAAGGTTAGAACTGGTAATGACAGAAATAGGGAAAAGAGGAGAGTGTGTAGAAGAGTGGGAAACAGCTGTAGAAATGGAAGTAAATGACTTAAGAAAAATTTGGAAGTGACAAAAAAATTAAAGAGACACAAGAACTGTTATCTCAGAAAATTGATATGTTGGAAAATTATAGTAGGCAAAACAACATAAAAATAGTGGGCCTGAAGGGGGGTGAAGAAGGCACAGACATGAAGGAATTTATAAAAGGATGGATCCCGAAGGTCCTGGGAACAACAGAAATGCAGGAAGAAATGGAAATAGAAAGGACACACAGAGCATTAGCTCCGAAACCCAAGATCCATCTTAGTAAAACTTTTGAGATACACGACAAGAGAAAATGTACTAAAACGGGCAAGGAATAAAGTTAGGGAAGATAATAAACCATTGGAATACAAGGGTCAAAAAATATTTTTTTACCCAGAGATAAGTTTTGAACTCTTAAAGAGGAGGAAGGAGTTTAATACAGCAAAATCGATATTATGGAAAAAAAGTTACAAATTCATATTAAGACATCCAGCCATGCTTAAAATATTTATACCTGGGGAGCAAAACAGACTGTTCTCGGATCCAGAGAAAGCACAAGAATTCGCAGAACGTTTGGAGGACAGGAGAAGAGATGAAGAGATGTAACAAGAATGAAGAACGGCGATAAAGTATATATAAAGATGTAAAAACAATGTATATGTAAAGAACTAAAGAGGTAAAAGAGAAGGGAAGGAGGGGAGAAAGGGGAGAAAAAGAAGAGAGAGGGCTTTGTTATATGTTTTAAAAAAAAAAATTCTGGAGTGGGCTGGGTAGAGGGGGAATAACCGTCACTGCAAAATCAGTTGACACTGCGAACAAGATCGCAATCCAAATGAAATGGGGAGTTGTGGTTGCCCGGCAAGGGATATGGGGAAACTCAGAGAGGAGGGGAACTTTTGGGGTTAAGATATTAGTGGATGTGGGAACTGCGGGGGTACTTTATGTCTTAAATGTGTTGTCGTACATTAAGTGTAATAAGAGAAAACTAAGAGATGAAAATGGGGAAAAGGGGATGGAGGTGGCGAAGAGGTGGAAAAGAGGTGTAGGCAAGATATAAAATGGCCATGGTGAACTATATGACTATAAACATTAATGGAATACATATCCAAATTAAAAGGAAGAGGCTACTAAATTTATTGAAGAAGGAAACACATCTAACTGAAGCAGAACATAACAAATTAAAGAGAGACTGGGTAGGACATGTAATGACAGGATCCTATAATTCAAAAGCTAGAGGTGTAGCCATACTAGTTAACAAAAATGTACCAATCAAAATCGAGGAGGAAATAATAGATCCGGCAGGGTGGTATGCAATGATAAAATGTCAGACATACTCAGAATTTTGAAATTTGCTCAATATATATGATATATAGGATCAAAAGTTTATGCAGGATAATTTTTTGAAGATTGCAGACACACAAGGAAATATATTGATAGGAGGGGATTTTAACCTTAATTTGGACCCAATGTTGGATAAAACTGGATAAAAAAACAAGTAAAAAGAATAAAGTAGCCAAATTTATGGTTAAATCAATGCAGGAAATGAAACTTATGGATATATGGAGGAGGCAACACCCAAGAGAGAAGGAATTTTCATATTATTCGAGTAGGCACAAAACTTACTCAAGGATTGATGTTTTTGTTGTCAGCCCATATTCAAGGGAGAGTTTGGAAAACTGAGTATAAAGCTAGACTACTATCAGATCATTCACCCTTATTATTAGCAATAGAACTGGAGGACATCCCACCAAGAACATACAGATGGAGGTTAAACTCCATGCTACTTAAAAGATAGGAATTTAGGGAGTTTATTGAACACAAAATGAAAATGTATTTTGAAATAAATACAGGATCAGTGAAAGACAAATTTATATTATGGGACGCAATGAAAGCCTTCATTAGAGGGCTGATAATAAGTTATGTGACTAAGATGAAAAAGGACTACAATCAGGAAATAGAGCAGTTGGAAAGGGAGATAGTAAGTACAGAAAAGGAATTAGTAAAAAGGGATGATATAATGAAAAGGAGAGAATTGGCAAACAAAAAAATTAAATACGAAACACTACAAACGTTCAAGGTGGAGAAGAACATAATGAAAACAAAGCAAAAGTTTTACAAACTGGGAGAAAAAAACACATAAAATATTAGCCTGGCAACAAAACAGAACAAGCTAAAAGAATGATACTGGCATCAAGGAAAAAGGACAAACAAATTATATATAATCCAACAGAGATTAATGAAAATTTTAAGGAATTTTATGAACAATTATATCAAACTGAGAATAAGGGGAATGATGATAAAATAGAGGAATTTTTAGCTAAAATTGAACTGCCGAAATTGCAAGAAGAGGAACAAAACAAACTAATAAAACCACTTGAAATAGAGGAAGTACAGGATGTATTAAAAAAGCTGCTGAACAATAAAACACCAGGAGAGGATGGATTTCCAATAGAATTTTATAAAACATTTAAAGAGTTATTAATTCCTCTTCTCCTGGAAGTAATGAACCAGATAGAAGAAACACAAAACTTGCCAGATTCATGGAAGACAGCATTAATTACAGTAACACCAGCATCATTTAGACCAATATCTCTACTTAACCGAAATTATTACCAAACTGATTGGCCGATTGTGTACCTAAAATAGTAAAACAAGATCAAACTCAATTTATTAAGAAAAGTCAAACAGCGAACAATGTCTGCAAACTTATTAATCTAATCCACGCAGTTCAAGGAAATAAGAAACCAACAGTGGCTGTTGCTCTAGACGCAGAAAAAGCTTTGACAGAGAACAGTGGAATTACTTATTTAAAGTATTACAGAAGTTCAATCTACCAGAAAAATATATAAATTGGATTAAAACTGTATAATGGACCATTGGTGAAGGTAACAGTAAATGGATATGTATCGATTCACTTTAAATTAAGTAGGTCAACTAAACAGGGATGTCCACTATCCCCTCATTGTTCACCTTAGCAATAAAACCTTTGGCAGAACTGATAAGAATAGAAAATAAAATAAAAGTGATAAAAATAAAGGAGGAAGAGTATAAAATCAGCTTATTTGCAGATGACATCATAGTATACCTAACAGAACCAGAGGTATCAGTAAAAGAATTACATAAGAAATTGAAGGAATATGGAGAAATATCGGGGTACAAGATCAATGCAAATAAAAGTGAAGTGATGCCAATGAGTAACGCAGACTATACAGAATTTAAAAAAGAATCACCATTTAAATGGCAAGCACAAGCAATCAGATACCTAGGGATCAGGTTAGATAATAACTTAAGCCACTTGTACAAACTAAATTATCAGCCACTAATAAAGAAATTGCAGGAAGACTTAGAACATTGGAAAGTATTACCGCTAACGTTGATAGGGAGGGTAAACTGCATTAAAATGAATGTGTTCCCAAGGATACAATACTTATTTCAAATTTTACCAATTCCTTTAACAGAAAAATTATTTAAGGAACTAAAGAGAATAATAAGGAAATTCTTGTGGAAAGGGAGGAATCCAAGGGTAGGATTAGATAAATTAGCAGAGAGGTATAATCAAGGTGGTTTGCAGTTACCAAATTTTAGAAATTATTATAGAGCCGCCTAATTAAGGTATTTATCAGATTTTTACCAGACAAGGGAAAAACCAGACTGGACTAAGATAGAACTAGATAAAATAGGGGAAAAGGTACCGGAACATATACTTTATAAGTGGGATGAAAAGTTGGTGCAATATAAAAACTCACCAGTACTGCATCATTTACTTAATACATGGAAGAAGATCCACTTAGAAAGGAAAAAAACAAATGATCAAATACCAAAATTACTATTGATGCAAAATTCGCTAATCCCTTTTACAATAGACAATTTTTCCTTTAGAGAATGGGAGAGAAAAGGAATCAAAAGAATAGAAAATTGTTTTTTTGGGAAATAGTTTATTAACATTTGAACAGTTGAAGTACAAATATGGAATAACTCATGGTACAATGTTTGCATATCATCAATTGAAAGCCTATTTAAAGGATAAATTGGGAAACAGATTAAGATTACCTGAAGGAAGCAGCTTTGAATACGTGATTACAGACACAATATATAAAAGATTTATAACCAACATGTACATTATGCTGCAAGATAAGGAAAATGAAATAAACTATAAACCTAAGCAGAAGTGGGAAAAGGATCTAAACATAAAGATAAAAAATGAAGTATGGGAAAAGTTATGTTCTGGAACTATGAAGAACACAATAAACACAAGGTTATGCATGATACAGTAGAATTGGTTACACAGGGTATATATTACTCCTCAAAAATTAAAAGAATGGGATTCAACATTATTGGATAGATGTTTTCACTGTAAGAAGGAAATGGGAACAACATTACATGCAACTTGGGCATGTACGAAAGTAAATATGTTTTGGGAAGAATTAAATCAGATACTAAATAAAATTACAAAAAATAACATACCAAAAAAGCCAGAGATATTTCTTTTAAGTAACATAAGAAGTAGAGAATTAGGCCTCAAATTGGATAAAGTGCAAAAAAAATGCATTATGATAGCCTTAGCGATAGCAAAAAAATGTATAATGTCAACTTGGAAAATAGAAGAGAGCATGAGTATACAGCAATGGTACATGGAAATGAATAAATGTATTCCATTGGAAAAAATAACATATAATTTAAAAAATAAAGTCACAACGTTTGAACAAATTTTGGAACCATACATGGAACATAACAGAGAGAGCTTGCCTACGACCTCCATCCCCTAAAATGAGAATGAAAATGATAAGAAGACAAAACGACTAGATTCAGTGTGTAATAAATAGACGACTCATTTTTCTTGTTTATTTTCCTTTGTGTGAAGATATTGTTTTATGGTTTTATTGTACTGTATATGTTGAATACTTATGGGTTTTGGAGGAGGGTGAGTAGAGGGGAGGGAGGGAAAGGGGGAAAAAAAGGGGAGAAAAGACCACTGTAAATTTAATGAGAAACGTTTGTACATATTTTGGTTGATATGGTTCATAGTGTGAAAAATAAAAAAAATATTTAAATAAACCCCGTACGTTTTCTGGAGGGTGGGATGAAACTGGAACACCCAGAGGAAATCCATGCAGATACTGAGAGAATGTACAAACTCCTTACAGACTGTTGGATTCCAACCTGGGTTGCTGGCTAAGAAGAGACGAAATGGCACCAAAATACAATTACATCCCCGAGGCAACCTAGGTCTCAACTCCATCATGTTCCTTCTTTCTTTCTATTCCTCCCCTTCTCCTTAATATAAACCCTATAGTAATGCAGCTAGTAGGGCTGCTGTCTCACAGATCTGTAATCTTCAGTTCATTCCTGATCTGCATTGCTGTCTGTGTTGGGTTAGCACGTTCCCCTGTGTCCCTGCTGATTTCCTTCAAGACCTCTGGTCATTTTACCCAAATCCCAAGGACATGTCAGTCTGTGGGTGAATTGTCCTTAATGGCTAAATGATTGGTAGAATATAGAAAGAATAAAATGGGATTGAATATCTGGTCAGCATGAATTTGGTAGGTTGAAGAAGACTCTTATTCATGAACATTAATTCTGCTTCTCCCTTTCAGATGTTGTCTGACCAGCTAGGTGTTTCTTGCATTTTCTGATTTTATGAATGAGGAATTTTTACCTGTATTACTTTCCAATAACCTTCCAAGACAAAACCTACATATTATCTTCTCCGATTAACCTGAAGCTATTATAATAAAGACGGATTGCTGGAAACACTTAACCACCAGTAAGCATTCATGGGAAGAGAAATAGAGTTAATGTTAGAGACATTGGAAGCTGCATTTACTGCTTTAAACTCAGGAAATTGTATACAGCCAGATCCTTCCCGTCCTAATCCTTTTACCCTACCCTACGTCATTGCCAATCATCTGTGTCTCCAGAACAGTAACAAAACAATGGATTCACAGCAGTTCCTCACTGAAAATAAATTGTAATGTGCCACAGGGCAACAAAATTAATATTATAGTAATATGTATTTAAAACACATTTGGATAGATTTTTGAATAGTAGGGGAATTGAGGTTTCTGTGAAACAGACAGAAAGGCATGATCTTATTGAATGATGGAACAGGCTAGATGGGCCACATGCTCCTATTTCAGGTTTCAGATTTATTGTCAGAGTATATGCATGACATCACACACAATCCTGAGATTCTTTTTCTCTGTGGGCGAGGCAGAATTACCACTTAGTGATAATGCCAAAAAACTGTACACAGCGTATATATGTAGGAGGACCCCAAAACCCAGCAGCAATATTCACCAAGGCAAATGGTTACTTAAACAAAAGTTGCCTTTAATTATCTTTAAACATGAAAACAGGATCAAACTTTAACTTATAACTATTAACTTACTTAACCCACTACTAATTCTAAGCGCACGTGTATGTAATGTTTGTGTAAGTCCAGAAAAGTTCTTTCATTCACAGTCCAATCTCACTTCTCACTCCTCCCAAGTTCACTGGTTGCAGGCAGTTCTTAGACTGTGCACAGAATTTAACATTTATAAATTTCACCAGGCTTTGGTGCTTGAAAGGTATATGGTTATTGCTCAGGAAGGTTCTTGTCAGATTTCAGAGAGAGATTTGTTGCTCTTTGGACACTCACAACTGATCCCTTCCAATCAGCCACTTCAGTGTCTTGCTGAAGAAACTTGCCCCATCAGGGTTTTCCAGATGATAACCTCTTCCTTTCAGGTCATCACAGAGTTCCTTTTTGTTTCCATTATTTCAAGTCCTCTCCTCTTGCCTGGACCACAAATGCTTTGAGCAGACTGATCTTAGAACTCACAACCCATCTTCAAAATGGGGTTCTTCCGCAAGCTTGCCAGCTTGTCCTGTTCCAGTCCCAGCTGTTGCTGCTGAACTGTAGAACTGAATTCTCTCTCTCTCTCTCTCTCTCTCTCTCTCTCTCTCTCTCCCTCTCTCTCACACACGCGTGCACTGCAGACCTAATCTTCTGAGTTTGTTCATCTGTTGCTTTCCAAAACAATAATCCATTATTCCACAGCATGTCCAATGAACACCTACTTGTGAAATCTTTATAGACACTTTTCAAAGTTTGTGCAATGTGCTTGGGGCCTGGACTGTTTGGCATGAGCCAAGCTCTTGCATTTTAAATAAGATCTATTTTGAAGTGTTTGCATCTGTATGTGACCTACACTAAAAAAATGCCACAATTTATCTCCTTTAAAACATTCTATATACAATATAAAATATAACATAATCTGTCACAAAATAAAGAAGTGTAAACAGATAACAAATATAAACAAACTGTGCAATACAGAGAGAATAAAAAGAATCAATAAAGTGCACAAGTAAGAGTTCTTAAATGAATCTCTGTTTGAGTTTGTTATTGAGAAGTCTGATGGTGGAGGGGTAGAAACTGTTCCTAAACCTGGTGGTGCGAGTCTTTTGGCACCGATACCTGTTTCCTGAATGCAGCAGCAGTGAGATCAGAGCGTGTACTGGGTGATGTGGATCTTTGATGATTTATGCTGCTCCCTGATGGCAGTGTTCCCTGTGGATATTCTTGCCATTGTGGAGGGTTTTGCCTGTGATGTCCTGGATTGTGTCCACTATCTTTGGCAGTGCTTTAAGCTCAGAGGTACAGGTGCCCCCATACCCGACCATGATGCAGCTGGTCAGCACACTTTCCACCACACATCTGTAGAAATTTGCCAGGGTTTCTTGTATCATACCAAACCTCCACAACTCCTGAGGAAGTAGAAGTGCTGACATGCTTTATTCATGATGCGATTAGTGTGTTGGGTCCAGGACAGATCCTCAATTAGTGACTCCCAAGAACTTAAAGTTAATTCAAAATCACTCAAAATCTTCAAGCAATTTCATACATTATCCACATTTCAATGCAAGCAACCATAAACAGAGCAAAACCAGATAATTTATCTTGTAACATATTAACCCTCTGCTCCTCCCCATGCCCTTTCCCCACCATTTTATTCAGGCACATGCCTGCTTTTTGCCCATATCTTGACGAAGGGCTCAGGCCCGAAAAATTGGTTCCATATTCTTCCTACATAAATAACATTGCTTGATCTCCTGAGTTCCTCCAGCACCTTTGTGTATTGAAGTGCATTAAACCTATTATTTTAAGAGTTGGCGAATCAAAACCTAGAGTAAGGAGGAAAGGCAGTGGACACAGGTCGTCTCACATTTAAGAAGACAAGCACTTGTATTGCCAAGACACAGGAGGCTGTGGACAAAGTGCTAGGAAATGTGATTCAAAAGTACACGGTTGGCATGGACATGTGCATGTGGTTTTGTGCTGTATGAATGGCCCATAAGAAAGAAGTGGTCCAGCCATATTTTCCATTGCGGCAGCTCACTTTAAAAACGTACACTCTAAACTCTGAAATTTCCGTTGCAAAACTCTCTGTCTTCCTCTTTTTCCCAAATTCCATCCTTTTGCATGATGAAGCCCTTTCATAGAATCATTGAAATTAACCACAGGTGGGACCATTCATCCCATCCCACTCTCTCATGTCTTTAACAGCCAAAAAGAGCTTTTCAGCTCATGGTCCTTTCATTGTGCCCCTCCAACTATATTTTTTAAAATCCTTCTTCCTCCATCACCCTTTCAGACTCCATATTCAGATCCCAACCAGCATGTGAGTGAAAACATTTCAAATTGTTGATCAGCGTGAAATTAGGAAAAATGGAGATGCAATAAGACCTAGACGTCATAGAGAGATTCTGCATGGAAATGGGCTCTTCAGCTGACTGAATCTATGGTAATCCTACACTAAATCCCATTTTTATTCTTTGCACATTTCATGAATTTCCTTTGGATTCTATCACTCACATACATACTAGAGACAATTTATTGTGGCCAATTAATACCAGAGGACTATAGTTTTAGTCTCCCCTTCCCTGGGGGAAAAAAAACTATGACCATTTACCTACTCTGTGTCACTCATGATTTATGTTCAGTCTTCAGCCGCTAAAGCTTCAGGAGATTTTAAAAAACTCATGCCCTTTCCACCCTCTCCTCATAACTCAAGCCCTCCGGTCCTGGTAACTTTTTCCGGATTAATCACATCCTTCTGATGTTTATATGCTGTCTTTTCCTGACTTCAAGTCAACCCAACTTCACACATTTGAAGTGCAGCCATATAATATGGGGTCATGCTGCAGTCAATTTGTGCACAGGAACCTGTCATAAACAGGCAGTTAATGACTAGATCTTTTGTTACTGTGATGTTAGTTACAGGATAAATATTGACCAGGGTACCAGAAGAACTTTACAGCTCTTCTTTGAATACATCCATCTAAAGAAAAATAGCATGGTTTACATTGGTTTATAGAACTACTTGCCTGTAAGTGGATGGACATAGCATGAAAGTTGTGAGAACAGTGGAGTTAGTCATAATGTGTTGATCCAGAGGAACCTTCCAAAAATATACACAACAAATATTAGATGATGTACTTGTCTTGATTCGGAAGCAAAAAATGTTCCTTGAGCAGCTTGTCAAAGACAAAAAGAACTTATATAATAAAATAGTGGTTCACTAAAACACATGTAAATTGGATGAATCTTTTAAAATAACCTGCTGTGGTCGCCAGGCCATTTGTACTGATTATTGAATGTGGACTTGTGTTTAGATCTTCATGATAAATCTCAAGCGGAGAAAAGACAGGAGGGATCGGATGCTCCGGACACTTTATGAACAGGAAATTGATGTCAAGATAGCAGATGCAGTGGATGGAAAGTAAGTACTGATGCTGGCCCGAATAAGCTGTGCGGAAAGTAACTCTGCAGCACTCCTGACAGTTTGGAGGTGGTCTAATGATTTGCCCAGTAAACATCTCCCACCCCACCAGATGGGTCTGCTCAACACCACCCCCATCCTTGACAACTGTAACCCTTGCTCAAGTATTTTCAGGACCTTTCCAAACACTGTCAGACTTTCCAAGTGGTAGCCATTGAAAATGATGTGCTAAGTGTTATTGGATGTACTCTCTGACTGCTATCTGATTTCTGACCATCTGCATATCCCCACGTGGAACCTCTCTCTCTGATGTACATTAGTCCACAAATGCTCCCCATCCCTGCCATTCCCATCAGCCTCCCCCCAACAACACCATCGGATCTCCATTCACCCCACATCTTTTGTCTTGATCTGTGTTTCCAATTACCAACTGCCCTTCTGGATAACCATTGAATCCCTGTAGTCAACCATTATCTTTTCCCATGAACCACGATCAGCACCAGTCTCTCGCTGTTCACCAGCGGGACCTCTACAATGAAGAAACAATCCACAATCTCTCCCACCTGGACTTGGATGTTCCAGCAGGCTGTGTTCTTGTAACCAAAAGGCCTTCAACCTGGAAACCAGATTTAATGGGGGCAGGAAATGGACAGAAGGAAAATGTTTATAGGAACATCCAGAAAGGACTGATATCCAGAAAGCTTGATTCCAGACCTCACATTACCACTTCCACCCCCAGTTTTTGAGGAACATGTTCCTTCCCACAATAGTTGCACAGGAGCCCTGAGGCAGGTTGAGAAATAAAAGTTAGGTCACACAATGGTTGCAGTTTTACTGCACAGAGACCTCGGTTCAAATCTGATGTTTGACTCCCTATGAGAACATGGGTTTTCTCGTCGAGTCCTCTAGTTTCCTCCCCATACCAAAGATGTGTGGGCTGATGGATTAACTGGTCACTGTAAATTAACTATAGTGTATAGACGATTGAGAAAATCTTGGATGAGTGAATGAGAATGTTGGTGGGGACTAAAATGGGATTAATGTCATTATAATATATGGGTGGTTTATGGCCACAAACGTCTCAGTAGGTCTTTTACCATGGTCTATCTCTCTATAACTCTGAAATCAAACATAAAATTCAGTGCCTGAAACTAGCATGAATAAGTGTGTAGAGCAAGAAACAGTTGACAGCAAAGAATGAATTTATTGGGTACTAAACTTGTGCTTTCAAGTTGTCAGCAGCAGGGAATGTGCCTGAAATCAGGGCTGTGGGTGCTGATCATAAAATTTGCCTGTTAGGGAAGGAGATAAGTTTTTACTACCTTCTGGGACTTGCTCGTGGCTCCAATCTATGTGATTGTCTGTTCTTCGTTCTCTGAATTGGCCTGACATTGAAATGTCACCAGACTACCATGACGCATATTCAGGGTGAATACTCCTCGGGGAGAAATCGACTGCTTTCTGAGCCATTCTTGTATCTAGAAATAGATGAGATGAATCATAATTTGCACACTCACTAATTTCTGCCCTTTAGAGACATGGATTACATAAACCACGTACACCAATGTTTGCCTCACTTATTGTCAAGGCAAAAATATATATTTGATTTGAATATCATTGGAGATGGGCAACACAGAACACACGTTCACAAGATCACAAAATGTAGAAGCAGAAGGAGGCCCATTGTGTCTGCTCCACCATTCTAATCATGAGCTGATCCATCCACCCACTCAGCCCCACTTCCTGGCTTTCTCCCCATAACCCTTGATGCTCTGTCTAATCAAATATCTATCACCCAATGACCTTGCTTCAACAGCTACCTGTAGCAATAAGTTCCAGAGTCTCACAACCCTCTGACTGAAAGAAATTTGTCCGCATCTCTGTTTTAAATTAATGCCCTTTTATCTTGTCCCAGAATCTCCTACCATGGGAAACATCCTTGTCACATCTACTCTGTCCGGGCATTTCAGCATTTGAAATGCCTCCCACTCATCCTTCTGTAATCCAATGAGTCCAGTCCAAGAACCAACAAGGCATTCCTCATATACTAACCCTTTCATTCCTGGTATTATTCTAGTAAAGCTTCTTTTCTCAAAAACAACACCAAAAACTATACACAGAAATCCAAGTGAGATTTGACCAGTGCTTTATGGATCCTCAACATTGCATCCCTGCTCTTGCATGTTAGCCCTCTAGAAATGAATGCCAACATTGCATTCACCTTTACTGCTGATTCAACCTGCAGGTCAACATTTAGGGTATCCTGCATGAGGACTCCTAAGACCCTTTGCACCCTGAAATTTTTAATTTTCTCCACATCTAAATAATAGTCTGTCTGTCTATTTCTTCTACCAAAATACTTGACTGTGCACTTTCCAACATTGTATTTCATTTACCACCTCTTTGCCCATTCTCCTCATCTATTCAACTCTCTCCACAGCCTTTCGCTATCTTACTAATCTATCTTACTATCTTACTAATCTCTGCTCATAATTCATCTTTTCCTTCCTAATCACCTTCTTATTTGTCTTCTCCAAGTTTTTAAAAGTTGCCCGGTCCTCTACCTCCCCACTTGTTTTTGCTTCCTTGGATGGCCTCTCTTTTGCTTTTACATTGGCTTTAACTTCCCTCGTCAGTCACAGTTGTCTTATTTTACCATTCACAATTTTTTTTTCTTTTTGGTATGTTCCTGTCCTGCAGTTTCCTCTTTTTTTTTTGGCAGAAACCCTGCCATTGCTGATCTGTTGTCTTCCCCATTAGTGTGCTTTTCCATTTAACTTTGGTCAGTTCCTCACTAATGCGCCTGTAATTTCCTTTACTCCACTAAAATACCGACACATTGAATTGTAGCCTCTCCTATTCAAATTTCAGTGAACTCAATCATATTGTGATCACTGCCTCCTAAGGGTTCCTTTATCTTAAACTCTCTAATTGCCTCTGGTTCATTACACAGCACCCAATCCAGAACAGCCAATCCCCTGGTGGACTCATCAACAAGCTACTCCAAAAGCCATCCCGTAGGCATCCCACAATATCTTTCCTGAGATTCCATACCAACCTAACTTTCCTTTACCATTCTTTCACTCAACTCATAAGGACTTAACCTCTCCTGATCCTATGTCCCTTCTTTCCAATGATTTAATATTGTTGCTAACCAGCAGAGCCAAGCCACCCCCTCTACCTCCCGGCCCATTCTTGCAATACACGGTGTATCTGATGTGCCAGATAATGAGGAGATCAAATGCAGTGTAGTTAAACACATATCATGGCTTTTATTAGTAGAAACTCAGTAGTACAATAATGAATGATATATTGGTGGTAGAGATAATCCACGTCCAATGCCAGTAGTGCAGACTAAGCATAGTGAGAGATTGACAGCATGACACAGATTTACCTTGGACGCTCAGCTCCCAATGACATCTATCTTTTAGCCATGACTCAGTAATGGCCATAGCATTGTACAGCTGGATCATTAACCTTCGATACTGAGATGATCAATTGGTCCGACAAGTTTAAAGTTTCTGTTGAAACCCAAATGGGTTTCAAATAGTATTCTGTATGCTGTCCAATGGTGTGGTAACACAAGGTTAAATAAACCTAAGGAGCAAACTACTGCTGCATTCTGAAACAGGAGAACATGTACAAGCCACTAGCTGTAAAAATCAGAGCTGCATTTTCATTCTATGTTCTTCTATCATCGTGAATGTACCACTTCAAGTTGTGTAATCAAAGAAATCTATTATGTTTGTGCAATATGCATTTTGTATCAATAGAGCTCTCAACACAAGCCACCTGAAAGTACTTAACGTTGAAATGCTGCCAGGCTATCATGACCCTTACTCAGGGCGAATACTCACACGGGGAGAAATCGGCTGCTTCCTGAGCCATTATTACATCTGGAAAGAGGTAGGAAGAGGGATCACAAGTCATGCATTAAACATGCTTCTGCTGTTTGGAGATCTGCTTCAACAAAGCTATGTGTGTCAGTATTTGTTGTACTTGTCCTCAAATGTGGAAATATAAATTCAGAAATGATTTGTTATATTGAGATTGAAATGAGTACTTGTCTTATTGAGAGCATTCTCCTACCCCTCTCTCTCTCTCTCTCTCTCTCTTATGTCTTAATTAATTTGACCTGGTGCCAATTTGTATGGTCAGCCTTCCCGGCATTGCAGTGACTAATATCTCAACATGGCTACTCTCTGAGCCTTTTTTTTAGTGCTGCCTTCAGTGTAACTAAAATATCACCAAATGTCCTCAGCGGCTGTGATAGTTTTGTCCACCAGAACAATTAAACCAAGTGGACACCTCAAGATAATTGATGGATGTTACCTCTTTCATCTTTTTTTCATGGTATATCAGCATGGCTGGAAAAGCGAGCATTAATTATCCATCCCTAATTGCCCTTCAAAATGTGGTTGTGAACTGACGTCTCAAACATATTTTGCCAAGATAGAGAATTTTTAAAAAGTGATATAATTTGCAAATTTCTGGTTTAGTTTCTTTCGACTTCTTACAAACATATTTTATTTATAACACCCAGGTAACAAATTCACAGTCATGGACTTGTTACATATTTACATAACATGTACAGAAACCAAATACCATCAGAAGCTGGTGAATGTCATACTCACAAAACATACAACTACACAATACACAGGCATATGTTGGGGATCCAGAGTTTGGGCCCAGCAATGATGAAGAACCCATGATATATTTCCAAGCCAGGATGGAATGTAACATGGAGTGGCACCTGCAGGGAGTGGTGTGTCTATGCACTCCTGTCCTCATTGGTGGGAAAGGTTGCAGGATTGGGAGATGATGATGGAGTGGCCCGAGTAAGTAATCACAGCACATTTTACAGTGTGCTCTGCAGCCATTGTGAACTGGGAATGAATGATTTTGGGGATACTGCTACTGAGTAAAGTTTCTGTTATGTTCTGGATGATGTGAAGCTCTTTCAGAGTTGTTGATCTCCCTGTTACCTTAATGTTTATGTGGACAGTTCCTAAGTCATGCAGTATGTAAACAGGCCCTTCAGCCCACTGAGTCTGTGTCAACCATCAACCACTGATTTCATTCTCTCCACATTACCATCAATACCCTTCAGTTATTAGGGACAATTAAATTGGCCAACTAACCTACCAACCCATTGGTCTTTGGCGTGGGGGAAACCACAGCCCTGGCAAAAACCCATATGGTTGCATGGAGAAATGCAATGCACAAAAGTGTTTGAGAACAACAGGTCACACAGTAAAAGATAAGCATACAAGGGCCAGGCCCAAAATGCTGGCTACCTTTTACTTCCTATAGATGCTGCAAAACATGTAGGATTTCTCCAGCATGTTTGTGTACTGCATGATCTCAGCATCCACAGATTTTTTAAATTTAACTCTAGTCACGTGGAGAACATTCTGACTCTACAGACAACATCAGAGGTTAGAACCGAACCTGGATCTCCAGAACTGGGAGACAGGAGCGCTGGTAGCTACCTCATTGTATTACCTACTCAGTTAATTCCGATCGATGATATTATGGGATTCCCTAGTGGTCATACCACGAATGTCAGTGATAAGTGGTTAGACGCTCTCTTGGAGGTGAAGATTGTCTGTCACTTTTTGAGATGTGATTGTAAATCATCAGGCCTTGTAAGTTAATCTGAATTTTATAGTTATTTTCCTTTGTGGATCCTTCAACAGACTTCGACTTGCTCATCAGCACAATTGTTGGCATTGCAACATAGAGTCAGATAGCATGGAAACAGGCCCTTCGGCCAAACTTGCCCACAGTTGCCAAAATGTCCCACACTACTCCCACTTCTCTGCATTTGGCCCCAAACCCTCCAAACCTATCCCATTCCCTTCAGTGTTGTCAGTTTCAGGGAAGTATAGACTTGGACACCAAGCTCTTTGTCTGTAACCCTCAGCACTCTATCATTTACTTTACATCTCCTTCCTTATTTTACTTCCAAATGCACCACCTCCCACTTGTATGGATCACATTTCATTTGCCAACACTTGGCCCAACTTTTCATCTGATATAAATCCTGTTGTAATCTCAGGGAACCTTCCTTGATGCCCACATCATCACCAACATTCATATTGACTTGTGTGTTAAATAAACTAGAGTTGAAAGTGTGTTGATAATCAGAACAGGTAGAGAGGGAAGTTCAACTCACAGCAAAGCAGGATATTGAATATCAAACATCTCACCATTCTGCAAACTTGCTAACCGACCCACCTACTTTTTCACCCAAGTCATTTACATTTATCGTGACAACTGGGGTCACCCTTCCACAACTACTCAAACTTCCATGGGCCAACCAATTCTGAATCCAAGATGTCAATTCACCATGGATCCCATACATCTGCACCTTCTGGATCACAAGTGGAAGCACCTACTTTGCCTCCTACCTTTTATTCTTCATAACTGCTCCCTGCCCATCACTAACTTAATCACCTAACCCCATGAACTGATCGATCAGAAGAAATTGGATCTCTATCTAAGCCTTCCTTGATTAGGAAATCTAGTTGTGACTCTTCCTTCTCTCCAATGCTACTTGGGTGACCATGATCCCATGGCAAAGACGAGATAACGTTTCTCCAGGACCACGGAGCATATTTACATAAATATAAGTTTGAATAGAAGTTAAACACATTAACATATTAAGACATATTGTGTTTTTTTTAAAGAGTAGGTCACATACAAGCACTTCAAAACAGATCTCATTTAAAATGCTGGAGCTCTGCTCAAGCCAAACAGTCCAAGCTCCAAATGCCTTTGCATAAACATTGAAGAATGTTTATAAGGACTTCACAGGTAGGTGTTAATTGTACATGCTGTGGAGTAATGGATTATGCTTTTGAAAGCAACAGATGAAGAGACTCAGAAGATTGGGTCCGGTGCTGCAGTCTGAATGCAGTTTGCTGATCTAAGATGGTCATGATTTTTGTAAAGAGAGAGAGAGAGAAAGAGAAAGAGAGAGAGAGAGAGAGAGAAAGAGAGGGGAGGGGGGGGAGAGAGAAAGAAGACCAAACAGGGTTTCTCTAAGAGAGAGAGAAAAAAAAACTGGTTTCTGCTGCATGGCAAGCTGGCAGCTTGTTTAAAACCTAATTTTTGAAGACAGGTTGCAAGTTCTGAGTTCAGCCTATTGAAACAACCCATGTGGTCCATACAAGAGGAAATGGCTGGCTAAAGGAACTCTGTGGTGACCTGCAGAAGAAGAGGTTATCATTTGGAAAACCCTGATGGAGCAAGTTTCTTCGGCAAGACACTGAAGTGGCTGATCGGAGGGAATCAGTTTGTGTTCGTCCAACAAGCAATGAATCTCTCTCTGAAACCAATGAGAACCTTCCTGATACTAAAAACAAATCTATTCTAGAAAAAGAATCATGCCATGGAGAAAATCAAAGAACTTTTCTGAACTTATACACATTACATACACGTGCACTTAAAATTAGAAGGGGGTTAAGTTAATAGTGATAAATTAAAGTTTGATCCTCTTTTTAAGTTTAAAGAAAATTTAAAATACTACTTTTGTTTAAGTCAATGTTTAATTTCTATTTCTGCTGGGTTTTGGGGTCCTCTACGTCTGTAACATCACATAAAACAAAAAAAAATCTTCCTAGTTCATTGGATGGTAGATTAGAGTTGTTAGAAATGTTTTCTTTCGAGAGAATGCTGAAAGGAGATTTATAGAAGCATTTATAGTAGCCCCTTTCGCACTGGCACCTTGTCCTAGTAATTGATAGCCAATTGACAGCAATCTACCAGTTAAGCGTCCATTGTGAAAGCTCCTTAATCAGCTGTTATGAGCCCAAAGGACCCTAAAACCCAGCAGCAATAGATATTCACCCCGACAAATTGTTACTTCAACAAAAGTTGTTTATTATTATTTTTAAACATGAAAACAGAATCAAACTTCAACTTATCACTATTATCTTAACTACCCAACTTAACCCCCTTCTAATTCTCAGTGCATGTAAATGTAATGCATTTAAATTTAAGAAAAGTCCTTTGGTTCACAGTTCAAACTCACTTCTCATTCTTCCAAGTTCTTTGGATGCAGGCAATTCTTATACTTCGCACAGAATTTAACATGTATAAAGTTCATCAGAGTTTGGTGCTCAAAAGGTAAATGTTTACCACTCATAAAGGTTCTTGTAAGTTTGCAGAGTGAGATGTTTTGTTCCAAGATTTCAAAAACTGAGGTATCACATTAATCACCTCAATATTTTGCTGATGAAACTTTCCCCATCAGGGTTCTCCAGATGATAACCTATTTCTTTCAGGCTATTACAGAGTTCCTTTCTGTTCCATTTATACCAAGAAGAACATCAGACAGATAGTACTTCCAGCCATCCGCCACTCTGGAGCTTCTGTTTCAGTTCCAACCAGCTTCTTCTGCTTGTTTCAGCTGTGTGTCTCTCCATCTGAGATTCCAGCTGCCAGCCATAGGTCCTTCTCTCTCTCACTTGCAAAACTCCCCACCTTCTCCAGCAAATAATAGGAGTTAGTCTTCTGCTCCCATCTGTTATTTTAGGTAAACAAACCTCTCAATGACCTTTGCAGAGATATCAAACACCTTGCAAAAAAAGTCCATCACAGACAACCTGACTCCAGTCCATTCATTTCATGACATCATTTCACTTACTGCCTATTTGTGAAACGTGCATAGCATTCTCCATTGTTTCTGTAAAGTCACTGAATATGAATTCTTCAGTATTTCAAATAAGATCTATTTAATGTGTGTGTATGTATGTAACCTACTCTAATTTTACCAATTTATCTCTCAAAAACATTGCCAAATATTCCATCACACTGCACACAGGCTTGAAATCATGCCTGGGATGTTACAACCTAGGTAGGTTGTATCATCTCTGGTGTCAACTGATGCCTGTGTCCTGATTAGCCCAGTGTAAAAGAGACATGGAGTATCATGGGGTAAAGTAGTGACATGTTGATTATGTTTTTGCTGAGTGTAGGGAGGTGAAAGAAAGAAAAGATTAAAGAGAAGGTATAAACTTTGCCGGCCTATATAAACCTTTATAAATTTCTAAAGAACCATGGGAAAGTCTCAGTGGGAGAGGTGGCAAATCTGCCATGCCAGAATTCCGTGCAGCAGAGAAACCCCTCCATGAGTTCTCCATGCATACAGCTCTTTCTCTGCCTCACAGAATTCTGGGAGGGCAGGTCCATCATCCCTCTGTACCACGTGTTTATAAATTGTGCAGCTATTTGTTTTATATGACTTTCCCAAGTTCTTTTAAATTTTATAAAGGCTTATAAAGGTCAGTACAACAGGGGCTGAAGAGCTCAAATTGCACTGTACATAATGCTTATATATGTTACACAGTTTCACTCTGATTATCCAAAATCGTCAGGATTGGGCCTATTTTGCATAAAAGTTTTTTCAGAGAACAGGTCATTTTTTTAAAAAACAGTTGAGTAGCAACAGCAAATCACTCGTAAAAATGTTTAAAGAACAACAAACAACAAGTTAAGTCTTTTTAAACATTAAAATAATGTTTAATTCTCACCAAAAAATTGAGGGCCACAATGCCGATCACCAACACTTCCCCACTGAGGCCCTGCTCATGCTAGGAGCCTGAGGGTCCTGCTCGTGCCCGGGAGCCCAAGATCTGCTGCTGCCGCCGCCAGGAACCCGAGGTTCCCGGTCAGTTCAGCTCTAAAAAAATTTTGGATAAATGAGGATTTCAGATTTGTTTCAGATATCCTAATTTATCTGAATTGTTTCAAAATTCTGATAACTGTGGATTTCAGAAAATCTGATTTTGGATAATGGGAGTTGTACTGTAATCAGCCATGATTAATTTTGTTTAAATACAAGATCATAAGTTGATCAGGATTTAAGACAGGTTCACCATCTCTCGATGCGTCACTCAGACGTCATCAGTGGAGGATAAAATTCCCTATCCCCGGGGATGTCTTGTGATTAACGTGAAAGAACACCAAGAGCTGGATAACAGTGGTCCGGTGTGAAAGGCAAAAAAAAACGACTTTCTTAACTGGTTCACTGAATCTACTGGTTTAGCCAGTGTGAAAAGGGCGAGTGATAAGAGGTCTGGTTAGAGTAGCTGTTCCTGTTTGTAGAGGGGGTCAAGCCGCAGAGATCACAAGTGTAAAATTAAAGAGATGGGAATTAAAAGTGACATGAGGAAAAGTTTTTCATGAATCATGTGCTCAGCAATTTGGAATATGCTGCCTGCAGATGCAGTGGAGACAGGGTTCATTAAGGCCTTCAAGAGAAAAAAAGGGATAAATAAAGGGTTGAAAATCTGCCACTCTTGTCTGGAATGTTTTGTGTGTGGTTGACTTTTCATTGTGCATTGGCCAAGGAAGCCAATGAATGGCCAAGGAGGTTCAAGGTTCCTTTATTGTAACATCCATAAATACAAAAAATATTTAGTTTTGTTTGAGCATAAAAGTACACAAAAAGGCATGACTCGTCCGATCCCCCTACCAGGAAGAGAAGTGAAAGAGAGTTCCTTCGGACATCAAGTATCTGCAGATCCTGGCAACTCCACCACCTCCCGAAGTGCCATAACCTCTATAGATGCACAGGGTCTCATCCATTCCAGTGGTGAACCCAAGCATCAGGTGTCCAAGTCACCCTCCTCAGTCCTTGGTTCTGGACCAATGTGATAAGGAAACTGTCAGTGCCTGAGAACCTTCACTGTCAGCTCATTCATGAATCCTGGTCAAAGCTAATGATATCCAGGTCCATCAGCGGCTCTGACCTCCAATCCATGGAATGCATCTATGTAATTGTATAAAACTTGTTTAAGAAGGCAGCCAACATCATAATGGACCCCCATCACCATGGTCACAACCTCTTCTCATTGCTACTTAGGGCAGGAGGTACAAATGTCCAACAGCTATCAGAATCTTGAAGCTCCCCTAGTTACACTAATGCTTTGGTGGCATAAAAAGGTTGTCTGGACTATTGCAAAGCACTTTTTTTGCACAATGATTATGGTGAATATTCTAATCTAGCTTATGCGTTTATTGTCTTTTTTCATTCAACTAGTTTATGATTTTATTTTCTCTTCAAAAGAACCTGTTCAGCTGCAGCAAGTAAGAATGTTGGTGCATGTGTCAATTGTACAATGTGTATGACAATAAACTCTCTATCACGGTTGACATGCACTTTTTCCATGCTGAATATCTGTGATCCCCTTAATCTCAAAGGAATGGAAGCCCATCAATGTTCAAACGGTTTGATATGGTGCATCTCCTTATTCCAGGTCGTTGACCAAGGGTTGAAGAAGGCTCTTGTCTTGGAGGATGATAATAGGTTCAAGCCACATTTTCGAAGAAAGATATCAAAACTGATGGAAGATATTGAGGAAAACCAATTGGATTGGGATCTCATGTGAGTCTGATTGCACAAAACCTAGTTCAAAAGACCTGAGAATTAACCACTCAGGACTGGTTTGTTTTCATCACTGTATGAGATATCCACAGAACTTGCAGTGATCTATTTCCTTGCATTAGACAAGTAGGCAACATTTGATGAGAACTGACCTTGCATGGAAAAGTTCTCGTGAGGAACATATGGGAACTGTTACCTAAATTAGAAGAGCAACACAGAATCAGTCAGGCAATAGCCTGATCCAGACTTTGTGTGTGTGTGTGTGTGTGTGTGTGTGTGTGTGTGTGTGTGTGTGTGTGTGTGTGTGTGTGTGTGTGTGTGTGTGTGTGTGTGTTTATATTTATATGCACAAGTACCATTCCACTGAGTATTTTTATTCCACTGGGGATCAGTTACCTGTGAAAACAACAACTGTTGTGACTTCTTTGTTAAGTTTTACAAACACAAATGCTGCTTGGTAAAGAGGTATGCCACTTTTCGGTTTCTAAAACTTGAAGGCATCAGTTTAAGATAAGGGGTAAGAGATTCAAAGGTGATCTGAGGAATTAGTCTTTTAGTCTTTCACCTAGAGGATAGTTGGAATCCAGAATAGGAGTTTGGCATGGAGTTGAAGGGATGATTGATGTGTTGTAGAGTACTATGATTTGATGACTTGCACATAAATTCACTCACCTTTATCATTCTTGCTTTAATTTAGCTACATTGGCCGGAAGAGAATGCAAGTGCAACATCCAGAAAAATCAGTGCCAGGCATTATGAACCTCGTGGAAGCAGATTATTCCTACTGGACATTAGCTTACATTATATCCCAGCAAGGAGCCAAAAAGCTTTTGGCAGCTGAACCACTTGGGAAGATGTTGCCTGTGGATGAATTTCTGCCCATCATGTACAATAAACATCCAATGTAAGTAACTGGGAAATGATGGAGAAGGTGGAATTCAGGTTTCAGTAATGTCACTGTGTATTTTTTTTTAAACTTTATTTTATTGAAAAGAATGAAATACATAAGAAAAAAAGCAATTTTCCCCCCTTTTTAAAAAACCCCACCCCCTCCCCTTACCTCCCTCCCCTCCACCCTCCCTTTCCCTCCCCCTAAACAACAAAAAAATGAATAAAATATATTTTTATGTAATAAAAATATACATTCCAAATATGAACTCCACTTGTTAATAAAAAAGGAATAATTGTCACATAAATTATGTTATTTTTTCTGAAGGAGCACAATTTCTCATTTCAGCATGCCACCTCTGAATATTCAGCTCAATGTCATCTTTCCAGATCACTGCTGTACATTTCATATCAACTGCCAAAGCTAAATAAACAAATGCCATCTGAAATGTATCTGACTTAAATCCCTGTACCAATGGATTAGCACATCCCATTAAAAACAATGATGGATCTAAAATCAATTTAAATTTAAATAAGTCTTCCAAATATTCCATAATCCTTTGCCAAAAGAACTTCACTCTATCACATAACCAAACCGAATGAAGAAAAGTACCTATTTCTTTTCTACATCTAAAACAAATATCTGAAGAACTAAAACCATATATTTTTAGCCACTCCAGAGTTAAATACAAATGATATAAGAAATTATAATGAACTAAATTATACCTCACATTAATTAATTTAGTCATACTTTCCTCATAAACTGTCTCCCATTCTTATTGAGATATCTAAATCAATTTCCTATTTAAGTTTTGTTTTATACAAATCAGGTTTAGCTACCTTTTGTTGCATACATTTCAGAAATAAACCATTTTTCCTTCCTTCCATCAATAAACCCTAAAACTTGGAACATTTGGGTAAAACCAAATCACACCCTAATTTTTCCAATAGCCAAGCCCGCACCTGATAATATGCAAAGTATTAAAAGTAATCCCAAATTTTTCCCTCAGTCTATCAAATGACAATAATAATCCCTCTTCAAAACAATCCCCTACCTTCCGAATACCTTTCTGATCCCATTGTTTTAAATAAACATTATTTACCGAGAAAGCTAATAACTTATTCTGATACAATGGAGTATTGATTGAAATCTTATCCTTGGTCCCAATCAATTGATTTCTCCTATACCATACATCCATCAAATGCCTTCTCAGCGTCCAATGGTACAATCATTGGTTGGTTGAGTTGCTTCTTAGATATATTAATTAAAGGAATCAACTTAACAATATTATCTGCTGAATATCTGTCCCGTATTAAACCAGCTTGATCGACATGAACCAACTGGGGTAAGTATTTTGCCTACCTATTAGCTAGAACCTTAGCAACTATCTTATATCACATCCTTATCTTAGTTAATTACAGTTATCATCGTGCCTTGCTATTCACAAATGAGAGACTATGAGGGATTTGTATGAAACAGCATTGGTTGTTGGACAGTGTGTCTGTGGTTATGGCACATGGATTTTAATGTGGGGAAGTGTTAGCTTATGCACTTTGCTGAGAGGAATCAAAAGGAAGATTATATCAGATAATTGGAGAGAGAGAGCAAATGAGTGGAGTTCAGAAGCATCAATGTGTTCTTGTGCATAAAGCACAAATATCAACAAACAGCTGTGCATAATAAAGAAAGCATGCAGCATATTGGCCTTTATTGCTGGAATTTTGAAATAGAGATGTGTTGTGATTGGTGAGGCTGAATCAAGAGTACTGTGTACAGTTTTGGTCCCCTTATTTAAAGAAATAGTAGCATGGAAGCAAGTCTAGGAAACATTCACTGGGATAATTCCTAGATGAGAAGGTTGCTGATACACCATCAATAATACCAAAAGAATGGAGGTGCAGGACGATAGGCTTTTAATACCATAAGACTTGGATCATGCTCCTGTTCGGGCCTGATCCCAGGACTGTACTGAAGGAGGAACTTGGCTTACTACCTTTATTAGGGGATTCCAAGGGGTGGAGTCACTGAGGGAAAGTGGGCCAGACATACATATGAATCAAACATGTACACAGTGACAGTATCCAAGTAACTGTATACAGTAGTGTATCACCACAGTTGCTTTATCACAAATGGTTAAAAGGAAATAGTTAAACGTGTGATCTATCATGTTGAGAAGATTGAGAAGGGGGTATGACAGGGGAGATAATGTTTCCACTAGAGGGAGACTATCCAATGAAAGGACATTGTTACAAGATAAAAGGTCAGTCATTTAAGACCGAGAGGTGGAAGAATTTCTTCTTCTAGACTGGTGAATTCTCTGCCCTAGGGAGTTGCGGAGGACCGGTCACTGGTGACGGTTAAAGAGGTGTAGATACAGTTCTGAATTTTTTTGGAAGAGTGAGGACATCGTGGAACTCGCACAGTCAGTGTAACAGAGCACTGCCTTTATAGCACCAGCAATCGGGACAGGGGTTCAAATCCAGCTCTGTCTGTAAGGAATTTGTACATTCTCCCCATGTCTGCCTGGGTTTTCCCTGTGGCTCCGGTTTCCTCTCACCATCCAAAACTTACCAGGGGTGTAGGTTAATTGGGTGTGAAAAAGGTGGCATGGATTCGTGGGTCAAAATGGTCTGTTACCATGCTGTATGTCTAAACTAAACAAAATTAAATTAAAATGCAGTGTAATACTGAGGGAATGCTCCACTTTCAGACCAGGTGTTAGACTGAAGCTCAAAGTGCTCCCTCTTGTGGAAATAAAAGATTCCGTAGCACACATTCAAAGTGCATAACAGAGGAGGTGTCCCCCAATATTCTCTCCAATCCACGTCCTCAAAAAAAAAGACTCAAATCAGGTAGTAGTCCTGGCGCTCTGCCTTTGATCTTATAAAAATCTTCAAAGCTATTTTATTCCAAAATATTTCTTATTAGTATTTTTTTAGAAATGAAATCAAGCATATCCTCTCCAGTCACCTAATGCCAAGTTCATGTTCATTATCATCTGACTATATATATTTACACAAACAGATGAAATAGTGTTTCTCTGGACCACAATACACACACACACACACACACACACACACACACACACACACACACACACATAATAATTATGGGCATACATAAAATTATAATTTAAAGTGAATATTTTGGGATCATTCACTCAGTTCAGATCTTTTCTTCTTTGGCTTGGCTTCGTGGATGAAGATTTATGGAGGGGTAAAGTCCACGTCAGTTGCAGGCTCGTTTGTGGCTGACGTCTGATGCGGGACAGGCAGACACGGTTGCAACGGTTGCAAGGGAAAATTGGTTGGTTGGGGTTGGGTGTTGGGTTTTTCCTCCTTTGTCTTTTGACAGTGAGGTGGGCTCTGCGGTCTTCTTCAAAGGAGGTTGCTGCCTGCCGAGCTGTGAGGCACCAAGATGCACGGTTTGAGGCGAGACCAGTAGAATGGTCAATGTGGCAGGCACCAAGAGCTTTCTTTAGGCAGTCCTTGTACCTCTTCTTTGATGCACCTCTGTCTCGGTGGCCAGTGGAGAGCTCGCCATATAACACGATCTTGGGAAGGAGGTGGTCCTCCATTCTGGAGACGTGACCTACCCAGCGCAGTTTGATCTTCAGCAGCATGGATTCGATGCTGTCGGCCTCTGCCATCTCGAGTACTTAGATGTTGGAGATGAAGTCGCTCCAATGAATGTTGAGGATGGAGCGGAGACAACACTGGTGGAAGCGTTCTAGGAGCCGTAAGTGATGCCGGTAAAGGACCCATGATTCGGAGCCGAACAGGAGTGTGGTTATGACAATGATACTGTTCACTAATCTCACAGCCTGTGGGAAGAAGTTATTTCCTAGCCTGGCATTTCTAATTTTCATGCTCCTTGTACCACCTTCATAATGGTAGTGGGTGAAAGATACTGTGTGCTGGATGAAAATAGTCCTCAATAATTATTTGTATAGCCTGTGAAGTGTCAATCCGATTGACTTGCTAGTTTTTTTACCAATGAAAATCACCATTTTAGTGTTAGAGAGAAATGATAGTCAAAATTTGAGCTTCTTCCAACATCTGGGTCAAATTGAAATAGCAGCTGTTGGCTGTGAGAAATGCACAAAAGTCACCTGTGAAAGATGTCCTCTATTTTTGAAAGAGATATTCAGCCCATCCAGTCTGTGCTGGGTCTTGAGCCAACTCCACCAACCCCAATCCTCCATTCATTTCCATGCTGCCACATCTCTCACAAGCCCAGGAATTGCATCTTGATTTTCCCACCTACTCTCAGGTTAATTTACAGTGAACAACTAACCTACCAACCCACATGTCTTTGGCTCATGGGATGACACAAGGAGCACCTAGAGGATAGCCACACCATCTCGTGGAAAACATCCATAAGCAGGCAGACAACTTCTCAGGTCAGATCGGACCCCAGTTGCTGCTGCTGTACAACAGCTGCACTATATAATACATCACCATTGAGCCAAATTCATTCTCACTGAACAAACATTTCCACCTGGATGCATGGGGGAGTGGGAGTCCAGAACTCAAGCCAACTATGTTCAGCAATAAAAAAAAAATGCTGGAAATACTCAATGATTAAGGAAGCATCTTCTGGAAAAAGGAAATCACAGATTGAACACATTGGGTTCATTCCCGCCAGTCTGATCATTGACCTGAAACAGTAAATCTGGTTCCCATGCTATAGATGACCTGCTGAATATTTTCAGCATTTTGACTTTATTTAAATTTCCAGCATCTGTATTTGCTTTTGGCTCTCCACACACAGAGTGGGAGAAGTTACTTCATTGAATAGAGAAGCACAAAAGCTGCAGATGTTGAAACCTTGGGCAAACAATTATCTGCTGGAGGAACACAGCAGGTCAGGCAGCATCCAACATTTGAAATTTTAAGTTTAGCATCTTACTGCTTTAGGAGACTGAGCATCTGTGGGTCTGGTATTTTCAACAATTGCCTCCCATGGAATATTGAACATTTCCCTAGATTTAAAAGTTTATTTGAATTAATAGAATGCTGATCAGCTTTTGGGCATGTTCAGTGTTTGGGGGGGGGCGGGGGGGGTCGTCACAGTGACATAGTAAAACTGCTGCCTCACAGCTCCAGTGACCTAGGTTCAATGTTGACCTTTGGTGTTGTCTTTGTGGAGTCTTAATGTTCCTGTGACTGCATGGGTTTCCTCAGTGTGCTCCATTTTCCCCCTGATATCCCAAAGATGTGTATGATGGAAAATTAATTGGTTATTGACAATGTTCCTCATGTATAGCAAAGAGGTATAATCTAGAGCAGTTGATGTGTATGTGCGAGAATAAAATAGGATTAGTATAAATGGGTGTTTGATGGGCATCAAGGTTGATAGCCTGTTTGCATGTAGTATCAGTGAACATACAACATTACAGCACAGACCATTCGGCCCTCAATGTTGTGCTGACCTATGCAAACCTACTCCACAAACTAAATCTTCCCTACATCACACCAATAACCCTTGCTGACTTATTTGCATATTGTTGATTAATAATTAGCGGGCAGGTTGGGATCTGAGATCTCCACGTCATATGTGCAAACCTTGGAATTCTTTGTCTGATCATTTCACCATTACTTCAACACCATGTTCGTATCATCCTCATGTCACACCCCATGCAGAAAATAAACAGGAAAGGAAAGACAGCACAAAGGAGTTGTGGATGGAGCTGAAGGTGTTGAAGGTTACGAGAGGATATAGACAGGATGCAGAGTTGGGCAGAAAAGTGACAGGTGGAGTTCAATCCGGTTAAGTGTGAGATGGTGGATTTTGGAAGGACAAACCAAAAGGTTAAGTACAGGATTAATAGTTGGTTACTTAAGAGTGTGGATAAACTGAGGACCCTTGCGGTTCAAATCCATTCATCCTTCAAGGGCGCTGCACAGGTTGATAGGATAGTTAAGAAGGCCTGTGGAATGCTGGGCTTCAATAGGGAGATTGAGTTCAGGAGTAGAGAGGTCATGTTGCATCTCTACAAATATCTGGGAAGACCACACTTAAGAGTATTATGTTTAGTTCTGGTCACCTCATTACAGGAAGGATGTGGAACCTATGGAGAGGGTGCAGAGGAGATTTACCAGGATGTTGCCTGGATTGGAAAATAAGTCTTATGATGCAAGGTAGTAAAACTGGGACTTTTCTCTTTGGAGCATAGAAAGATGAGAGAAGACTTGATAGAGGTCCACAAGATTATGAGAGGAGAGGCATTGATAAGGTGAATAGCCAGTATATGTTTCCCAGGGCAGGAGTAGCAAGTACCCGAAGAAATATGTACAAAGTGAATGGAGGGAAGTTTATGGGAGACATCAGGGGTAAGTGTTTTTACTCAGGCAGTTGTGGGTTCCTGGAAATGCCTTGCCAAGGCAGTGGAGGCTTGAACATTAGGTGCATTTAAGAGACTCTTAGACAGGCATGTGGATGGAAACAAAATAGAGGGTTATGGGGTAGGGTGTATTTTGTACTTTTTTTTAAAGGGACATATGGGACGGCTCAACATCAATAGCTAAAGGGGTCTGTATGGGCTGAGGTGTTCTATGATAACTCCAGTTAGAGGGTTGCAGAATAGATAATTGTGGAAGGGATGACAGGTAAGAGAAAATCTTCAGATGCTGGGTTAATATTGACCTCTAATTTCCATTAACCCCCTCCCTGAGGCTCTCTCTTTCCCTATCCTGCTGTATCCTTTCTTCCAGCTCCCCACCCCTTTCCTTCCTTCTCCTGTCAGAGAGCTCCCCTTCATAGCCCTCTGCCCTCTCCCCCTATAATTTCTCAGCTTCTTTCTCTTCTACCTTCCCATCTTTATCAATCTGCTACCTCTTACGTGCTAGCCTATGCCCCTCACCTTCCTGCCCACCAACCTTTTAATTTGGCCAGCTGCCTGATTTTCTACATTGACTGTCCACTGCTTTCCACCGACGCTGCCTGACCTGCCGAGTTCCTCCAGTACTTTCGTTGTAAGCACTGAGTGGAAATGAAGAAATATGGCACATGCTTAAAGAACTTGTTAGAAAAACATACTGCACTGATGGTTCCAGAAATGATCGATAGATATAGAGTGACCAAGCTTATAAATAGGCCCTTTGCCTCACTGAGTCTGTGCCAGCCATCTGCACTAATCCTACATTATTCTCCCCACATTCCCACCTACTCCCTCCAGATTCTACTACTTGCCCAAGAGGCAGCTAACCAACTCATATATGAGGAGAAACCAGAACACCCAGAGGAAACCCTCACAGTCACAGGGAGAGAACAGGCAAACTCCACGTGTTGACAGAACTCAAGGTCAGGAGCCGTGAGGCAGCTAATGTACTCATGGTGTCATCTTGTTGCCCAGCTTGTGCTGAGATTCATTGTCTCAGGAGGCCTGGATCAGATTCTGTGGCTATCATTTCAAAAGGGGCTTGATCATCATTTAAAATTTGCTAAATGAAGGCATGATGAGATTCTTGATTTCTGGGCTGATGTATATTTGATAATGATCCTATAAATGTATTTTATTTTGGATAGACATGAGGCACAACAACACTAAAGAGAGTAATGAGAATGAGTTTGTTGTCTCTCATATAAGTACAATGTACATGTGCACCAAAATTCCTACTTCTAAAATAAGTACTTTTAGTTATAAAAAAAACAAATCCAACAGTATACATTAAATTACCCCAATACTGAAATTGATAATAAATACTGTATCAAAGTTAGATCATAAACATTCAGTTAGTTAATGCAAGAGCAAAAAAAAGTGATGTTTAAATAGTGCAAACAAATATTCTTGTCGTGCCAGATTAGTTTATGATAGGGGTTGTAAAGGGAAAAAAGATCCTGAAAGCTAATGGAAAAGTAACTGTTCTTGAACCTCAAGGTGGTGGATTTCAGGTTTCTGTGCCTTCTACCCAAAGGGAGCAATAAAAAAGGGTTGTGACCATAGTGATGGGAGTCCTTTATGATGTTGGCTGCCTTTCTGAGGCAGAACCACACATGGAGGAAACAAGATAAATTAGGTCTAGATGTGAATTTGCTGGGAACAGAGGGATATGGATCATGTGCAGGCAGAAAAGACTTTGGTCTCTCATTCATCTTTTTGGAAATAGTGAGTAGGATTGAAATAGCTGGCTGCTGGGAGTTCAAGCTTTAGCTCATAGACAGAGTGCTTTGTCGAAGTGGTCACCCAGTCTGCATTTGACCTTACTGATGTCGAGCAGGAATATACCTTGTGCAATGTGGAGAAAGCATGTACCTTGGTGCATTCTCAGATAGTACCCCAAAAAACTGGCATGACAATGGAAAATGACACACCATTTGGTTGGTCAGGGATTTTTGTTGTGGTTAACCATCATATGCCTTCTTTTTCTTTGCTAATAATGATGATGTAGTGAGTTTTTTTCTGTGAATAGAGATATTGAAATCTCAGACAATTAATATCCAAGAAAAACTGAGTTTTGATATCATTGGTAAAGCCTAATTATTAGAAAAATACTCAGCTTTTGCTCAAAACACAGATAGGAAATTTCTAGAAAAAATATATAATGATTTGTAATTTAAAAAAAAACATCTGCAATACCATTTGCATGTCATGTATCACTGTCAATCTTGTCATCAAAGCAGCCTTTTTCCACACTCATATATGTGCAGCTGGGGTGTTTGACCAGCTGATTTGACCAATTTTAGTCTGTTCTTGCTTCGATTCTGCATGGCATCTCAATCACCCACCTGCATCTCTAAAGGACATGCTCTCTGTTCAAAGCTCATCCCAATTCAATACTTGACACAGTGCAGCATGTCTTTAGTGCTGGACTAAAGCATCCAGCTGCGCTGGATGGGTCACGTCTCCAGAATGGAGGACCATCGCCTTCCCAAGATCGTGTTATATGGCGAGCTCTCCACTGGCCACCGTGACAGAGGTGCACCAAAGAAAAGGTACAAGGACTGCCTAAAGAAATCTCTTGGTGCCTGCCACATTGACCACCGGCAGTGGGCTGATAACGCCTCAAACCGTGCATCTTGGCGCCTCACAGTTTGGCGGGCAGCAACCTCCTTTGAAGAAGACCGCAGAGCCCACCTCACTGACAAAAGGCAAAGGAGGAAAAACCCAACACCCAACCCCAACCAACCAATTTTCCCCTGCAACCGCTGCAACCGTGTCTGCCTGTCCCGCATCGGACTTGTCAGCCACAAACGAGCCTGCAGCTGACGTGGACTTTTTACCCCCTCCATAAATCTTCGTCCGCGAAGCCAAGCCAAAGAAGAGAAAGCATCAACAGGTGAATAGCCAGGAATTTTCTAAGGGTTCTGCCTCCTACCACCTGACTTAACCTGTGACTGTTCATTTCGTAAGATGGACTTGATGGACAAGCTCCTGCACCATCGCCTGGGGCTCCAACAGTGGGCGATCCAGAGCACACACCCAGCCAAACTTCTGAATAAACTTTTGTTACTTCTCAAAGTCATTTTATACAGAATGATAAAAGGTCCTCTAGACCACCAAATCTGGACTGACCATCCTTCCACACTAATCCTTCATTAATCCCATTTTTATTCTCCCCACATTCTTATCAACTACTTATCTGCACATCGGGGCAATTTACAGTGGCCAATTAATCTACTCCGTTCCATGTCTTTGGGATAAAGATAATGAATGTATTGTCATCTTCTTTGGCTTGGCTTTGCGGATGAAGATTTATGGAGGGGGTAAAAGTCCACGTCAGCTGCAGGCTCGTTTGTGGCTGACAAGTCCGATGCGGGACAGGCAGACACGGTTGCAGCGGCTGCAGGGGAAAATTGGTTGGTTGGGGTTGGGTGTTGGGTTTTTCCTCCTTTGCCTTTTGTCGGTGAGGTGTCATATACATTATACAATTTACATATGCACCAAAATTCTTACTCACTGCAGCAGAACAGGTACTTTGGAAAAAAAAATATTTACATCAAATTAAATTTCAAAAAAAATACAACACATTGATGGATAATAAATATTCACTATAGCAGAAGAAAACAGTCACATTTTAATAGTGCAGATGGGCCTCTTTGTGGAATCAGTGTAGTTGGTGAATAGGAGAGTAGATTCAATAACCATTGGGGATTGTTTTTAAAACTGTTCTTGAACCGAGAAGTGCAGGTCTTCAAGCTTTTGTACCTTCGGAATGAAGGTAACAACAAGAAGAGGTTGTGGCCAAGGTGATGGGAGTCCTGGAGAAAATCCACTCAGTCACAGGGAGAATATCTGAACTCCACACTGACAGCTTCCAAGGTCAGATCAAACCCAGGTTACTGCTACTGTGAGGTAGCAGCTCAGCTGTGCCCCATGCCAGTTTTTTGCTTAGTGTATTCCTGTTAAAAATATTTCATTCACCATAAAGTCTTAGGCAGTCACCAAAGGCTGAATAGGTCCTTTTTCACTTTCAGACAGATAAAGAAAAATTTGTCCTGCACCCAACCTTTGTCCTATTTGACTCCAACATACATTGTCCGTTTCTAAATTAATAGCTTCAACAGCAAGTCAGAATACAGTTAAAAGAGTCTTATACTGTCCTTATGTTGTAAAGTCATGCCAGTCAACATTGGAAAATGAAGTGTACTGTATATAATATTGATAATTGTGCTTGTGTGTTTTTTTTATACAGAGCAGATTATATGACATTCTACGAACCTCGTGATTTGAAAGCTTTTTCGGTAGAGCCACTGCTAATTTACCCAACTCACTACACTGGAGAACCAGGCTATGTCAGTGATACAGAAACCTCCGTCATCTGGGACAACGATGAGATTGCAACGGACTGGAACCGCAAACTATCCAGAAAAACGAAGGAGCAGGAGGAGATTGGAACTGAAGCTCAGAACACTGAGGCACTGCAGCCTCAAACACCCTTTGACACAGCATCTCGAGATGAATTATGATGCCCCTCTGCACTGTCAGGCTCTGATCCGTGATCGGAGCCAACATCCGTCTGTAGAGCTATTGTAGTTTAGGTAAAGTGCCTTCTGGAAGGCAACTGAAAGAAAAAATTAATGTGATGTAGAATTGAGTGAAAGCTGGAATTCTGCTCCTTGTTGGGTAACTTGCACTCCCTTCAAACAGTGATACACAGCAGTTGATTTTGGTAGCTAATTATTAATTGATTTTAAATTTGCTAATTATTTTGAAAGTGATTCCTCTTTTCTCATTTTCCCTGTTTTTACATTATCTTTCACCTTTTACATAATGCCCATGACCTTTAGTAAAGGGCTTTTGGGTGTGGTACCTTTGCAGTGTTATCCAAGGGATAGCATATGCTCCCACCAGAGTGCAACATCTCAGTGACACCTGCCCATCAAGGACATTAACTAATTGTTGCATTCTGGTGTGAGATATGAGCAGTGCTCATGATAGAATGGCTAATGAAAACTATTGAGGACTAAATTGTCAAACTACTGTAATTTCAAAGGGCATTTTTGGTGCCTCAAATCAAGAATTCAGAATAATTCTGCTGGTACAGATTTCTTATAAATGCTACTGTTTATCCAGATGTGTTACTTTAAATAATGATTGTGTGTGTGTGTGTGTGTGTTGCTATTTATTTTTATCGTTAGTGAAAATGCTTGCTTACAATCTTTTTTAATCACGTGGATATGATTGAAATAAAAGTGTGGCCTCACCTCACGTTATTTTGTTTTCTTCTGTAAACAATACATAACTAATTAGTTTCAAAAGGCTGCGATCATACCGAAACAATTGAATAAGTAAATAATGCCATTTAGAGAAAGGAAATTATGAAACATCCAGATACTAAAAGTTAAAAATGTAAGCTAAAATCTGGACAGGTCCAGTTGCATATTTGGAAAGAGAAACAAAATGAATATTTTAGATCAAATTCCTGAAATGCTAAAAGCATATGGAGCAAGAGAGGCCAAGTAGCCCCTAAGCCTTGCCCTGCCTTTCAATGTCATCATGGCAGATCTGCTCAAGGTCTTAGTTCCTCTTCCATATCAGTTCCCCATCACCCTCATATCCTCAATTTTTCAAAAAAAATCTACTTCTCTTTCAAATCCCTCACAGTGATCAAGTTATCACAATTCTCCAGGGCAGAGTTTCCAGAGATTCAAGAAGTTCCTATGTGCCATTTGGCTTCCTAACCACTCGCTGCAGCTACCCACTAACGTGATTTATGCACAAGAACACCTCAATCCCTCTGAACTTCACTCATCTTCAATCTTTATCCAGACAAATGATAGCCTGCCTTTAGACCAGTGGTTCTTAACCTTTTTCTTTCCACTCACATACCACTTTAAGTATTTCCTATGTTGTACGTGCTCTGTGATTAGTAAGGGATTGCTTAAAGGTGGTCTGTGGGTGGAAAGCAAAAGTTTGAAAACCATTGTTTGAATTGTACCTAATTAACTTATTACATGCACGGTTTCATAACTCCAAAGGAAATGGGCCAATGAGAATTTTTCTCAAGCAAAATATTTCAGTCACAACCGTCCCTTCCCAACAACATACCACCTTAAGAAATCCCTTACTAATCACAGAGCACCGATGGCATAGGGATTACTTAAAGTGAGTGGAAAGATAAAGGTTGAGAACCACTGCTTGAGATTCTTCTTGCAGAAGTGCATGACATCACACTTTCCCTCATTAAAATCCATTTGTCATTTCTGTTTCAGAGTCAAATCCTTCCCATCTAATTGTGTGTCATCATCAGACATGGATAATTTATATTCCCTGAATGTGAATCATAAGGTAACTGAGGCCCAAGAATTGATTCTTGGGGAAATCCAATAATTTCATTCTCCAAGTCCAAATAAGACCAATTACATTCTGACTCTGTCTTCTATGCAATAACTAATCTTCACAGCATACCCAGAAATTTCCCCAAATATCTCATTTTTATTTTCAGGACCAGACTTTTATATGGCATCTTCTCAAATGCCTTAGAACCATAGAACATTACAGAATAGAAAAAGGCACCCTCAGGCCTTCTTGTCTGTGCCAAACCATTTTTCTGCCTAGTCCCACTGACACAACAAGTCCATAGCTCTCCTTACCTTTCCCATCCATGTGATTTTGAGGGGAGCTTGCAGGTAATGGTCTAGTAGCCTCAAGATGTTGTAGCAGCTGCATTATCGTATTGATGAGGCCATGTATTTGTGAAGCTAGTTGATATTAGAAATTAATTTTGAAGAAATATATTTACATAAAATGCAGCACTCGTTAATAGAGTCTAAAAGAGGTCTCCATCAACAGTGTGCATAGCCATGATAAATTTCAGATGCTCCAAAAACATACATGGGGGGAGTATAATTATATTCATGATACACAAAAGTATTTTAAATACTATTTCAATACTTGAATAGTGTTGATGTTAAGAATGCTTGATTCTGACTACATTCTATTACAGGTACAAGAAACAGCAAACAGCTGGGATAAGTTAACGCTTTTAAGAAAATAAAATTTTGTCTGTCATACCGTAAAAAAGCATAATTGGGAAAATATACTTACTGAGCTAAGATTATAAACTTAACAAGAGTGATGTAGGGCTTTCAATTCCCTGGGCCTTTTCCATTCATTTTATTGCTGGTCTGTAACTGATTACCTGCACTTAATCTGTATTGGGGAACATAACAAATTCTGACAAGTCCAAGTGTTGCAGATTTTACTAGCCCCAGCATCCACAGAATTTTAGAGGAAGAGTTCAAGGTTTTCATGTACAAAAATATGCATTTGTGATTTCATTGCTTCAGAGACTCAACACATCTTTATTTTGAATTCCACCTTAAAAGGAAGTGATTTCTCTACTATTGCTCCCAAATACTTCTCTCTGCCAAGTTATGATTATTCCAATGTACAAGCCACTTGAAACCTTCCAATTGAGTTTATTTTCTTGCTGTTTCCAAAATATAGGACAGAATATGGCATTGCTTATTCCTTGAAAAGGATACACAAAAAGAATCTACCTCTCTATATACACACACAGGTATATTATATATAAAGAGAGAGAGAGAGAGAAAGAGAAATATGCACACATACATATATCATTTTGCAATCATATCTGGTATAAAGTTTAGGTCAGCTGCTGAGTGCTGTAATTCAAAATAGAAAAACATATTGATAAATAAAACTTCTTTCACTATATGACTCAAGATTATTATGGACATTGGGCAGAAGTAACTCTAATGTTACAAACCCAGCAGCCAATTTTCACATCATTTCGCCCAACAACAACATTATAATAACCAGCCAATCTGTTCTTATGATGCTAGCTGAGTGCGTAAAGTCACGGTCAGATTACTGGGGGAATTCTCTCACCCTTTAAAAATAGTGCTGTGAATTACCATTACATTATTCAATTGAGCACAGTTTCTGGTAAAAAAAAAAGCAGGCACATTATTTGTTTCTGGGAACAAAGAAGGATTGTTGATAACTGTTACTTGGGCCTTAAGCTGTTGATGTGATGGGAGACCATGCAACTAATGATTCTGTTGCTGACCGTATTATTGGCTTCATGTGGCAATTAACGATGATGTTTAACTGTCTATTAACCCTTTGACTGATATTTTTTGATGCTCTCCAGCTACTCAGGGATTGGTGTGTTGTGTTCTGCATGTTTTTGTCAAGTTAAAATCCTGCTGCAATTATGTCTCTCATAACAACAACCTCCACATATATATAGCACCCTCTTCAATGAATGTCAGACAAGTTTTGGCAATGGACCACACAAAGAGATATTTGGCCAGTTGACTCTAACCAATTTAACCTTTCCCTGTAACCATCACATGTGTGCAAACTCCTTGTTGTGTGTGTGTGTGTGTGTGTGTGTGTGTGTGTGTGTGTGTGTGTGTGTGTGTGTGTGTGTGTGTGTGTGTGTGTGCCCTTACTGAGAAGTGGTTAGGTGGAGTGTTGTGCCTCCTGGTGCTGTGAACTGGAATTCACTGTCTATGTATTGTTCAGATGGCTGGCTCCTTCCTTGGCTCCACCCTCATCTACCCCAATATAAACCCTGGTTTTCCGGCCTTTCCTCAGATTCACCTGGGGACTATTGTGTCTACTGTCAGCTATTATAAGTGTGTTTATACTACTCCCTCCAATCACTGTGCGGAATGGAATGTCCCAAAAGCTCTCCGACCTAAATATTGAATCCCCCCCCCCCCCTCACTGTTTCCAAACCTGACTCCCGATTGCAAACCAATAGCCACAAAGAGTAGATGATACAGTGCAGGGGATCGGGAATTTATTAGAGCCGAGACATAGAGGCTATTCAAAGAAAACAGCAATGAACTGAGCAACAGTCCATCGAGAGCCTAGGTGGTAGTTATGAAGGGGGATGAAAAGTCCAGGCGATGATTGACTATGGCCAAACATTTAATTATTTCACACTCCTGGACGTGCACCCTCTCCCTCGAATTTCAGATATGGTAAATGAAATTGCCAGGTGTATTCAAATGCTGCTTACCATCAGTTGCTGATCCATTCTGAACACCACCCCTACACACCATTTGAGGAAGACGGACCCTCTCTCTGTTCCGGAGGGTCCCCTTTGGCATTACCAAATGGGGTTTCAGTCTTCCAGAGACATATGGACAAAATGGTTGACAAATATGGATTGAAGGCCATTTCCCTTATCTCGACAACGTCACCATTTGTGGACACTCTCTGAAAGACCATGACACCAACCTCCTGTGGTTTCTCCACATGGCTAAGGCCATGAACCTCACATACATCTCCAGTAAGGGCATGTTTAGGATGAAACGTCTGGTGATCCTGGGCTATGTGGTGGAAAATAGCGTCATTGGCCCTGACCCCGATTGAATGTTCCCCCTGTTAGACCTCGTGATTCTGAAGACCATGAAGGCCTTAAGGGAGGTGCCTGGGCTGCTTCTTCTACTACACCCAATGGGACCCTCACTATGCGGATAAGGTCTGCCCCCTCTTAAAATCCACCTCTTTTCCATTGTTGGCCGAGCCCAGGCAGCTTTTGACTATGTTTGGAGCTACATCACAATGGCCACTGTGCGTACGGTGGACGAGAATGCACCCTTCCAGGTTGAAAGCGATGCTTCTGTTGTAGTTCTGGCTGGTTAAGTTTCCCTTAATCAGCTGGGCAGGCCAGTTGCCTTTTTCTCCCACACCCAACAAGGCCACGAGCTTCAGAACCCATTTGTAGAGAAAGAGGCTCAAGCCATTGTAGAGGCCATCAGGCACTCGAGGCATTACCTAGCCAGCAGAAAATTTACACTGCTCACCTAACAGTAATCGGTGACATTTATGTTTAATAATGCAAAATAAAGAATGATAAGATCACTAGGTGGAGGATCGGACTCTCTACCTATAATTATGATATAGCATACAGGCCAGGTACTCTCAATGTGCCTCCAGATGCCCTGTCAAGAGGAAGCTGTGATTCTGCACACACCAGGCAGTTGTGGTCACTGCACAATGAGCTTCGCCACCCAGGCATCACCTCATGGCTCATTTTGTCAAGGCACAACCTGCCCTATTTCATTGAGGATGTGAGGGAAATGACCAAGTCCTGCCAGGTCTGTGTGGAGTGCAAGCTGCACTTCTACCGCCCTGACAAAGCACACCTGATAAAGGCATCTCGCCCCTTTGAATGACTCAAAGTTGATTTCAAGGGTCTCCTCCCACCAAAAAAATGTACTTTCTCAACATTATCGACGAGTATTCATGTTTTCTGTTCACCATCCCCTCCTCAGACATGAGCACCACCATGGTCATCAGGGTCTTGCACTCTATTTTCATCCTGTTCAGGTATGCCACCTATATCCATTGCAACCAGGGCTCATCATTTATGAACGAAGAGCTATGCCAGTACCTGCTCATAAGGGGCAGCCTCAAGAAGGATGACTAGCTACAATCCCCAGGGGAACAAACAAGTTGAAAAAAAGAATGTGACTGTATGGAAGGCCGTGAAATTGGAAAGCCTTCCAGACTCACAATGGCAAGAAGTCCTACCCATAGCACTGCACTCCTCTGCACAGTGACCAACGTAACTCCTCATGAGGTTATGTTTAAATCCCAGCTTGGCTGATGGCACCGGGGCCAGTCCTGCTGAGAAAGCACACCAGGAGGAGCAAGATAGACTCCCTGATCGAGAGGGTGCACCTGCTGCACGCCAACCCAATGTATGCTTACATGCCACACCCTGACAGCAGAGAGAACACCGTCTCGATCACAGAACTAGCACTTGCTGGAATGGAGGGTCCGATGCCTCAAGTGAGCCAGGAACTACTGAGTACCCCACTCAGGGTCCTGGAGGACACTGCTCGGGAAGTGGACCAATCCACCGCACAATCTCAGCTGGAACCCTCAAGACCCACTGACCCTGTACCACAGGGGTCCAGGAAGTTCAGGAAGCCCAGTCCTCCAGTACTGCAGCACTCAACCAGAATTACTAGACCTCCTGACAGACTTAACTTGTAAATATTTGTAAACTATTCGTTTTGTTTTTAAATGAATGTTCTCTGTTTTTCACCCACAGGCTCAATTCTGAAGGAAGGGGTGAATGCAGTGAACTGGAATTCACTGTCTATGTCGTGTTCAGATAGCTGGCTCCACCCTCACCTACCCCAATATAAACCCTTGTTTTCCCGCCTTACCTCAGATTCAGCTGAGGACTCTTATTTCTTCCGGCCATTGATTGTAAGGTATTAAAACATGTTTGCACTCCTCACTTGTCTCTGAGTGCATTCATTCGCATTACACCTAGCCAGGAAAGGGACACTGAGAAGGGGGGAGGTTGTAATGCACAGACTGGGAAAATGATCGTGTGTGTGTGTGTGTGTGTGTGTGTGTGTGTGTGTGTGTGTGTGTGTGTGTGTGTGTGTGTGTGTGTGTGTGTGTGTGTGTGTGTGTGTGTGTGTGTGTGTGTGTGTGTGCCGTGATGTGCCCTTACGGAGAAGTGGTTAGGTGGAGTGGCCTGTGGGCACATGGAGCATTGAGTTTCCTGTCTGGGAAACGGACACTGTTGTGAGTGAGAAAAGAGATTCAATGGGTTTCAAAAGCAAGGAGTCTGAACCTCGTCCAGTAGTAAACGATTTTATTAACAAAAGATGAGTGAAGGAAAATGGAATAACACACTCATGAACAATTTATAGATAAACATGGGAAAATCGCACCAGGAATAAAACACATATATGCACAATTTATCACAAACTATCACCAACGAGAATAAAATATACACACACACATAGTCAAGTTAAGTCGTGTTTATTTGTCATTCATACCATAAACATTGCAGTGTACAATGAAAAACGAGATAATGTTTCTCCAGACCCTGGAGCTGGTTAGTTACATTGATAAATTACCTCAGAATTTTTTTTTATAAATAACATATCACTTATAAATATAACCATATATAACGATAAAAATTACAGCACAGGATTAGACCATTTTGGCTCATCTAGTCTGCACTGAACTAAGTATCATGTTATATATGCTATACCTGTGTCACTGGAGTTCAGAAGCCTCACGGCTTGGGGGAAAAATCTGTCTCGTAATCTGGTCGTGATGGCCCTAATGCATCAGTATTTCTTCCCGGATGGTAGGAGGGAGAACAGATTGCGAGAGGGGTGTGTTGAGTCCTTCATGATGTTTATGGCTTTCCACAAACAATGACCATTATAAATGTCCATCATGGCAGGGTGAGAGACCCCAATAATCCCCTCAGCAGTCTTTTCTATCCACTGCGTTCAGGGATGGTGCAGTTCCCGAACCAGGCAGTAATGCAGTTACATAGAATTCTCTCAACGCATTCCCTGTAGAATGTAATGAGGGTGGAAGGTAGAAGCTGAACTTTCCTCAACCTCCGCAGGAAATAAAGGCATTGCTGGGCCTTCTTGGCAATGGATCTGGTGTTGGGGGACCAGGAGAGATCCTCCATCAGGTGCACACCAAGGAATTTAGTGCTCTTGACTACCTCGATGGTGGAGCCATTGATGGTCAGCGGAGAGTGGTCCCCTGGACTCTCCTGGTCCGTTAGTGATTATACCTCCTTTCTGTAAGCTGACTTATCGTTCTTGCTGATGAGCTCTACCATGGTCGTGTCGTCAGTGAACTTGATGTGATTAGAACTGTATCTTGCTGCACAGTTGTGGGTCAGTAGGGTAAACAGCAGTGGGCTGAGCACGCACCCCTGGGGGGGCCCCATGCTCAGTGTCATGGTGTTGGACATGCTATGTCCAATCCAGACTGAGGTCTTCCAGTCAGGAAGTCGAGGATCCAGTTACAGAGGAAGGTGTTTAGGCCCAGCAGGTTCAACTTCCTAATTAGGTGCTGCGGTATGTTTGTGTGGAATGCTGAGCTGAAGTCTATGAACGGCATTCGAACGTACGAGTCTTTATTTTCCAGGTGGGCGAGGGCTAGGTGGAGCATGATGGCAGTGGTGTCATCTGCAGATCAGTTGGGACGGTACGCAAACTGCAGGGGGTCCAATGAGGGGGGGCAGTTGAGCCTTGATGAGCTGCATGATTCTCAAAGCACTTCATTATGGTGGATGTGAGTGTGACAGGATGGTGGCCGTCGAAAAAGGATACTGAGGGCTTCTTCAGCACAGAGATAAAGCTCGTTGGCACGATAGCGCTGCTCAGGGAGATGTTGAGGATGTTTGCGAGGATGTCAGCTAGTTGGTCCGTACATCCTCCGAGCACCCTGCCAGTGATGTTATCTGGCCCTGCAGCCTTACGAAGGTTGACCTTGAGCAGCATCCTTCTCCGCAATGAACTGAGTACATAAAATCAAGGAAAAAACAATACAATACCCACCACCCCTCGACTCAGTGCAGGCATGGCACTTTGCCTCTAGGGACATGAACTAAAATGCTCCCAACACTTTAACAGTGCACATCTCACCACGGATTTCTCCAGTGCCATTCCACGGTCCTTGGCCTGGAGTGAAGTAGGGTGGTCCCTCAAAAATAGCAGAGGGTGAGCTGAGCTCCCATGGTGCCCTTTATAGTGCTGGAGGGCTGGGGAGCAGGAGGTGGAGTCCAACCCAGGTAATTTACAGGGACCCAATGGCTTGGCGTCAGCAAAGTTAATTGATTACAAAGATCAATGGTCCAAGGCCAAGTACAAAGGTATTTAAATTAGCCAGTGGCAAGGTATACACTAATTAGTGGCAGGAGTCCGACCTTGATGGACAGATGATGTGACTTCCAAATAAGTTTCAGAGGGGGAGGACATGTGACCACCTGTAATGCACACATTCCAGACAGGCAGGGAGCCATGTTTCCTCCACACACAACTGATACCGAGAAGGTTTGTCGCACATGGACTGGGAGATATGCAATGTGTGGCATTACTGTGGGAAACAGGAATGACTTGTCTACATACACACAGACTAACTTTCCTTCATGCACAGAATGATTTAACAGCAGGTGCTGTAACCAGTGATGGCATCACTGAGCGGTGGCTGAACGTGTGGCTGATGAATATGCTGAGAGAGCCAACAACTTGAACACTGGCCTCTGCTGACACTGAAAACAGAGACTCCCAGCTCCATGGGTTTTGATATTCCTGTGTTGGTAAGGTAATGATTGCCCACACCAGTAACAGAGCACACCCAGCTTCCCAATGGAGTGGAGGGCCAGGGTGCAGGTCTTTCCCTGTGCACGATCTGACCAATACAATGTCCCAACCCTCACAGTGAGTCCCCGAGATGTGAGCAGGTCTCGGGAATGTTTGTGCAGATGGTACAGCTGGCACTAGTCCAAACAAATGGTGGGAATGCGAGCAGGGACAATATCCAGGCATGAGAGGGTCTGCAGCTCACAGCCCAGAAAATGTGGGTGCTCCCTGGACACTCAATGGTACATCTTGGATGCACAGCTGTCAGGTTGATCCCTGGTTACCCAGGGGATGGTACAGTGCCTGCAATCTGGGTGATGTGCCACCATGAGAGTTGTCGATCTGAAGGAGCACCAAGACGATGGTCAACATGGTGGAGATGCTGGCCAATGAGGTGGCTGTAGCACTGGCATAAGGAGGAGTCAGGATGGCCTTGGAGATGGAGGTGGTACCGGTGCTGTTGACATCAGAAGTGGGACAGTTGCATTTCGGGCCAGTCAAGGAATACCACTCACTCGCCACATATGAGAGCTAGTGAACAAATTAAATGAGCCAGGGACCATTCTTTTGATTGCAACACCCCATGGGGAAGCTGGTGTTCCTGTGGGGCTGAAGGGGTGATTGGCAGACCATTAGTGGGGGTTGTGTGTTATATAAATATATCTGCAGGGTACTAGCCTGTAAATGGATTGGCATGCTGTGGTGACTTCTAAGGGATGGCATGTAGTGTGGATGGTCATATAACTTCTCCAACCAGCATGAGATCAGAAGTGACATCAAGGGTTAGATCTACCCACCTGTGAGGCTGATGTGTGATTGGTTTTCTGGATGTCAATCTATTATTAGATCTACCCACAGTTGAGACTGAATGTGATTGGTCCAAGCAAGTCATGTGATGGTGCCCTGCATTGAAAAGTCATGCATGGCCCCTGCTTGTTTTTTTTTGCTGCTGCTTTGAAATCAGCACTGAAGTCTTGGCAGCCAGTCACAGACAGGTATCAGCAGGCGAACAGGAGGGCCTATTCTGGATCCCAGCTGTAGTCAATGCTGGAAACCAGATCCATTTGACCTACTTGTTAGTTGTAGTTCATTTACTGTTCATTATTGTGCTGTGCCTGTGGGTGGATGGGTGCTGTGTATTTAACCCTTGCATTCCTAATCAGGAGTTCAGAATGTTTAGCAGAGATTTACTTGCACCCAATGTGTAGTTATATATTATTCTGGGTTGGGAGGGTGGGAATGCACATGTTCCCTTTGTGAATTACCCTGTTCATTGACAACACGTGCCCAGCCTTGATTTTCTTTGAACCTCTGGAACCTATTCTTGAACACAACAATGGTGAGTGTATGGGGTGAAGCATAGGAATACAAGTCTTGGTGGATGGGAAATGTAGGAAAGGAAGGCTGGAACATGCTGAATTTGAGTCTAGTGGTCTTTTGTCTTTGGCTTGGCTTCGCGGACGAAGATTTATGGAGGGGGTAAAAAGTCCACGTCAGCTGCAGGCTCGTTTGTGGCTGACCAGTCCGATGCGGGACAGGCAGACACGATTGCAGCGGTTGCAAGGGAAAATTGGTTGGTTGGGGTTGGGTGTTGGGTTTTTCCTCCTTTGCCTTTTGTCAGTGAGGTGGGCTCTGCGGTCTTCTTCAAAGGAGGCTGCTGCCCGCCAAACTGTGAGGCGCCAAGATGCACGGTTTGAGGCGTTATCAGCCCACTGGCGGTGGTCAATGTGGCAGGCACCAAGAGATTTCTTTAGGCAGTCCTTGTACCTTTTCTTTGGTGCACCTCTGTCACGGTGGCTAGTGGTACAGTCAGTATAATGTGGCTTTTGGAAACGCATTGACTATGCCTTTTAGATCTTTGAAATTTTTTTGCTATCCTACCTCCAGATACTTGGGTCTTGATCACTGATGATTATCATTACCAGTGAGACCATTGTCTCTTGAGAATCACAGGCAGAGAGCATTGTTCCTACTTCCTGTATTTCCTAACAAATGCTTCCACTGCTGTGTCCTGAAGTATTGGGACCCACACTCTCTGCCACAGTGCCTGTCTTCACTCTTTCCCAAGTCTGCTTTATTTTCTGCACTTGTCCCAGTTGTAATGCTTGTACCCTTAAAGAGTAAGGGTTTAGAACAGTGGTTTCTTTCCCCTCACGCACCACCTTAAGCATTCCCTATGCCATAGGTGCTCTGTCATTAGTAAGGGATTGCTTAAGATGGTATGTGAGGGGAAAGAAAAAGTTTGAAAACCACTGTTTTAATTGTACCTAATTGACTTGTTAAGTGCACGGTTTCATAACTCCAAAGGAAATGGCCCAATGACAATTTTTCTCCAAAAAATATTTCAGTAACAATTGGGTCTTGAGTAGTGGTTCTCAACTCACCCCCCCCCTCCCCACCTCACATACCATCTTAAGCAATCCTTTACTAATCACAGAGCACCGATGGCATAGGGAATACTTAAGGTGGTATGTTTAAAAACCTCTGGTATAAAATATTTTGTGGTTCTCGGTAATTGTATGGAATTTTAATAATGCAGCAACTACCCTGCTGAATGGTATAATCATTGCTTTTTGAAGTGGAACTGCCTGACAAGAATGCCTTTAGTAATTACCTTAAAAGAATGGTTAATTACTCTCCAAGAGGAACAGCAACAGTCCATATTGATGGTGCATAAAATACACTGAATTCACTACTAATGTTTGTAGTATATTCAATCCGCTTCACAAATTCAAAATTGGTAATTTAATTGTATTGCCCCGAACAGAATTAGTAATTTAATACACTGAATTCACTACTAATGTTTGTAGTATATTCAATCCGCTTCACAAATTCAAAATTGGTAATTTAATTGTATTGCCCCGAACAGAATTAGTAACTTAATCCAAAGGAGTAAATTTGCATGTTAACAACAGGATTTAAAGTAACTAGGTGCAGAACAATGAAAACATAATGTTTCACTAGCAACAGATGGCATTGTGGGTGCATGAATGAATGGTTTGTAAATGATCACACATAATTGAAGGGATGGGGAGGTTCTACATGAAAGATTAAGGTAATTTTACTCTTTCTCTCTGCAATCAGTCACTCATCAACTTGCGAAAATAACCATGAAATTGGAGTAATGTTTAAAAACATTGAGGTTCTTGGCAGCTCTGTTTTAATTACTGTTTTAGTGTCTCACTGTTTAAGGTGAATTTTATTTTTAGAGCTCCCATGTGTTTCTGAAGTGAATCTTCTGAACACACAGGAGACTGCAGATCTGGAATCCAACAGTATGCTCTCAATTAATTTGTCACCCCCAGCAGTCATGTAGTAAGGAGACTCCAGCCCCCAAATAACCCTTTAAGCACCTGGCTAGGTGGGTTTTACTCTTTGTAAAAGCAGTACAGCCTCTTTTAATCTGCAGCCCCTGGGAAGCCCTCCTGGGACCCAGGTGCAATTACTGGGGCACAGATGTTCAAAAAGGTACCCACACAGTCAATAGAGCTTAGGTAATTATACTTTGAGGAAAAAAAATATTATTATTATTCAATAAATCCATCTAAATGCTCTCAGATTTTCGATAGAAACTGCATTATTTCAAGTGCATGGCAATCAATCATATTTTCCTGAAAATGGTAAGCATTTTTCAAGTCAAGTCACGGCCACGTAATTTGGATATGGCAACTAATTAATAAATGTATAGGCTTATAAGTGGGGTTATCTTCAACAATATCCTTGTATCAAAATGAGTTAATATCAATGACATTAGGATACAAAATCCTGGACAGTTGGCACTGTAAAGGGATCAAGTGTATCGTAGGTTGTTATGAACAAGGACAATTTATGACATTTGGACAGCTAAAAAAGTTATTTGTCCAACAGAGCTTTCTTCTGTTATCTTCTATTAAGAACTTTTTAGGAGATAGTTTAGGACCAGCCATGTGTAGTGACATGGCAGCTCTTCTTTGAAAGGGGATCACAAGTAAATTTATATTTAAGATGTATTTCCTATTGCAGAACAATAGCTCGAAATCGGGCTTGCACAAATTGAGGGAAAGGTGGGAGACAGATTTGGAGCAAAGGATTCGTGAAAATTGTTTTCTGATACTATAACATCATTTATTAATGTCAGATATAATTTTATACCTCAATTATACCTTACACCACTAAAATTACCCAGTTTAAAATCTGAAATTCTGGACTTGTGTTTTAGGTGTAGTATAGAGGTTGGAACATTGATACATTCGACCTGGCTCATGACGAGCCTGTCGAAGCATTTCATGATGATGGATGTGCATGCGACAGGGGGGTAATCGTTGAGGCAGGACACAGACAACTTCTTTGGCACTGGGAAAATGGTGGTGGTTTTGAGGCACGTTGGGATCATGGCGCCTCTCAGGGAGATGTTAAAGATGTCAGCTGAGCCAAACATCCCCTTTGCACTCTTCTGGGGATGTTATCCAGCTTTCTGCTTAAGTGTCTCTTAACTCAAGATTCCACTTACTGTCATGTACACAAAATTTCATTTGTCTGCCTGTCCAGAATAAAATTATTCTTTTCAGCATTTCGAAATTGTAATTTGATTATTGTACTTTATCCTTGATTCCTCAGTACTTTTACTAGCCATGCAAAATCCATTGAGATGTGAATTATAATGATAATGAGGTTATTGTTGTAAACATTGAACAATGTACAGATGCACAAAAATTCTTGCTGCAAACGAACAGCTAATTGGTAAAGAACAAACCTACAATTTTAAAACATCTAAATGTATGTTCAATTGAATTAAAAGGTGACAATAAATACAGCAATAAAGATGGATAATAAATATTCACAAGGTATCCAAGTGGGGGGGGGGAGTGTCTTTGCTATGGTGCAGACAGTACTTTTGTGTGTTGGACCAGTCCCTGATTAGTGTAATAAGGGGAGGTTCAAGAAACGTTTACATTCTACCAAAGGTAGGAGTGAGAAAATTCAAGATCCCTTTATTGTCATCTAATAGTACAGAATATGTAATAGTAGAAAACATGTAACATTACACAGAATGGCCTTCTGCCTGCCATGAGGCAGACAGAGTCACCATTAATATTGCCTAGCATCCCTTACAGTAAGAGAGAAAGATAAGCAAAAGGAAGTCCCTTCAGAAACACTGAGTGCATGTGGAATTGTCTCCAGCACTCTAGCAGCTCCTGTAGCTGCAAAACTTCTGGTCAATTAATCTGGGTCTCTATTATCTCACAGTGACTACATATGCACACTCGAGGTCCCCCCATTTTCAGCTACCTTCCTGTTTTAGAGGGTCAGCAGGGTACCCGTACGGCAGACCATGGTCACTGGTCGGACTTGCAAAGGCTCAGGAACATAGGAGAAAGGATGTGTGTCACAGGACTCAGTTTCCTCATGGTCATTACCATCCATCCACACATACACATACCCATCCCCCAACCACGTGTTGATTCCCTCCCCCTGCTGGACAATGGCTCGGACTTTGCCTGGGATCAAGCTGCCAGCCAGACCAGCGAACGGGTTGTAGCTGGTGTGCTTCAATCAGCTAGGAAGCTGCCACCGTGACTTTCATTTCGAGGTTGGGCACTCGCAGTCTCCACAGCCTCCTGTAGTGCACGACAGGGATGCTGCAGGGATTCAATCTCCCTCTCTTTCTGGGCACCCTGATAACTTAAATTGGATGCGATACCCCACTGGTGCCTAAGTTGGAATATCAGTAACCATAGGTCTCTTGCACAACTCCCGCCACCCTCAGGAAACCCTGATTCCTCCAAGAGGAGACCATGTGGGGCCCTATCTTCTCTCCGTGGGGTTCCAGCCTATCGACCCAGCTGACTGGCATGATGTGGCTTGCCTGCCGTGCCACCAAACGGCAGAATCTCGGAGGGTCATCGGTCCACCTGAGGATTTTATATTCCAACCCTGGGGTTCCTATCCTATTTGTAGGTCACTTCCTTCTGTCCCCATTGGTGAGCAGGTATACAATAATGCAAGCATCTGACAAGACAGCCACACACACACACACACACACACACACACACACACACACACCTGTTAGTACAACCTCCCATGTGGTTAGTGCTCCATGTGTGTCCACCCAAAACTCTTTGAACCCTGCTCGCAGTGCCAATTGTCGTGTTGGGAAGAGTATCAGGTTTGGTGGATTCACAGAGAGACATGCCTGGACACCAGTGTTACAATCACATGTAACTTTGATGAATACATAGAAGACAAACAGGGGAGAACATCAAGCAATACTCGATTACTATACTAAACAACTATATATTCGTTCACATCAGACCCAGGTTGGATTCTAATACTAGTGCCGACCTATACTCTAAACGCTCACACACGTGTACACACTTGACAGACAAGGACTTTCACACACACTCCTGGTTCACTGCACCAACAGCGGAGCAGTACTCTGCAAATACTGATCTATCACAGTACTATGATTCAGCTTAATTCTAGTGCACACCTTACTTGCAAAACTTCCAGCGACGTCCACAGTAGTGACCTGGTGTGGAACAATGTCTGGGACTTGGACCATGAGGCAGAGAGCAAGAATGTGCTATGCATCGATGCTTTATGCAGTTCTGATCTGGGCATCTAACCAGTAATGACCCAAGGTGATTTAAATTAGCCAATAGCAAGGTGTGCACTAATGGGTGGCTGGAGTCCAAGCTTGATCAACTGGTGACGTGACTTCCGAATAAGTTTCAGACAGGGATGACATGTGACTATCCACAATATTCCAGATGGGCAGGGAGGCCACATGTTTTTCCACAATCCACATAAAACAGAAGCCCCTTTCACACTTGCATCCCAGTAAATCAGCCATTCAGCACAATGGGATAGGAATGGGATTTAGCCTTTCACACTAGACCACTCCTAACCGGGTCACTGAACATTTTCACACTTGCAAGGGTTTATCCCTGGTGTTTGGTCTGTTCTACCTTTAATTGGAAGTTCCTGCAATGTAAGTTCCACACTTGTCTGATCTCAATGCTGGCATCTGTAGACGCTGGCGATTGTACTAGGGGTCGAGGCTGGCAATCCCCAGCACGAGATGACGTCATCTGATGCCAGCATTGAACAGATTTTGCTTTCACACTTTCCTCTTTAAAGGCCAATTGACATTTGATTCCTGGGTTCACTGACAAGTGGAAGAGGGCTAGGTATTCATTTTCTCTCATTTTCTTTCTCCCTCTTGGCCCTTTCAAGCAGAGAAAACACCTGTCAGTAAAAGAGGAGGTTCTTCGCCCTTGCGCCTAAAGACTTACTTCTCTGAATGCGCCATGGCTGGCTCCCAGGGAGCCAGGGAAGGATAATCGGCAGAGTGCTGCACTCCGCCACCCCATATGAATGAGCAGCAGCTGGTTAGGGGCAGGCTGGTGACACTGTCATCCTGCCTCCCATTTCCCCACTCACTCCTCTCTCTCCATGACCCCCTCAAGGCAGGGGTGGCAGGGAAGAGCTTTCAGGTATGGGGGACCATCAGGAGCCATCAGGAAAGCAGGGGCTGGTGGGAGCCGTCAGGGAAGCAAGAGCAGGGAGGAGCCATCAGGGCAACTGGAGCCATTGGGATAGCATGGACTGTTGGGTCAGTGGGGGCAGGTGGGAGCCGTCGGGGCAGCGGGAGCCATTGGGGCAGTGGGGGCCACTGGGGCAATGGGGGCCAGCAGGAGACCAAGAGCCATCAGGGCAGTGGGGATCATTGGGGAAGTGGGGGCCGGCAGGGCAGTGGGAGTCATTGGAGCAGTGGGAGCTGGTGGGCCAGCATGGACCATCGGGGCTGCAGCAGACAGCAGGAACCGTTGTGGCAGCGGGGGCTGGCGGAAGCCATCAGGGGGCGGCTGGTGTGGGCTTTGACAGCCTCACGGGGCCACTTCAGCCTTTGGGGCCGCTCTCTGCTGCTTAAAACGCGGCAGAACAAAGGCTGTCTTCCCTACCCATAATTCCCCACACAGATGGAACTGTTTTGTGAAACACAAAGTGATTCCAACTGCATGGAGAATTATGGATAGGGAAGACGGCCATTGCCGTGCTGCGTATTTATGACGGGTGGCGCTAAGGCACTAGTCGCCCCGCCTCCATCAGCTCCAGAAGGCACTATGAGGTGCCTCTCGATATGAATGTGCTGCTAGAGCCGCTCTTGTAGCCAGCCTCCAGGTGGAGGCCTGACATGAAATGTCCTTCTCTCTCTCTGTCTGTCTGTCTGTCTGTCTGTCTGTCTGTCTGTCTCTCTCTCTCTCTATCCCATTTTCCCACTTTTTCCTATTCCCTTCCACAGAGCTAGAAATGCCCATCCCCATCCATTCTCATCTTTCTATTCTCCTGTCCTCATATCCATATCCAATTAACACCTTTTGTCTTTTGGTCTGTACTCCTTCCCCTGCCAACTATTCCCTTCTTCCCAGCCTATTAATTCAGGCGACTGCCTGGTTTTAACTTGAAGAAAGGCTCAGGCCCGAAACATCGCTCTATCATCTTTACCTCCTATGGACACTGTGAAACCTGCTGAGTTCCTCCAGCATTTTTGTGTTTTTACACACCATCTGCACACTTTCATGTTTCACTGGGAGATCCTGGCCACGGCCGCAGACAGAGCAATCTCCCAGTCTGCATCCAGTCTCATCGATGAAGAGAAGGCCACAATGGGAGCACCAGATGCAGTAGATGACCTGTGCAGATTCACAAGTAAGGTGTTACTTTACTTGGAAGGACATTGGGGCCCCAAATGGTGGTGAGGGAGGAGATGTGGGCACAAGTGTAGCACTTCCTGCGGTCACAGTGATAGGTGCAAAGGGGAAATTAATGGGAAGGGATGAATGGATGAGGGAGTCATGGATGCAGCAGTCCCTGTGGAAGGCAGAGAGGGGAGTAGAGGGCGAGATGTGTCTTGTGGTGGGATCCTGTTGTAGATGATGGAAATTGTGAAGGAAAATATGTTGGAAGTAGAAGCTGGTGGGGTGGTAGGGAATCCTGTCCTTGTTGCATCTCGGGGTAGATGGGTCAAAGGCAGATCTGTGGGAAATTGGGGAGATGTAAGAAAGGGCTGAGTTGATGGTGGTAGAGGGGAAGCCATGTTTTTTGACATAGGAGGTCATCTTGGATGATCTCGAATGGAAGTCCTCATCCTTTGAGCAGATGCAATGGACTCGGAGGAATTAAGAGAAAGAAATGGAAGCCTTACTGGGGACGGGGGTGAAGAAGTGTAATCGAGATAATTGTGGGAGTTTCTAGGTTTGTGAAAATATCTGTGGAAAGTTTGTCTCCTGAGAGAGAGAGAGAGAGAGAGAGAGAGAGAGAGAGAGAGAGAGAAAGGGGAGAGTGTTCCCAGAGATGGAGCAAGTGATTTTTAAAATCAGGATGAAAGTTAGCGGCAAAGTGGATAATGCTGACAAGCTCATTATGGGTACCAGAAGCAGCACCAAATCCAGTAAGAATTGAGGGGGCTTGCCTGTGTGGGCTTGTACAAAGGATTTCTCCACATAGCCAAGAGAAAGGCATGCATAGTTGGAACCCATAATTTGGAGAAAGTGGGATGAGACAAAGGAGAATTTATTGAGGGTGAGAAGAAGTTCTGCAAGCCACAGAAGAAGAAATAAATGATGGGCTTTGAGACTGTCGGAATGGGAGAGGAAGGTGCATAGAGATTGATTGGACATCCATATTGAAAATAAAGTGGTGAAGTTCAAGGGATTGGAAGTTGTTGACGAGATGGAGGGCATGTGAAGTATCACGGATGTAGGCTGGGAGGGACTGGCCCAGGGTCGAAAAATGGAGTTGAGGAAAGATGATACCAGTTTGGTGCAGCAGGAACATGTGGAAGCAATCGTTTACCAGGACAATTGGGTTTGTGGATCTTGGGTAGGAGATGGAACCAGGCAGTGTGGAGTTCGTAAACAATAAGATTGAAGGGAGATGACCAGAAGTAATGAGGTAAGAGATAAATGTGTGAGACAATGGCTTGATCTTTGGTGGGGTCCTGTTAAAGGGGTGCAAAAAAATACGTCTTTTTTTCTTGGACCTGTATGAAGTAATTACTCTAGGCCAGGCAGGAGAAAAGAAACATGTACCCTGGTAACCTTCTCTAGGAAATATCAAAGCACCATTATGTTAAAAAAAATTGAATATTGATAATAATATCTTTCAGTTGATCTCTTAATAAACCAGGAATGTAACTTTGTGAAAAAAAAACAAAATAACATCGTACGGTTTGTTGCTAAGTGTCAAATGTGGATGGTACTGCCAAAAGGAAGCATTCGAGAAATCATAGCCTTTCCAATTTGCTGAAAGCACACACAAGTCTGATAAATCAGCAATTCCAAGGTGTTTCCCATGAATCTTGCCAACATGAGGGTCTTTTTTTTAAAATCAGTACTGGCAACAATAATTTTATGGCAATCATTAATCAATTTTCCAATTTATTTACCTTCCCACACCTTTCTGCTACCTTATGAATTATGAAGACTAGCAGCAAGAATTTATCATTTTTGGACATTTATTAATATACATTTCAATGTCCTGTGCTGGGATTATCTTGAAATAACATATATTAAAAAATTCACACAAGCACATTATTATTGTTTCCTTGTAATCCCTGAAGGTTGAAGACCTTTGTCATTACTTAAATTATATTAATTTAATTTTAAGTGAAATTATCTTTAAATGTGACCATTAATTACTGATAGCCAATAAATAAGCAAAACACTCTCATCCCTTGTTCACCTCTTTATAAATGCGGAAAAGGGAATTGTGGCTGACAAAACAGGTCAGGCAGCTATGTTAAATATAGGAAACAGGAAAATCTCATGAGAAATATGAGGTAGCCAGGAAGGAGTTAAAGAAAGAACTTGGGAGAGACTGAAGGGGGCACAAGAAGGCCTTGGTATGTAGGTTAAGGAGAATCCTAAGGCATTCTATCCATGTGTGGAAAACTGAAGAATGACTCGAATGAAGGTGGGGCCGCTAAAGGATAAAGGAGGCAATATGTGCCTGGAGGAAGAAAAGCTTGGGGAGGTCTTAAATTAATACTTTGCATCAGTATTCACAAGAGAAAATGTCCTTTATCGTGATGAGGTTGAAATTGAACAGGCCTGTGTGCTGGACAAACATAGAAAATAGGTGTAGGAGTAGGCCATACGGCCCTTCAAGCCTACACCGCCATTCATTATGATCATGGCTGATCAGTACCCAGTTCCTGCCTTCATCCCATACCCCCTAATCCCTTTGGCCACAAGGGCCAAATCTAACCGACACTTAAATATTGATATGGAACCGGCCTCAACTACTTCCTGTGGCAAAAAATTCCACGCATTTACCACTCTCTGAGAGAAGAAATTTTTCCTCATCTCAGTCCTAAAAAAATTCCCCCTTATCCTTAAACTGTGGCTCCTGGTTCTGGTTTTTCCCAGCATTGGAAACAACCTTCCTGCGTCTAGTCTGTCTAAACCCTTAAGAATTTTATGTTTCTATAAGATCCCCCTTCAATCTTCTAAATTCCAGAGAATACAAGCCTAGTCTATCCAACCCTTTCTTCATATGCAAGCCCCTCCATACCCAGTATCAGCCTAGTGAGCCTTCTCTGCAACCCCTCCAAGGCAAGGATATCTTTCCTCAGATAAGGAGACCAAAACTGCATGCAGTACTCCAGGTATGGTCTCACCAAGGCACTGTACAGCTGCAGCAGGATCTCCCTACTCCTGTACTCAAATCCTCTCACTATGAACATCAACATATCATTCGCCCTCCTCACTGCCTGCTGCATCTGCACGCCCATTTTCAACGACTGATGCACAGCAACACCCAAGTCTCACTGCATCTCCCCTTTTCCTAAACAGATACCATTTAAATAATAATCCTCTTTCCTGTTCTTACCTCCAAAGTGGATAACCTCGCATTTATCCATATTAAACTGCATCTGCCACGTCCTGGCTCACTCGCCTAACTTGTCCAAATCACCCTGCACTCTCCCAGCATCCTCCACACAGCTAACCCTGCCACCCAACTTCGTATCATCTGCAAATTTGGAGAAACTGCTATCTATTCCCACATTGATAATTATCATTGATAATTATCGTAAACAACTGCGGCCCAAGCACTGAGCCCTGCGGTACCCCACTAGTCACTGGCTGCCATTCTGGAAAGAACCCATTAATTCCTACTCTTTGCTTCCTGTAGAGATTAAGGAAAAGGATGTGTTGGATCTTCTTAAAAACATCATGATCAGGCTGCTGTGGGAAGTGAGAGAGATATTTGGGGCAGAAGCTATGTTTTTTGAATCATCTTTGGCTGCAGGGGAGGTGCCAGAGGATTGTAGAATGGCAAATGTACTCCTATTGTTTAAAAAAGGTAATGGGGAAAATCCTAGGAATTATCGACTGGTGAGTAATATGCAAACTAATGGATAGGATTCTTAAGGATAGGATCTATGCGCATTTGGAGAAGTACAGTCTATCCATGGATAGACAACATGGCTTTGTGAAGGGAAGGTTGTGCCTCATGTGTTTGAGTTTTTTTAGGAGGTAACAAAGGAAATTGATGAGGGTAAGGTGGTAGATGTGGTCTGCGTGGATTTTAGCAAGGCATTTTACAAGGTCCTCTATAAGAGATTCATCCAGAGAGTCATGAGGCATGGGATCAATGGAATCTTGGCTATGTGGATAAAAATTTGGCTTACAGGTAGAAAGCAGAGAGTAGTAGTGGAAGGAAAGTATTCTGCCTGGAGGTCGGTGACTAGTGGAGTGCCGCAGGGATCTGTTCTGGGACCCCTGCTCTTTGTGATTTTTATAAATGATATGAAGAGGTGGAAGGATGGGTCAGTAAGTTTGCAGATAACACAAGGGTTGGAGGGGTTGTGTATGGAGATGAGGGCTGTCAAAGTTTACAACATGATATAGAAAGGTTGGAGAGTTGGGCAGAAAAGTGGCGGATGGATTTCAATCTGGATAAGTGTGAGGAGATGCATTTTTGAAGAACAATACAGAAGGCTGAGTACAGGGCTAATGGTCAGTTACTTAAGTGTGTGGATGAACAGAGGACCCTTTGGGTTCAAATCCAATATATCCCTCAAGGTCAATACACAGGTTGATAGGATAGATAAGAAGGCCTATGGGATTCTGCCCTGTATTAATGGGGGCTTGAGTTCAGGTCATGTTGCAACTCAACAAATCTCTGGTAAGACCACATGTATTGTGTTCAGTTCTGATCACCTCATTATAGGAAGGATGTGGAAGTTATGGAGAGGATGCAGAGGACATTTACCAGGATGTTGTCTGGATTGGAAAATAAGTCTTATGAGGCAAGATTAGCAGAGCTGTGACTTTTCTCTTTGGAGCTTAGTAGGATTAAATGAGACTTGATAGAGGTCAACAAGGTTATGAGAGGCTTCGATAGTGTGGACAGCCAGTACCTGTTTCCCAGGGCAGGAATGGCAAAGGCCAGAGGACATATCCATGAAGTTAGGGGAGGTATGTTTAGGGGAGACATTAGGGGTAAGTTTTTTTATATACAGAGAGTTGTGGGTGCCTGGAATGCCTTGGCAGGGATGCTGAAAATTGGGGGAATTTGAGATATTCTTGTGGGCATTTGAGATACTCTTAGACAGGCACCTAGATAGAAGAAAAATAGAGGATTTTGGGGTAGGGAAGGTGCAAAGCCAAGCCAAAGAAGAAAAAGAATATGGGTCAGAACAACATTGAGAGGTGAAGGGCCTATATTGTGCTGTAGTGTTCTTTGTTCTATGTGGTGGATAATCAAAAGTCATACAAGACAGAGGGAGGTCATTTGACCTTTTAAACCCGTACTAGGTTATAGAAGAGCTTTCCAATTAATCTCACCATAATCTTTCCATAAATCCTCATTTTATTTGATTTCAAGGATGAATCAAATTTCCTTTGCAACAGATAACATGGGAATCAGACAGCTCAGCTGCCTCTAAGACAGAAGGTTGTGAATTCTTGTACAGCTCTGGTGTACAATTTCTCCTGTACAGTTTTTGAGGGAATGCTGCATTGTCAGAAGAGTGGTCATCTCAATGGAATGTTAAACCAAGGTCCCCACTACCATGGCTTGAGAAAACAGACCCCTTGCCACTGTTTGGAAGGACAAATAGGGTACATAGACCTGGAGTCTGGCCACTATTTATCATATTATCTGGCAGTATTCTTTTGCGGGATTGTGCTGTGCAGAAACTGGACAGGTATTCACATTCTATAGGACTTCAAATGTAAATGCAAATAAACAAAAAGTGTAGTTGTTACAAATCCAAAATAAAAACAGAATAGTGGAAATACCTCATAGACCAGGCAGTATCTGTGGGGTGAGAAGCAGAATAGGTGTTTCATTTGAGAGCTGGAATGGTCCTGGATTTGAAACTTGACTCCAAATGACTTCAGCAATCTAAATGCCAGTTTTTTTTCCCCTCATCTCTATCGCAGACATGAGGCTATTCCATAAAATTAATTAACCTTAACTGGCTCTGGCATAACTTTCAGTTTTTATATTTAAAAAAAATTTCATCATCATTCAGGTGCCTTTCCGTTTGATGTGGGCGACCGTGTCTCTCCATCCGTCATGATCTCTGACCCTCCGAATGGCAGTTGTTGCCTCCCCTGTTCCCCTTCAGTGAAGGCTCCATCTTTGAGCGGAGACTGTCATCGATGTTGAGTTCACCATTATTACAAGGGGGAAAAGACTGGTGGTCTCCCGTTCCTTCTTCAGTTGCAGTGTCCATACTGGATGGGTAACCCTGGCCATTGATCAGCAGATCCATCTGTCCAGTGATTTTAGTTTTACAACTATAAATTTGCAGAATCTGCTTGGGAAAAAAAAACATCCGCAATCCATGGCTTCACGTGTCCCTGATTGGGAGGGTAAACTGCATCTTGCCCAAGGATGACTTGTAGGCTATTGGACGGAAGGAGCACCTACACACACACACACACATATATATTATATATCTTGGCTTGGCTTCTGGACAAAGATTTATGTAGGGGTAAAGTCCACGTCAGCTGCAGGCTCGTTTGTGGCTGACAAGTCCGATGCGGGACAGGCAGACACGGTTGCAGCGGTTGCAGGGGAAAATTGGTGGGTTGGGGTTGGGTGTTGGGTTTTTCCTCCTTTGTCTTTTGACAGTGAGGTGGGCTCTGGGGTCTTCTTCAAAGGAGGTTACTGCCCGCCGAACTGCGCATACATTTTTTTTCAGCTGCAGTATTAAACGTTGTTTCTATGTAGAACCTGCTTTTTGTTAAAAAGTGCTCTATGTTTCCCGGGTGTTGCCTTTTGTTTTAAGTGAGTGCTGCGCATATTGGCTTCACTGAGAGTCTGGGAGTTGGAAGCAGCGGGTTGCACGGAGCGGCTGGGAGCTTCGGTCGCTGGGTTGGTTGGTTGGGGGGTGGCTCGACCCTCGCACTATGGAATGGCTCCTGTTTGACTGTCAGGTGAGTGCCGAGTGCCAAGGGCCCCCACCCCACCCCACGCACTGAAGTGGCCAACTTCTTCCCCTCCAATTCAAAGGGAGAGATCCGCAAACCTGGCCACTTGATTTCCAACTCGTCGAAGGAGCCTTGAGCAAACGCCGCGAAGCTCGTGTCAACGTCCCAGTTCATCGTAGTAATTTCCTGCCCCGGCGGTTCTTTAGCGCTGTTTTGAGACTCCTTCTGAGAACGGACCTGATCCCAATTCTCCAGTCCTGAAACATTGACGCTGTTTATAGAGGATAAACTTGAGTGTTTCCATCAATTTTTATATTTTCACATTTTCTGCATGTCATTTTTATTTAAATTTAAGCAAATAATTAAGGTATCGGAATCCTATGGGAAAATGTTGACTGGTAGATGCCGATTCATCCTGGTAATGAAGAACCAATGAAGAGTATTAAAAGACCTTTCTCTAGTGGCAGCTGTGGGTGGGGGGGAATACAATGGAAGCGAGGAAACTAACTTTCTCCATTATTCCCCTGACCCGAACTCCCATCCTGCGCTCCCCATTCTTCAAGCCGCTTTGACGACGATCACCCACATTCCTCGGAGACTTCACTGTGTACAAAGTCTTGCCTCGTGGATTCACTGCAGGTCGGCACAGCCCCAAGGCCAGTTCCGCGGAAATCCCCACTCAACCTGCCGCTGGCCCGCGGTGGAGACCTCGCCGAAACGGACTGGGTGTCGGAGCGAACGGAGTTTTGATCCCACGGCTTGACGACTTGTAGCGCGGACCAGAGTCGACCCACGTTCTCACCAGTGAGAAGTCGGCCTCATTTCTATTGACTTTGGCCGCCCCCTCCCAACAATTCGAAATACTGCGCCCTTCCGATGTGTCGCTGGCGTTTTCTCCTTGGTCCGAATTCGAGCTAAGAACCAAGCTATTCAGGCAAGTGCCTCCCACTGTTCACATTGTAATGAAGTGTTCTGACCTGAAACTTGCCGTCTGACTTGCTGAGTTACTGCAGCAGATTGTGTGAAGTTCCTCCACCAAACTAGCGCCTTAACTCAGTAGGTCACTTTCCTGGTGACCCTTCCATTCCTTTCCTACCCTTTTCCTGGTCCTTTTCATACTTGTCCGAAATAATAAAAGCACAGAGATGCTTTTAGTCTTGCAGTGTCCATAGGAGATATTACTGATGTTTCAGGCCTGAGCACTCGCCACCAAAGAGGTGAGTAAAACAGAGAGAAAGGCATCCTTGAAAGAAGTCTGGGGGAATAGGAGAAGAATGGGAAGGTACAGATAAAAGATATTGGATATGTCAAAAGGACAGGAGAGTAGAAAGGTGAGGATTGATTTGAATAGGATTGTAATAGGAGACAGGAAAAAGGGAAGAGAGGCAGAACTGGAAGGCGGGAGGCATGAGAAAAGATATTGTAGTTCTAATGGAAACCAAGTTGATGTTAATGCCATCTGGTTGGAGGTCACCCAGATGGAATACAAGATGTTGTTCCTCCAATTTCTGGGTGTTCTCAGTCTGGCAGTGCATGTGTTCATGAACCTGCATGACAGGAAGTGACTGGGGTGTGGAATTGAAATTATTGGCCTCTGGAAGATCCACATTACAGTGAACAGAGCCAAGATGCTCCACAAAACTATCTCCCAATGTGCGTCCAGTCGCTCTGCTGCCATCTTCTACCCCCAACCTCAAATTCACGTTCTGTCTCTCGTAACACTCCATTTTCTCGATCTTGGTCTCCATCTCAGGAGACACTCTTGACAGACATCTTCTACAAACCCTCCATCTCCCACAGCTACTTCAACTACACTTCTTCACACCCTGTAACCTTAAGGATTCTATTCCTTTCTCTCAATTTCTCTTTCTCTGTTGCATCTACTCCCAGGATGAGGTCTTCCATGCCAGATCATTAGAGATGTCCTTCTTCAAACAATGTGACTTGCCTCTTTACTGCCATCAACTTAGCCCTCACCCGCATATCTTCCATTACCCACACATCTGCCCTGGTTCCCTCCATCCCAACGCAAGGATTGGATTCCCCTTCTCCTCACCTGCCTCTCCACCAGCCTCTGCATCCTTCATTATTTCTGCCACCAGATATGTGATCCCACCACCAGACATATATTCCCCTCTCCTCCTCTCCCCTCTTTGCCCTCTGCAGGGACCACTCCTTCCGTGACTCCCTCATCCACTCCTCCCTCCCCTTGATGGCTGGAAGTGCTTCACTTGTAAATCTGCAGGGGTTATCTACTGCATCTGGTGCTCCTGTTGTGTCTCCTGTACATCAGAGAGACTGGGCGTAGACTGGGAGATCACTTGGTTGAGTACCTCTGCTCTCTTTGTCACAATATCGTGGATTTCCCATTGGTCACAAATTACAATTCCCTGCCCTTTTCCCTTGATGACATGTCTGTCCGTGGTCTCGTGCACTACCAAACTGAGACAATCTACAAACTAGAGGAACAACTTGTCATATTTCATCTGGGCACCAACCTCTCCCCTGCAACTGGGTGGCCTTGATATCAACTTCTCCAGTTTCCTTTTCCTCCCTACCCACTCAATTTTTTCCCATGTCTCCCATCCCCTACCTCTTTTTTTCTCTTTTTTTCCCTCTGTCCTATTGCAGAGCCAAAACCAATGATCTTTCCTCTCTCCTGTCCTATCCATATCTAATTAACACCTTTTGTCTGTTGAAGGGGGAGGGGGCCAAACAGGACTTCTCTTTTAGAGAGAGAGAATTCAGTTGGAGAGTTCTGCAGTGGCTTTTGGAGGCTGCAACATGGCAGCTTATGGAAGACCCCATTTTGAAGTCAGGTTGTGAGTTCTTAGTTCAACCTGTTGAAAAACGCTTGTAGTCCTTAAAAGAAGAAATGGCTGGCTAGAGTGTTTTTCCTGAAATAAAGGGAAACAAGAGAAACTCTGTGGTGACCTGGAAGAAGAGGTTATTATTTGGGACGTTTCTTCGGCAAGACACTGAAGTGCCTGGTGAAAATTCATAAAAGTTAAATTCTGTGCACAGTATAGGAATTGCCTGATACTGGTGAACTTGGAGGAGTGAGATTGGACTGTGAATCAAAAAAACTTTCCTGAACATAAACACATTACATACATGTGCACTTAGAATTAGAATGGGGTTAAATTAGGTTAATAGTTATAAGTTAAACTTTGATCCTGTTTAAAGAAAATTAAAAGTAACTTTTGTTTAAGTAACCATTTGTCTTGGTGCATTTCTTTTGCTGCTGGGTTTTGGGGTCCTCTGGACTTGTAACAAGTAGTTTTCCATATTTTAAGAGTCCATTACTATTTATGTATCTTTTGTAGGTTGTAATTAGCAAAAATTACTTGAATGTGGATAAAAAGTATCTTCTCCTCAATATTTTTTCCATTGAACATCATTGATGGGTTACACCAGCATATCACAGCTCTCAACTGTGTTGCAAAATAATAATCTTTAACAGAAGATAGGCCCCATCCTGTCTTTTCCTTGGCTAATTGCAATGTTTTGAGATGGAATCTAGGCCTTTTACCTTGCTATATATCTTGATAACATTTTATCTCATACATTGAATCGATATTGGTTAATCTCAATTGGTAGGGTCTGAAAAAGGTCTGGGCAATATATTAATGGATTCAATCCTTGAACTGAGATTTTTTTAAAAAAGAATTGTGTTCCATCTTATAATATCTTTCTTAATTTTTTTATCTATAGGTAAATAATTGCATTCCAATAATTTTGCCAAATCTTTTGGCATAATGACAACCAAATATACTTACAGACACTGTTTCCAATGCCCACAGATATCTACATTCAATTTCTCTTGGTGGGTTATAGTTATATGAGAGTAATTAGAGTTTTATCTATATTAATCTTGTATCCTGATAATTGACCACATCGTTCAGAGGATTGCATCAGTTTAGGTAAAGAGTATGTTAGTTGCCCGAAATGTATCAAAATGTCATCTACATGACAGGCCAATTTATGCTCTCTCCCTTTAATAGGAATTCTCCTGATATCCTCATTCTGCCTGATGTATTGGTTCCAAATATTATGCAATGAGTAGTGGTGACCATATACAACTCTGTCTCATACCCCTTTCTAGTATAAAACTATTTGATAAATATCCATTAATTTTAATCCCAGCTGTAGGATTATCATATAGTACCTGTACAGTTTTAATAATTGTATCATGTAAGCCAAATCTATGTAAAACTCTGTACAGAAAATTCAAATTAATTGAATCAAATACCTTTTCAGTGCCCACTCTAATAATTATTGCTTTAATTTTAATTTTTTTGTGTTTGATCCATAATGAGAATTGTCCTTGATTATGTTTTTGGATAATTTTCAGGACTCGCTACAAGTGGGATAAATGTTCATATTCTAGGGGAGATCCAAATGATTGATTAATATAATTGTTTTAATTTTTAAATATTTTCTTTTATTAGTCTTCCCAAGCAGTTTCTGCACCGATCTGTTCTTTGATCATTACCTGTGATGTGAGACATGGAAGAAAGCCTCTACTTCCTCAGGAGTTTGCGGAGGAGCTAGTGGAGTTGTTCAAGTGAACCGGTACGGACTTGAAGGGCCGGCATAGCCTGTTTCCATGCTGTAAACGGTTATATGGTTATATGGTGTGTTGTCTTGGATTTGGCATTGTTGTATAAAACCTGTCTGATCATTATGTATCAATGTAGTAAAAACTCTTCTAGTCATTTGGCTGTAATGAGGATGAATAATTTATAATCTACATTAAGAACAGATATTGGTCTAATGACCCACATTCCATTTTATCCTTACTGCCTTTCTGTGTAGCTGCAATTATCACCTCCTTCCAACTGGGTGGCATTTGCACCTTTTTTTAAAAGCCCAGTTCGATGTGGGGACCGAAACAAGAATTAACTCATTTTTAAATTCTTTATGCCCCTCTGCCATATATCCATCTGATCCTGGTGACTTGTTTAATTTAAGCTTACTAATTGCAAATTTTAGTTCAACTTCAGTTACGTCAGCAGTTAACGTTCTCTTTTGTTCTTCTCTTAAAATGAGTAACTCTAAAGAATTCAAGAAGGTGTCAAACTGGGTTTTGCTTCCCCCTGGAACTTTGGAGTATGCAGTTTATGAAAACACTTTAAAAGCTTCTTGAATTTCACTTGGCTCACTTTATTTATTTTTTTTTCTTGGATCCCTAACTGTTGTATTCTGCTATATTTTTTCTCAGATTCCATGTCAATATTTTCATAGATTTAGATGCACTTTCAAAGTGCCTCTGTTTCAGAAACATTAAAATGTTAATGATTTCTTGTGTAGCAAAGCTATTATTTATTATTTAATGTATTTATTATTCAATTTAATTCCTAATTTTTTAAATTTCCTCTAATGCATCCTGTACCAAACTCAATTTGTTTTTTTTTCCAGTTCCTTCATCTTATTTTGTAATTCCTCTAATGTTTTATTCCTTATTTTTTAAAATACAGGCATCAGAATATCCCATAAAATAGGAGGTGAACCCTTTCCATTATCATTGAATTCCAAGTAAAGATCAATTTAAAAAAAAATTGTTCCTTAAAATAGGGGATCATTAAGTAGATTTGAATTTAGTTAACAAATAGTATTCATTGGTTGTCAGTCTAAATCAACAGATAAATATATAGGTGCATGGCCACTTGTATCTATTATCCCAATTCCACAGGTGTTTATTTTGCCTTTATATTTTTCCAAATGTTACAAAATTGTCTGTTCTTGTATATAAAGAATGGGGGGCAGGATAATGTGTGTAATCCCTTCGGTCAGGGAAAAGGACTCTCTATATATCAATTAATCCAATATCCTCAAAATTTGTATTAACTTTCTTTTGTAAAGAATTTATTTCATAATTTTTTTTATTGGAAGAGTCTAACTTCGGTTGTAATTGTAAATTTAAGTCTTCCCCCACATATCAAGAGACCATCTGTTTCTGCTACCATAATATTAGTAATTTTCTGGAAGAAACTAATCACTATGTATGTATATGTGTATATATATATATATATATATATATATGTGTGTGTGTGTATACATATATATATGTGTGTATACATATATATATGTGTGTGTGTGTGTATATATATATATATGTGTGTATATAAGACTGCAGAGCCCACCTCACTGACAAAAGGCAAAGGAGGAAAAACCCAACACCCAACCCCAACCAACCAATTTTCCCTTGCAACCGCTGCAATCGTGTCTGCCTGTCCCGCATCGGACTTGTCAGCCACAAACGAGCCTGCAGCTGACGTGGACTTTTTACCCCCTCCATAAATCTTCGTCCGCGAAGCCAAGCCAAAGAAGATATATATATATATGTGTGTGTGTATATATATATATATATGTAAATATATTTTTTTTTAAATAGAGTAACCCTATATTCCCCTTACTAGAATATATCTGCCCTTCTTATCTCTCATTTAAAATACTTTTTCAAAATTTAACCTGTTTGAGATGAGAACAGCAACTCCTCTCCAAAGTCCTGATTTATGAGGAGAAAAGCAAATTAATGAAGCCCATTCTCTTGAGTTTTCCATGCTCATTATCATTTAAATGAATTTTCTGTAAATATTCTTTACTTTAGATAGAATTTTACTAATTTGATTGGATTTAACAGCCCATTAAAATTAAAATAAATTAATTTTACCTTAACCATATATATTTATCTGTCAATTTATCATTAAAATTACAGAACATAGCTTAATCAATCTATTCCCTGAACAAATATGAACCAAGAAATGTGAGTGGGGGGAAAAAAATGACAACAAAAGTGTGATCCTGGGGTCCATAATCAATGACCCTGAACTGGGCTCGAGAAAACATCTAGCTGTGGGAGAGAGACTTTCTTACCTGTGAATTGAGGGCCCTCATTGCAATACCAGTAAAAGTACATGAAGAAAAAAACTATGTCCATTATACAGGAAAGACTTCCCTGTGCATTCCTCCCATGTATATATTCTTATTTATATGGGGAAACAAGGAGTGAATGAATGAATAAAAATTAAAATAATTAAGTAACATAAAGACACCTTATAATATGTACTCCTTGAGTCAAGGAGAGCACCTTCTGTTTTTGCTTCTGTTTAATTTATCAGATTTTGAAATTAGTCAGCTCTCATGACTCTTCTGAATGGGGTAAGGTCTGCCTTCTGAACACTCCTAGTCACTTGCTGATATTCTTCTCTCACTGTCCTTCTGTCCCCTGCTTTCTCGATTCTGTCACTGTTTCCCAAATAGAGCATGATAGTTGCTCAGACAGGCCTTCCCTCGATTTGACCATGCTGACAGACAACCCCCTGTCCTTCGTATCTGCAGTTGTTTCTTCCTTGTCTGATGCAGCCATATCCTGTCTTCATAAAGCACTCACAGTTTAGTAGGGTAGGGATTCTGGAAGCTGATCTTTCTTTGCTTTAATACTTGCTTTGCTTCAGAATATTGCTTGTGTTTCTGCAAGACTGCGGGGCCAGGGGGTGGGGGGTTGGGGGGAGGGGGGGTGGGTGGTGTACCGTATATTTTAGTGTATAGGTACAGGTTGACCCCAATTTTTTTTAAAAGCCTCATTTTAATCGTTTTACAGTATATTGGGTGTTTAAAAGTCAACCTCCCAGCAACAACTCAAAATTTGTTGCAACACCCCAAGTTATAAAGTATAAATTAAACAAGTATATATTAGCGGCAACCTCGCTCTCGCAGGCGGGAGCGGCAACCTCGCTCTCGCAGGCGGGAGCGGCAACCTCGCTCTCGCAGGCGGGAGCGGCAACCTCGCTCTCGCAGGCGGGAGCGGCAACCTCGCTCTCGCAGGCGGGAGCGGCAACCTCGCTCTCGCAGGCGGGAGCGGCAACCTCGCTCTCGCAGGCGGGAGCGGCAACCTCGCTCTCGCAGGCTGGAGCGGCAACCTCGCTCTCGCAGGCGGGAGCGGCAACCTCGCTCTCGCAGGCGGGAGCGGCAACCTCGCTCTCGCAGGCGGGAGCGGCAACCTCGCTCTCGCAGGCGGGAGCGGCAACCTCGCTCTCGCAGGCGGGAGCGGCAACCTCGCTCTCGCAGGCGGGAGCGGCAACCTCGCTCTCGCAGGCGGGAGCGGCAACCTCGCTCTCGCAGGCGGGAGCGGCAACCTCGCTCTCGCAGGCGGGAGCGGCAACCTCGCTCTCGCAGGCGGGAGCGGCAACCTCGCTCTCGCAGGCGGGAGCGGCAACCTCGCTCTCGCAGGCGGGAGCGGCAACCTCGCTCTCGCAGGCGGGAGCGGCAACCTCGCTCTCGCAGGCGGGAGCGGCAACCTCGCTCTCGCAGGCGGGAGCGGCAACCTCGCTCTCGCAGGCGGGAGCGGCAACCTCGCTCTCGCAGGCGGGAGCGGCAACCTCGCTCTCGCAGGCGGGAGCGGCAACCTCGCTCTCGCAGGCGGGAGCGGCAACCTCGCTCTCGCAGGCGGGAGCTGAGGTCGCTGCTTCAGCCACGTGGCAGGAGTGACGACCTTATTCTCTTGAGCAGGAGCGGCGACATTGGCTTACTGGGCTGGAGTGGCGATCTCAGGCTCCCAGGCGGGAGCGGGGACCCTGGGCTCTACAATTGTAGAACCTCTGGGTAGGTTATGGCAGTGGGGAGGTGCTTCCAAGGTCGACTCATACACCAAATCAGTGCTTTCAGGGTAGACTTGTACACCAAATTGGCATCAAATGGTTTTTGACCTGAATTTAACCTGTATAAGTTGACCCCACTTTTTGAGGGTTTCATGATTTGACTTGTATGCCAAAATATCTTGATCATAATGTATTAATTTCCCATAAAAAAATACTTTATTTCCATAGGCCCTGCGCAGAATCTCTGCTTTGGTTTTGTACTGAAGGAATCTGATTACTATTGACCATGGCTTATCTTTCCCTGTCTCCAGAAGACCTTGTGACGAGCGAATGATGTTGCTCTCTCGAGTTTTGTATTTGGGGGAATCTCCAATGTGTCACGTAGTAACCTTTCTACAGATTTCACAATCGACAGACCCTCCATACCTTCAGGAATATTATATATCCCAATATTCTTCCGTCATAACCTTCCTTATTTTCTTGTTGATTTAATATAGTTATCATCTTACTTCGTATCCGTTCCACATTTTGAAGTTGACCTTCCACCTTTTCAATTCGTGTCTCTGCCACCTCTGTTTTTCGATTAGTGTTGCTGAGTTCTGACTTGATATAATTTAGTTGCTATTTTATGTCTTTTTGATATTCCCTTATCTCTTCCAGAATTGTATTAGATTTGCTGCTTTGCCCAAACAAGGCCCAACATCAGCTTTGTTATCACGTGCCTGTGTAGGAGAGCTGTTCATTGCATCCCCCTCGTCCACAGGCTCAGCAACGATGCTTTTTTTCCTCCATTTCTTTTCCTCATTCTTGCCTCTTTTATCAGTTCATACATTTTCAAGAGATCTTGTATTTGGCAGATTAACAAGGCATAATAATTGTTTTTCTGAAGGAGCTGTTATTTAGGCTGCCATGCTGAAGAACGGTATTGGGTTAATGCATTTCCAGCTAGAACAGTGCATTAATCCACTGTATTAAGTGTCGACATGGCCTGTATATCATTGGATCCAGTTCAGTGATGCCTATCTTTTCAATCTGGTGAGACCCAATTACTGTAATCTTGTGTATTGAAGGAATTCCTTGTTCTGAATAGTTTTTAATTTTCATTTTTTAATCCTTTTGTTGTTGAACTTGAGGTGAGGTGATGGAACTGGTCAGTGAGACAGTTGTTTTGCTTGCAGTGCATCCCATTACATGTGGGGAATCTTGTGAATAACATCACCAAATTAGTGATGAAAAGGTGTACTAAATCATCGGAATAGCTTGAGACAAGATGGGCGTACTGTAAGCAATGTTAAATACAATCCTATGACCAGTTGCATCTTTTTCTTTCCCCTCCTTCCCCCCGCTCCCCCCACCCCCCACTTCTTTCTTCAGGGCCTACTCCGTGACTCCCTGCCCTGCTCCTCTGCACTCCCACAACTGCTCTCCTTGATTATATTTATTGGTCTTGGGTAATTTAATTAATAATACCAGGAGACCTGTGTAGCATTTTTTTCCTGTAACCAGTAGTGTAAAGCACATCCTTTTACCGCCTTCCTCACTGCCATTCAGATACTGAGCCTAACCTTCCAAATGAGGCAGAGGTTCACTGGCACCTCTTCCATGCCAGTCTACTCCCTTTGATAATCCCATTGTTGACTTTCTCTTGGGGAAACCAAGCTCGGAGTAAACGATTGATTTGAGGAGCACCTACCCCTTCCCCTGTATGATCCAGCAGTTTATTTTTTAGTCTGGATTCCTGCATCTGCAATCTCTTGTCTCTGCCTGTTGCCTACCAGCCTTTTCACCACCCCTCCTTCATGCTGCTTCATCCTTTCAGTCTTTCCTCTCATTCCTGATTCTGGCTCACATCTTTGCCAGCATGATCTCTCTTGACTGGCTAAATTCAGCGAGTGTCTTGCCTTCTGTTTAAAGTACAGTCTTTATATCATCAAATGGAGTTTGAGTGTTAGTTTTGTAGAGCACCTTGCATCAGTCAGCAGATATAGCACACAGTTGAAGTGATTTGTCACCTCAGTTGTTCTGCCACATAATCTTTGTAACTTTGGGCTCCATATTTTTCAATATTTCCCCAAGAACACGGGAGGACCAGGACCTTTGTCAGTTGACTGGGCAGGAGCTTCACTTGAACAGTAACCCTTGTTTGCATCTCCTTTTTGTCTTTTGTTTCTTAATATCTCACATTGTTGCACCCTTTTACCTTGTCGCATCATCAGTTTGCCTTGCAATCATTCCTATCCTCTGGAATATTACTTCTTTCCTTCCCCGCACTAAAACCCTGATTAATTGGATAACTTTGCAATTCTGAAAGGTCACAGCCAGAAAAATTGCCATCTCCCCCGACCATCTAATACATTTACTATTTGCCTTGATTCCATAACCTTTGCAGTTTTTAAAAAATCGATCTGCTTCGAAGGGATTCCTTCCCAATATTAGCCAAGTTTCTCCACTTCAATTGGTTCTGGAGCCTTCAACCAGAGGAATGGGTTTCCTTCAAATCTTTCTATACTCTCAATAGATGGCTCCAAACTTTTGAATTGGAGGTGAATGTAAGTATAGCTCAAGCAACATGGTCTCATTTAACCTGTTCAACACCTGGAGTGTTTTCCAGATAATGTTGGAGTCCCTCCAAATGTCGATATGTCTCTCTTTGTGAGCTATGCCAGGTTCTAAAAGGAATCTAATCAACTGAACAGTATAGCCAAACTCTCTCCTTGTTTAAGTGCTTCTGACATCGCAACCAATAACTAATTTTATTTTTTCTTAATTTAGCAATGCAGCACAGTATCTGGCCCATGAGCCTGCAGTGCTTTATATGCTTATGTGACCAATTAACCTACTAACCATGTATGTCTCTGGAAGTCGGAGGGGAACCAGAGCACCCAGACTTGGGATGAATGTACAAACTCCTTACCGACAGCACTGGATTTGCGTCCTGATTGTTGGCACAGTCATAGTTATCATGTGAACTGTGGCAATAACAATGCCATTAAAATAACATTGAAAAATTTAATATTTATTTATAGCTTCCTGTGACTGATTTTGGGATGTGTTGTACAAAAGGTTGTAAATGTTTCTGTTCTTTCACAATTTTACAATTAGTAGCTTCTAACCATCAGATGATGGTGTGTTTTCTTGGTGTCATATTTGGCTAGGGTACATTTGTATTAGTCAGAGTGAAATACAAAAGTCGGCATATGATGTGATTGTAGTAAATATGCAAAAGGGCTGGAGGCAAAGATATATAAACACCAGTGTATCTGGCTTGGAATATTGGTTGTATATCTTTGCCTGTGATAGAAATTGATTATCCCCACAAAATCCTGTAGTTTCTTGGTCATGTTTGGTCTAGGGAATTTCCGGATGGCCCCTACTTTACTGGGTAGCGGTGTGGCTCCTTCTCTGGTTATCCTGTGGCCCAGGAAGTTGATGGCCTCCAATCCGAACTGGCATTTGGATGGGTTGATTGTCAGGCTGAACTCACTCAGTTGGGTGTGGAGGCTGCAGAGGTGCACTATATGCATCCTATCGACACTGCAGGACCTGCTGTGTTTATCCAGCTCTTCTGTTTATTTTGGAGAAACTTCTTCAGTTTACACTGATTATATTTATTGGTCTTGGGTAATTCAATCAATAATATTGATTTGCATTCATGTTGACTGAAAAATTCATCTGAAGGTTGAATTACAACAATCTTACATTAGTGTTAATTTTAAATATTATTTTCTGTCAATATTTCATGTACTCCCCCCCCCCACCTTGTTGTTATCTTTCCTGATTCCTCTCCATTTAGCAAATAATCTTTAGTGCCATGTGAATGACTCTGTGCTTTCTATTGCTGTTTCTTGTTCTCTGAACCTACCTCCAACTGAATACTGTGAATTTGATAGAAATTTTATTCCTTCAGTCAAATTATTAATCCTCATTGTGAGAAAATGTAAATCCTATTCTGGTTCCTTGGATAACATAGCTAATAGATATCTAATAATCAGAATGCCTCTTATTCACTGCATAACCAACTTAAAATCCTGATTAAGAGAGTACATTCAAGTCTTACTCATCACTTCTTTTCTGGGAATGGATATGCGCATCTCAATGGCTTCTTAATCTTTGATTAAGCAGCCATAAATTCAAAAATTCTATGGACTTTGATTTGCTTGCATTCAAATGAAGAAGAGAAACACGAACTGCAGATGCTGTAATCTTGAGGAAGCAATGAGAAGCTGGAGGGACTTGGCAGCATCCTTGGAGAGAAAAGACCAAAGTTTTGGGTTGGGGTCTGTTTTGTTGAGACTTGTTCAGTCACACTATCCCATATCTTTCCAGTAATTTGTAACGATCTGATATAAACTGTCAAGCATGCAGTTCACTGGTTCACTCCCCATAATTTAAACTGCTATTGTGATTGCAGCAAGTAAGAATAAAACTTCTAATTTTTAGCAACTCTTCTAATTATTTCCAACCTAATAGTATAATTTTCAATTTGGTGCTTTCATGTTGCTTCAAAATTTGCATGAGTTTTCTCCCCTTAAACTTGGGTAATTTTATTGTACTCCAAAGCAAAATACTTTGCAGAGTCATTAATTGTTAATGGGCAAATGCAGAAATATTCTCAAATGCATTTATCTTGCAATTAACTGATCTACTTTTTAGTGGTCATAAATCACAGCTTGTACACTTGAAGAATCTCGTGCTGTAAGATCTTTAATATTCCCCTCTTGCATTGATTTACTATCCAATGGAAATACTCTTCCAGTACTCTCCCGTCAGATCTGTTTGCTAAAAGATTAGATCCCTTAACAATACGGGCAATGATGATCCAGTATTCAAACTGAAGTGAGCTTCACTTTGTGTTTGAGTACAAGTATTGGGAGCTGCTGACTGGTGATTTGGGGTGTGGGTGATGCCAAGTTTCAAGTTTATTATCATCTCTACAAGTACAATATTTTTTTATTGTCATGTAATGAGGCAGAAAATATTATGTTATATGAAATTTCCTTTAGTCTCTCATAAGGCAGACGATGATTTCACATCACCACAATTGCCCGGCACTCCTTGCAGTCAGAGAAAGAGAAGCAAAATAGAGTCCCCCAGAGTTGCTGTGTGCCCATGAATTCTCCTCTGGTGCTCCCGCAACCTCTGCAGCCACACACCATTCAATCCAAAACATCAGCAACTCGAGCTCCAGATCCAAACCTCTGACATGATTAGGAGCCCCTCAGCACCCTCACATCTCTGCTCCGATACTGATACCCCCTTCAGCCAGGCTCAAGCCAGTCTCCAGCAGTCCACAGCCTGATGGGAGTCCCTTGACCACTGTCACTTGCAGTTTGTGTGGATTCCTCGCCTTTAGTCACCAACTGTCTGTGGCTTATGTGTCTGTCCTTCAGCTGCAGAGCCCCTCATGGTCTGCTGACGTGGTCACTGTCCCATGGGGGGGGGGTAATCTCCTCTGCTTCTCCTTTTCAAATAGAGGTGGGGGGGGGGAGGGAGAGAAAGAGAGGGGTGCTTGGTCTCCCAGTTTTCTGGTGCCCTGCATCAGTCCTCTGCTTCCCCCAGAGTCTGCAACTTTGCAGTCAGTTTAAAAAAAATACTGTCTTCTTCTTTATCAGGCCATTTAAAGCCTATAGAGAGTTGTCAGTAATTGAACTGAATGGTAGAGCCCTGTGACAGAGCATTGTGTCTACACTCCTTGCTCTCCCTAGTGTCAGCACCCACTCCAGTAGTGCTGCCATTTTTGTTTCTCTGCATATGCACTCTTTAAAAAATATTATAAATATTTTGGGATGACTTACTCAGTTACAGGATACAGTTCATCAATCTTGCAGCCTATAGAAAGAAGTTTTTCTCAGTCTGGCAATCCTGCTTTTGATGTTCTTGTAACAACCTCTTTGATAGTAGAGGGTCAAAGATGCTATGTGCTGAATGGAGTCCAATCGATGTGCTTGCCTGGAAATAAGAAAGATTAACAATCGGGACTCGGCTAAGCCATGCAAATTCTAGTTTCAGTGCTGGGTCTGTGCACTGAATGTTGGCAGTAGCTGACATATTAACATCCACATGGAGTCCAAGGGCAAGGCTGGGTCTTGATGTTCAAATAAAAGGTTCCGGCCTGCAACATTATCTTTCTCCTGCTGCTCGACCCACTAAGTTGCTATAGCAGATTGTGTTTGGTTTCCGATTCCAGCATTCACAGTCTCTCATATGTCACAACTCGCAAGGTTCAGTCTTCTTGATTTCTTTTCTCCCCCCACCCCAGCAGTGCACTGGGGGATTAGGCACTTGGATCCTCTTGCTGGACCTGACACAAGATCTAAAACTTCATTACTTGCAGAGGAGCTTCTGACCCTGCAGATTGTGGAAAGGAGGGATGATTCATTTTAAAATTCTTTCACTGTAATATTTTCACTTGACTCTAAACATTTGTTTCGATGTTACTTTATTTTTGTTTATGCATTTAAGAATAGCTGTTAACCTGACAAAACAAAATTATCAATGAAGTAATTAAATTTTCTCCACTTTTTGATTTACTAGTTTTTATCTAGGTGTCATCACTGACTCAAGTTTGAGGCATGGCCTTCCTATCTGGTCCAAAATGACACATCCTGTTGGCTCTGTGCCTTATCAATGTGAATGGCAGTCAGGGTCTTGCAGTGTAGGTAACAGTGTGGTGTTGGGAGAGAAGATCAGATTGCATTTACTTTGGGCAATGTGTTGCAAATGGTGTATTATTTTATTTTTAACTGCCACATTAGATTCCTTCCGTTTCACCTTGAAGAAATTCCCTTTCATTCGACCTCTTCTCTACAACTTAAACTACTGGTTTAAAAAGAAATATGTATCTTTTGCTTTTAAATTCCAGCATCTGTGGTCTCTCCTGCGTCTTCGCTTTATGACTTGTTTCTCTTTCCCAATCCTGAAGTGTCTTGGACTTGAAATGTTAGCTGTGAACTACCAGGCTGCTCTTTTCTTGTTAATTACACAGTCAAAACCCAAGAGGTTAAAATGAATGAAAATTCAACAACATCTTTGCACAACCTTCGATTCCCACTAGTCAGTTGAGTTTTTGCCCGATATGGGGAAGTAAAATAGTGATATGTGACATCTGTGGAGAGTAGAATTGATTTTTTGTTAATTCTTACATAAATAGCAAGAATTGAAGTTAATGTGTATGGTCATTTATAGATTTAAAAAAAAATCAATGCTTTATATTTTCTTTGCACTTTAAAAGGAAGTGAATACAAGACTGTTTTACTATTCATGTTATTTAAAAGATGCTGTTCTCATTTCTGAGTTTGACAATGTATTCATTTCAGAGAATGGACCATGATGATGGTGTAACAGTAGAGAAACTTAAACCAGAGCCCTTATTATTCCATTGAGGTCAACACCTATCAATGCTTCCCCTTACACTTCTTCCTTGGTGAATGATAATAGCATATTGAGTCAACTTTTCACATTCTAACTTTCCCAATGAGGTGTTTCTTAATGCCCTTGGAGAAATGAGCTATTCTATGCAGTTTTTTTTACTGGTTGTAATTGTAACAAAAATGTGGGACAATTGAGTCAAAATGAAATAAAACTTGGATTCCCCCAAATCATATTTGAACCTGACTGATTACAGTCACTGATTGAAAAGTTCCAGAATGAAATGCTTCATTAATCTTACACACTGGCACTTGAACCCAGTAAGTAACCAGCAATTTACCAGGTCACCTGCCAGTGTGAACACTCTCAACCCAGTATAGGGGCTCCAATTCGACCCAGGAACTAACCGCCTAGGGAGGTAGTATCATAGCCGATCCATTTCAATTTGGCCCCAATGTGAATGGGCGATCTGGTATGCCTGGTCCCATTAGTGATGTGCTGGTGATGTTCTTGCATGTGTGGGAGGTTCTTAAAGAGCCAGGGAATAGAAAGAGCAAAAAGGTGAGATCACAGCAGAGAACACTGTTAACTAGCATTTGGAAAGAGTACAGAATGAGAACAACAAGAACTTGTCGGAATGGCTGTGAACAATCCACGTGCTGTTCATGAAATTGAACCTTTGTGGTATGGAGTTCTTTTTAAAAAAAAAGCCTCCAACTTCTAGCAGTTCTGATGGTAGGGTGGCAAGATACCATTTTTAGATATGTATTTCATTACTGGTGTGATGTTCCCATGTTTGTCTATAAATTGTATACATGTATTTCATTGAGCGATCTTCCCATGGTCATTTATTTTATTCTTGCTACCACTTTCCCACGTTCGCTATAAATTGTGTGTTATCCCCATTACCATTTTATCACATCTCTCTTTTGTAAATAAAATCATGTACTAAAAAACTGCGTTCAGAGTCCTTGCTTTTGAGACCCATTGAATCTGTTTTCTTACTCATAACACCCACACCACCCCCCTGCACCCTTCGCCACTGAGAGAGAGGGGCTGGAGTAAAATGTGGGTAATCTCCATATAGCACAAAGCAATCACTGCTTGTGAGTACTCAGGATGTCAACGCTGGAGGTTGGGCTCCCCTTAGCTCTGCGATCTTTCTTTGGCTTGGCTTCGCGGACGAAGATTTATGGAGGGGGTAAAAAGTCCACGTCAGCTGCAGGCTCGTTTGTGGCTGACCAGTCCGATGCGGGACAGGCAGACACGATTGCAGCGGTTGCAAGGGAAAATTGGTTGGTTGGGGTTGGGTGTTGGGTTTTTCCTCCTTACTGGGTTGGTAATGTGAAATGGTGCATGGAACTGGTTTTTCTTGGTCCATTGTGAATGACCCCAAAATGGGTCATTAACATGTCAATTTAGCAGGTCGCCAATGTGAAAAGGCCTTTTGTCAGTGCATTTAATTTAGGACATTGCAAGTTTTAAATGAATGTTAATCATTGATGACATCACAATGACCGATGATGTCACAGTGCATTAAATCCATAACCGTTTGTCATTGGCAACGTGGCTCATTTGTGATTTCACAGGTGAATATATAATATCTCAACAATTAGACATGAAGCACAGAAACAGCCAGTGCTTGTGGTCATCGGGCAGCAAATATTAGAGTGAAATAAACTATCTTGAAATAAGTTGATAATCACAAGCAAGCAGGTGGAAGAATCAGGAACACATGCAGAGAAACACACAGGTTGAAGATGGAAGAATTGAGGTAGATCTGAATTCATTTGTTGATCAGAGGTTGGTATTTTAATAAGCAGAACTTAATCCAAATTTGGCTATCATTATTGTGACACCAACTGAAATGGCAGCAGGAAAGCAGAGTTACGTTTGATTGAAAAGAAGATGTTTGACATGAAACTATGGCTTCATCTGCCCTTGACTGGATGTGAGGATCCTAGAACTTAAAATGAGAGTCAGAACAATTTTATTAGCTTTGCAAGGTGGGTACTCTGTTACATGAAAAAACCTGTTGTAACCTACAGGAGGGTCTTTTCTGCAAGTCGGCACAAGCTTTTTTTTATATATGGTTTGGTTTCCTATTCTGCAGCCTGTTTGAGACTATTCACATGGCCTATAATCTGCAGACTTCAGCAAAACATCTAGCACGAGTTTTGAGAACAGCATGGCCTTAGTTCTCTCATCTTGCAGCTCTGCTACTAAAAGAAAACAATTTCTTTTACAGACTCTACTATTTTCCCATAAAAATATTCTTTTTAAGCCTTTTCTAGCTGCTGAAATTTATAGAAAGAAAGAAGCAAATATATATAATTTATCTTTAGTATGTCATGGATTGTGTTTAGGACCAAGCAATGGAGCCCAACCCTGTCATGCATTTATTCTCATTTCTTCCTCCTCTGTCCGCTTCCCCATGCTTTCCATAAGTGGATCAATACCATTTGCCTTCGATTCTCTCATGATTAGTTTCCCTATTTGATGGTGGCTTATTTTTACATGAAGTTAATCTCACATTAACCCCAAACCATCAAACAATTCACGTTAATTAGAAAAATAGTGCAAAAGCAATCTCCTGCATCTCAGTATTGACTAGACCAAGGAGATGACTGTGGACTTCAGGAGATGCAGGTTGACACATAAATGGCTCAGTCTTGGAGAGAATGGAGAGCTTAAGGTTCCTTGATGTGCACATAACTTGCAACCTCCCCTTGACAGACAACACTTACTCATTCATCAAACTACGCAAATTGTTTTCCTTCTTTTGCCCTGTAAAGTAACCTCTGTAATTGCACTGTCTCCATTTTGGTCCATTGAGGAACCTGAGCAACAGGTGTCTAAATTGCCCTCTTTGACCCAAGTTCCAAATCTGTGAAATGATTGGGAAGCTGTCAGTGTCCAAGGCCTTTTGGGAGCCCTGGTCCCCACTGACACCCTCATAAATGACCTGTTGTGCCAAGTCCCATGCTGGTCTGCTGCTCATTGGGGTGTTCTGCTGTGGTCCCCACAGAGGAAATCTTTGCCAATTTTCTTGAAAAGATAAATTTGAGATCTTAACATTCTTAAATGGTGACTACTTTAGCATCTTAACTTGGTTTTGAGTGTAATTTTTTTTGAGGTGGGGCATGATTTGTTCGGGCTTGGCTTTTAACTGGCACAGACCTACATTTCAGATTTTGGCTCAATTTGCAAAAGATATGGGAAAAATAGAGGGTCTTCTGTATATTCTCACTGGAAATAAGAATTGCCCTGGATTTTTGCACAACCTTAATTGCTGGGAGAAAATATTCTGATTTTTTTTTGTATTTGCTAATAAGAACATCTGGCATTCAAATTAGTCATGTTTTTTTCAAAACAAATCCTCTGCATATTTTTTAAATGTACATGTCTTTTGTTACAGTAAAAGGCAGAGTGTTAGAAAAATTATTTCTGCTTGAATTTGTATTTAACTATTGTTTGTGAAGATGAGATGCCAATTATTTAAGGGAACTGACATGTAGATTTTGGATGTATGAAAAGTTTTTTTCTTTAGCTAATGCAAAAGAATAAAGATCCAAATGGTCATCTGAGATTTTGGTGCTGCCTTCACTCCTGTGGAGATTTGGCACTGCTCTCTAAATGGGAAGTCTCAAACTCTCGAGCATTTCTGTGGGGATGTTGGGAATAAAAGGCCTGCAGAGCCCGGCCAATTGGAGAATTGCTCTGGAAGGTAAGATCATGTTCAGCAGAGAGGCAGCTGATGAATGTGTCTGACTTGTGGCTTCTTGGGTGATTTGAACCCATGTATGGAACCTTTCTAATGTTCAGTCATTTAGATTATCTACACCTGTCCACTGTCAGGTCATTCGTCACAGTACTATTGGTACCAAGTAACTCCGTACTACCTGTTGCGTGGTCAGCAACTATACTGGCTCCCCCATCAGGCTTGCTTGGTGTGGATGCCTTGCAAGATGAAAAACAAGACCTGTCAAAAGGTGGACAAACTGTCTTGTAGGGTCAACAGCCATCTAGCAAGCACATGCTGTGAAGTACTGAAAGGACATCCCTTGCATCGATGCTTGGTCTGGCCATTCACTGCCACAGAACTTCTGCCATCTGTCTTGGACCTCACCATGCTGCTGGATTTGGGAGTGAATGTCGAGGGGTGGTCTTGGACCTTTGTAACACCCTACTCACTTAAAATCCATTCATGCACACGCTGTTCCTTTCTGCGGAGTGGGGTATACTCGTATCATACCCCACAATCTGGCTGAAAGGAACCATCATCATCCTATGGGATTGATACACAATCAATTACACAAAGACTTCCAAAATTGAAGGCTTTTATTTGCAAGAAATGGACAGCATCCCTGTGTTGGTTGCTCGCACTGACCCAGACTCGAACTGGGGGCCGGCTTGTGGGATGACAGCCTTTATGGGGAAGAGAGAGGAGGAGTCACGAGCTGGCCAGTGAGAGCAGGGTCAACCAGGAAAGGTCATGTTATTTACATATGACAAATATGTACAATAGTGTTTTCACCACAGATGGATAGCCAGAACCTGTCCACTACAATCACCTCTCTATATTCAGCTGAAAGATCAGAGAAAAGGGAAACTAGTGTAAAACTAGTTGAGAAATGAGGAGATTTATTTGCCAAAATGGAGATCCATCCTCAGAAATGTGTGCAGGTTTCTACTGCTGCCATTGTTTTGGGTCCCAGATGTAAATGGTTGATGGGAGTCATAAACATGACAACAGCGAGAGTTCTTTTTGTATTAATATCTTCAACTGAAGTAATTTCTTCACTTTGTGCCATTTGACTGTTTTCTTCTCCATTACAAAGGTTGGAGAAATCTTAAACTTTGGAGCCTTAACTCCTAAATATTTTAAATGCTTCAATTTTTTGCTTGGACTGAAATTTGTAGGATGAACATATTCGGGTTGCAATCAAAAATAAACTGCTTTACTTATAAATTCAATCCATGAGTAGACACAAAACAAAATCAATATGCTGTTTTGTAATGTGATGCAATGAGGTGGCATTAAAGGGTAGGGACGGGACTCCAATGGGAGGACAGAATTTAAGTTATTGGATTTATTTAGTTTTAGTTTCATGCCATGCTAACTAAAGTAGTGTGGCGGCACACCTCTAGGCAGGCAAACTGACCACACTTGTAATCCACGCTGTGGGGCAGCCGGCCAAAATGGCACCATCGGGCGTTTCCCCTTCTCAGCACGGGTCTCAGAAGCCAGTGCTGGGGGACCACGTGATGTCAGTGCAGTTCTCAGCCAGGTCCAGGCTGGGAGTATAAGTCCAGTCCAGCAGCCTGAAATAAATCAGTTCTGCTCACTGAGCTCAACCTGTCTGGTTGTGTGTTCTTTCAGTAGCAGTGTAGCTGCCACTACATTTGGTGACTCCGACTGGTTCAAATGTCTTTGAACCCATCATGAGCGAATCTGGGATCAGTGCTATAGCTGTCAAGCTGCCTGATTTCTGGGTTCAGGAGCCCGAGACCTGGTTCGGCCACACGGAGGCTGAGTTTCGCCTCAGCCAGATTTCATGCGACACGACCAAATTCTACCAAGTGGTCGCCGCCCTGGACCAGGCCACCACCAAACATGTGCTGCATATCGTTCAGCACCCACCTGCCGAAGACCATCAAGCGAGTGCTCACCGGATTCCTCAGACCATCCAGGCACCAGCGTGCTGCTTGGATGCTGCACCTTGACACCCTGGGGGGCAGGTCTCCGAAGGAGCTGATAGATGAAATGTTCGCGCTCATGGGTGATCACACCAACTGGTCACTCTTCGAGCGCATTTTCCTCAACCATCTTCCTGAGGACATCTGGCCGTTACTGGCCCAAGAGAGCTTAACTGACCTGAGGAAGGTCGCTCAGAAGGCCCAAGAGCTGTGGCTCGAGCGATTCCCGAAGGGCTCGGCAGTCCAACAGGTCACAAGGCACGGGCATGACCACGCCAAGCCCGCCCCTAGTGCTGCGGTAGAGCATCCGGCCCCTTTAGGGGCCACCAAGAGCATAACTAGGGGCACGGCATCCACTCCAGACCTCTGCTTCTACCACCAGCGTTGGGAAGCCAAGGTTCGGAAGTGTTGTCAGCCCTGTGCGTTCCAGGGAAATGAGCAGGCCGGCTGCTGTTAATGGCAGTGGCGGCTGGCCAAGAACACAACCTCCTCTACCTGCGGGACTCAGTCAGCGGCCGGCGCTTCCTTGTCGACACTGGGGCCTAGATCAGGATGATCCTGGCCATGGCCATCAAGCCCAGGAACTGACCTCAAGGACCTCTCCTCCGTGCAGCCAACGCAACAGAGATCTGGACATATGGAAACAAGACAGTCCACTTCCAGATCGGCCGATGAAAGTTCTCGTGGAGGTTCACCGTCTCGTCCATTCCAACCGCCATCCTGGGTGCCGACTTCTTCCTCACCCACGGGCTTCTGGTGGACATTCGGGGTAGGCACCTGGTGGATGTCCATACATTCCAGGCCGTCGCCTCGATGCATCCTGCACAGAGCAGCCGCAGATGGCCACGATCAGTATGCCCAGAGATGAGTTCCAGCGAATCCTTGTCAAGTTTCCGACCCTCCTCAAGCCACAGTTCTCCGCTGCCTTGCTGCACCGCTGGGTGTTCCACCACATCCTCACCCAGGGCCCACCAGTTCACATCAAGGCACGCTGGCACTCACCTGACAAGCTCCAAGTGGCGAAGGAGGAGTTTTTGCATCTGTTGGAGCTGGGGATCATTCAGTGGTCCGACAGCCCGTGTGCCTCACCACTCCACCTGGTCCTGAAAGCCTCCAGCGGCTGGTGCCCCTGCAGAGACTATCGACGGCTCAATGAGGCAACAGTTCCTGACCATTACATCCAGGACTTTACGGCCAACCTGCATGGTATGAGGGTTTTCTCCAAGGTTGATCTGGTGTGTAGGTATCACCAAATCCGGGTGCACCCTGAGGACATACCCAAGATGGCCTTCATCACCCCCGTTGGCTTGTTCGAATTCTTTTGCATGCCATTCAGGTTCAAGAACGTCACTCAGACCTTCCAGTGCCTCATGGAGTCAGTGGACAGGGACATGGATTTCGTCTTCATTTACTTAGATGACATCTACATTGCCAGCAGGGATCAGGCACAACACAAGGCCCACCTGTGCACCCTCTTCTCCCAGCTGGCCGACTTCAGCCTCACCATCAGCCCAGCCAAATGCCAGTTTGGGAAAAAGTCCATGCAGTTCCTAGGCCATACCATCACAGCCAAGGGAGCCACGCCCGCTGCTACGAAGGTCGCCGCTATCAAGGAGTTCCCACGTCCGGTCAATCTCAAGAGGCTGTAAGAGTTCGTGGGTATGGTCAACTTCTACAGCCAATTCCTCCCGGGTTCTGCGTGCATTATGCAGACACTATTCAACCTCATCACAGCTAAGCACAAATCGCCACCAAGGACACCCTCGTAAAAGCTACCATGCTCGCCCACCCGCACACCAACCTGCATGTGGCGCTTTCTGTTGATGCCTCTGCACAGTCGTCGGCGCCGTCTTGGAGCAGCAGGTGAATGGACAATGGTAGCTGCTGGCATTCTTCAGCAGGCTTCTCCGCCCACCAAAAAGGAAGTATTGCACTTTTGACTGTGAGTTAATGGGCATGTACCTGGTGGTACAGCATTTCCACTATTTCTTGGAGGGGAGGACTTTTACCATCTTCACTGACCACAAACACCTCACCCAGGCACTCGCGATGGTGAAGGACCCCTGGTTGGCCTTCCAGCAGCGTTACCTCTCTTTCGTGTCGGATCTTACCACCGACATTTGGCATAAGGCGGGGAAGGACAACATGGTCGCTGATGCACTCTCACAACCGACCATCTGCGCGCTGATGCCCAGCCTCAACTTCGACCAGCTCACCAGGGACCAGAAGTCCGACGAGGAGAAGCAAGCCTTCAGGACTGCCATCACGGGCCTGTGGTTGCAAGACCTCCGAGCGGCGGAAGCATCATCCTGTGTGATGTCTCCAGTGGTTCCCCAGCAGTGGCGCAGGCAAGTCCACGGTCTGGATGGTGGCAGAGCAGTTTGTCTGACAAGGGCTGTGGAAGCAGATCGCAGGCTGGGCCAGAACATGCACCTATTGCCAAATGTCCAAGGTACACAGGCACACCAGGGCGCCCATGCAAGAGTTCGAGCACGTCCGGGAACGGTTCATCCACATTCACATGGACATAGTTGGGCCCTTAACCATTTCCTGGGGCAACTATTACCTGTTCACGGTGGTGGACTGCACCACTCATTGGCCCAAGGCGATCCCGATGCCGGACACCTCCACAGACTCCTGATCCTGAGCGCTGTTGCACGGTTGGGTCACCTGGTTCGGTGTTCTGAATTACCTCACCAGCGATCGGGGCACCCAGTTCACCTCTGCGCTCTGGGCACAGCTCGCCAACAGGTTGGGAATGAGCTACACCACACCACGGCCTATCACCCGCAGGCCAATGGGCTGGTCGAGCATCTGTATCACCACCTTATGTCGGCACTTATGGCCCACCTCACCGGTCATGACTGGGTAGACGAACTGCCTTGGGTGCTCCTGGGCATCCGCTCCACACCCAAGGAGGATCTGCAGGCGTCATCAGCTGAGCTGGTTTATGGCGCACCGCTGGCACTTCCTGGTGAGTTCATCAACGTGCCTCACAACCCCTCGTGGTCGCCACACGAGCTGCTTCCTCACCTCCGGGCCCATTTGGACTCGTTTGCACCCTCATCACCGCCCAGACACTGCACATGGCTATCTCACGTCTCCAGCAAGTTGCTTTCCACAGAGTACGTTTTTATTCGGCGGGGCCTGCACGCGGCACCTCTGCAGAGACCTTACGAGAGGCCGTATAAGTTTGTCCAACGTTCAGGGTCTACGTCCGCGTTGGACATCGGCAGCAGGTGGGAACTGTTTACTGTGGACAGGCTGAAGCCAGCGCACCTCGACCCTACCGAACCAGTGATTGTGGCCCAGTCCAAGAAGTGAGGCCGCCCAGCTAAAAAGGACATTGGCGCCGGTTCTGGGGGGCTGTGTGGCAGCACACCACTAGGCAGGCGAATCAGCCCCGCTTGTAATCCACGCGGCGGTGCAGCCGGCCAAAATGGCGCCGTCGGGGGTTTCCCCTTCTTCTCAGCACAGGTCTCAGAAGCCTGCACTGGGGAGGGACCGCTTGATGCCCAGGTGACATCAGCGCCCCCTCAGTGTGGTTCTCAGCCAGGTTCGGCCTGGCAGTATAAGTCTATCCCAGCAGCCTGCAATAAATTGGTTCTGCTCACTGAGCTCAACCCATCTGGTTGTGTGTTCTTTCAGTAGCAGTGTAGCTGCCGCTACAGTAGGAACATTTAAGATGATGTATTTAATGAATATTAAATATTACACCTCTGGTTGTCACTTATTTTAGCAGCGTCAATTGTGGCTATGGAGGCTGATCCTAGGGTGACAGGCTCTGCCACAGTTGCTGCAAGCCTAGGGCATAATTGAATTGTTGTCTGCTGTGCTCTTTGCTTAGCTCTCCGCTCCTCAAACTGACTCCTGATCACTCTCTCGCCTTGCTCTAGGTATTCGTGAAGCGTTCCTTGCGCTTGTTGCGGTCATTTTGCTGTATCCTCTCAACGCTGTGTTGATTTATTTTTTAACGCTTTCATGTCACGCTTGCAGAGGTCCTTGAAGTGAAGCTGGCCATGTTCCTCTTGCCTATTGCTAATTCTCTGTAGACGGTGTCCTTCAGCAGTCTACCATCCTTCATGCGACGGAGGTGGCCCAACCAGCGCAATCTGCACTGTATTATAAGCATGAACATTGTGTGAAGCCCAGTGTGGGAGAAGACCTCCGAATTTGGGACTTTGTCTCTCCAGGTGATGCAGAGGATGTGGCGAAGGCTGCACAGGTGAAAACTGTTGAGCTTCCTTTCTGTCTTGGAGTAGGTGGGGCAAGTCTCACTACCATACAAGAGGGTGCTGATAATGCATGCACTTTACACAGCAGTCTTGGTGTTTGTAGTGAGTTTCTGATTCTCTCAGACCCGCGAGGAGAGTCATGCTAGGATCAATGCTGCTCTGCTGATACACTTATTGATTTCAGCATCTAGGGAGAGAGTGTCGTTAATGGTTAACCCCAAGTAAGTGAACTCGTGGACCACTTCTACATTGTCGTTGTTGATCGTAATGATTGGTGTCTCCACTATGTTCTGGGCAAGGACATTTGTTTTCTTTTGGCTGATGGTAAGTCCAAAGTCGTTGCATGTCTTCGAGAAGCAATCCATGAGAGTTTGCTGTTGTGGCTTGGTGTGCGAGATTATAGCAGTATCAGGAAAGAACATATAGCATAGTAAGATCTTTCGCTCCTTTGTACTTGCCCTCAGCTACGCAGGGTTGAACAGCTGCCCATCAGACCTGGTGTGCATGTAGATGCCTTCTGTCGACGTCCCAAATGCCTGCTTCCATAGCAGAAAGAAGAAAATGCTGAATAATGTTAGGGCCAACATGTATCCTTGTTTGACTCCATTATGAATAGTGGAGCTTCCATCGTACTGAACACTAGCCCTCATGTCATCGTGAAATGACTTGAATATACTATGGAGTTTGAAGGGACAGCCTATCTTGGGGAGAATCTGAAAGAGCCCATCCCCGTTAACAAGGTCAAATGCCTTTGTCAAGTCGATGAAAGTGAAGAGGGGTTTCTTTTGTTCCCTGCACTTCTCCTGGAGTTAATTGAGTGAGAAAATCACATCAGCGGTTGACCTTCCTGTGTAGAAGCCAGACCGAGACTCAGGGTAGACCTGTCCGAATATGTAGATGTGCCAGAGTCACACAAGCAAAGACTTTGCCAACAATACTCAAGAGGGAGATACTCTGCAGTGGTTGCAGTCGCTCTTATCACCCTTGCTCTTGTACAAAGTGACAATTTTGACTGATGTTTTGACTAATGACTGGTGCCTAAATAATTTTGGTTCCATTTATTTATTTATTTGTCTCTTCTATGTTCCCTGTGCTTTTTCATTGCATGGTATTTCAAGTTAAATTTTTGCATTGAAAGTTGAGTTAGAAAGAAAATTTGTCCTTAATTTCAATTTTGTGTATGCAAGTCTATACAGTATGTGGTCACTTGTGCATTGCTCTCCAGCCAGAGCAGTACCCATAAATACTATGTTGCTTTAACTAGTCGATGAGCCTCTGGAGTTTTGTTGGTTCTATTCCTCTCTTTCCATCCAAGATCAGTATTGCTATGTGAGATAATCCATTGTTTCCTGTCCTAATGGAAGACTGAAATGCACAAAGAAAATTCAGGGCCGATTAAAGCCAAAAGCATTGAAACATTTACTCGTTTAGAGCACTTTGCCACAGGAGATTGCAAGGTTGATGAAAAATTTTGCAAAGGCAGATTGTTAGATTGTCATCTATTTAAACAAGGCTCTGCAGAGTAATTTTAAATGCATTGTCAGACTCAATGGGACTTGTAATGAAAAATGTCAGAACTGGGTCTGCAGTTCCTACTACTTTTGTACACAATGCCAATGGGAAAGGGTTGATTTTCTGGTTTTAAGTAAAATATAGTTATTTATAATGTGTACATTATGACTTTTCATTGTTTAATATTGAGAATTGAAACCTACATACTATGAATTGAGAATTAAAAATATTGTCATCTGTACCTGTAAATTAACCTATGTATGCAAACTATCTGAGAATCCGAACTTCTTGTCATGAACAAGTCATGAAATTCGGTGGTTTGTAACAGCATCTTAGTGTAAACATTCATATTATAAACCGTCTTACAAAAATAATATATAAAAATAGTAATCCGCGAAAAGTAAGGCAGTGTCTTTGGTTCATTGATTATTCAGGAATCTGATGGCAGCGGGGAAGAAGCTGTCCTTGTGCTGTTGAGTGCTTATCTTTAGGCTCCTGTTCCTTCCCCCCCCCCCCCAATGGTAGCAGAGTGAAGAGGGTGTGGCCAGGGTGGTGGGGGTCTTTGAGGATAGAGGCTGCTTTTTAAGACATTGCCTCATGTAGATGTCCTCGATGGAGTGAAGTCTGGTGCCTGTGATGTTCCAGGCCGAGTTAACAACCCTCTGGAGTTTATTCTTGTCCTGAGAATTGGCACCCCCATAAAAGACAGTGATGCAACCAGCTAGACTGCAGTCTTCGGTGACATACTGAATCTCGTCAATCACCTCACAAAGTATAGCCACTGGGAAGCCTTCATGATTGCATCAATATATGGAGGGTTCAGGACAGATACTCGCAGATGTTGACACCCAGGAATTTGAAGCCCGAAATGTTGGTGATGTATCTTTGATATATATAGGCACTGTTTGACTTGCTGAACTTCTCCAGCATTTGTATGTGTTTTTTCACTTAACCTCAATGAGAACTGGATCATGTTCCCCTGGCTCCCTCCTGAAGTCCACAAACATCTCCTTGGTTTTGCTGATGTTGAGCGCAAGGTTGTTGATCAGAGCTGATCTATCTTCCTCCTGTATGCTTCCTCAATGCTATTTGTTTTTATTCACAACTTTATTTATTTGTTCAACAAGGTACAATAGAAAAAGTACATATTGTAAACAATAAAAAAAATTAATATAATAAAGAAAAGAAAAAAAAAAGAAGACCCCCTCCCCCTCTCAGCCAGCTCTCTTTAGGAGAGCCAAAAAGAAAGAAAACTAAAATATATTTTCTAAAATTTAATCAAAGTAAACTTAAATGTAAATATTCTGAATATAAATACCACTTTTTAAGAAAAAAATAAGAATTATCATGTAAAACATGTGTGATTTTTTTCCATTACCAAACAAGTTTTATCTCATTATGCCATCTATTAATATCAATCACATTAGCATTTTTCCATGTACTTGCTATACATTTTTTTGCTACAGATAAAGCTAAATATACAAAAGTAATTTATCTAATCCCAAATCTTTCAAAGGCTTCAACTTACCCAACAAAAATATTGTCGGGTCTAAAACTATTTTAATCTTATACAAATGTTCCAAAAACAATTGAATTGCTTTCCAAAAAGATTGTATATGTACACATAACCAAACAGCATGAAAAAAAGTTCCAACTGAATTACCACATCTAAAACAAGAGTCAGATGCACTAAAACCATAATTTTCCCTTCTTTGGTACAATCACAAGAAAAGATTCAAATTTAGTCAATTTAGGTAAAGTCATATCTCTACCAAATATTTGTTTTACTAAAGATTGAAGTTGATAATAAACAAATAAAGAATTGTCATTGATACCAAAATCTTCCCTCATTTGATTAAAGGAAAAAAAATTACCTTCTTTAAAACAATGCCCTAGATTTTTTATACCTTTAGATTTCCAATGTAATAAACATTGATTATGCATTGAAAAAGGAATAAGTTGATTATTATATAACGGTGTTAAAGTCAATAATTTACCCTTAGAACCTATCGTCCTTTTTTTCTCATCCATAACTTCATTAAATGTTTTAGTATAGGCACATTATATTGTTGTAATAAATTTAAATTCCACCGAAACAAAAATTGATGTATTTCAAATTCAGAAATCTCAATTAGAGAAACAATTTTGGCCCAACTCGGGGGCCATTCCAAATCCATTAAAGAACTAATAAATTTAAATTGAGCTGCCTCATAATAATTTTGAAAATGTGGTAAATGTAATCCTCTTAATGCATATTTCCAAGTTAACTTATTCAAGCTACTCTCGGAAATTTATCCTTCCATAAAAATTCCCTAACCATTTTATTTAAATCTCGGAAAAAATTCTTATTAAGTAAACACGGAATTGACTGAAACAAATATTGTATACGTGGAAAGATATTCATTTTAATTGTATTTATTCTTCCAATTAAATTTATAGGAAGATCCTTCCACAATTAAATTAGCTTTGATCTTTTTCATTAACGGTACATAATTTAATTTGTATAAAGATTAATAATCAACATCCACATTTATACCCAAATATTTAATTCGATCAGTCCACTTCAAATTAATAATATTCTTATAAACTGAATAATCTCCTTCACCTATCAGTGAAATTTCACTTTTTTCCCAGTTAACTTTATATCTAGACAAAGATCCATATTGTGTTAAACATTCCTTCAAGTGTAAAAGCTGGGTTTGTTAAATACACCAATACATCATCAGCAAATAGATTAATTTTCTACTCCTCATCTAAAACTCTCATACCTTGTATCTGTGTATTTTGTCGGATCAACTGTGCTAAAGGTTCAATTACTAACGCAAACAAAGCTGGAGACAAAGGACAATCTTGTCGAATTGAACGGTTAATTTAAAAGGTTCAGAAATCTGACCATTTGTCAATACCCTGACTATTGGTTTATTATATAAAGCTTTAATCCAACCAATAAAAGGACCAAACTTAAATTTCTCTAAAACTTTAAATAAAAAGTTCCACTCAACTCTATCAAAAGCCTTTTCTGCATCAAGAGATATCACCATCGGATGGTAAGGGCACTGTTGATATTTATTAATCAAACTAATCACTCGAAGAATATTATCTGAAGCATATTTATTCTTTATGAAACCTATTTGATCAACATGTATCATCTTAGGTAAAAGTTTAGCCAATCGATTCGCTAATACTTTAGCTATTATTTTATAGTCTATGTTTAACAAAAAAATTGGTCTATATGAAGACACCTTCAATGGATCTCTATCCTTCTTAGGAATTACAGTAATTAAGGCACTAGAGCATGATTCAGGTAGACCATAATGTTCATTAATCTGTTGTATCACATCTCCAAACATCGTAGATAAATCATCATAAAATACCTTATAAAATTCAACCAAAAACCCGTCATCACCAGCTGATTTTCCATTTGGCATTTCCAACATAGCCAATTTAATTTCTAAATCACTAAAAGGAGCCTCCAGCTCCAATATATCTTCTAATACCACTAATTTCAACATCGATTAAAAAGGAGTCAATCAATCCACTCTCCTGTATTTCCTCGGAAGTATATAATTTCTTATAAAATGAATAGAACTCATCATTAATCTCACGAGGTTTATAAGTAACAGTCGAATTTCGTCTGACTGCATTAATAACCCTTGATACCTGTTCTTTCTTTAACTGCCATGCAAGTACCTTACGCACTTTCTCACCCCATTCATAATACCGTTGTTTAGATCTATTAATCAAGCATTCAAATTGATAAGATTGCAATGTATTGTATTTCAATTTCAATCTAGACAACTCTATTTTTTGATTTTCTGTTACATCTCTCTGAAATTCCTTTTCTAATTCAACAATCTGTTTCTCTAATTCGAGGCTCTCGGTCAAATAATTCTTTTTAACCATAGAGGTTGTTAGGTCTCTAATGTCCGCTGTGGTATTCCACCACGGCGAATTGGGGAAATAAATTCTTAAGTTTTCAAGTGTACAAACATTATCATACCTACCGGACATTTATAAGTGAGTGTTTTTATACAATTGAGACCAATAAGCCTGAACCTTCATTTTCTTTCAAAGCCCAACCTTCACATGGGAGATTTTTCCTCTTAATAACCAGTTTAGGGCAGAAAACTCAGGTCCCCAATTGTTCATAGACCACCTTCTCACTCTATTGGACTTTGCAACGACACAATAAAGACTTTTTAAACTCTAGTAGTTTGTCGGCGAAGCACTTATCAAATGTCACTCAAACACCTTAAGGACTTTTCTTTTATCTGTAACCACTTACGTGTTACAATCCTGGTAGGTGACGACCTTCAATTATGGTCGTCTAATTTGTCCGATCTCCAGTTCTTACTGACAATCATAAAGATTTTAAAAGAGAGAATTTTGTTAAAACAGGCTTCTCTGGACCTTTTTATCAGCCGGCTGAGATGATTGTCAAGAAAAACAGAAACCGTCGTCCAGTGTCCACTCACCCATCACGTTGGGGTCACCAAATTGTTAGGTCTGCTTTGTTCATGAATGAATGAGTGAGTCAAACACCAGACTGAGTCGAAATCAAGGTTCTTTGTTCTTTATTGCCGGATTGTAACACTTGCAACTAACAGTGTTAGTTGGAGAAGGCGCATTCTGCGTTATCAGCAAGTGGTGTTTTTTATATACCTTAGGATACGTACTTAGTAAATTATCATACCATGACATTGTCCAATGAATAAACTGTTGCTATCCTTCTCTGCTAGTTTCCTGCACATCAATTTGTCATCCCCACTCTTATCTTGAGAGTACAAGGTCACAACTCCATCTTGTTACGGCCCAGGACTGGGTGACTCCTTCTACATTCCCAGCTCATGATGTTTTTACCTAACAAGGTATAACTAATTATTTGGCCTCTCAAGTAAGCTTTCATAGCATCCCACAATATAAATTTACTCTGAACGGAATGAACATTTTCTTCCAAGAAGAGATTGATTTGTTTTTTCAAAAATTCAATAAATTCCACTTTTTTTAACAACATCATATTGAATCTCCAACGAGAAGCTGCACAAATTGTTTCAGAACTCTCATAAGTAAAATACAACAAAGAATGATCTGAAATTACCCGACTTTTATATTCTGCTTGCAATATTTTCCCCTGTAAATGTGCTGATACTAAAAAAAAATCAATTCTAGAAAAAGATTCATGTCTAAATGAATAAAAAGAGAAATCCTTCTCTGTTGGGTTGAGATATCACCAAATATCCACTAAATTAAAATCGTTCATCAAAGCCTGAATTTGAATTGCCATTTTAGATATTTTTTACATTTTTTGGAAATTTATCTAATAAAGGTTCCAAAACACAGTTAAAATCTCCTCCAACCAGAACATTTTCATTAGCTTGTCCCAGAAACAAAAATGCATCCGAAATAAATGCTTCATCGTCCACATTCGGTGCATAAATGTTGAGTAAAGTCCAAAATTCATTAGAAATCTTACAATTCAATTTAAGAATACATCCTGCATTCATTTCCATTGATTGTAATTCAAAAGGTAAATTTTTATGTTTCAAAATTGCTGCTCCCTTAGCTTTAGAGTTAAATGAAGAAAAAAAAATGTCCAACCCAGTCCCTCTTCAATTTCATACTTTCTTTTTCATTCAAATGTGTCTCTTGTAAAAAAAAGCTATCAATTTTCATCTTTTTGATATATGCCAAAACTTTCTTATGCTTGATTGGGTTGTTTAATCCCTAAACATTAAAAGTAGCAAATTTCAAATTTGACATATCTAATACAATTACTAAATACCAAAATTAATCACAAAATTAATAATAACAAAGAAGAAATTTTTAATATTTAAATATATATAGGAGCCCCAAATTAAAATATATAGGCCCACCAAATAAAAATAATATTCGTTAATAAAAAAAAAACCAAAAAAACTACCAAAAGATAGTAACTCCCTAAAAAAAAACTGGGTGTGGATTACCCACTAGTGACTGATGACTAACAAAGAAATTAGTGCAATCCCCTCCTCCCCAGCCAGCCAATCAAAAATATTAACATATTAAAAAAAAAATTCAGCCTTAAAATTCCAGTCCAGATGGTGAACTCATTTCAAGAGTAGATGAACTCTTTCCATTCCCATTCTTTCCACTTCTGCCATTTTTCCCATTTCCAAGACCATCAGATTTTCTTTTAGGTGATAATGGTGGACTTCTTCTTTGTCCTCTGACATCTGGTAGCGAATTAGCATAAACCATTGCTTCATGTTCACTCTCAAAGAATTGAGACTGATAGTTTCCATAAAACACTTTCAACACAGCAGGATAACTAAAAGCAAATTTGTAACCTTTACGCCATAAAACATCTTTCGCTGGATTAAATTCACGTCGGCATCTGATAACATCTTGACTCAAATCAGGGTAGAAGAAAACTCTACTATTCTGAATCATCATTGTAGTTTGTCTTGCATTTTGAACTGCAAGTCGAAGAATCGTCTCTGTATCCAAACAGTTCAAACAACGAATTATCACAGCTCCAGGTAAGGGTGTTCTTAAAGCTCGATGTGCTCTTTCCAATACCAATCCATCAGGAAAAGACTCTTCCCCTAACATCTGGGGAATCCAATTTAAAAAAAAATGACAGGATCTTGACCTTCTATACCTTCTGATAACCCACAATTTTCACGTTATTTCTTCTGCTTTGATTTTCCAAATAGTCTATATTTTTTGTTAATTCTCTTTCCTGGGCTCCTAAATCTTTAACTGATTTTTTCACCTTTATTATTGTTTCTGTATTGGATTGTACCTGTTGTTTGCATTCAGAAAAGGAAGCTTAAAATTTTTTAAAGTTTTCCCAGTTTTATTTGGCTTCTGCCTTAACCAGTTAGGTCTGAGCTCATATCAGTATTCATTTGAACCAGCTGGTTCAATTGACCAGTAATGATATCCAAATACCTTCAAACATCATATAAACAGGTTGAGATGCAATTTGGAATGCAGAATCAGGTTCCACAATTTGTAACTCACTTTCTTTCTGCTCTTCTTCCATTTCCTGTACAGTGACAGAGTAAGGTAAGTCCTCTTCTAGTTGTACATCAAAAGGCAGCATTCTAGTCGTTTTGCTGGAGATTTGGACACCAACCCCCTGACTTCCTCAGGGGGTTGTCGCTATCCTCCCCCTGCAGACCATTTTTCTATAAACAGAATCCTCCATAATTAGCAGCGCTACTCACATCCACAGTCGCTATAGACTGCATGTCTAGAGTCACAGTCCTCTTTCTCCGCGCTCCCATCTCTTCCAACGGGGTTATACTTTGCAACAAGCCTCCAGGCTCGTGCCTAACTTCTCGGGAGCGCGCTCCTTCCTCCGCAAAATGGGTCAAACCAGCGCCATCTTGAGATTGGTGAGTGGCTGTTACTTTAACTTTCGTCCCCACTGGCAATCATTGAGACTTGGGGATCGCTGAAATCGAGTCCGAGGCTGCTTCAAGTCGTTTAGACCCCAATTCTTCTACACTTCGAAACTATTTTCTTTTGTAACTGAGACTTAGTTTTTTTTTTACACATTAGCAGCCATAATGGCTCACCAAAATATCAAACTAAAATTAAAATTTTTTAAAATTAAAAATAAAGGGTTAAAAAACAGGTACTTAAAAGTCTGACCAAAGAGGACAGGGATTACACGTCTAGTCTCTACACCATCTCGCCACGCCCTCCTCAATGCTATTTGTGATTCTGCTAAAAACTGTGATGTGTTTGGCAAACTGACAGATCACATTGGAATTGTGGCTGGCCACACGACTGTGGGTGTAGAATGAGTACAGCTAAGCACGCATCCTTGAGATGTGCCTGTGTTTATAGTAAGTGAGGAGGAGACATTGTTTCCAATATGTACTGACTGTTGGCTTCTGATGGGAAAGTCAAGGATCCAATTTCAGAGTGGGGGACAGAGGCCCAGAGCCTGTAGCTTCTTGACCAGCACTGAGGAAATAATGGTATTGAAGGCTGGGCTGTAGTTGAAGAAAAGCAGCCATAGGTATGAGTTGCTGTTTTCGAGGTGATCCAGAGCTGAGTGGAAAGCCAATGATGTTGCATCAGCCAAAGAGCGATTGTGACGATAGATGAATTGCAGTGGGTCCAGATCTTTGCTTAGGTATGTGTTAATCTAGCCATGTCTGGCCTCTCAAATCAAACATTTAATCACAGTAGAAGTTAATCTTGTGACTCACATGAACCTCTACCAGCATCTCAAGAAAAAGTCTTAGCTTTTACCACATTGATAGCCAGACGAGTTATTTTATTGAAATGGAAAGGAGATTCATCCCCTACTCACACACAGTGGCAATATGACATAATGTCCTATTTAAGTTTAGAGAAAATCAGATATAATATTAAAGGTAGAACTATTTATACGTTCCTGTAATTCTTTGTCTGTTCTCCAGGGGTCTCCAGTGATTCCACATCATTATTGATTTCTTTTTCATCAAAAAAGGTAACCTTGATTAGACGGAAGGGATTAGATAAGTTAGTTTTAGTTTTTTTTAATCCTTATTATTTTAATATAACAGCTTAATAATGTGTCTGACATGGTTGCCTTTATTGTTTATTGCTAGAATGAGTTATTACAGGTAACTTAATGTAGATATGTACATTTTATTAATTATTTTTTCTCTCCATTTCATATGTATTTGCTTGTAAACAATTGATTGATTATGTAATCATCATTTATTATGTATGCTTATTATGTTCAATTCAATTTAAAAAATATTAAAAAGTTAGTGCAACTGGGCTCTAGTTGTTGAGTCAACTCACACTACTCCTTTTGGCTACTGCGATGATTGATACCCTTTTGAAGCAGGTGGGAACCTTTGATTACAGCAATGAGAGGTTGAAAATGTCTGTGAACACTCTAGTTGGTTGGTACAGATTTTTAGTAGCCTGCCAGGTACGACGTTAGGGCCTGACATCTTGTGAGGGTTCATCCTCTTGAATGATGTCTGACATCGTCCTCAGAGATGGGTATCGCAGGGTCCTCAGCCTTTGTGGGGATTCTAGTAGGCACTGTTTGGTGGTTCTTCTCAAAGTGGACAAGGAAGGTGTTCAGCTCTGGGTAATGAAGCATCACAGCCATCTATGGTGTTCGCTCTCACATTGTAGGCTGTAATGGCCTGCACTCCCTGCCACAGCTGGTGTGTATCTGTCTCTAGCTTCATTTGGAGTTGGCACTTTGCCTCTCTAATTATAGTAAAGATCCCTAAATATCTGTAATATAAACACCAAAGATCAAAGAATTAAAATATTTGATCCAAGGCAAACTGGAAAAGTTTGCATAAATATGAGGAAATTGAAAATAATAAATTTCAGTTTTTGAAATTGAAAATCTAGGTAACATAAAGCTGGTCAGGCAGTTGATTTAGAAAGAAACAAGCCATGTCTGAAGTCAAGGATCCTTGGACAGATTTTCTGAAGGCAAATCAATGAATAATGGGAACTAGAAACTGGCTTTGGATCAGTGGCAGTAATTCTCACCTTGGACTCTGAAAGCTGCAGCTCAAAGGTTTGTAAGTGGGTCTAGTTCAGTGCACCACTTATGGAGATGCTGCACTGTCAGTCATTGGGAAGTTCTGTCTGTTGTTTCCGATGGATGTGAGCAAACCCATCCATCTTCCCAAAGGAAGGGTGGCAGGGTTAGCACAGCATTGTTATGGCAGCTGCATCCCGAGTTTAAATCTGCTGCTGACTGTACACATTTTGTATGTTTTCACTGTGGTTTCCTCTTTGCAGTCCAAAGAAGTATGGGATTAGTCGATTAATTGGTCAATTTAGGTGGTGTGTGCTTAAGGGCCTCATAATGTAAAGTAGAAACATGTTCCATTATTTTCTCATCTACCATATTAGCACTTGCATTCAGCACCAACTGATCTTCTCCCTACTCTCCCCAACCAATTTTTGTTTCTCTCTCCTGCTTGCAACTGTGTTGCATCTCCTCATTGCAGCAAAATCTCTCTGTTGTTTTAAATTTAAACATGCAGCACAGAAGCAGGCCCTTTTGGCCCACAATCCTGTGCTGCCCTAATCACACCCAATTGAGCTACAACCTCTGATGTGATTTGTAAGGTGGGAGGAAACCCACGCAGAAACAGGGAGAAGGTACAAACTCCTTACAGACAGTCCAGATTCGAACCTCGGTTGTTGGCGCTATGACAGCATTGCGCTAATCGCTACGCTAACTGGGCTGCCCTGTGAAAGTTTGCTCCATGGAAATTGGTAGTTGGTGTCCCTGGTTTGGAACAAAACAAAGTATATTCCTTGGGCTGTGAGGTGCAATTTTCTTTTGAAGTAGCTATGTGCCCAATGGATCTGAGGTGTTTCTTCACTCACAAGAAAGAGCGCAAGGAGGTTGTGTGTTGGCCATGAGGAGGTGATGCTGTAATGAAACTATCAGATAAACTTGGTTAAAGGACTGTTTTGTGTGAGTTAATGTCAGGAGGAGAGAGAAACAAAAATTGGTTGGGAAGAATAGGGAGCAGATCAGTTGGTGCTGAATGCAAGTGATTATATGGTAATTGAGAAAATAATGGAATGTTTCTATTTTACCTTTATGAATTTTTTTAAAAATTGGACATACTGTAACAGGCCAATTCAGCCCTATGACTCTGTGCAGCCCAATTTACACCCCATTAACCTACACCCCAATACGTTTTTGAAGTGTGGGAGGAAACCGGAGCTTCCAGAGAAAACCCATGCAGACAAGGAGAGAATGTACATACTTCTTACAGGCAGCGTGGGATTCAAACTCAGGTCTGGTCCCAATCAGTGGTGCAGAATGCAATATAATTTAATCTGGTAAATATTCCTTTATTGTAGAGTGAATATTAAAGCGATATTCTTGGTTGTTTAACACGTACATTATTTTTATTCCAATGTACTGTTCCACAATTGACTTTTCTCCAATGCACTTTGAACTTCCCATACTCCCCAAGGAATCTCTTGAATCTTTTAAAAGCTCACCAACTTTGAGTTATGCACTGCCACCGCTATGTTAGATAGGCTAGCCCACCCCCTGAACTTGTGACTCCTCCCTCCCAGATATCCCCATAAAGCCCATTATGCTACAACCCCTCCCTCGGTTCCTACTTTGGAACCGGGTCAGCTGTGCTGACACTTTAAAATGATTAAAACCCATTAATCACGATTCTCTGTCTGATTGTGGTTGATTGGTAGTACAAGTTATTTCTGTGATTGTGAGGGCAACATGAGCAAAATTTTTATTTTAGCCATAACATAGAGTTTAAAAATATTGTGCAATATTGTCAGGCTCTTCTTTTCATGGTGTTTCCTTGTATGTTTTGTGTAATGAATGTGAGTGGGGGTTGAATTGAGTTGCTTATTGTTACATAAGCTGAGTTATCGTGAGCAGTTTTAAAAATTTCCTGCTATGTGGGAAAGTCAACCCACAGTTGAATACTGCAGACAGTGCAATAATAAAGTAAAACTAAAGAGTTTCGGGGTAAACATTGAAACATAGATAGAAACATAGAAAATAGTTGTAGGAGTAGGCCATTTGGCCCTTCAAGCCTACACCGGCATTCATTTTGATCATGGCTGATCATCCATTCAGTACCCTGTTCCAGTTCTCTCTCCATACAGCCTGATCCCCCTAGTCACAAGTACTAAATCTAACTCTCTCTTAAATATCGCTACAAAGACAAAGTACAGGGAAATAATTAAAGTAGTGCAAGGGAATGATCTTTTACCAATGAGAGGTACATTTAGATAAGTGGGAAAGAAACTATCCTTTAATCTAGAGGTTGGTATTTTCAATCTTGTGTTATCTTATCTGGACATCTTGCCAACAAGGATGACCGATTGGATTAGACCATCAGAAACAAACCTATCCTATAATCAATTCCATCTCAACCTCACGCCAGCTCAAGAATTGTGCCATCATATTAAAGGACACATCATACGCCAGTCATGCTCTTGTCTCTCACCCCTAGACAGTAATTCTTTCAATGTTGATATTTTTGGTTTTCCTGGTGGGAAATTGGTTGGTCATGTGTATTTTTGGGGTGGGCTGGGAAGTGTCATTATTGATGTGGAGAACATGGCTTTTTTTTTGTAGGATGAGAAAGAATCTCAAGGTTGTATGTGATGTTATTTTATTACAAGCTTGCTAACTTTCACATCAACTCTCAGCACTTCAAAATAGGCTTTTGTCAAAGTAAGTTGACTTTGTGGTATAATCAATTATTATATGCTTTATTCCTCATCAATATCATTGCCAACAATGTATCAGTTAATAAATCCTCTTAACAGTAATGACTAATTACAGAGAGATTAGTATTTATTGCCAATCTGACAATAAATCAGAATCTGAAAATCTGAGCATGGGTCGTGGATTTGAGGTGAGAAGATTGGCAGTGGGCAAGGATGTACAAATTGAATTTGTGGTGTATGAAGTATAATAGTAATGATGTACCAAACTATTCCCTTGGATTTCTGGTGGTTCCAGGGGTTTGGAGGAGAAAAAAGGGCAAAGGATATTTTTGCAAAAGGAATATTTTGTTTTTGCAGCATCCCTTTCACAGCCTTGAGTCCACAAATCAGTTTCCAACCAATGTTGCTATAGTAAAGTTTAAAGCTTCCTCTAAGAGCTTAGTCAATTGGACAGGCTGGGAGTCTATTCTTTCCTGCTTGGTAGACAGTCCATATCTGCATGTAGGAAGGCCTGGTTGAATGCCAAATAGTAAGTAGTAAGCTTCCTCTAAGAGCTTAGTCAATTAGACAGGCTGGGAGTCTATTCTTTCCTGCTTGGTAGACAGTCCATATCTGCATGTAGGAAGGCCTGGTTGAATGCCAAATAGTAAGTAGTAAGAGTCTCCAAGGGAAAAAATACTAATCTCTCTGTAATTGGTCATTACTGTTAAGAGGATTTATTAACTGATACATTGTTGGCAATGATATTGATGAGGAATAAAGCATATAATAATTGATTATACCACAAAGTCGACTTACTTTGACAAGAGCCTATTTTGAAGTGCTGAGAGTTGATGTGAAAGTTAGCAAGCTTGTAATAAAAGCAGTTGTGAGGGAGAATAAAAACTGGACAGTAAGCCAATCTTGGGTCATTTATTGCAGAGTGACCACCCAACCTGATCTAATGATCACTACCTACCTTTTGGACAGTGCTGTCTTGATATGGGCTATTGCTGGTGGAGCTAAAATGCAGGAGAAACTCAACAGCATCTATAGGAAGTAAAATGTAACAAACATTTGAGGCCTGTGCCCTTCAAAGTATGAACAAAAAGCAGACAGGCTCCTGAAGAAAAAGATAGGGGGGGGTGGGTGGGAGAAGAGGAGCCAAACAGAAGTTGTGTGCAGATTGGAGGAACAACACCTAATATTCAATCTGGGCACTCTCCAACGACGCGATATTAACGTCAACTTCTTCAGTTTTCATTTAAACTCCTCCTCAGAGACTCTCTTTCCATAATCCCTCTGTCACATTTCCTTCAGCTTCCTATTCCACTCTCTATTCCAGGAGGTTCCAAACCTGGGGTACATGTACCCCCAGTGGTACATTTGCACTTTTCAGGGGGTACATTGGGTCTGAGAGAATAACCACTACTGTTGTGTTGTAATCTGCAGTCCGATTGCACAATGTCATGTTTTTTTTTGTAATCCTTAATTTTTAGGGGTACATGGGAACCTATAAAAATGCCCAAGAGGTACAGAGGAAAAAAAAGGTTGGGAACCCTTGATCCATTCGGAGTGCTATACATTCCACCTATCACTTCTCAGCATTCTTCCTCCTTTACACTCCCACCTGTTAGGCTGTGTTTCTCTCTTCACTGCAGCCCCCCCCCCACCTCCCCCTTCCATTTTATTCATGCACCTGCCTGCTCTTTACTCAAAACTTGCTGAAAGGCTCAGGCTCGAAATGTTGGTCACCCTTTGCTTCCCATAGATGTTGCATGACCTGCTGAGTTTCTCTCTCACTTTTGTATATTACACTGCAATCACAGCATCCACAGACTTCCCTGTTTAACCTGATGTATTATCTACCCTCCTTTTTTAAAAGAACTAGTTTCTTGATTGCACTTGTTCCATTCTCTGCCTGCCCTGCTCCAATATGCTACTCCCTCAGCACTCGCAGTCCTCCACATCTGGCTGCTAAACATCGCCAGGTGCTGTCTTGGATATGGAGCTGCTGAGGATTTTTTAATGGGAAAACTGCTGCTTGCCCTTGCACTGATTCCTCATCTGGGGCAGCTGGGCAGTTGGACCCTGTAGATAAGAACTGAAAGGCCATGACCCTAGTCTTCCAAGGCCTGCAGCAGCAGCAGTGCTGCCACAGTTGCAGATTACATTGCCATCCACTCTTTCTCATTTGACACAGTTGGCGTAGTGGTTAACGCAACACCTTTACAGCACCAGTGATCAGGGCCGGAGTTCGAATCCTACACTGTCTGTGAGGGGTTTGCATATTCTCCCTGTGTCTGTGTGGGATTTCTCTGGTTTCCTCCCACCATTCAAAACATACGGGGGTATAGGTTGATGAGCGGCACGGACTCTTGGCAGGAATGGCCTATTACAATGCTGTATATCTAAATGATAGAGAAAAGTTATTAGGAATTCACATGAGAATGCTGTAAAGATGTACAGAAGCAGGCCCTTTGGCTCACTTGTACATGACAGCTAAGATGCCTTCTTGAACGATGTTTGAACCACATCCTTCTGCGCATTTCACATCCATGTACCTCTCCAAATGTCCTTCAAGTTTTGTAATTGTACGTGCCTCTACTACTTTCTCTGGCAGCTTGTTTGGCATACCCACCATTCTCTGTGTGGGGGTGGGGGAGGGGGGAGAGATGGGAGACCTTCACCCTTTTAAATCTTTCCGTTCATGTTAAAACTTGTGCATCTATTTTTGCTCTCTTTCCCTTGTGTGTGGAGCCATGGGGAGAGAGACTGGCCGTCCACCTTATCTATATTCTCGACCTTTTTTAGAAATCAGATCCAGCACAGTAACAGACCCTTTTTGGCCCATGAGCTTAGTTACACCAGGTGACCACAAGCCCTATACATCTTTGGAACATGGGAGGAAACTTGAGCGCCTGGAGAAAACCCACGCAGTCACAGGGAGAATGTACAAACATCTCAGAGACTGTGCTGGATTTGGGTCCCTGGCACTGTAGTAGTATTGTACTATCTGTACAATGGGGCAGCATGGTTGGTAGGACAATGCCATTACAGTGCCAGCGATTGGGACCAGGGTTCGAATTTGTATGTTCTTTCCATGTGCATTTTTCTCTGGGGGCTCTGGTTTCTTCCCACTGTTCAAAACATACCGGGGTTGTAGGTTAATTGGGTGTAAATTAGATGGCACAGACTTATGGGCCGAAATGGCCTGTTACCATGCTGTATGTCCAAAATTAAAAATTAAACTGCTAGTATAACCACATCTTTATAAATATCTATGTTTACCCATCAGTTCCCTTCATTCCAGTCAAAACGGTCTCATTTTATCCACTCTTCTCAGAATTCGAGCCCAAAAGTTTTGATAACATCCTAGTCAAGCTTTCCAGTTGCAGTCTCATCAATGTGGTGAGAAGCTCCAGCTCTTGTACTCAATGCCCTATGAAGCCAAAAGTGCCATGTGCCTTCATCACTTTGTTTATCTGTGTCGCTGGTTTTAGGGAACCAGACGCTTAGGTCCCTCTGTCTATAAAGCTCCCCAGTCATTTACTGTTCAAGACCTGCTTTGGTTTAACTTCACAAAATGCATCACTTCACACTTGCCTGATTTTTAAATTACGTGAGCCAATCATTTTCCTGCTTTTCCAGTTGTGACAGAGTATATTGAAATGTTTTTGGGACATAAATTGGGAAAGGTTTGTTAGAGTAGGTCACATACAAACACTTTAAAACAGATCCTATTTAAAATACTGGAGCTCTGCCCCATGCTAGATATATTGGGGCCTAAGCTTTTGCAAGCATTTTGGAGAGTGCTGGAGACTTTGTTTCCAAAAGGCAACAGATGAACGATCTTGTTGGAGCTGCAGATTATCTGGAAGAAAACTTGTTGTTCTAAGAGGGTCATGTGGTTTTGCAAGCAGAGAGAGTCAGGCTGTGGCTTATGGAAGTAAATGTACAACATTTCTCTCTCTCTGAAAACCATCAAGAACCTTCCTGAGCGCTAACCATTTACCTTTCAAGCACCAGAGCCTGGTTAACTTTATAAATGTAAAATTCTGTGCACAGTATAAGAATTGCCTGCAACCAGTGAACTTGGAGGAATGAGAAGTGAGATTGGTCTGTGAACCAAAGAACTTTTCTGAACTTACACACACATTGCATACGTGTGCACTTAGAATTAGAAGGGGGTTAAGTTAGGTTAGTTAAGTCGATAGTAATAAGTAAAAGACTGATCCTGTTTTCATGTTTAAAGATAATTAAAGCAACTTTTGTTTAAGTAACCATTTGTCTTGGTGAATATCTATTGCTGCTGGGTTTATGGGTCCTCTGGGCTCGTAACACAGTTTAGAATTCACTTGTAATCTGGAGTATGTTCTGTTGTATCTTTGATGGCCTTCCTCACCGTCCAATACTCCGCCAATGGCAGTGTTGTTCATAAACTTACAATTGTACTGAATTCTTGGCAAAGGCTCTGGGGTGGGACTTGAATCAGAAACCAAGTAAAGTGCCTGGGATGCAAGCAGTTGATCAACCTTTTAACTTCCCCTTTTGTTTTTTTCCCTAGCAATAAACTGGCCAATTTTGAGTAATTTATTTTGTGTTACTACCTGGGCAAGTCAACCTATTCACTAATTGATACAAATATTATCCTTTTTACACAGAGTAAGTACAGTTCTGGGTGTAAAATAAAAAAAACTCCAATTCAATACATTAATATAAACCGTATTGTCCTTAAACCTGAGACTCATCTCTCTTACACTAAATATCAGAGTTCTTCAAAGTTGTATCAAGGACATTGAAGTTTTACAGCTACATCCAGTGATATTTATTTTGACATTTATGATCGTTACGGTCTCCAGAGGCTCCATTGCCCAAGTTATTTTTCTTTTGTAGCCTGAGCAAGTCTCAATTCACAAATAGTATCATTTTGCAATATTTTTTAAAATATTTCCTCTGCTAATTTCAGCTCCTCATTGTGAACATCTGACCATGGAATCAATACCTTTTTTGCTTCTGCTTGGTTGTATTGGCAGTGTTGATGGTCAATATTAGAAGCTGGCTGGTAAGCTATGAGTTTGCTTTGGAATTTGAATACAGTACTTTTTTGTGAGAAACACAAAAGCTGTGGATGCTGGAATCTTGAGGTAGACCAGGAATTGCTGGAGGAACTCATCAGGTCAGACAGCATCCATGGAGAGAAATGATCAGTTAGTGTTTTGGGCCTGGGTCCTTTATTAAATCTAAGATAAAATGGGGGAAATTCCCTGAAATGTTGACTGACCCATGGGTGCTGTTTGACCTGCTGAGTTCCTCCAGCAAAACTTTGAACATTTTATTTCTTCTGTGGATGCCTCCGACACTACCAGCTATTATAGGTTATTTCTCAAATGAGTGACAGCTGAGAGTTGGCCACATTAATGCACAGTTGGGCAGCAGGTAAATGGAAATGTGGAGTTGTGGTGCAGCTCGCATTTCAATCTGTGGTGCATCCAGACAGCAGGATATGGGAATTGCTCTGTCCAATACTGTGTGAATTTGCAGAGGGTTGTGAATTCAGCTCAGGCAAACACATAAACCAGCTTCCCCCTTCCATGGTTCCATCTCCACTTGCTGTCTCGTGAATGCAGCCAACATTTTACAAGACCCATTGATCTTTCTTCCCATCCATCCCTCTCCCCTCTGCCACCTTGTTTGGGCAAAGGATATGCCACCAGATTCAAGGACTGTTTCTTCCATGAATTTATCACACCATTGAATGGAACTCTTGTTTGCAAATGATGCTGCTCAAGCACTGTTTTATAACCCAAAAAAACTCTAATACTGTTGTTAATTTACACAATGGAAAATTCACAAGAGCTGGGGAAACATGACATGCTATAGCATCCACAGGAGGCAAAGATCTATAACTGATATTTCATGACTGAGCCATTTGTCAAGATGTGTGCAAAAAACAGGCCCGAATAAAGAAATAAGGAGAGAAAGGACATGGGGAGGGGTGCATAGGACAAGAGGCCATGGATGGACATGGATCGGTGGACAGAAGAGTGGAGTAGCTCTGTGAATGCAGAGCTGGAAGAATGAGGACAGGGATAAAGAATGGGGTGGGGGGGCAGTGTAGGAAAGGAAAGAAGGATAAGAACCGAGAGGCCCAGGGGTGGGACTAACAGAAACTGATGAATTCCATGTTAATGTTGTCTGGTTGGAGAGTGCCCAGACATAAATGGAGGTATTGCTCCTCCAATTTTCAGATGGTCTCGGTTGGACAGTGGTTGAGACCATGGACAGATATGTCAGCAAGGGAAAGGGGTGGCTGAATGAAATGGGTTGCCACTGAAAGATCCCTGATATTTTGCACTACCTATTGTTCTCAAAAGTAGGTTGACTTGCCCAGGTAGTACACAAAATAAAGTTGTCTACTGTACCTGTGGCAATAAACAATTCAGTTCCAAGTTCGTGATGGTATCCTTTATCAATAGCAAGGATATTTGCTTTATAAAATGAGCACTTTGGTTCAGTCATCAATTGAAGGGCCACTAGATGTTCATATTGTCTACAGCCTGGTCTAGCTGGGCAATCATACTCTGGCTTGAGCAGCCACACTACCTGTTAACCTGTGATTGTTGGCTGAACTGCTTGTCCTTGCAGGAAAATCCAGATCATGGAGCTGTAACCTAAAGCTTGCCCATTTGGGAATGCAGTCAGGATGTAAGACTTCCTCACACCGGGAAGTTGTGTCTGTCCAGTTTCAGAGTTTGTCCATTTTTCTCATGCTTTTTTTGTTCAGTTTTGTGGTCTTGTACTATCGGGAGTTTTTTTGGTGTGGGGGAGGAAATTATTTCTATTGAGATCATCTGTGATCTAACAAAATGATGACTCTGGCATGAGGACTGCAAAATCCCATTTATTTTCCATATTCTTCTTTAAAACACCGCTCTGAACCTTCCCTTTGTATTGTCCCCTGAACTCTTGTGTTTTCTTGCCTCCATTATGTCAAATCTCAGAGGCTTGTTAAACCCCAGAAGACTTTGCCTCATTGTCCCCAAAGGCACGTCATTCCTGTGAGGAAACTACTGCTTTCAGGATGTCGAGTTCAAACCCTGCTGTTGGTCCATCTCCGTTATGAGTGCATAGTATTATATTGTTCAATAGACAATAGACAATAGGAGCTGGAGTAGGCCCTTCGGCCTGTCGAGCCAGCACCGCCATTTTATAGATCATGGCTGATCACTACCATCAGTACCCCTTTCCAGCCTTATCCCCATAACCCTTCACCATTTTACAGCAGTATTGCATGTGCAACATTGCCATGAATTGCATTTTAAAAATCAATCAATAAATTAAATGGGGCAAAAGAATAGAAAGTGAGGTAGAGCCTGTTTCATTGTCAATTCAGGAATTTGATGGCAGAGGGGAAGTAGTTGTCTCTGTACTTGGTGGGTGTTCATCTTCAGGCTCCTGTACCACCTTCACCATGATAGCAGTGTGAAGAAGGCATGGCCTGGGCAGTGAGGGTCCTTGAGGATAGAGGATGCTTTCTTAAGAGACCACCTCTTGTAGATGTCCTTGATGGAGAGGAGACTGATGCCCAAGATGGCACTGGCAGAGTTCTCAGTAGATTTTACTTGTCCTGTGCATTGGGATCTCCATACCAGAGAGAAATGCAGCCAGCCAGTATGCTCTCCACAGCGCACCTACAGAAATTTGCAGGACTCTTTGGTGAGATACTAAATCTCCTTAAACTCCTCATGAAGGCTAGCCTCTTGGAGGCCACAGGGTAGATTTTCAGAGATGTTGTCAGCAAGAATTTGAAGTTTTTGACCCTTTCCACTGCTGACCCTTCGATGAGGACTGCTCTGTGTTCTCCAAATTTTGATTTCGCCCTCCTGAAATCCTTAGTTTTTGTATTGGTATGGATTGTGTATGCTAATTGGCTCGGGCTGGCCTGCCCCCGATGACACTCTTACCTGGACTCCTCCCCTGGGACCCAGGCCATAAAGGTCGGGCCACAACCTCCCTCCCCTGCACTTCCCTAGTATGGATCCGGGCCAGCTCAAGTCTGTACAATAAAACCTATCGTTCCCCTCAGTCTTTGTCATTGTAATTGTTGGGGCAACTGATAGTGCCCAACAATTTTGCTAAAGTTGAGTTCAAGGTTGTTATGACAGCACTCAACCAGCTGATCTTTCTCCCTCCTGTACAGTTCATCATTGTCGTTTGCAAACTTGTAGATGGTATTTGAAATGTGCTTAGCCACACATCCATTGGTGTATAGCAAGAAGAACAGTGGGCTAAGCATGCACCTTTGAGGTGTGCCTGAGTTGATTGTTAGCGAGCAGACGTCTATTAGCTAACCTGAGACATGATGGTGGGGGTGGTGGGGGGGCAGGGGGGGGGTCGGTAGAAACCTTAGCAACACAATGTGCAATTCTTAACAAAAATAGAAAAAAATAAAATCTGTTGGAGCAAAATTTTGTGTGATTTGTCTTCTCCATGATGCACCAGTTTTTAAATGTGCAATATATTGCAAATTGTCAGTTATTAGGGAGTGAGTTAAGTATTTACTGGAGATGGGGTTACTGTGGCTGGTTTTTAATTGTCATTAATAATTGGTTAACATTTGTGTGCAGTAAAAAATAATTCTCACTGCAGCGGGTTGGTTTCAATGGCCATGGTTTGCAGATAGTACATGCTGAGAAGTGGAGATTTGCTATGTTGACAGCAGAGGGCTCCATTAGCTCACTGAAATCGACAACCCATGCACTATGCAATTTGTAGACTTTGAGTAAACACTGAGCAGAATGTTATTGGGCTATATTGGGTGAGTGATAAAAATAAGTTTATCGATTGTTCTGGCACTTTGCTTGTTGTGTTTAATTTATTGGCGGGGGTAGGGTGGGAAACAGGAAGCTCCTTCCTGAAGACTGATTCACTTTATCACATAAAGAATCCAGGCAGAGGGGTGTGAATTTCCCATCTGCTCAACACAAGCCTTCAGTTCCTGTTGTCTTCTACAAAGCAAGTCTGCTGCCCACTCAAACTACTACTGGTGTGGCAGGCATTACAGAAGGCACTTTCAGGTAGCCAATTGCCCTGCTTGTAAAGCTGCATATTTTGACAATATGCGGCTTTTGGGAGGTCACGTGAATGTGCAGGAGGCGCCTGCAAGGCTAACTTTGTAACCCTTCTCCGAGAGGGATAATCGCCGTAGCACAGTGGCCTCCCCAGCCATCTGAATGCAGCCGCCTAAAAGCGGCTGCATTCAGATGACAGTCAGCTGGCAAGCACCTGACAGCTCCTCTCCCAGCTGCCCCTTCCCCAGGTGCAGGACGTTGGGGCAGGGGCAGCTGGCTGGGCTGTCAGTGCAGGGCTGGAGCGGCCAGTGGGAGAGAAAGAGGCTGGAGCGGCCGGCGGGGGAGAAGGGGGCTGTCTGAAACAATGCTGGTGCCCGACTCGTGTGCTGTACCCCCCCGCCGGCCACTCCAGCCCCCTTCTCCCCCGCCGTGGGGGCAGAGCGATCAGTGTGGGGACATTCCACAGGGATGTCCCCACACTGATAGCCTGTGCTAGCTGTCCCAGCTGACAACCAGCCATCCTAACTTGACAGCCCAAGGGACAGGAGCCGGAATGCGCTCAGATGTGCATCCTGTTGCAGCTGTCCCTTCAGGTGGCCAACGCTGCGCTTTTAGCACTGCCACCCGAACGGCAAATCAAAAGGCTGCTTTCTCTTCTTTGGGCACATTCTTAGTGGAGAATACACCTGAAGAAGCCTAGAGACTCCCTGATACTTGTGCACCCCTCCAGTGTACCTATTTGTAACCACTTTTCAGGTAGGAGCTAAGTTATATTTCTGATGCACGTTGATTCGTCCTTCAATTTATCAAAATACCTGGACCAGTTCCAGACAACACCTCCCAAGAGCAGTGAGATACAGATAATAAAGGCTGACCAGTATCAGCTGCGTCTTGAATGATTCATAAAACATAACTGATTTCATTCTCTTGTTTGCAGCTCATTTACATCAGTGTGATGCACTATCAATTACTTGAAAGAGTGTTGTTGAGAAACCAATAGGCTTTATTCACTTAAGAACAAAGGCACATCCATGCTGCTCCATCCTCCTGCACTGAGGAGGGTACTGTGGAACAGTCACCTTTATACTGGAGCCTGTGGGGAGGGACCACAGATGCAATTGGCCAATAAGTGTGCCTGACTAGACAATTGTATGCACCAGTGGTTTGCCACATTCATCCCTTTTTAAAGATTCTAGTGGGGTGAAGTGAAACGTACAAAGTTACAAACTCAATAGTCACAAGTTCAGCCTTTCAGGTGGTCTGGTCATTTGCTGGGACCATCGTTGTACTGGTTGTGGCTGCAGTTCTGCGGTGAGGTCCTGGACGGTCTTGGGTGCCTGTACAGTGTTATGCTGGTGGGTAGGTGCTGTTGAGTTGGTGTATCCTCCCTTGGGACAGAGGCAGGGTACCAGGGGTCAGGTGCATTGTGTGTGTTCAAAGGAGAGTGGGGGTGTGGGGTTATCAGCAGTGGTCTCCAGGGTCCCTGAGGGAGCCAAGTCCCGGACAGAGATAGTGTCTTCGTGTCTGTTAGGCTATGCCATGTAGGCATATTGGGAGTTCGCATGGAGGAGCTGAACACTTTTGACCAGGGGGTCAGACTTGTGGCTCCTCACATACTTCTGGAGTAGGATAGGCCCTAGGGACATCAACCACGCCAGTAGTGTGGTCCCTGTCGCAGATTTTCTGGGAAAGGAAAGCATACATTCATGCGGTGTGACATTTGTGGCAGTACGTAGCAGGAACCTGATAGAGTGGAGTGCCTCTGGGAGGACCTCTTGCCAATGGGAGACTGGGAGGTCTTTAGACCACAAGGCTAGGAGGACTGCCTTCCAAACAGTAGCATTCTCCCTCTCCACTTGCTCATTACCCTGGGGGTCATAACCAGTGGTCTTGTTCATTTCAATGCTCTTGGCCACCAGGCACTAGCTCAGCTCATCATCATAAAGGAGGACCTCCAGTCACTGTGGATATAAATGGGGAAGCCAAACAGAGTGAAGAGGCTGCACAGGGCCTTGATGACTGTGGCAGGAGTCATGTCTGAGAAGGGGATGGCAAATGGGAAAAGGGAGTATTCATCAATGATGTTCAGAAAATACACATTGCAGACAGTGGAGGGCAAGGGTCCTTTTAAAAATGACATTGAGTAGCTCAAAGGGGTGGGTGGCTAATTAATTGTGCTCTATCTGGCTGGTAGAAGTGTGGCTTGCACTCAGCGCAGATCTGGCAGTTCTTTGTCACGGACCTGATCTCGTCGATGGAGTGCAGCAGGTTGCAGGCTTTGATAAAATGAAAGAGCTTGGTAATACTGGGGTGGCAGAGATCATTGTGGAGGATTTGCAGCAGGCCAATCAGTGAAATAGCACAGGTCCCACGGGACAGGGCATCTGACGGCTCATTAAGTGTCCCCAGCCAATATAAAATATTGTAATTGTAGCTGGGCAATTCAATCCTCCACCTCAGTATTTTGTTATTTTTGATTTTGCCCCACTGCTGATTGTTAAACGTGAACGTGACTGCAAGCTGGTCAGTCAGCAGGGTAAATCTCTTACCAGCCAGGTAAGGGTGCCAGTGCTTCACTGCCTTGACAATGGCTTAGGCCTCCTTCTTGACTGAGGAGCACTGAATCTACAGGATACGTGAAAAAGATGTGACTGCCTGCCTGATGCATCATTTTCCATCTGAAAATGGAATTGTGGCCTTGGTGATATCTGCGTTAACGCGATTGAAGGCTGCACAAGTCCCTACCGCTAGGAGGAAGGATGTGGATTTGATGAGGGGGCCGGGCCTTGTCTGCATAATTGGGGACCCATTGGGCATAATCAGAAAAGAACCTGAGGCACCTTTTCAGGGCCTTGAGGTTGAGTGGAAGGGGAAGCTCCAGGAGTGGCTGAATGTGGTCAGGGTCTGGGATGATGACTCCATTCTACACAACACAGCCAAGGATGGTCAGACAGGATGTGTGAAATATGCACTTGGCCTTATTGTATATAAGGTTTTTAATAATTTTTTATTTTTCACACTGTGAACCATATCAACCAAAATATATGCAAACATTTCTCATTAAATATACACAGTGGCATTTTCTCCCTTTTATACCCCCTACCTTCCCATCCCCCTCCAAAACCAATAAATATTCAACATTTACAATACAATGAAACCATTAAACAATGTCATCACACAATGAAAAATAAACTTGAAAAATGTGTCATCTACTTTTAAACACTAGATCAAGTCATTTTGTCTTATCATTTTAGGGGGTGGAGGTCTGAGGCAAGCCCTCTTTGTTATGTTCCATGCATGGCTCCCTAATTTGTTCAAATAATGTGGCTTTATTTTTTAAATTATATGTTATTTTTTCCAATGGAATAAATGTATTCATTTCCATGTACCATTGCTGTATTCTCAGGCTCTCTTCCATTTTCCAAGTTGACATTATACATTTTTTTGCTACTGCTAAGGCTATCCTAATGAATATTTTTTGTGCTTTATCCAATTTGAGGCCTAATCCTTACTACTTGTATTTTTTAGAAGAAAGATCTCTGGATTTTTTGGTATGTTATTTTTTTTGTGATTTTATTTAATATCTAATTTAGATCTTCCCAAAACATTTTCACTTTCTTACATGCCCAAATTGCATGTACTGTTGTTCCCATTTCCTTCTTACAGCAAAAACATTTATCTGATAATGTTGAATCCAATTCTTTTATCTTTTGAGGCGTGATATGTAACCTGAGTAACCAATTATACTGTGTCATGCGTAACCTTGTGTTTATTATATTCTTCATAGTTCCAGAACGTAACTTTTCACATGTTTCATTTTTTATCTTTATGTTTAAATCTTTTTCCCACTTTTGTTTAGGTTTATAGCTTATTTCATCATTTTCCTTGCAGCTTAATTTGTATGTAAGGTTAAGGACCTTGGCTGTTTCAAGAAATTTCTGGAGATTGGTATCATGGTCCTACAGGTCGTCGCTACAAATGGTGACATTATTGAGGCATGGGAAGGTGGCCCGCAACTCGTATTGATCCACCATGTGGTTCATCTCATGCTGGAAGTCTGATACGCTGTTCGTGGTAGAGGTGGCTATCCGCCTTGGAAGCCATATACTGGCAGTCCTCTGGGCAGATAGGGAGATGGTGGTATGCCAAAGACGTGATACTGGGCAATTTGGTTGACCATGCTGGCGATGTGTGGGAGGGGTTATGCATCCAATTGCATTTATCTGTTGATGATCTGAGTATCCTATTCTTTTCCCTATTCCATACTACCACTACCAGCACTCTTAAAGGGCTGGTGATGGCTTCAATAATCCCCTCCTTGAGTAAGCACTGTACCTCTGCCCAGAAGAAGGCCCTGTCCCCTGCACTGTACCACCTACGTTTAGTGATGATGGTTTTACATTCGGGGTGAGGGTGGTGAATAATGAGGGGGAAGGTGTAATTTTCATTGTGGAGAGCCCGCAGGTGGTGCATGGTGAATGGTTGGGTTGTTGGCCATGTACAATGGTTGGGGGGGGGGGGGGGGGGGGTTGGGGTTGGGTGGTGCGCAGTGGTTGGTTTAAAAATTGCCAGTTATACACAGTGAGGGATGGATGGGGCCCATTGCAATCCATCACGCTTTTAAGGTGACACTGAAAATCCAGTCCCAACATCACAGCAGCACAGAGCTGTGGCATTACCATTAGTCTAAAGTCCTTATATACAGTACCCCACATCGTTAGTCACTATGCAGAAGCCCCAGATGTCTGCTATACACAATTTGGATGCTAAGGATACCTGGTTCACCAGCAGTACTGTGATGAAAAGGTGCTGCACTGTGTCCAGGTGTATAAAACTCTCCGTGCTCCCACTATTGAATAAGCAATTTGTCACTTGGCCATTTACCTGGATATCCATCATCGACCCGATGAGTTCATGTGGGCTGTCTTGGTCAAGTGTGATGGAGGCCAGTGTTGTGTCGCTGCACATCACTGTTGCGGATGGCAGCAATGTCCAAGACGATGGCCCCAGGGCCCACATGCAATGTTGCTGGAGCCCAAGATGGCGACCCCCCCACAGATCACACATGGCCCTGCTGGCCGTAGGTGATAGCAGTGTCCAGGAAGGCAGTCCCCACGATCCATATATGGCACTGCTGGGGAGAGGTTTTGACACACAACTTCGTGTAGTGGTCCTTCTTCCCGCAGCTGGAGCAAGTTGAATCCTTTGATGGACAACATTTACTCTGATGCTTTCCCAGGCCACAGAAGTAGTTTTTCGGGTGTTCCCAGAGCACTGTGGCTGTGGTCGGGTCATTTCTGGAGCCAGATGAGAGCGACGGGTGTTGGTCATGGAGCACTGCTGCTGTGGTCGAGTTGTTAGTGGAGTGGTTGCAGCACGTCCCAAGATGGCGGTGCCCGGGGCAACTACGAGGCAGCTGTGTTGTCAGTCGAAAATGCCTTCGTGCTTTGTTGAACCACCTGAAATGTACCTGCAAGCTCAATCGCTCTCCACAGACTGAGCTCCCCTTGCTCCAAGAGACTCTGTCGTATGTAGTTTGACCTGAGCCCTATGAAGTAGGCGTCCCGGATCAGATTCTCTGAACTCTATGGCGGACTCAGCCTTGCATTCACAGGCCCAGCCAAGAGCTCGCAAGGCCCAAAAATATTTGGCCTTGGTTGTTTGTGGGTCACTAGCAAATGTCTGGGATAGACAACATTGATCTTATGAAGATACTGTCCTTTAGGTATGTCCATGGCTTCCTGGTCCTTGATCATGGAGTACACCAGGGTACTGACCTGGGAGTGCAGCACTTGTAGATTATTGTCCTCTGATCGCACGATGGTGAAAGAAACCTGCAGGAATGCAGCAAAATAGCCAGAGCTCAAAGTGGATTCCTTGGGTGATTGAGGGTTAATCTTCAGTTGTTCTGGCTCCAGGATCTGCTGCATTGTGTAACTCGGTGGAAACTGTGTGGGAAGGGAGAGAGGAAGCATTCTGCCAGATGGAGTCAAGTTAAGCACAATGATGGTTGGAGATCAATAATCCTCATCCTAATGAGGAACCATAAGGATTCCATGTGGAAGGGAGAGAGGAAGCATTCTGCCAGATGGAGTCAAGTTAAGCACAATGATGGTTGGAGATCAATAATCATCATCCTAATGAGGAACCATAAGGATTCCATGTGGAAGGGAGAGAGGAAGCATTCTGCCAGATGGAGTCAAGTTAAGCACAATGATGGTTGGAGATCAATAATCATCATCCTAATGAGGAACCATAAGGATTCCATGTGGAAGGGAGAGAGGAAGCATTCTGCCAGATGGAGTCAAGTTAAGCACAATGATGGTTGGAGATCAATAATCATCATCCTAATGAGGAACCATAAGGATTCCATGTGGAAGGGAGAGAGGAAGCATTCTGCCAGATGGAGTCAAGTTAAGCACAATGATGGTTGGAGATCAATAATCATCATCCTAATGAGGAACCATAAGGATTCCATGTGGCTAATCACAGATGTCTTTGGTTGCTGCTTCACAATGTGAGGGGATGTTCACTGTTTGGGGGAATTCTTAAAGTGCAAGCAGCCCACATCTGCAGCTTTGATGAAATGAAGGTGACCATATCGATCCCCATCTCTCAGTCTTGGATTTCTTCTCACATTCTCATCACCGATCAGTCTGTGGTGGCTGTGCTCCAGTGATGAACACACTCTGAGTCTCTCCCAACCCCACCATCCCATGCTTATCCCTCTAGCCTTTCCACTATCCATAAGTCTAAGGGCTGGTTGAGTTCAAGTCCAACAACATTTGATCAAAGTAGAGGACAAAGCAACTTGGTTGATTGACAGCCCATCTCCACAAACATTTGCCTCCTCAACACCAGTGCTCTGTGGATAAGAAGTGAGATCTATTTGACAATTTATCAATGCTGCTTTAATAGAACCTTCGAAGATTACTTCCTAGAAGAACAAGGGAAGAAAATTTTTGACTACACCATAACTTCATGATGGGCTAAAGTCTAACTCTCCCCATTTATTGCTTATTAAAATATTAGATTGTTTTATTGAACATGCCCTCTCCAGGCATTCCCATTGTGAAGAGTAGAACTATTTGAGAAAACTTTATTAAATCCTGGTCTTGCCAGCAAAACGTTTGATCTGTAAAAGCAGCGGCTTTCAACCTAATTTGCTCAAGTCTCATCCAGATGTAATGTGGAGAGTGACTTGCGCTACCAGATGTAATTTTTTTAAATTGACATTTTACCCCTTTGCATAGTATTCATTCCCACCTCTTCCCTCCTGGAAGACTCCACTCTTCTACTGAAACTGGGGTCCACGTTAAATCTTGCAATGTAAAATAAGTTGTGTTTCATCAGGCTTACTGTTATCATTTTCAGTTTTTCATCAACTTTGTACAATATGAATTATTTAGAAGTGGGTAGTTTATTCAAATATTTTGGTTCTTTGTTTGATTTTTATTTTTGTGTTTTCATTTTTGCAAATGGTGGGGGGTGGGAGTGTTGGACATGGTGATGGACCAGTTCTGCTACATACTGACTGGAGACTATGATTACATCTTCACTTCGGGGAGGGGGGGGCAGGTGTGAGAAGCTTTGCATGTTCTCCAAAACCTCAAGGCTTCTATGTAGTCTGCTTTTCCACAATCCCCATCCCCACAATATTCCAAGATCCTGTGATGTTATTCAATGTGCAGCTTTTCAGTGGCAAAACATTTGAAGTGTAGCTGAAGGACAGGAGAATCAAAGAGAAGGGGATCACTGCTGTTGGAACCCAGAAGATTGGATAGTCAGTGGCTGCCTGACTGTATCATTAACTGGAATTTATCTATTTAGTGACTGGAATTGTTGCAGCAAACCTGCATTTGCTTCCTGCAGCAAAGAGTGGTCATATGGGGTGTCCTTGCAGTTCCTTATCCAGATGAGGCTGAATGCATGTCCAATTAAAAGTGAGCAGTGGATGTGATGATTGGACAGCTATTCTCAAGTCTTGTACAATGCAGCACCTGCATATCACATTATTTCATCATTGAATTGTTTGAGAGACAGCTGCCCTTTGCTGGGATGGTTACACATGTAAAATAGCCGATGCGTGTGCATCTTGTGCCTTGCTTGATATTTCTGACCAATTTACATGCTGGTGGCACCGTTAGTGGAAAGCTGCTACAGCACCAGCTACTGGGGATAGAGTGCAGTGCTGACTATAAGGCCTTTGTATATTCTTCCCATCGTTTTGTGGATTTTCTCTGGATGCTCTGGTTTCCTCCCATCCCTCAACGTATGGTGGTTGTAGGTTAATTAAACTTGCCATTACAAGAGCAAATCCTTTGCAGACAAAAGAAGGATGACATCGGTTCAGATCATTAAATGCATCTCAGAATGTTCCATCATTTTATTTTTCTGTGTTTTATCACATTTTCAGGATTTATTCCATGCTTCCTTTCCTCAAACATTCATTTGGAAAATTTTTAAACTGGTGTTATTTTCCAGTAAGTTCCTGCAGAACACAGTATAGTTAACTCAGCGGTAAATGCAATGCTGTTACAGCACCAGGGATCAGGACTGGGATACGAATCTCGCGTTGACTATGAGGAGTTTGCACATTCTTCCCATGTCTGTCTGGGATTTCCCTGGGAACTCTGGTTTCCTCCCACCCTTCAAAACATACTGGGGGTTGCAGGTCAATTGAGAGTAACTGGGCAGCACAGGCTCATGGGCCTAAAGGGCCTGTTACCGTGCTGTATTTCTAAATGTTTTTTTTTAAATTAAATAGCACAACACAAATCATTACTCATGGTGCCTCTTTAACTTATGGGTCAGGGGAGGGAAGCTAATTGGCATTAAAGCTGGAAAGTAAAAATCCATGGGTTGTTTTGAGGTCCACTTGGAAAAAATATAATGTTCTGGATGGAGTCTTGTAAGAAGCAGTCAATATATTTGTGCAAAAGATCAAGCAGGAATAACTTTCATCTTGTGTGTTTGACTGCAAATGAAATTTGTTTTCTTTTCATCCCAACATTTTTTTTTGATGTTGGGATCCCCTGCAATTTGCACAACCGTTTTTATTTTGCTGTCTTTAAACACTTTTGTGTTTAATTATGGCTTTTCCACAGTCCTTTTTTGTGAGACCGTTTGCAAACTATTTTGTGGAGAAGTATTAATCTTTAACTCACCCACAGGCAAGGTAGTGTGATCTGTCCATGCAATAAAAATTAATGATTGATTGACATTTGTGTATGGACAAATTGTATTTCATTGTGTCCTATTATAAGCATTTATTTCCTTCTAAAAAAGACTCTGGATGCTTGTTTGTAGATTACAAACTGGTGATTTGGTGGGAAATCCACTGCAAGACCTGTTGGTGCCACCTAACAGCTTCACACTCACATCATGTGCGCTGTGAGATTTCGGGATGATGATTGTGTGGTGCGATGTTAGCCAGAATCAGACACACACAAGGTAAAGACTGGACAACAGGCTTTCATCAGCAAAGACTTCCACAGAGCCAGGCTGGCTGTGGCTGTAGCTGCAGCAACTCTGAGTGAGGCCTCGGGTGGCTGACACAGTCTTGTATCCCAGAGGGTGATTGACACCCGACTGGGTGGGGCTTGATCCATTCAGGCTGACTGATTGACAGCCGGCCAGGTGTTGTCCTGTCCCCTTGCACTCCTGCAGGTACAGAGGTTGCTGCCTGCAGTAGGCCGGCGGTACACTCCTGCAGGTACAGAGGTTGCCCCCTGCAGTAGGCTGGTGGTACACTCTTGCAGGTACAGAGGTTTCCCCCTGCAGTAGGCCGTCGGCACACTCCTGCAGGTACAGAGGTTGCCCCCTGCAGTAGGACGTCGGTACACTCCTGCAGGTACAGAGGTTGCACCGTGCAGTAGGCCGGCGGTACACTCCTGCAGGTACAGAGGTTGCCCCCTGCAGTAGGACGGCGGTACACTCCTGCAGGTACAGAGGTTTCCCCCTGCAGTAGGCCGGTGGTACACTCCTGCAGGTACAGAGGTTTCCCCCTGAGTAGGCCGGTGGTGTACCACCACAGATTGAAAAGCAAAAACTGGATGTAGATGCTGGAAATCTGAAAATGAAAACCAGTATTAGAAATACTTGGGTCAAGCAGCGTTTGTTAAAAGAGAAACTAGGTCAGTGACCTTTCATCAATATGTTTTTCTCCAACAGGGATGCTGTGGATTTTCTGTTCATCTGGGGACTGTAGCAATGAATATAACATGCTGAAAGAATTCAGTGGGCCAGACAGCATCCATGGAAGGCAATAGATGGTCAACATTTCAGGCTGAAACCTTCAACAGGAATCGCAAGATTGAGGACTATAGTCTCTTTTACACAGCCACGTCAAGGCGCATATATTGTGCCTTGCCTTCTGTGTAAAAGGTACAAACACGGAATGGGGAGTCAAGGTAGACCTGCCTTTAAGCCAGTAGCAGAGTTAGTCACAGACCGGATCGATGACGTCTGTGTAAAAAAAAAAAAAAAAAAAAAAAAAAAAAAAAAAAAAAAAAATAATAAAAAATAAATAAATAAATAGATAGATAAATAAATAAATAGATAGATAAATAAATAAATAGATAGATAAATAAATAAATAGATAGATAAATAAATAAATAGATAGATAAATAAATAAATAGATAGATAAATAAATAAACAAATAAATAAATAAATAGGGAGAAAAAAAAAGGACCCGGCTGCCAGCTCGCCCAACACAGGAAGGGAATGTGATGTTTTGATGACATGTTATGTGTGCGACCTACCAGTGGGAAATTTAAAAGCAGCGAGCAGCACTTTTTAATGGTTATGATATCTGAGGTCCTGGTGCTTCTTACCCTCCGAGCAGAGGACAAAATAAGGCGACATATAACTGGGTCGGTGAAGGATGGCCCAATATTAGAAAGGCTGGCACAACACCTTAGTGACCACGGCTTTGCTGAGGACAAGGCACAGGTAACAACTAAAAGAAGGAGGCTGCAAAAAAAAAAACCATCAGGTTAATGACCATAATGGTAGGAGGGGAGGACGGCCATTGGGACTGGCCATATTTCAATTTATGCTCTTCCATCTGGGGCATAAGCCACTCTGAATACCTGGTTGTTCTTCTGAGCAACATGGAGGATCCAGCTTCCCCTGAAATTGTTGCAGCTGCATCTCCCTCTTCCAACAGCAATGCTGATGCCAAAGACCCTAGTGGCATGGACACATATGCCAGCAATAAAAACAGTGAATCCGCGCCTCATGATCGACAGGTTAAAAACTTTTTTTTTTCGTGATTAACATTTTTTTTTCATGTGTGTTTGCCCATTAAAAAGCCATCTCGCTAATGTTGCTTGTGTCCTATTGTTTTCAAGGATGTCTGCCGTGGTAGAAAAGGAAGAAAGCAACAAAAACCCAGGTGGTGACAAAGGAATTAAAGGATGATACTGGCAATTGACCGCGAGAATGTGGAGAGGGAGTGCCTTCGATTGGAAATGCAGGGGGCCCATGAAGAGTAGTTGAGGAGAGAGCCAGAGATGGGAACACAGGAGGCCAATAGACAGGAGTGAGAAGATCAAACAAATGGATTCGGCAACATGTTTAGAGACATTCAGCACAAGATGAAAAATCAGGCCTCACTTCTACGGGACCTGATTGCACTCATGGCAGCTCCCGCTCCACAGCACCATACTCCCGCACAACAGCACCGCACTCCTGCACCCCAGAGGCAGTAGTATTCTCCAGATTGACAGCCTCCACCACACAGACAAGACGTACGATTCATTTCATCCATCTTCTTCCTCTTCCTTTCTCCAGCTGCTGGAGTGATTGAACAGTTGTCCACGCTGTGTTGTGCCTTATTACTTTTGCACATGGTCATTGGTGTTTTGTTTATTTGCACAGTTGTAAATAGTTATTCGCCATTCAATTTGCACTTTTTATTGTTATTTACATGTTTCCTGTACACTACAATTTTCTGATATGTGCAATACACATTTACTAAAATTTGTTATTTGTTTGCTTCAATAGTTTACAGAATGGGGATAATTGCCTCACAAGTCACCTGGTGATTGTGCACTTGTGCACTGATAAGCAACTTTATCAGACATAGGGAGATCGGGTGGCTTAGTCTTCCTTCCACTCTGGCAAGAAGTGTTCCTACTTAATTTCAACTATATTATGTAGAACACAATAGGCAACACAATGTCTGATTATAAAAGTTGTACAAATATCAAGTCACTTGGCCAGGCACCTCCAGCAACCTTTGAGATGTCTGAAAGCATTATTTTTTACCACCATCCTTGCCGAGCTTAAAGCTTCACTGCCATTAATCGAGTGCATGGTGGTTAGTGACCCCCTTCATCAGCCACTTCCTGAGGTGAGGGGTAAGCTGGGTCTCAGATTAGAGGCACGGGAATTTCCACTCAGTGAACAGTGTGGATTTCTGTGGGCAGAGCAACGTAGATGTATAAGTACTTTGTACATCCTCTGAGATCACAAACAATTAGATCACGAAAGTTTTCTAGTGGCTATTTTACGATAAAAGGATTGAACCTGACCCTTGGACATATTGTGTTTTATTTGCAGTAACCTCAGTTAGCCATTCCTTTCCTTCAGTTTGTATGTCTTTGTGTGTATCCTTTATTGTGATTTAAAAGCAAAATATGATCCACACATACGTTACTGTATGGAGGGGTTAATAGACTTATTTCATGTGGGAAGAGGTAGCCGTCTTGATCTTCAGCCTTTCTGTAGATAGGGGAATTGGTTAAAATTCAAGCATCATGTATGTGACCAGGCCAATCCATGTACACATCTGTGAAGTTGAAACAACAAAAAGACTGTATAGATCAACATGTCAAACACATTAATTGTTACAGACAAATAATTGTAATTCAGGATGTGATCTTTACCAGCAATTATGGGAACAACAGCTTGAAGAACAATGGAGTGCCACCCTTTCCGTTTGAAGTAGGGTGCTGCGTCGTCATGGGGGCGACGATGGGAAGGTGTGTGCCCTCGATGGCACCAGCACACATTGGATATCCCCATTTCTGCAAATCCGTCCATTATCTCCTGAAGACGTGCACCACTTGGCACATCAACGAAACATTTAAAAAGGGTCTTCTTTACTGCTCCATTAACTTGGCGTACTAACACACACCGTTGCCATACCGACACCAAAAATACAACTAATGGATCGATAGTCACTAGAAAGCAATGGCGGGCTGAAGTCGAGGTTCCAGAGGCTGTTGCCAGTTTGTTCTCTTGGACCTCAGGTAGAGCACAATGATTTCCAATACAAAGTTAAAAGTGTCCCGAGACATATGAAAATGACTCTGCCACTCATCTTCATCAAAATTGTTGAGGACATTGGACCCAAAAACGGGCCCGTGTGGTCTCTCTCTCCTCACAAATTGGCTCAAAAGAACAAAACGTCTCCATCTACGGTATCTAAGGTCCGTGCGCCCTTCTGCCTCAAACAGCTCTCTGCTTCTCTTCAATTTCTCCTCCAATGTATTTCTGATCGCACAAATATGTTGCTCGCACAATTCTGCCATTTTTTGTGTCAAAAGATTGAATACGACACGCAGCAAGTTTGCTTGTGTTCAAAGAGTGGCAGAAGCACATCAAGTTCAACCATCATTATTGTGTAGAAAGCAATGTCCGACATGTATGTTATATGTCACATTAAATGCTAATGCTGTTGTGTTACACGTCCCTTTTCTTTTTCTTTTGCTCCCGGAAAGCTAACTTCCTGTGTAAAATGACAGCCTGGCCCAGCATTATGCTGGTGTTATTTGGTTCAGTGGAAACAAGCAAAGCCGCCTTAATGATGGGTCTTCTTTATGGCAGTATTGCTGGATCTCTGTATGAAAAGGCCTTATGACAAAGGTGTCAAACTCAAATTCACGGAGGGCCAAAATTAAAAACTTGGACTAAGTCGAGGGCCAAACTAAATATTTAATGAAAATTTTCAACAACATCTGCATGTTTTCTCTTCTTTCAACATATGTAATGTTAAACTTTTTCTTATTAAAATAAATGTTTACTAATAGTTTTGGATAAACTCTTTCATTGTCATTGGCCCATTTCCTTTAGCGTCTGAAACCGTGCACATGACGAGTCAATGAGGGATGATTAAAGCAGTGGTTTTCAAACTTTTTCTTTCCACCCACAGACCACCTTAAGCAATCCCTTACTAATCACAGAGTACCAATGGCACAGGGACGCGAATGGAAAGAAAAAGGTTGAGAACTGTTGTATTGTGGTAACTCCACATCTGATTAGGTTAATTGTTAGGCAAGTGGTCAGAGAAGGACCCCCCCCCCACCCCAAGAAAGGCTTAAATCACAGGAACAAAATAAGCTTCCGTCTCAGTGCTCCCAATCTTACACACAGTCCTGATGTGGAATGTGGGGTCGCAACTCCACGTTCACCCGAGTTCAGGTGCTGTCTGTGTGGAGTTTGTACGCTCTCCCCTTGTCTTGAACCAACAGGTCGGTCGGCTGACGAAGGCACCCGAACCCCCGGTTGAAACGCTGGCGTCCGGGGCGGTGGAGAAATTGGCTGAGAAGAGCGCGTTGCTCCCACCCCCCTCCCATGGTTGGAGAGGAATTAAACTGCGATCTCACGGCGCCGGGCTCGTCTCCAACAAAAGGAGCGGGAGGCAGGGTCCGCCGCGCACGGAGCGAGGGGGAAGGCATCGCCAACGAGACGTTTGGTCCAGCGTCGCCGCTGAAGCGCAGACCCAGCGAGGATGGTCCCCAACTCCAGCCGCGTCTGTGTGTCCGGGAGCCGGGCGGACTGAGTGCGGCGCTCCGATCCCTGGGATTCGGGACTCTGAGATCCATCCACACCTCCGGCGTCTTCATTTTCACCTTCAGTGTGCATGCGCTAAACTGGCGCGGCGGCCAGCGGGCCAACTCTAATATATATTTAATATGATCTTGCGGGCCAAATATAATTATATCACGGGCCAAATTTGGCCCGCGGGCCAGAGTTTGACATGTGTGCCTTATGATGTGCAGTTTGTGGATGATTCGGACTTCCTTTTCTTTTGCCTCTGTACTTACTGGAGTAGAATTGCTTGCCAAGAGAGTATCCAAGCTGTAAGAATTTGACTCCAGTTCTGTGATGAATTGACACTGAATGCTCACAAAAGCGGGCAAATAGAAATGATAAAGATTTGTGTTGTGTGCAGTTCTGGTCGCCTAATTATAGGAAGGATATAAACAGAGTTGAGAGAGTGCAGAGAAGGTTTACCAGAATGTTACCTGGGTTTAAGCATCTAGAGTATAGGGAGAGATTGGACAGATTAGGTCTTTATTCTTTGGAGCGTAGAAGGTTGAGAGGGGATTTGATAGAAGTATTTAAGATTATGAAAGGGATAGACAGAGTGGATGTGGATAGACTATTTCCGTTAAGAGGAGGAAAGATTAAAACAAGAGGACATGAGTTAAGAATTAAGGGGTTTAGAGGTAACATGAGGGGGAACTTCTTTACTCAGAGAGTGGTAGCTGTGTGGAATGAGCTTCCGGGAGAAATAGTGGCGGCGGAGTCAATTGTATTATTTAAGAAAAGGTTGGACAGGTATATGGATGAGAAGAAGATGGAGGGTTATGGGCATTGTGCAGGGAGGTGGGACTAGAAAGGGGTGTTTGGTTCGGTGCGGACTAGAAGGGCCTAATGGCCTGTTTCCGTGCTGTAATTGTTATGTTATGGGTGCAGTATGAACCACCTGGTCTATAACCAACATGAATTAGAAATTACATTGATGAAGGGCTCAGGCTCGAAATGTTGGTTATGTAACTGTGCTGCTTAATGAACACCATATGACCTGCTGAGTTTCTCCAGCACTCGTGTATTAACTACAATCACAATGTCTGCAGACTTCCTTGTTTATCTTAATAATGTCTTTTTTGTCGAAGGGGAAAATGCGACTTCTGATTTGAACGTTTGATTTGATCTTGAAATTGATCTCAACCAGTATCTGTCCGATTGGTTTAGTGAGTATATGAATTGTGAGAAGAAGAATTGGGGAATGCTGTTCTTCTGAATAAAGGCCTCAGCTCAGAGAAATATTTTTTAGGCTTGCTTGTTGAGAGGAATTTTTTTTCAAAAAAGGACACTGAATATCATGGAAAGTCCGAGGGCTGATGGTGCAACTCATTTGCTCTTTAAAATCCCTTTTTTTAAAAATTTTGTCATAGATGTTTTTAAGGGCAGAAATCTGTTGACTCAAGGCCTCTTTACCTGCATAAAGTAAGTTTTCCTCTGAGCTTTTACCGGTAATCAACGTGGGAAATCTGGATATGTCAACCCATGAAATAGAACAGCATGAAGATTTCCAATAATTGTCTCAATTGGCACAAATTTGTGTTGCAATTCCATTCATTAAGATGGGTTTGGCCACCATTCAAAAACTTCTGGTTGATTGTGCTTTGAACAAAATAATGTTGCTTTTGATATGGCTACTTTGCACGAGACGAAATGAGGATGTGGTTGAGGGCATCTGTGTAATGAGCCTTTTGTCTTTGTCCTACTAAAGCTTGCTGTTGTTGCCCACAGTGAATCTTCTCCAGCCCTGAATTTGCTGGGTGTGCAGTTCTCTGGGGAACAACTAGGCATAGTTGCTTGCATGGAATCTGATTGCAGTCGTGCCAGTTCCTCAGACAAAAGCAGAGGGTGTGCAACAGTTGGCTTCCTCTGCTCATCATTCACAAGATTCATAGAAAAAGAAAATCCATCAGTATGGGACTCCTGCCTTGTGACCATGTGCTGGGCAGTTCAAGAACTCTCATTGTGCAGAGCGATTTCCCAGCTACAGCAATGGCTGTGGAATGGTGCAAGTTGCCAGTTTTTTTGGTGGTGGGGTGGGGGGGGGGGGGATGATGCGGAGGAAGAGGAGATAAACTCTGAATGTAGACATTTAAAGCAGTAGCGGCATCATAACAATTTTGTTGCCAGAGTTGACTTTCAGTTGCAAACTAGACAGGTCTTCCTCTGACATCCAACTGCTGGCCCTTGGACTGCGCTCCATCTTCAGCTCCAAGCCAATTAGAGAATTTCTGTGCAGGGCCTCTCCCAGAACAAGTGGCCACCTGCACTGACAATGGCTTTGCTGGCCATTAAAACTCTGCTTCCTTTCCCATTTACCATCAAACTGAGTATTCCAGAAAGAGCAGCAGCATTGCAATATTTTGCTATCCTATTTGTTTGGAAAACTCTGGTTCTTGCCCTCTATCTTGTCCAAGTTTATTATCTGATTCTACATGTGCAACCTGATGAAACAGCATTTTTCCAGACTACAAAGTACATAATAATCATGTGTACTCAAAACTATAATTTAAATCAATATACATAAATATTTTGGGGATGATTTGCTCAATTACAGGATACTGTTTATCATTCTCACAGACTGCAGGAAGAAGCTATTTCTCAGCCTGATTTTGATGCTCCTGTACAACTGTCCTGATGGTAGTAGGTCAAAGATTCTGTGTGCTGGATGGAAAAGGTCTTCTGTAATTCTTTGAGCCTTATCTAAGCAATGCTCCTGGTAAATCTCGCCAATTGAGGAAAGGGAGACCCCAGTGCACTTGTCTGTTTTGATGATCCTCTGTATTGACATTTTGTCCAATGCTTGCAGCTGCCGTAGCACACAATGATGCAGCCACACATTATACCTGATACAGTGAGAAGGGTTATTTCGTGAGCTGTCCAGCAAGTAAATAGTAACATATATGTAGCTCCAAAAAGCAGCAGGGCAAGAGCAGAGTTACAGATTACAGAGTTACAATGAGAAAGATCAAATTGGCACAAAGAGCAGCATAGGAACACTTGGGGGTTCATTCAGGAGCCTGATGGCTGCAGGGAAAAACTGCCCTTAAGACTTCTGCATCCTTGAAACTTCTCCTCAGTGGGTGGAGGGAGAAAAGAGTGTGCCTGGGGTGGGATGGATCTTTCAGTATGTTGGTTCCCTTGCCTGCACTGTGGCAGGCATTGATGGAGGTGGGAGAGGTTTTTTCAATACACGCACCACATCTGCAGTGTATTTGCTAGAAAATTTATTTTGCAGGAGTGTTTTCAGATCTTGAATGCATTAAAAGTCATTAAAATTGTATCTATTAGCCTGGGAAATGTACCAGTCCAACACTTAAAAATCCAGAGAATGCTGAATAGATGGAAGGTCTTCTTTCTTCTTTGGCTTGGCTTCGCGGACGAAGATTTATGGAGGGGTATGTCCACGTCTGCTGCAGGCTTGTTAGTGGCTGACAAGTCCGATGCGGGTTGCAGCGGTTGCAAGGGAAAATTGGTTGATTGGGGTTGGGTGTTGGGTTTTTCCTCCTTTATCTTTTGTCAGTGAGGTGGGCTCTGCGGTCTTCTTCAAAGGAGTTTGCTGCCCGCCGAACTGTGAGGTGCCAAGATGCACGGTTGGAGGCGATATCAGCCCACTGGCGGTGGTCAATGTGGCAGGCACCAAGAGATTTCTTTAAGCAGTCCTTGTACCTCTTCTTTGGTGCACCTCTGTCTCAGTGGCCAGTGGAGAGATCACCATAGAACACGATCTTGGGAAGGCGATGGTCCTCCATTCTGGAGACGTGACCCACCCAGCGCAGTTGGATCTTCAGCAGCGTGGATTCGATGCTTGCGAACTCTGCCAGCTCGAGTACTTCGATGTTGGTGATGAAGTCATTCCAATGAATGTTGAGGATGGAGCGGAGACAGCGCTGATGGAAGTGTTCTAGGAGCCGTAGGTGATGCCGGTAGAAGACCCATGACTCGGAGCCAAACAGGAGCATGGGTATGACAACGGCTCTGTACACGCTGATCTTTGTGTGTTTCTTCAGGTGGTTGTTTTTCCAGACTCTTTTGTGTAGTCTTCCAAAGGTGCTATTTGCCTTGGCGAGTCTGTTGTCCATCTCTTTGTCGATCCTTGCATCTGATGAAATGGTGCAGCCGAGATAGGTAAACTGGTTGACCGTTTTGAGTTTTGTGTGCCCGAAGGAGATGTGGGGGGGCTGGTAGTCATGGTGGGGAGCTGGCTGATGGAGGACCTCAGTTTTCTTCAGGCTGACTTCCAGGCCAAACATTTTGGCAGTTTCCGCAAAACAGGACGTCATGTGCTGGAGAGCTGGCTCTGAATGCGCAACTAAAGCGGCATCGTCTGCAAAGAGTAGTTCACGGACAAGTTGCTCTTGTGTCTTGGTGTGAGCTTGCAGGCGCCTCAGATTGAAGAGACTGCCATCCGTGTGGTACCAGATGTAAACAGCATCTTCATTGTTGAGGTCTTTCATGGCTTGTTTCAGGGGAGGCAGGCCTCTTCAGCCCAGTCAAGCAACCTGCATAGGAGAAGGTCACTCCGATATAAAACCTACGACCCAAGGACCTCGCTGCCACGTCCCAGCTTACTTGGCCACGGCACACGAACCATGGGAGATGGAGCTTCACTGTATTGAGAACTGTATTGCTTTATTTTGTTATAGAAATTTAAATGCCAAGTCTGTACATAAAAATAAACTAAATGTGTTGTGTGTACCAAGATACAGTGAAAATCTTAACTTTTCATGCTCTCCGGGCATGGCACAAACAGGGCTGCCTCTCCTGTGCAACTTCAGATTTTAAATTCCTAGGAAACTTGGTGAAAGCAAAGGGAAAAAAAAATATCATGGTAATGTATGAACTGGGTTCAGAGCATTTCAATGGACAAGTCCAATTCCTTCGCAGGAGCTTTCTCCCGTTCCAGCAGCCAGTCTGTACAATGGGAATCTGGCATAAATGGCTGCTCTGTGCCCACACCAACTGTACCATAATGAACTTGTGCAATACACAAAAGTGAATCTTCTCCGGCCCTGAATTTGTTTAGGGTGTTAAACACCGTAATGAGCTAGCTGCCTTAGATTTTTATTTTTGAGCTATTTGTTCTCCAGACAGCTTTTGCATTCCATTGATTTTAATGTTAAGAGTGAAGTAATGGAATCGTACACTACTGAAAGAGATAGTTCAGTCCACCAAGTCCATGCCAATTATCCATCAACATTGTTGGCCACTGTGGAACTGAGGTTCAGCTTTGATCAGGCTTGATTTTAAATGGTGGAGAAGGCTTGAGCGGCCAACTCAGTGTATGTATCTTATCCTTTCCAACAGAAACTGTATGCTATTGAGGCTAATTCCATTTAAAGTGATGTGATGTATTTAGCAAAAGAAATTAACATTTGAAAGACATGAAAATTCCCTCTGCTTCAAAATGGATCATTGTTCAAAGGGACTTCCCACCCAGTTAAGGAAGGTAGGTTGCAATGGAGAGAGTGATGAGTAGAAATTTTAGGAGATGAAAATTAATTTGAAATTATTGATTATTCTTGTGATCCAATCATTGAAACAGTGGGAGAGGTTTATGCATGGTTTTCAAGTGCATGATCACATGGAAACCAAAGATAGACATTTTAATTGGTGTTGAATAGCAGGGGTGGTATTTGGGGCGCATTCATTGTTAGTGCAAAGTAGGTGGTTTCTGTGCATTAAGTCCTAAAAGCTCCAAGCAGTCCAGTCTGTCCTATTTCTCCCGATCTCTCTGTATAACTGGCAAGGTTTTATTTCCTTTTAATCACTTCTCCATTTCTCTATTGAAATTATATTGCGTAAATTGACGAAGTGCTTTCCCATGAAGCTGAAAATGCTGTTAATGCTCAGCAGAAATGGAATCAACCTTTTCAGGTCATTCAAGCTTCAATTTATGATCATAATAATAAAACAGTGTCTTATCCCATGAAATTTCTTTTCACCTGCTGCAGACTGATTCGCCACCAGCAGGAGTTGCCTTACAGTCAGAGAGAGAGAGAGAAACAAAAGATATTCCCCCCCCCCCCCAGAGTCACTGAGTGTCCGTAGATTCACCTCCAGCACTTCTGCAGCCCCCACAGAGTCCAGACCAAACCATTGGCAACCTAAGTTTCAAATCAAAACCTATGACACAATCAGGAACCCTTTAGCACCCTCAGCACATCCTCGCATCCCGGTTCCGATACTTACTTCCCTTCCAGCCAGTCTCCAGCAGTCCGCAGCCCAGTGCGTCTCCAGCAGCCCATAGGTTCCTCGCCTCGAGTCGCCAGCAGCCCACCGCATGCACTGGTCCCTCAGCTGCGGAGCCCCCCTCACTGGTCCACTGCCTTGGTTACCGTTCCTGCGGGTCATTTCCTCCACTTCTTCTTCAGATGGGGTTGGGGGTGATCTTCCTGTCCTCTGGTGCCCTGCTCCAGTCCTCTGCTTCCCTGGAGTCTGCAGCCCCTCATGGCTGCTGGTAATTAATAGGCGCCGCTATCTTGGGCGCAGACCCGTGGTCACAGATTTCAACTAAAACCACCGTCAGCTCCTTCGGGCCATTCAAAGTCCATGCAAAACCGACAGCTGTTGACTGGCTGGCTTGCTGGACCTCGCTCCCCACAGTGGCATCGCTGTTTATAACCAGAATTATTAGCTCTTTTTCAATTCCAGCACTAAGTCGAGCTGCATCTGATAAATTTGAGCTCTTTTTTACTTTGGATTTTTGATATCTGCAGATTTTTTAAAAAATCATCATTCTTGGAATGTGCCTTACCTGGTTGTTAAAGGGTCGGTTGTGTGGTGAAACCACTATTGTATATATTTGCCATATGTAAATATATGTAAATACTCGAGATGGCAGAGGCCGACAGCATCAAATCCACACTGCTGAAGATCCAACTGCGCTGGGTAGGTCACTCCTCCAGAATGGAGGACCATCGCCTTCCCAAGATCGTGTTATATGGCGAGCTCTCCACTGGCCACCGTGACAGAGGTGCACCAAAGAAGAGGTACAAGGACTGCCTAAAGAAATCTCTTGGTGTCTGCCACATTGACCACCGCCAGTGGGCTGATCTCGCCTCAAACCGTGCATCTTGGCGCCTCACAGTTCGGCGGGCAGCAACCTCCTTTGAAGAAGACCGCAGAGCCCACCTCACTGACAAAAGACAAAGGAGGAAAAATCCAACACCCAACCCCAACCCACCAATTTTCCCTTGCAACCGTGTCTGCCTGTCCCACATCGGACTTGTCAGCCACAAACGAGCCTGCAGCTGACGTGGACATTACCCCTCCATAAATCTTCGTCCGCGAAGCCAAGCCAAAGAAAGAAAATATATCATGACCTTTCCTGGTGTCCCTGCTTTCACTGGCTGGTTCGTGACTCCTCTCCTTTCTTTCCCATAAAGCCACAAGCCTGCCCCCAGTTCGAGTCCAGGTCAGTGTGAGCGACCAACACAGGGAGGCCGACCACCTCTTGTAAATAAAAGTCTTGAGCCTCGGCAACTTCAGTCTTTATGTAAATGATCATGCTTCAAGCTGCCAAGCACATTAAATCCTTTTGAATAGCTCTGATCATTCAACCACATAAAATCCAGTGGAAAATTCTCTATTACTTTATATAAATATCAGAGAGTAGCCGAAACGTGGCTGCATTTAGGCCAAAGCTAAGAACTGCCAAAAGCTTGGGACTTGACAGAGATTACAAACATGGCACATGTTGATAACTGCTGGAAATTTGGGCAGCTCAGTTAGCATTGCAGTTAACGTAATGATATTACAGTGCCAGCAACTTGGGTTCGAATCTGCCACTGACTGTATGGAATTTGTACATTCTCCCCGTGTTTTGTATGGGTTTCCTCCCACCCTTCAAAAATGTACAGGAATTGTAGTTTTATTGGCGGAATGGTGCTCATGGGCTGGAAGGGCCTGTTACCCTGCCATTTGTCTACTGAGGGGAGAAGTGGGGTGGGTGCTGGCGAGCTTTTCCCACAGATATTTTTGATTTTGTTTTCGTGGGAAAACATTTTTGAGAAATTTCAGGGTTTTATTTGTCAAATTTAATTTTTTTTTATTGCAGTTATAATATTTTTCTTCTCTGGAGACCACCCATGAATACTCGATGACTCCATGGATATTCAGTGACCCTGAAGGAATTTTCTTTTACTCCATCTGTGACTGCAAGGGGCACCAGGCAATTTCTGATGATGGTGAATCTTTACAACACACAAAATGCAATTTTGTGTAATATTACGTTTTTTTTAAATTGCATGACAGTAAAAAGAATTTTGAATCTTAAATTAAAAAATTGATTGGTATGGATTTCCAAATAATTTCTGCCTTTTTGGAAAGTTTGCAGTTGCATTAGATTTACAGATACCTTTCAGGTTTTGTCTGACTTTTGTTTCTTATTCTTACACAATTCACATTCCAAAAGTATCAAAGTATTTTTTTTTCTCTTGGCACCCCCAACATTTGACAAATCTCCTGCATCCACTGAAGAGACCTTTCTGACATGCAAACAGCATGACATTGCTGCCAAAAGGTTGTTTTTAATTTTGTGCTTGACAGTGGAGATAAACCAGGCATACTTCTACATTTGGGAGGTTCAGCAGATGTGACCAACACCAGCAGTTCCTTGTAAAAGAGAGTTGTGCACTCGCTGCATGAAGTTATCCTGTGTCTTTCAGATGCAAGACAGATTAATTTGTCTCATGAAACATCCAAGCTCACATTTTTAAAAGCCAAGTGTGTGACGGGGCACGTCTTGTGCATCATTTTGTGTCTACCCCAATTATGAGTTGCAGCTAACCATCAATTTCAAACTTTTCTGCAGTCAACTCTTACACCCTCCCTTTACCTTCCTTTCACCCTGGAACCTAAGCCATATCCAAAGTTCAGTGTGTAGTGTGGGATGCATGTCTTTAATCAAAACTATTTGCCTTTACTATCCTTGCTACATCTGCACTTTTTTGCCTGTTATTTTCCAAGCATCACCTGTATTGAAATGTTTCCCATCATTTGCAGTCATGCTTCTAATAGCCTTGGCATTTGTACCATAGTTACGCAACAGATGAATAGGAAGTGACCTCCAGGAATAGATGCAAAAAATAGAAGATCAAAAATCATAGTCATTTTCAAGCCCTCTCACAGTTATTGGTACTTGTACAAGCGTGTTTCTTCTTCACTCCGGCAATGGTGAACACGGGAGGATGCTTTTCCTGGAGGGCTGTTTGTTAAAGTTTTGGAACAAGTTTAATGAATGCATTCTGACAATTTCCTGGACCACAGTGTAATAAAACCATAAAACATTAGAACAGAAACAAGTTATTCAACCCATCAAGTTTGCCCCACCATTTAATCATGAGCTAATTAATTTTCTCACAGCCCCACTGCCCGGATGTCCTGGAAACCTATTAATCTCTCCCTTAAATATCTGAAGTTGTGCCCTCTTGTCCTAGACTTTTCTACCATGGGGAGAAAACCTTTCTATATTTACTCTGTCCATGCTTTTCAACTTTTGAAAAGTGTCAATGAGATCTTCCACCCCCCCCCCCCAATTCTCCTCTGTTGATAACCCTTTTGTTTACAAAATCATCCTTGTAAACCTCCTCTGAACCCTCTCCAATGTCAGCACATCCTTTCCTAAATGAAGAGCCCAAAACGGCTCACAATACTCCAAGTGAGGTCTCATCATTGCCTTGCAAAGCCTCAACATCACATTTGTGCTCCTGTATTCTATTCCTCTTGAAATGAATGTTAGCATTGCATTTGCCTCCTTCACATTTACATTCAGGCTATCCCGCATGAGAACTTCCAGGTCCCTTTGCATCTGGGTATTTTCAATGCTCTCTCCAGTAAGAAAAGAACAGTCTGCCTATTTAATTTTTTCTATCAAAAGTGCATGACCGTACACTTTCTGACATTGTATTTCATTTGTCACTTTTCTGCCCATTCTCCTAGTCCTTCTGCAGCGTCCTTGTTTCCTCAACACTGCCTTTGATTCATCCACAAACCTGGCCACAAAGCCATAATATAAATAGTTAACATGCAACATTAAAAGAAGTGGCCTCAACACTGACCCCTGTGGAGCACGACTAGCAACTGCCATCCAACCAGAATATGATTCCTGTATTCTGACTCTCTGCTTCCTGCCAATCAGTTAATGCTCTACCCCCTGCTAGTATGTTTCCTTTTATACCATGGACACTTATGATGTTAAGATGTTAAGTAGTCTCATGTGCAGCACCTTATCAAAGGCCTTCTGAAAATCCAAATACACAATATCCACTCCATCTCCTTCATCAAGCCTGCTTCTCACTTCTTCAACAAATTCCAATAGATTTGTCAAGCAAGATTTTCCCTTAAGGAAACCCTGGTGGCCTCTAAGTTCTCTGTAACCTCATTCTTGACAATCAACTCCAACATCTTCCCAACCACTGATGTCAGGTTAACTTGTCTGTACTGACCTTGCTGTTGATTTCCACCTTCTTGAATAGTGCGGTGACGTTTGTGATTTTCCATTCCTTTGGGACCATACCAATATTTATTGATTCCTGAAAAGTCATTACCACTAGCTCCACAATCTCTACCATGACTTCTTTCAGAAACTGAGGGTGCAATGCATCTGGTCCAGGAGCACCTTCTCCCTTGAAATAATAACTGCATTCTCTTCCCTTCCCTGATACCCTTTGACATCTGCCACACTGCTAATGTGAAGACTGATGCAAAGTACTCAAAGTACTCATTTAGTTCTCTGCCATCTCCTTGTTGCCCATTATTATTTCTCCAGCATCATTTTCTAATAGTCCTATATCTATTCTCACCTCTCTTTTAATCTTTATATAACTTGAAGAAGCTTTTTCTATCTTTTTTAATATTATTTATTAGCCTACTTACATACTTCATCTTTTTTCTTGTTTTTTTTTTCAGTTCTGCAAGTTTTTTAAAAAAAAACTTTCCAATCCTCTGTCTTCCCACTAATTTTTGTTTCTTTGTTTGCCCTCTATTTTACTTTATGTTGGCTTTGACTTCCCTTGTCAGCCACAGTAGTGACATTTTTCCATTTGAATATTTCCTCTTTTTTTGGTACGTATTTATTCTGCACCTTCCTCATTTCTTGCATCAACTCCATCCTTTGCTGCTCTGTCTTCATCTGCACTACAGCTTCCTTCCAATCTTCTCAGGTCAGTTCCTCTCTCATGCCACTGTCATTCCCTTTATCCACTGGAATACAAATACCTCTGACTTTAGTTCCTTCTTGTTAAATCTCCAATTGAACTCTTCCATATTGTGATCACTCTCCCCTCATGGTTCCTTTACTCTAAACTCTCTAATCTCCTCTGGTACATTGCACACCTAATCCTGTACTTCCAATCCCTTGGTGGGCTTAACAACCATTTTATCTAAAAATCCACCTTATAGGCTTTCTACCAATTTTCCCTCTTGCAATCCCCTCCGAATCTGTATTTTTTCCAATTTACATGCATGTTAAAATCCCTATGATGCTTTCTAATAACGTAATGTTGTTCATTACAAAAGAGCCAAACCACCCACTCTGCTTACCTGCCTATCCTTTCGATACACTGAGTATCCTTGGACATTAAGGTCCCAGTACTCTGTGTTGTGAAAAGACTACTTTAGGCCACATGTAATTAATCACAGTCAATTAGTAATTTCCCATTAAGGTATCTGTATCTGGATGAAGGTTGCAAATAAGTGAACAGGGAGATGGGTCACAATATCAGGTATTCACATTGGGAAGAATCAAATGATTTGTGATAAACGTGTAAATCTGGTAGAATCATGATGTGCTGGTTTTGTTAAAAAAAAACTATTACAAATTTAATCCCATATCGGGCTCCAAACTTTAACAAAAAAGGATAATTATCACGTAAATTGTTCATTATTTTTTCCAGTGGAATACAAGACCTCATTTCCTAATGCCACCGTTGAATACTCAAATCAGTCTAATTTTTCCAAGTAATTGCCAAACATTTTTTAGCCACAGCTAATGCCAATCTCAAAAAGGCAATATGGGACTTTTCTAATTTTAATACCAAACTCAATTTCTTAATATAACCCAATGAAAAAACCATAGGATCAAGCAAAATTTTAAATTTAAATAAAACTTCTAAAATTTCCTTAATTCTATTCCAAAAAGTTTTCACTATTTCACATAACCAAGTAGAGTGCAAGAAAGGGCAGTGAGGAGAAACATTGAAAAGTAAAAAAAAAATTACAGGAATTTTGGGGGAAAATGTGAAAACAGAAACTGGTGAAGATTTTGGTTGAGCAAACCTTCAAGTTTATTATCATCTGACTGTACACATGTAACCAGATGAAGTAGCATTTCTCCAGACCACGATGCACACATACTGTACATAATATATTTCTCACGCAGCACAGAATAATCACATACATTAAAATATAATATGTACAAATACTCCAGAATAATTTACCGCACATTACTTTGCAAGAGACTCAAGGTTATAGGACTCCGCTCATCAGTCTCCTAATCTGTGGGAAGAAACTATTTCCCAGCCTGGCAGTCCTGATTTTGATACTCCTGTACCTCCTTCATGATGGTAGTGGATTAAAGACATTGTCTGAAGGATGGCAGGGACCTTCAGTTCTTTAAACCCTATTTAAGTAATGTTCCCAGTGAACATCATCAGTAGAGGAAAAGGAGATCCCTGTGATCTTCTTTGCTGTTATAAATGATCCTCTGCATTGGCTTCCAGTCTGATGCTTAGCAACAACAGAATGATGCAGCCAGAAAAGTCACTCTCAATTATGCTCCTGTAAAAGGTTGTCAAGATGGGGGCCACTAGCCTTGCCCTCCTCAACCTCCTCTGGAAATTTATGCGCTATTGCTCCTTCCTGACTTATGAAGTACTGTTTTGGTCCAGGATAGGTCATCGATATAGGACCACCATGGAACTTTTCAACTCTGTCCACGACAGAGCCATCGACTTGCAATGAAGAATGGATGTCAAGAGTCTTGACGACTAGTTTCTCTTTCTATGGATGTTGCTTGATCCTCCAGGGTTTTTCCCCCAAATTTTCTAATCTTATTATAGCAAGATTTGGAATTTTCCAATTTCATGTCAATGAAAACCAATACACAGGCTCCTTCATAATTGCTGGTTGTCCCCTTCCTGTCACCCTCCATTGAAAAGAGCTCACTGCCCTTTCTTGCACTCTACTTGGTTATGTGAAATAGTGAAAACTTTTTGGAATAGAATTAAGGAAAGTTTAGAAGTTTTATTTAAATTTAAAATTTTGCTTGATCCTATGGTTTTTTCATTGGATTATATTGAGTTTGGCATTAAAATTAGAGAAGTCTCAAATTGCCTTTTTGAGATTGGCATTAGCTGTGGCTAAAAATTAGACTGATTTGAGTATTCGATGGTGGCATTCGGAAATGAGGTCTTGTATTCCATTGGAAAAAAATAATGTACAATTTACGTGATAATTATCCTTTTTTGTTAAAGTTTGGAGCCCGTATATGGGATTGAATTTGTAATAGTTTTTTTTTCCCACGGTTGTTGGGGGTTGCACTAAACCATGGCAATAGTTGAAGGTTGATCTCTTCTATTCTCTTTTTCTTTCTTTTGGAGTAGTTTAGAGGGGGGTGTGGGGGTTATATGGGATAAAATATTATGTATTTGCTTGTGGTTTTATTGTATGACTTGATTTAATAAATAAAATTTACAAAGAAAGTGTTGCCGCTCACTAGTAAATTAATGTTGCCTCTGCTGTGGTCTGACAAATCTCTTTCCAATGCTGCTTTTTCAATCTACTTTTACTGCTGTATTTCAGAGCAGACTTGATGGACCAAATGACCTACTTCTTCTCCTATATCTTATAGTCCTTTATCTTGTGCTATATCAGTTGATGAGCTTGCAAAATGAACTTTCTCATGATATGTAAAAATAAATAAGTAATTGTTTCGTGAATATGAGAGGCTTGGATGGTTAGTGTGAGTAATTCCTTTGGTTATTCAGCATTCCCACTGCCCGTAGGGAAAAAAACTGTTCCTCAGCTGGTGGTGTTGGCTTTGATATGCCCGTATCTCTTTCCAGAAAGCAGGCAGGTACTGTGTGCAGGGTGGAAGGGGTCCTCAATGATTTTGTACGCCCTCTAAAAACAACAATCCTGGTAGCTCACATCAATGGGGGAGGGAGACTCCAGTGATCCTTCTGCCACCCTTATGGTGTGCCGTCTTCAGATGACAATCCTGATAGATCAAGTCGATGAGGGGAGGGGAGGAAAGGGAAGAGAGAGAGAGAGAGAGAGAGAGAGGATCTTCAGTGATCCTATCTGCCATTTTTATGGCCTTTTGGATTGACCTCTGATCCATTTCTCTGCAGCCACAGATCCACACTGTGATGCAGCCGGCCAGGGCTCTCTCAATAGAGCTCCTGTGGAAGGTTAATGTGAATGTGGCCTGTAGCCTTTCCCACTTCAACTCCTCAGGATGTGCAGTTGCTATTGCGCCTTCCTGATAAGGGAGGAGATGTATGTTCACGATGGGTCACTAGGTAAGTGGGCACTAAGGAACCTGGTGCTCTCTACTCTCTCCTCTACAGAGTTATTGATGTGCATTGGAGCATGGTCATTCATGGTCCTCCTAAAGTCCATGATCATCTCCTTTGTCATAACAACGTTAGGACTCGGATTGTTACTCTCGCACCATATCACAAGATTTTCCACCTCTTCTCTGTCATACGATTTGTTGTTGCTGATGAGGCCAACTGTATTATTTGATGACACTATTGGAGCTGGGTCTGGCAATGCAATCGTGGGACAGAAGCATGAAGAGGTGTGGGCTGAGCATAAAGCCCTGTGGTGCACCAGTGCTCAGCGTGACATTGCTTAATATTCTGTAACTAACCCCAAATAGGCTGTGGTCTTTCCATTACCAGTTTCTGAGGTGGGTGCTGAGTCCTAATGAGGATAGCTTCTCCACCAGCCATGAGGGAATAATCATATTAAACACCGAGCTGGAGCTGAAGACGATGAACAGCAGCCTGGCATATGAGGCATTGTTCTCTGGGTGGGTCAGGACAGAGTAAAGTGACAAGGCTATAGCATCTGGATCATTGTAGTCCCTGAAATATTGTTGGTGCCTGTTGGAAAGAACCTCTCTCCTTCTTTTAGAGCCATTCTTAGATGTATTAATTGATCTATTCGCTTGTATCAGTCTGAAAGCATCACGAGTGATGATCCAAAATGTATTAGCTCAATTCCAGTCACCTGCTATCACTGCATTAGAGCTCTGCTCTTCTATCCATCCCAGACACCTGGCTCAACCATTGTGTTGCTCCATCCTGTTGACTTTTGTTTTATTGTTGTACTTACAGATAGCATATACGTAATTATACCAGTTGGGCAGAGCCAGTGTCTCTGGGGTTACCTTCTCAACCTGTCGTATCTCCAGTTAAATACATTTAGCATCACAGCCCTTGTTTAAAACAAAAAAAAAGTTCAATTCCTTTGAGAATTGTGTGACGTTATTGCTGGTAGCCAGATGTTAATTATGGAGAAGTTAAAAAGAATAGAGGAAATCCTTAATAGGTTTAAGACGGAGACTGCAGAATATTACATTTGTGCCAAATGAGTATTCTGGAAAAGTATGTGTTGTAAATAGAAACTGAGACGAGAACTCATCTTCCAGTTAAATATGAAGCAGGAATTTTTACCAGATCTTTCCTTTGCTGGGGAAGCTTTTAGACCTCTTCATTTCAGCCCAAAATATTATCTACCCTTTGCCTGTCTCTTGCTTGTCTCTTGTTATCTGGCATGTTCAGTCTCTCTTGTCCATCTTTAGAAGATGGCATTGTTCATGTGGGGATTTGCATTGCTTTGATTTCCTCAATGTGTCTGTCTCTGAAGCAGATTTGAGTGCCCTTTCACCCATTACCCTTTACGTATTCAACTCAATTTTTCAACAGTTGGGCATGGAATGGGAATGTTATTTTTGGTCTGACCCAAGTGTTTTCTAAATTAAACTTTCTGTCCTGAACTTTATTATTCACTCCTTTAAGTCCTAGTGAAAAAATTTTAAGGGTACAAAATGTTCCCTCTCTCAGTCTTTTGATGCCTGAGATGAGGATGAGAGAGAGAGAGAGAGAGAGAGAGAGAGGGATGTCTGAAATTAATTTAACTTGAGAATTACTCTAGATCTGTGATGACAATGTTGGAAATTACTTGGGAATTTTCAATGCATGCATGGATGATTTCAGAATTGGTAATACCAATTAGAGGGAGAAATTAAACTGGTGCATTTTGGTTGCTAGAGATTCCATCTGTGACTGGCCTAGGAGCTCCACATGGATGCTCGAATATTCCTGATTTAGTGGGGCTCGCTAGCATAGTCAAACAGTTGTTCCTTGGGATTTCTTGCCCACCACTTTCTTCATGTATTGTTTTGTGCCGTTTGTTCAAATGGGTAAGTAGGTGCATTTGCTTTAACATTACTTTTTTTTTGTTGTTTCCTAAGATAGCATTGGATGCTATAATTGGAAGCATTGACTTCTTCATTCTTCTTCTTAGGCATGTTGAAGCAGTTTCCTGCTTTCTTCCCAACTCTCCATTTCAGTCTTCTTGTTTGAACTGCCTTAAAAGAGCATTCATTGATTAATGGAACCATTTATGGATTGTTAAATTCTCCCTAAAGAACCATTTTAAAAAGTCTCTCATGTGCTTTTTGTGTTGTTGTTGTTGACTTCTGTTGATTAACTCTTCATTTGTTCTGTGAAGAAAGAGATGACACCAGACATGGAATGCTCATCCTTGTCACATTGTAAACAATAGGCTATGACGAGCATGAATGATGGAGAACAAGAAAGTGATGGAACTCAATTGGTCAGGCAGCATCCATGTCAAAGTTTTGGGTTGGGATCCTCTAGAACTAAAGAAGGAAGGGGAGGTAACAAGCATAAGAAGGAGGATGGGGAGGAAACCACTCTGGTGGGAGGGGAGGGTTGAGGAAAAGTTAGAACAGAAGCATGTATAGGACAGGTGGAAACAGTGGATTGGGGTGGGGATTACATAAATTCAGAAAACCCAATATTTATGCTGTTAGGTTCCAGGCATCCAGGGAGGAAATTGTGTTTTTCCACGTTCACTTTTGGCCTCACTCTGACAATGGAAGAGGCCAAGCATGTCTGCATGGGAACAGTGAAGGAAATTAAAATAGCTGGTAACAGGGGTTTCCAGCAAGGGACAAAGAGTTGAGGCTCAATGACGCAGTCAGCTGCTCTGCATAAATGTCTGTTATCAGATGAATCTACATATGAAAGAACAGGTGCTTCAAATCTGATGTGTCTCAATTGCTTTACATTGTCGGGTCTGAAGACTCTTGGGTTTCATTTTTAAATGGCTGGAAAGGGAAGTCAGTTTGCCAAAAATTCACTTGTTACCAGAAGTATTTGAAGGCTGTTATTGCCTTCAAATGAGATTTTCATATCAAAGTATTGGGCAGATGAGAAGATGAATGAGCTGCCAGAGTTTGTTGCCTTTTGTCTAACAAGGTCGGGTCAGATAGAGCAATGAGCTCTCTGAACCCTTCTCCCTTAACAATGGCGTGAAGCAAGGCTGTTTTCTCGCACCAACCCTCTTTTCAATCTTCTTCAGCATGATGCTGAACCAAGCCATGAAAGACCCCAACAATGAAGACGCTGTTTACATCCGGTACCGCACGGATGGCAGTCTCTTCAACCTGAGGCGCCTGCAAGCTCACACCAAGACACAAGAGCAACTTGTCCGTGAACTACTCTTTGCAGACGATGCCGCTTTAGTTGCCCAGTCAGAGCCAGCTCTTCAGCGCTTGACGTCCTGCTTTGCGGAAACTGCCAAAATGTTTGGCCTGGAAGTCAGCCTGAAGAAAACTGAGGTCCTCCATCAGCCAGCTCCCCACCATGACTACCAGCCCCCCCACATCTCCATCGGGCACACAAAACTCAAAACGGTCAACCAGTTTACCTATCTCGGCTGCACCATTTCATCAGATGCAAGGATCGACAATGAGATAGACAACAGACTCGCCAAGGCAAATAGCGCCTTTGGAAGACTACACAAAAGAGTCTGGAAAAACAACCAACTGAAAAACCTCACAAAGATAAGCGTATACAGAGCCGTTGTCATACCCACACTCCTGTTCGGCTCCGAATCATGGGTCCTCTACCGGCACCACCTACGCCTCCTAGAACGCTTCCACCAGCGTTGTCTCCGCTCCATCCTCAACATCCATTGGAGCGCTTTCATCCCTAACGTCGAAGTACTCGAGATGGCAGAGGTCGACAGCATCGAGTCCACGCTGCTGAAGATCCAGCTGCGCTGGATGGGTCACGTCTCCAGAATGGAGGACCATCGCCTTCCCAAGATCGTGTTATATGGTGAGCTCTCCACTGGCCACCGTGACAGAGGTGCACCAAAGAAAAGGTACAAGGACTGCCTAAAGAAATCTCTTGGTGCCTGCCACATTGACCACCGGCAGTGGGCTGATAACGCCTCAAACCGTGCATCTTGGCGCCTCACAGTTTGGCGGGCAGCAACCTCCTTTGAAGAAGACCGCAGAGCCCACCTCACTGACAAAAGGCAAAGGAGGAAAAACCCAACACCCAACCCCAACCAACCAATTTTCCCCTGCAACCGCTGCAACCGTGTCTGCCTGTCCCGCATCGGACTTGTCAGCCACAAACGAGCCTGCAGCTGACGTGGACTTTTTACCCCCTCCATAAATCTTCGTCCGCGAAGCCAAGCCAAAGATATGCCATAGATGGCTTTTCTGGAAACACCATTTCTCAAACCTGCTGATTAGGTGTCAAGCATTATAACAATCCCAATCTTTATATTGTTGCACCAAATCAATTGGGAATTTTGATCTGCCCACTATTTGCACTCTGACAGCTGGCTGCCAAGCAGCTGAGCATGTGGAAGATGTAGGGTAGTGTCCAAAGGAGAACTGTATGCTGAACTCTTGGGGCTGTTTAATTCTGTCCTGATGTGTTTCATTTCTGGGTTTCTTTAAAAAAAACAAACCAGTAAATGAAAAGTGATGAATTTCTATCTTGCGTAGCTCAGTCTCATCTGTTTTCAAGGATAAGACCTTTGCAGATTTTCCAAATTCACTTTGAGTTATTTAGTACCTTAGCTGAGTTGCACCCTGGCAGATTATAAACTAATTTTATTTATGAGAAAGTTTTGTAGATGTTAATTTTCTTCTGATTTACCAACAGTCCTTACTGTTCCTTCCTTTGATTATTCATAGCTGATGTCTAGAATGCAATCAGGGTGGGCCTTTAACTTAAAATATTCAGCTATGTTTGAACCACTACAGCACAGTACAATGTACAGTTGAGATGTCATGACATTGTTTTTTGTATATAGTTTGACTCTTCATAAAGTGGTCGTAAATTAAGTTCTTCAAGGAGGTCCTATTCAAAGGTCTTTCCATTCAATGTTGAGCATATACTTTAGGCATATGCCACGCACCACCAGTCTCTTCTAGATTTTAGTATTCATAGTTAAGTAATTGATCTATATCTTCACAACAGGAATTAAAGAATTTGGATTCTTACATTGATGGAAAAGATAGCACATCCACAAAAATAAGAATGGTTAATGAAAAATGTGTGTACTTTCTACATATGACATTGGTGTTACTTTAATTATATCCAGAAACATTGAGAAAGTGAACATCAGTGGGGCTTTTACAAGAAAGGCAGACATGCAAACCTGGAATTCCATGCATGAAATACTTTGCACATGTTGGAAGTTTGTGGTTTCAAATGAAATTACTCATTAAAAACTGTTCCTTGCCACTATCTGAAGTGTGTTTGGTTCTTCAACTGAAAATATTTACTTCAGGATTGCTTTTGACACAAGGGAGTGTTGGATAAACAAGTTATTGTCATAAACAGGAGGTGGAAATGGAAAAACATGCACTAGTCTGTACACTATTTATTCAGGACAGTGTGAATTTGCTTTCTTCCTTTTACTCCTTCAAATAAACATCGTTTTTTCTCAGTTTTTTTCTTTGAAAATGTGGCTTGGGAGAGAAATGGAAAATGTAATTTAGAGTGTTTGGAATAAAAATCATGTTTATTATGAGTATGGGGAAAATAATACTGTAAACCAGAAAGCATTGATTCAATATGTGCCTTCTTTCAAAGAAGAACAAGCTCTCAAATCCTTTTGTAAAATAAAAGGTAGCTTCTTTTGAAAGATGGTTCAGTTTGTGCTGCTCCATCTCTAGATGGTGACCCATCCCAAATAGAATGAGCTATTTTTAATTTTGGATTATTAAAAAGGCTGAAAATGTTTTCTAATTTGCATATCTACCAGTTAATTTCCCAAAAGACATAGCTATATTTACTACATTGAGATAAAAATGTAATTTGAGTAGAGAAATAGTATTTTTATGCCTAGATCTGGTGTTCATTCCCTATACCTGATTAATTTTTTGATGATTGCTTGCTTGGATACCTCTGGAGTGGTTGCAATGAATCCTATTAGTGTCCTAAAAAAATTGGACTAGGTTTCCTTCCCTGCAGGACATTGATTCTTAAATGCAATAGTATATTTCCTTTTGATTTTTAATTCTTAGACGACTGGGTTCAATTACTTTTCTCTATACTGTCATACTTTCCATTTCTTTGGGATAAAGTGGCAGTCAATTTGCATGAGGTGACATTTACCCCTTTCACATTTGCATCCCACTAAATTAGCCATTCACTATCCTGGGATAGGGAATGTGGGTTTGGCTTTTCACACTTAACCACTCCTAACTGGTACACTGAACGCTTTGCAAGGAGCTATCCCCGGGTTCAGGACTATTCTACCTTCTATTGGTGATGTCATGACGCATCGAGTAATGGTGGACCTGCCCTAAATCCTGATCAATGTATTATGATTTATATTTGAACAAAATTAATCATGCCTAATTATAACATAATTAAGCTTTATGTACAGCACAGTATGAGCCCTTCAGCTCCTGTTGTTGTTGTGCCGACCTATTTAAACCTTTATAAAGGACTGTGGGAAAGTACTAGCAATAACGGACAATTTTTAAACAGCATTGGAAAGTTGTTAGTGCTGTAGCACTCAATTTATATAGTCTGGGAAGGTTGGTAGCACTGTCATGTACAATTTATACAGCCTGGGAAATTTGGAGGCACTATTGCATACAATTTATAAATCCCGCGGGGGGATAAAGTGATGGCAGATCTGCCCACCATGCCAGAGAAAGGGCTGTATGCACGGAGCATTCATGGAGGGATTTCTCTGCCACACAGTATTGTGGGAAGTCAGGTCTGCCATTGCTTTTCCCCATGGTCTTTATAAATTGTGCACTATAGCGCTACTAACTTTCACATGCTGTTTAAAAATTGTCTGTTATTGTTATTATTCTCCCTCTCCCTCTCCCCACCTCCCCCCCCCCCCGCTCAGAATTTTGCACAGCCAAGTTTATAACCTTCATTTTAATATTTTCTTCCTTCAAGTTCCTGCACTCACACAGGGTCATTACCATCCCACAATGCAATTACCCCTTTCACACTTGCCTGATTACAACGCCTGTATCTGCAGATGCCGGGGATTGTACTCGGGGTCGAGGCTGTCAATCCCCAGCATGAGGTGACATCTTCTGATGCCGGCGTTTAGCTGATTTTGCTTTCACATTAGACACTTTAAAGGCCGATTGACCGTTAATTCCTGGGATCACTTGCAAGTGTAAAAAGGGCCATCTTTCTTTGGCTTGGCTTCGCGGATGAAGATTTATGGAGGGGTAAATGTCCATGTCAGCTGCAGGCTCGTTTGTGGCTGACAAGTCCGATGCGGGACAGGCAGACACGGTTGCAGGGGAAAATTTGTTGGTTGGGGTTGGGTGTTGGGTTTTTCCTCCTTTGCCTTTTGTCAGTGAGGTGGGCTCTGCGGTCTTCTTCAAAGGAGGTTGCTGCCCACCGAACTGTGAGGCGCCAAGATGCACGGTTCGAGGCGATATCAGCTCACTGGCGGTGGTCAATGTGGCAGATACCAAGAGATTTCTTTAGGCAGTCTTGTACCTCTTCTTTGGTGCACCTCTGTCACGGTAGCCAGTGGAGAACTCGTCATATAACACGATCTTGGGAAGGCGATGGTCCTCCATTCTGGAGACGTGACCTACCCAGCGCAGTTGGATCTTCAACAGCGTGGATTCGATGCTGTCGGCCTCTGCCATCTCGAGTACTTCGATGTTAGGGATGAAGTCGCACCAATGAATGTTGAGGATGGAGCGGAGACAACGCTGGTGGAAGTGTTCTAGGAGCCGTAGATGATGCCGGTAGAGGACCCATGATTCGGAGCCGAACAGGAGTGTGGGTATGACAATGGCTCTGTATACACTTATCTTTGTGAGGTTTTTCAGTTGGTTGTTTTTCCAGACTCTTTTGTGTAGTCTTCCAAAGGTGCTATTTGCCTTGGTGAGTCTGTTGTCTATCTCGTTGTCGATCCTTGCATCTGATGAAATGGTGCAGCCGAGATAGATAAACTGGTTGACCGTTTTGAGTTTTGTGTGCCCGATGGAGATATGGGGGGGCTGGTAGTCATGGTGGGGAGCTGGCTGATGGAGGACCTCAGTCTTCTTCAGGCTGACTTCCAGGCCAAACATTTTGGCAGTTTCCGCAAAACAGGACGTCAAGCGCTGAAGAGCTGGCTCTGAATGGGCAACTAAAGCGGCATCGACTGCAAAGAGTAGTTCACGGACAAGTTGCTCTTGTGTCTTGGTGTGAGCTTGCAGGCGCCTCAGACTGAAGAGAATGCTATCCGTGCAGTACCGGATGTAAACAGTGTCTTCATTGTTGAGGTCTTTCATGGCTTGGTTCAGCATCATGCTGAAGAAGATTGAAAAGAGGGTTGGTGCGAGAACGCAGCCTTGCTTCACGCCATTGTTAATGGAGAAGGGTTCAGAGAGCTCATTGCTGTATCTGACCCGACCTTGTTGGTTTTCGTGCAGTTGGATAACCATGTTGAGGAACTTTGGGGGGCATCCGAGGCACTCTAGTATTTGCCAAAGCCCTTTCCTGCTCACAGTGTCGAAGGCTTTGGTGAGGTCAACAAAGGTGATGTAGAGTCCTTTGTTTTGTTCTCTGCACTTTTCTTGGAGCTGTCTGAGGGCAAAAGACCATGTCAGTAGTTCCTCTGTTTGCGCGAAAGCCGCACTGTGATTCTGGGAGAATATTCTCGGCGACACTAGGTATTATTCTATTTAGGAGAATCCTAGCGAAGATTTTGCCTGCAATGGAGAGCAGCGTGATTCCCCTGTAGTTTGAGCAGTCTGATTTCTCGCCTTTGTTTTTGTACAGGGTGATGATGATGGCATCACGAAGGTCCTGAGGCAGTTTTCCTTGGTCCCAGCAAAGCTTGAAAAACTCATGCAGTTTGGCATGCAGAGTTTTGCCGCCAGCCTTCCAGACCTCTGGGGGGATTCCATCCATACCTGCTGCTTTGCCACTTTTCAGTTGTTCAATTGCCTTTTATGTCTCTTCCTGGGTGAGGACCTCATCCAGCTCTAGCCTTAGGGGCTGTTGAGGGAGCTGGAGCAGGGCGGAATCTTGGACTGAGCGGTTGGCATAATATACAAATGCACTGAAAAACAAACTTGCAGCAGCTACTCTTACACGTAATAAATATCTACAATGTAGCATGAGTTAAAAAAAAAATAAAAAGTATATAGATAAATATTTACAGCTCTAGATGGGGCAAAAATATGTCATTATTTTTTAATAGTGCAGGCAGATCTTTGGTGGACCTGGAGTAATCTGCTAGATGTCCGCTCTTGCTGCACTTTGAAATAAAAAAAAACTTGGACATTTTAGATTAATCAGTGAGCTAATTCATTTAATGCTATCACATATTCTTTCAATTCATCATGCTGTGACCTTTCCAATAATTTAAGCCTTGTACCGTCTGGATTGTTGATGCCGAAATGATGGATGATTTCTGCGGTTTCATAGGTTACTTTAACATATACTTTGGAACATGAAAATGCCATCAAAGAATACAAAGCTTAACTCCTGCTGTGAGGAGAGAGTGAAACACAAAAGATTGCAGAGGCTGTAATTGTAGCAAAAAGACACAGAAACACTGGAGGAATTCAGCAGGTCTCGCAGTCTCGAGAGTAGGTAAAGATATATAACTGACGTTTGGGCCTGAGCCCTGAAGAACCCATGGATGTTGTGATTCTGAGACCTGAGTTCCTCCAGCATATTTTTTTTACTATAACTCCTGCTGTAGCTTGTCCTCATGAAGCAATAGGAAAAGTTACATTTCTGATGCCAAACCCATTGCTTTGAGCCGTAGCTCCACTGCTCGTTTTGGTTTGACGGTAAATCATACTTTATTTCCTAAAGCTCTATTTGAGCCTTGAGTACACAATATGAACTAATGCTTCCATGCCCCTTTGCAAGAGGATATCCTAATGAGGTCCATACTGTTCTTTAGAGCACAGCAGATTGCAGATTACTATATCCTCACAGGTTGTCCCTGCTCTTTTGATTTGTATTCTTTACCATTTTCCCTTTTTTTAATATAAAATTAATTCTTTTGCAGTCTATCGTGTACTTGTACATCTCAGTCCTTCACTGGTTGTAGAGATCTTTAGGCTTCAAGTTCTGTTGTATGCTAATAGAAAGCAATTGTTTAAAAGGATTCGCTTCATCTTGTCAACAACCTTATTTTCTCTTGTTGAATTGCACACTTCATCACTTGAACACTTCAGACTCTGTGCCTGCCCACCATATTTTACTGACACATTATTTTTGTTCTTTTAAATCTTGGTTCAACCTGCCTACTGCACTATTTTAGTCTTTAATTGCCTTCAGAACAGACTAGACTCTGTGACGCTGTGCCAAGAGCAACACAGACAGTGGGGAATTTTGATTTTAAGGCAACGGTATGTCACATTGACTTGTTCTCTGCTCTTCACGGTCCATTCCATTTGTTTAGGTGGATTTAAGCACATAAGTAAAAGCAGCTCACTTGGCTTGGGCAGTTCTCTGTTGATGTTTATTGTTCTTGGGTCACTGAGCTGTTGTTTCAAATTAATTAACTGGCATTACAGTCAACAGAAAGATAAAGGTTTAATGTCAGCAAAATGAACAACATTGAGATTTTCTTCATTGTTCTATAATTTTCTTGCTGCAGTTGAGCTTTCTGAGTTTCGTGTTCCAAGAGAACTGCTGGAGGTACCAATTTAATTGGTGACTGCTTCCCAGCGGATTGTGTACATAATCAAAATCTGCTTCATTTTAATTGTCTGTCATTCCAAGTTATTTTCAAGTTGAATTTTCTTCTTGTATGTTCTTATCCCTGCAAGAGTCCAGTGTTCTGCATTTTATATATATTTTTTTTTTTGCAGTATCTTCTGCTATTCAAAAAAAAGTAAGCCTTTGGATAATCCTGGGTGGGAATGTGTGAGGGGGAAAAAACATCAAATGTGCAGAGTTCAGCAATAGGGCAAGGGGCCTGGAGGGAATTTTGACAAGGGGAAGTGGTGGGTCTGGTGGGGAGTTGGGGGGGAGTTGGTTAGTTAAGAGGATACAAGCTGGAAACCTCAATCTTTGAAGACTGCTGTATGTTGGTAACAGCATATTAATGTCAGTTTTGTTCCATTCACAGCAGATTATTATCAAATTGCTTTCAGTAAAGAAGATTAAACTTCATTGTAGACATGACAATCAGAAATGTAATCAATTACTTTAAATAATGGAAGCTAAATTTTTTAAAGTTGAAGATTAAAGACCAAATGTGGTTTATCTGTAGCCAAAGTGGTTTTTATGCAGACCTTCAGGTTTGTGATATTGTGACTAATCTCCTGTTTGTCGAGTTTTGGATAATTTTGACCAACTCAACGGTGTAACTCAATGCTGGAAATAAAAGGTGCTGAGCTGGACCACATTAATGCTGGTCAGAAATGTTCTGCTTGGCCTAATAATGCTTTGGCTGTACTCTGTTTGAACTCCGATCCTCATGAGATGGTCTCCTAAATCCTGGTTGAAATAGAAGTTCTGCAATATTAAAGGCAGCCAGTTGTGTCAGAGAGGTGTAAAATCAAAATGATGCCTGTGTTAAAGACATAAACATCGGGCAAGAAAATTGTTTTCGTGCAAAGAAACTCACGTGAAAGCAAAACAAAAGACATTTTAAAAGATGATTGTTTTCCACCATTCTGGGAGCTGTCTCTCTGTTGCATTGCTTAGAACTGATGTGAGGCTGAACTGAAATAAAGACAGAATGGAGAGCCTATTGCTTATTGCAGAAATGAGTAGATTGTACTGTCACACTGAATCATGTCTTGTCGTAATTGTAGGGAACTAATCATTACTGTTTTTATCCTGGAGGGATGACTTATTTTGGAGATCTTTCATCTATAATATTTGCTGCCTTAATGAGCAAATTAAAGTTGCATTTAGCCTGAGCTTGAGTTATAATTATGACTTTAATTATGGTTTGGCAAAATTCTTTTATTGGTATTTTATTGGTAATTGCCATGTTGGTGAAATTGTATGGCCATGTTTACTAAGCAGCAGTTTAATATAATGGAATATGAAATTATCAGTTGTGAACTGTTTCATATTTTTATTGGATTGTTTTTTTCATTTAAGCCTGATTTGTTGAATCATTATTTCAGAAGCTTTTGGATCACTGTTCATTTTAGATGAATAAAAACACACTGAACTGCAGGAAGAACACAGCTGATCTTTCATGTACCTTTATTTGTTGCTTTAATACCATACTCACAGTTTTAAAAAAAACGAGACAGCATGCTCAGTGACCAAAGTGTTACATAAACAACTTACAGGGCTACAACACAGCAAGGTACAACAGCACTATAACCAAGAGGCCGCTGCGAGTGACAGTCACGCCACCATCTTGAAAACACGACCGGTACTATATCCTCACAGGAATTGAACATCATAATTTAAACTAGTTCTCTTCCACTTACAAACTACAATTGCACAAACTCATTAGAATATATATGTGTGTGTATATATGTGTGTGTATATATATCTACTCTTTGCAGACGATGCCACTTTAGTTGCCCATTCAGAGCCAACTCTTCAGTGCTTGACGTCCTGTTTTGCGGAAACTGCCAAAATGTTTGGCCTGGAAGTCAGCCTGAAGAAAACTGAGGTCCTCCATCAGCCAGCTCCCCACCATGACTACCAGTCCTCCCACATCTCCATCGGGCACACAAAACTCAAGACGGTCAACCAGTTTACCTATATCGGCTGCACCATTTCATCGGATGCAAGGATCGACAATGAGATAGACAACAGACTCGCCAAGGCAAATAGCGCCTTTGGAAGACTACACAAAAGAGTCTGGAAAAACAACCAACTGAAAAACCTCACAAAGATTAGTGTATACAGAGCTGTTGTCATACCCACACTCCTGTTTGGCTCCGAATCATCGGTCCTCTACCGGCATCACCTACGGCTCCTAGAACGCTTCCACCAGCGTTGTCTCCGCTCCATCCTCAACATTCATTGGAGTGACTTCATCTCCAACATTGAAGTACTCGAGATGGCAGAGGCTGACAGCATCGAATCCACGCTGCTGAAGATCCAACTGCGCTGGGTAGGTCACGTCTCCAGAATGGAGGACCATCGCCTTCCCAAGATCGTGTTATATGGTGAGCTCTCCACTGGCCACCTTGACAGAGGTGCACCAAAGAAGAGGTACAAGGACTGCCTAAAGAAATCTCTTGGTGCCTGCCACATTGACCACCGCCAGTGGGCTGATATCGCCTCAAACCATGCATCTTGGCGCCTCACAGTTCGGCGGGCAGCAACCTCCTTTGAAGAAGACCGCAGAGCCCACCTCACTTACAAAAGACAAAGGAGGAAACACACAACACCCAACCCCAACCAACCAATATTCCCTTGCAATCGCTGCAACTGTGTCTGCCTGTCCTGCATCGGACTTGTCAGCCACAAACGAGCCTGCAGCTGACGTGGACATTACCCCTCCATAAATCTTCGTCCGCGAAGCCAAGTCAAAGAAGAAAAGAAAGAAAAAGAAGAAATAAATATATATATATATATATATATATATATATTTTTTTTTTTTTATAAACTGTGTTCTAATACATTAATAGTCAGAGACTAGGCAGAGGGCAGGTTGCGATTGTTGGGTGCTATCAGTTGCCCCAATAATTACGGAGACAAGGACTGAGAGGAACAATAGGCTTTATTATATAAGAGACTGCTGGCCTGGGTCCAAGGCTAGGGAAAATGAGGAGAGGGAGAGGGGGCTCAACCTTAATGGCCTGGGTCACATAGTGGAGACCAGGGAAGAGCCAAGGACAGTACACACAGCCATATCACCACATTCACCTCCTCTTTTTAAAATAGAACACACCGGGAACACAGAGAACCGGGGGTAGCAAACAACAATAATGATAACATAATAACAATAAAGGTTCTCGGAAAACGGACGATCCCTTCGACTAGAGGTTTAGTCGCACGGGTGACCTCCTCCTTCTGTCGGACAACCGAGGGGACAGCGTGTCCATGCAGTGCTCCTCTGGAGAGGGGGCAGTCGGGGGAGAGCCCACAGCAGAAACTGTCAGGGTCGGGGGACTCCTGGGGTGATGGGGTGGTCCACTGCCTTGTGGGGGGTAGATTCCGGTGGCGAGGTAGGTGACTCGGACTCCAAGGTCAAGCTCTGGTGCAGCATGATCGGATCTGCGGTGTGGTCGGTGGCCGGCAAGGCAGTTTCGGGGACTCTGGCCCTCACCAGGTCTCATATTGGCACAGTGTCCTCGTGCCCATCCGGGTACCTCACAATGAGTATTGTGGGTTGGCAAGTATGAGGTGCACCGCTTCAACCATTGGGTCCGTCTTGCGGCCCCTGACATGCTTCCGAAGCAGAACTGGCCCTGGGCTTGCCAGCAGGGAGGTATGGATGAATCATTCACCGATCTCCAAGGGAAACCAAAGAGGCGTTCATACATGTTGGTGTTAGTAACGGTGCATAGCAAGGACCGGATGGCGTGGAGACCCTCGAGCAGAACATCCTGCCAGCGGAACACTGGTATGTTTTTGGACCTTAGGGCTAGGAGCACCGCCTTCCAGATGGTGGTGTTCTCCATTTTGACTTGGTCATTATCCCTGGGGTTATAGCTGGTGGTCCTGCTGGTGGCTATGCCTCTGGCCAGGAAGTACTGTTGCAGCTCCTCACTCATGAACTAGGCCCCCCGGTCACTATGAATATAGGTGGGGCACCGGAACAGGGTGAAGATGCTGCACAGTGCCTTGATAACCATTGCAAAATCATATCTGTCAGGGGGTAGCAAAGGGGAACCTGGAGAGTTCGTCCACCACTGTCAGGAAGTAGGCGTTTCTATTTGAGATTGGGAGGGGGCCCTTGAAATCAACACTGAATCGTTCAGGGGTATGTGACCTTAATGAGGTGTGCCTTTTCTGGTCGGTAGAACTGTAGCTTACACTCAGCGCAGATCTGGCATCGTCTGGTCGTGGACCGGACGTCCTCTGTGGAGTACGGGAGGTTCCAAGTCTTAGCAAATTGGTACAACCTCGTGACTCCGGGATGGCACAGATTATCATGCAGGGTCTGGAGACGGTCAAGATGCGCGCTGGCGCACATCCCTCAGAATACGGCATCTGGGGGGGTCATTGTGTTTACCCGACCGATACAAGATATCATAATTATAGGTGGACAACTCAATCCTCCACCTGAAAATCTTGTCATTTTTGATCTTACCCCACTGTTTAGCACTGAACATGAAGGCCACTGCCCTCTGGTATGTCAGCAGGGTAAACCTCTTACCAGCCAGGTAGTGCCACCAGTGGTGCACCACCTCAATGATTGTTTGTGCCTCTTCTCAATAGAGGAGTGCCAAAGTTTGGAACCATGCGGGGAAAAAAATGCTACCGGCCTGCCTGCCTGGTTTAATGTGGTGGCCAGTGTGAAGTCGGAGGCATCGCTCCCCACCTGGAAGGGGATGGATTCATCCATGGCATGCATTGTGGGCTTACGCTGATAATGAGAAGATTGTGGACTTAATCAGGGGGTGGGCTTTATCGGCGTAATTGGGCACCCATTGTGTGTAGTAGGAAAACAGCCCCAGGCACGTCTTCAGCACCTTCAGGGTGTTTGGGACTGGGAGCTCCATAAGTGGTCACATGCGGTCAGGGTCCAGGGCAATGATACCATGTGCCATGACGCATTTGAGAAGAGCCAGGCAATGCATTTTGAACACACACTTGTCCTTATTGTACATCAAGTTGAGGGACTTGGCCGTACGCAAGAACTTGGAGAGATTAGCGTCGTGGTCCTGCTGGTCGTGGCCGCAGATGGTGACATTGTCAAAATATGGGAACATTGCCATCAGCTTGTGCTCCTACACCATCCAGTCCATAACCCTCTGAAAAGCAGAGACAGCATTAATAACACCAAACGGCACCCGCAGGAAGTGGAATAGTTTTCCGTCAGCCTCGAATCCAGTGTAGATTCGATCACTCGGACAGAGGGGAAATTGATGGTAAGCCAACTTAAGGTCAATGGTCATAAAAACTCTGTATTACATGACCTTATTGACCAAGTCGGCAATCCGAGGTAGCGGGTACACTTCCAACTGGGTGAAGCGGTTGATGGTTTGACTGTAGTCGATTACCATCTGGGGCTTGCCCGCCTCTCTGACCACAAGGACCTGCGCCCTCCAGGGACTGGTACTGGTGGCTATGATCCCCTCTGCCAGGAGTCGCTGAACCTCAGCCCGGATGAACTGCATATCCTCCATGCTATAGAGCCTACTCTTGGTGGTGATCGGTTTGCAGTTCGGAGTGAGGTTCGCAAATAGTGACGGAGGGGCCACCCATAAAGTGGTGAGACCACAGGGTGATTCTGGAGACCAGGTGCTTGGTTGGGGGTGGGAATCTGAGAGCTGGGGGTTATGGATGGTCAACGGCGGTTGGGGGCCTTCAAACGCCATTGTCACACTCCTGAGCTGACTCTGAATGTCGAAGCCTAGGAGGATCGGCACACAGAGCTGGGGCATAATCAACAGTACAAAGTCATTGTAACATTCCCCCCCACCGACAGAGACTCCACACAATACCCCCGGATGCACGTCTGTTGGTCCTTTGCTGCCATCGATACCAAACCAGACATCGGCCTGACAGGAAGGGAGAGTCTGCCGACCTCGTCGGGGTGAACAAAATTTTCAGTACTACTGCTATCGAAAAGGCACTTTGTCTTATGCCCATTCACCTCGATCTGCATCATGGAGTTTGAGATCGGGTGAGGGCTGGCTTGGTTCAGCATTACCGATGCCAGGACAGGCATTTCTCCGTCGTCATCGTCTGTGGGGAGACCCGCCCAAGATGGCAACCTCTATGTTGACCATGCAGCACTCATTGGAGAAGGAGGAAGTGGAGTCGTGGTGGGCGGAAGTGACGTCATTGGCGCGGTAGGCCATGGTGTAGAGGTTTTGAGTGGTAGCCGATAAGATGGGGCCCCCCTCACCACACACGCAGTCTGCACCGGAAACTCCTCCGGCACACAGGCTGCACTACTCCTGGACAAAGGTCAGAACCTGCAGACCTTTTGGTAATGGCCCTTCTTCCCGCAGCCCGAGCATGTGGCTCTTCTCATGGGGAAGAGATGTCTCGCGTGCCTAGCCTGCCCGCAGAAGTTGCATCTCGATGATGCAGACTGCATTATCGCAGCCGCAGTCTGGTCAGTAACCCCCGTCGCTGGTCCCAGGACGACGGCCCTTGTGGCAGAACGTACATGGGAGGTCCACTTCTGCCTGCGATCGACACTGCATAGTGCTGGGCCGAGTCTAAAGTCCTGATCAGATTGATTGTCTTTTTAAATGGGAGTTGGTCCTCCCCGAGGAGTCGTTTTCAGATATAATCCGACCTCAATCCTGACACGCAAGCGTCTCGGATCAGATCTTCAACGCACTGGGTCAATGATATTGTGGCCATGGGGTTCCCCAGACAGTCTTTTTCCAGTGTGACCAAGGATCGGAAAAAGTCTTCAGCAGACTCACCAGGCTGTTGTTTTCGGGATGCCAGCAGATAACAGAAGTAGACCTCGTTCACTTTCGGCTTGTACAACGCCCGCAGCTCAGTCATCGCCTCATTGTGGGTCGCACTGCTTTGGATGGCCAGGAAGGCCCTCTGGCCGACTCGTGCCTGTAGGATCTTCATCTTCTTTTCATCGGAGTTGACCACCTCAGCAGCGGCGTCGAGGAAATTATTAAAACTGTTCACCCACTGTTCGAAGAGTACCAATGCACCCAGGACTTGGGGGTCTTCCTCTAGCCGTTCAGGATGCAGCAACTTCTCCATTACCGGAGACCTTCAAATTCTTGTGTAATAAATTGTTGGGCGCTATCAGTTGCCTCAATAATTACGGAGACAAAGACTGAGGGAAACAATAGGCTTTATTATATAAGAGACTGCTGACCCGGGTCCAAGGCTAGGTAAAATGAGGAGAGGGAGAGGGGGCTCGACCTTTATGGCCTGGGTCACATGAGACCAGGGAGGAGTCAAGAACAGGATGTCACCAGGAGGGCAGGCCAGCCAGTACACACAACCATATCACCACAGCAATATCAATTAGACTTCAAGATCTTAAAATGTCCTCTCGCTCTGACTGTAGTTAACAATCACCCCGGTCCAAAGTGCCTCACTGCCACCTAAGGCCAGGATTCCTGGCATCTACTGGACCTCAGATGTTAAGAAGAGTCCTCCAGCTTGCAGTGAAACCGCCACCTAATTCACAGTCTCTTCATAGTCCTTAAGCCTTCAGCACCATCTGCCCCCATGCCCCTCAATCCAGACTGATGCTTCCATCATGGATCCCTGAACCAGAACACAGCCTGCCACTTTGGATGCCTCGGAATACCTCCTCCAAAGTGTTAGAGGAGTCAAAGACATATTGCCAATGTTTTGGGCCTGAGTCCTTCTTCAAGGAATTATTACTTGCTTTAACCAGTAGCCATGGATGACTGCAGTCCTGTGTGTGTGCTGCTCAGGAACCATGATGCTGCCTTCAGAACGGATGACAAGATAGCCCTAGCTATTGCAAGAGCCAAGCTGTCTAAGGCCATCGGGGAAGCAAAGTGTGCACATAGCACATTCCTGGACAGCAAGGACACATGATGCATTGGAAGGGCATCCAAGATATCACCAACCACAAGACTACACCAACTGCTTGGGCTGGTGATGCCTCCCTCCCAGATGCACTGAACAAATTCTACATGCGTTTTAAGGCGAAAAGCGACGTTTCAGTGAAGAAGGCCACCCTTCCTCCAAATGATTAGGTACAGTATCTTCCAGAGACTAATGTGAAGAGCGAGTTAGGCAAGGTCAACCCACAGAAAGCTGCTGGACCAGATAACTTTCCTGGCAGAGTGCTCAGGGGATATGCGGCTCAGCTAGAGGATGTTTTCACTGACATCTTTCATTTCTCCTGGGAAGCCCCGTGGTCCCAACATGATTCAAAGCCACCACCATTGTCCCCATGCCGAACAATTCGCCTGTGTCCTGCCACAATGATTACCACCCTGTTGCCCTCGTGTCCATTGTCATGAAGTGCTTCGAGAAGCTCATCATGGAGCATATCAAGCTCCTGCTTCCCCCATCATTGGAGCCCCTGCAGTTCACATATAGATCCAACCACTTTATGGATGATACCATCGCCACTGCCCTCCATTTCATCTTCACCCACCTGGAAAATAAAGACTCTTACGCTCAACTGCTGTTTATCGACCAGTTCGGCATTCAAACATACCTCAGTACCTGATAAGGACGTTGAGCCTGCTGAGTCTAAACACCTCCCTCTGCAATTGGATTCTTGACTTCCTGTTGTTGAGACCTCAAGTGGTTCAGATCGGTAACAGCACTTCCAAGACCACCACACTGAGCATGGGGCCCCTTAGGGTTGTGGGCTTAGTCCACTGCTGTTCACTCTGCTGGCTCATAACTGCAGGAAAACACAGCTCGAACCACATCACCCAGTTCACTGATGACATGACCATGGTAAGCTTTATTAGTAAGAGTGAGATGTCATCATACAGAGATAAGGTGTAGTTGCCAACAGACTGGTGCAGAGTTAATAACTTGTATCTGAATGTTATAAAAAAGACAAAAGAGATGGTTGTCAATTTTAGGAGGGCCCGGGAAACCATGCTCCACTGACCATCGACGGCTCGACTTTTGAGGTTGTGAAGAATGTCAAGTTCCTAGGAGTGCACTTGGTGAAGAATCTTACTTGGTCCCTTAACACAGCCAAGAAAGCCCAGCAGTGCCTCTACTTTCTGCAAAGGCTGAGGAAAGTTCATCTCCCACCCCCATCCTCACTCTATTCTACAGAGAGCATCCTGTGCAACTGCATCACTGCCTGGTTTGGAAGTTGCATGAGACCATGGACAGACGTGTCAGCAAGGAAATGGGATGAGAGAATTAAAATGGGTGGCCACTGAGAGATCCGCTCTATTATGGCAGACGGAGCCAAGGTACTCAACAAAGCAATCTTCCAGTCTCTTCGATGGAGAAGAGACTGCTCCTTGACTGGTTTGTGGTGTCTGATTTTGCTCCCCACCCTTGTCATGTCTGAACATTTCCAGTGTGGTGCCATAGTTAATGCTCCATTTTGAATTTTAAAAAAAAATCAATCATCCACTATTTTATTGACCAATAAACAAAGACTACTCCTTCCTCCTGTCTCTGATCTTTGCCTCAATACATGTCCTTCTCTTGGTTTACTTTTAAAATCCTTCATGGTATCATTCAGTATTTGGCCCACATCTTGTTGGGGGTGGGGAAATAATTTAGTTTGGATATTTTCAGCCTCTGATCTTTGGAAGCCATTTTAACATTGTCATCTGTTCTGAGGGAGCTGATAACAATGGATTTGATCGCCTAAAAGAACCGCAAGATTTCTTTCCCCACACCCTACCCTCCCTGTGTGGAAAATGTGAATGAAAGTGAAATAGTCAAACCACATGATACAATGAAACAGTACAATTTTCATTTTGCCATTCTCCACGTATCCAGTGGTTTCAGTTTGTGTTGGACCATCTCTAAAGGTTGCAATTTCTTTTTTTTCCTAAGAGGTCTTCTTGACTGAATAAATTTCAATAAAAGGAGAAATTCTGGTCAAAGCCAAATCTGAAGCTAATCTAATGCAATCCACAGAGGAGTAATTCTGTAGCCGCAAGGACCATGTTATTCAATGCACATAATCCAATTGTCAATAAATTATCACCTAAGGCATAACCATAATATACCAAGAGATTTATCCACACCATTCGAAACTGATTTTCTTTTATTTACACAAACTGAAACAGTCCATATGTTTATCTAACCTTTATTTATTTTCCCTTTTTCTGTCTCGTGGCATATCATGGTCATTTGTACCCTTGTGTGTGGCTACATCTGTACATTGAACTTGCATGTATTTCAAAAAACCCTACCATCTTGTCATATTATTCTGGGTGCTAGCTTGTACCTTGTAAAACATACTATCACTCATTCTCTTTCCCCACCCATGCCAGAGGGCTCTTTGCATTATGGAGACTTTGCAACCCAAGAAGATCTGCTGAAGAGCCTGTACATGCAAAGTTTAGGGCTAAATATCTAAGAATGCTTCTGGCCTCTTAAGACCTGTAATAATCTTCTTCCCTAAAGTTGTTTAATATAGATACTGTAAGATTCCAGTGTATGAGCCAACCATTTGTGCAATCAAGATTGATACTATTTTTTCTTTACCTTTTTTTTAACTCTTTATATAATTCTTTTATATAATTATATATTGTCACAATTATCTTTATAGTAGTTGGGAATAAGAGGGTGGGGAGGGTGGGTAAGGGGGAGAGGTTAATACAAAGTAATCACTCTAATTTTCAAACTTCATTAAGTATTGGTTTTGTATCATTATAATTACATGAATGAAAACTTCAAATAAAATATTTTTTTTTAATCAGCTGTTAAGTAATTAATGCAAGTTAGATAAAAGATTCCTTGTGTATAAACTTGCTGCCTCCTTGCAGCACCTTGCATTGTGATATCGAGTTAGAATCAGAGCACCCTGTGTGGTTGTATAGCAATGTGACCTCTCACCTAGTCTTGTTGTCTTGCATGGAGGTACATCACCTGCCAGGTGAAGTACTATATCCGTGTTCTGAGTAAACTGTCCAGAAAATAATCCTCTGTAGCCAACGCTAATCTTTTCAACCTTTTGTGGAATTCCTTTGAATTCTTCAAAATGTCCTATAAATGCTTATTCTTTATAAAAAATCAAATTGTGGCCATACAACTAGGGAACATGGTCATTTTGTTTTAAGATACCTGTAACAAGCTTCTGGTGACCAGTGGAACTCAAATAAACCATAATCTCAGAGCTATATGTGATGTCATTTATGTATTCTGACATCTGAAATCTTCTGAAGTATCTTAGTGAATCAGGGAGCTTGTATGGAGCTGATAAAGGATCATGTTCAAAATGTAGAACATTTCTATTGACGGATAGTATCCTACCTCATGCATACTTCCACCAATTCTTTCTTCATTCTCTGGATCTGGACCTCATCCCAATGAGGGGTCTTGACCAGAAATATTGGCTGTCCATTTTCCACCACAGAGGTGTGGTGTCTGAGCTGCTGAGTTTATCCAGCAGCACTTTGCTCCAGATTCCATCTTCTGCAGCCTCATGTCTCAATTGAATGTTTTTATCAGTTAAAACTTTGAATGATCAGTATCCTCTTCCAATCGTTCTCTCTCCTCTATACACATTCAAGCCAATCCATACCAACATGATGCAATTAGCCAAATGGTAGCAGCAACAGTTTTGCCAGATATCAATGGGCAAGAACAGTTAATGTGACAGCAACAACAATGACTCTTAAAATGCAGCTTTGATTCTGTACATTGGAGAGACTTGGCGCAGATTGGGAGATCGCTTTGCTGAGCACCTTCACTCTGTCTGCATCAGTGATGGAGATCTCCCAGTGGCCAACCATTTCAATTCTGTGACCTGCTCCCGCCCTGACATGTCTGCCTATGGCCTTATGTTCTGTCAAACCAAGATCACCTGCAAATTGGAGGAGCAAAAGCTAATTTTTCATCTCAGCACACTCCAGCCAGATGGCATTAACGTCAACTTCTCTGGTTGCTGCTAGCCTACTCCCTGTTCTTCCTTTTTTCTCCATCCCTCTGTCTTCCTTCCTCACTGTTCACAGAGCCATCACCCTCATTTGTTGGTGTGTCCTCCCTCCAATATCCACCTGAGGGGCTCCTCCTCATCCTGCCCTGCGCCTCGCCATTTTGTTCGGGTGCCTGCCCACATTTTGTCCATACCATGATGGGAAGGCTCAAGCCCGAAAAAGTTGCTCTATAAGGTACATTGTTTGTACTGCTGAGTTTATCCTGCATTTTATTTTATCACCACTTGAAGATGATAGGGAGTAATTGAGGTCTTTCTCATCCTTTGCCCCACCCTTGCACATTAGTTGGACCCTATGCATTGAACATGTTATCTCTTCAGTATCTATCTTGAAACCAAAGTAGAATACAGATTTGAGACAGCAGGTACATTTCCCTTTGCTCAACTATTCTAGGAGTGGTTGAAATACACTTCCAGACTCTTAGTCCTCCTCGTGTCATTCCCGGGAAGCAAATGCCCAGAACTGATGCCATCCCAAATAGAAATTGTTCTAATTGGAGTTGTCAAAATGGGTATTCGTCTTATGAATCTTGCATCTGAAACACCCAACATTAGATGATCAAGAGTTAAAAAGATCCAAAATCCTCCTCTGCGCTGAAGGAATTGGTGCAAATGACTTTATGAAAATACATTTGCTTGAAATCTGAAATTTTAAAACAGGAAATATTCAACAAGTTGGGAGCAGCTGGGCAGAGTTGATACTCATGTTGTAGACTTCGTGTCAGACTAGTTCCTGTGTGCAATAAGGCGCAGGTCATGTTTTGAAGCATCACAGTGTGGCATTCAAGTGAATCGTTCCTTTTGTACAAGCGTTTTCAAGTTCAACTGACATTTGGCCTTGATCTCTACTCTTTTAAATGTTCATTTGGCAGGTTCAAACGATGAAGTTTGATCCTTGACTGAGAATAATCCAAGGAAGGTACTGGGCTCTGAATTTGATTTAGATATACAGCACGGTAACAGGCCATTTTGGCCCACAGGTCTGTGCTGCCCAATTTACACCCATCTAACCCGGTACGTTTGGAATGGTGAAAGGAAACTGGAGCCCCCGGGGAAAAACCACGCAGGCACTGGGAGAACATACAAACTCCTTACAGACACCATGGGAATCAAACCCCAGTTCCGATCACTGGTGCTGTAAAGGTGTTGCACTTACCACTACGCCAACCATGCCGCCCTTGACCAACAACTGTTGCTGTTGCTCTTGACTGGTGATGAAGTTAACAGGACACTTGGGCCTTTATTGGCCTTAATTCAAGCAAAGCTTTTGAAGTTCTATTGTCCTCTTCTGTAAATCAGTTTTGTCTCCTTTGTTTATCAGAATCATTATCAGCTGTTGGTAAATGCTGAGTTAATATAATCACCTGTATTGAGGTAAAGGAATTCTTATGTGATGCAGCAGAAGGATGGTCAAGTGAGACTAATTGACTAGCTTTCTCACAAGCTGCTAGTACAGGAGGATGATGCCCACCATAAAACTTACTTTGGTGTTCACTTTCAACCTTTTACATGTTTAGCAAAACTATCTGTGGTTTTTAACTGGGAAATATCATTGTATTTTAATAATAATAAATGGAGTGAAAGGCAGCGAATTATTTCCTGGATGAAGTCTGGGTGAAGCAGCATCTAATGACGTGGAGAGGAGGAAGGAGTTGATGTCTTGGGATGAAACCTTTCAAGACTGGAATTGTTGAAAGGAGTTCAGATTTTCTGGCCCTCCTTGCCCCAGCAGTTCTATATGAAGGGGTGTTGCTTTCAAAGTTCAGATTTATTGCCTGAGTACGTGCATGATATCACAGAGAAACTGGAGATTCTTTTTCCTGCAGGCCAGGCAGAATTTATTCTGATAGATAACTGTACTCGAGAAAAATATACATATACAAAAGGGAAATGTAAGCAAAGAAATGTAAACAAACTGTGAAATACTGGAAAAAAATTCAGTTATAAATAATGTGCAAAGTAAGTCCTGATACCAGTGTTGAATTTGATGTTTAGAAGTCTGACTCTTCCTGAGCCTGGTGGTGGGAGTCTTGTAGCACCTATACCTCTTTCCTAATGGCAACAGCGAGAACAGACCATGTCCTGGGTGGTGTGCCTTCTTTTGTGGGCACCAACTTTCTTTGCACCTCTACTGAATTTTTATTTACAAGGAAATAAGTCTTATTTACTATGGATACACAACCTCCAGCACTATTATGCGGGTCCAATTAGCTTTCTCTGGGATTTTTGCATTGGGGCATTCTATTATTTGCACCTTCCTTGTGTTATAACTATAAACTGAGAATGAGCGGACAGTATAAACAAAACTTAACTGCCTCCTGGAATTGAAGGGGATTTGTGAAAGACAGGAGCTATAAAGAGCTCGGTTTCGCTCGCATAAATGGCAAATAAATGAGGAATATTTCAGGGCTTGACTGCCATTGCACAAATTGGCACATCAATGTTACAGATACACCACGCGCTGCATTAAGCTCTTGCTGAGCAATTTTACAACTGAATCTCAAGGCAGTATTGAAGGCCAACAATCTATGATGCTCCTTTAGAGGGCATGCAAGGTGATTTCTGCCGAGCACTGATAATATCATTGTTCCACAAAAGAGTGGTGGACTTAATCATTTTGGCACTGGATGTGTATAAATGAATATCTTCCCTTATAACTTTCCCTTTGTATCTTCCTGACAACTGTTAATTTCCTTGCTTGAGAATGGTTCCATGAATTAGTTCGCCCATTAGTTGAATTGCTTTATTGAGTGAATTTGCGCAAATTGCCACATCAGTGTGACATGTGCCCTGCATTGGCCTCAAATCTGATGCAAGATTTTGCAGTTTGGCCAGGTTTCTTTCCTCAGTGAAGTGAAAAATGAAAGTATGTAGACACTGTAATTGTAGTAAAAACACAGAAATGCTGGAGGTCTCACAGCATCCATAGGAGATTAAGATACATGACCGATCTTCTGGGCCTGAGCCCTTCCTCAAGATATTCTTTGCTCAGTAATTTGTCAGAGAATCCCTCCTTTAAAGACTGCATTTTTTTTTGCTCTTCCTCTCCCTCTTAGGATTGCTTGGTCTTTTTGTTGCAGGAACTTCAAAGGTTTCATTAATTTCAGTTACTTTTATGTTGTGTGCTGATGAAGTTGAAGGTGCATTCCATTCTCTGCTTGGCATGTTCAGGTGCCTCACCACATTTTCTGGTTTGGTTTTCGGTGGTTGAAATGAGTTCATTGAACAGGGAAACGTCGATAGGTTTGTGTAGGGTAGGCATGGAGCCATTAATGGCATTTTGCTTATAGTGGAAAGAGTTTCTTGTGAAGTCTTGCACAAATTCACACAGTCTGGATAACAATGTTGCCCTGGAAGTTGTTTTGGAGGAGATTGAGGATCAGTGTAGTATGGGTTCATGCCGGTGATGGTAATGACCTGATGGGCATTAGTTAGGTCATTAGAAGCTCTTTTTTGGCAGAATTGGGTTATAAAGTGCTGTCTAAGGTATTCCATTCACATATCTGTGAAGAATAGTAAGCTATATCCCATTATTGATTGGATTGATGGTTACCCTGGACCAAAGTGCTGACAAGTTGTGGAGACCTTCCCTTTTCCATCCCCATTCTTAACAGCCATCATCAGTATGAATGCAAAAGTGCAAAAATATAGATATTCAACCTTGTGCTTGGATAGTTTATTAAGGACTTGTACATTTTGTTAATGCAATAATGGCCTCTTTCATTGCATGGAGTGTAATTGGAGTATATATAACATAGGTAATATTTTCATAGGAATACATGAGTGCATCTAGAAACCATTTATCACAAAGACCATTGAGTTTGGATGTGGCTGATATAAAGTAGTTAGATACTTGTCCTTTCTGCCCGAGGGTGCCAGATGATAATTTCAGTTCATCAAAAAGCAGGTGACTTCCAGACTGTGGCTGAGCATAGGGACATCCAAATGCTTCCTAAAATTCTATGTAGGACATGTAAGCTTCTTCTCCAGTTTTGATGTGATACGGGCACTTTGAACCACTTTCAGTAAGGTGCAGCCAGTAGAAGGGCTTCACCAGAGCTCCTCAAGGAGTAGTATGTTTCTCATAAGTAAAAGCCATGATGGCTGGTTCGTCTTTTTATACTCATGCAGGAGATGCAATTATATAACTTTAATCGTTAAGATGGTGTATACATGTAGGTGGTATGGTGTAGATGGTGTATGCATGGAGGTGGCATGGTGTAGATGGTGTATGCATATAGGTGATATAAGAATAATCCAAGAAAAATCTGAAATGCAAAAGGCAAACTATTGGGAGTGCAGAATGATTCTATATTGAAATGGAGAAAATATTATTATAAGTCTACTGTAGATATTCTGTCTAGCTCTGTCATTGAACCATTCTTGCCAGCTGTCCACACAATCCACACTTCTGTCCAATGCAATATGATCTACTATTTTAATATAGTTATATCAAAATATTGTACCCCTCAAAATTGTGCTTTTTATGGGTGTTATTCTGGCTGGAAGCTTTGACTAGTGATGCTCTGAAGGATCAGTATTGGGACCCCAGTGTTAGTGATGTATTTAAATTAGAGATGAAAAAGGTGACACAAAATTTGGAGTTGTGGACAGTGTAATTCAGTTACGAATATGGACAGAGAAATTGCAGATTGATTTCAATCCAGACAATTGAGAAGTGCAGCACTTTGTGAGATAAAATGTAAGGGGAATGTATACAGTTAATGGAAGGGCTCTCAAAAGTACTGATGTGCAGAGGGGTCTGAGATTCAGGTCCATAACTCCTTGAGACGGACCACGCAAGTATATTGGGTGGTAAGAAAGAGTATGGTATGATTGCTTTCATTGGAAGGGGCATTGAGTTTAAACATAAGCAAGTCATGTTACAGGTAAACAAAATTTTGGTCAGGCTGCACTAGAAATAATGTGTGCAGTTTTGGTCACCTCATGACAGGAAAGAAATAGAAACTTTGGAAAAGGTACAGAAGAGATTTACGAAGATGTTGCCTGGATTAGAAGTTATGAACTATGGAGAGAGGTTGGACTGTGATGGATTATGTTATTGTATATAGATATATGTTTTAAAAGAAGATAAATTGAGGCAGGATTTTTAGTGTAGGTCACATTCAAACACTTCAAAACAGATCTCATTTAAAATGCCAGAGCTCTGCTCAAGCCAGTCAGTCCAGTCTTTGGGTGCCTTTGCAAAAACTTTGAAGAATGCCTATAAGGACTTCACAGATAGGTGTTAATTGGACATGTTACGGAGTAATGGATTATTGTTTTGGAAAGAAATAGATGAATGAACTCAGAAGATTGGGTCCGGTGCCACAGTCTGAGTGCAGTTTGCTGTTCTAAAAGGGTCATGTGGTTTTCTCTGTGTGTGAGAGAGAGAGAGAGAGAGAGAGAGAGAGAGAGAATTCAGTTCTACAGTTCAGCAGCAGCAGCTGGGACTGGAACAGGACAAGCTGGCAAACTTGTGGAAAGACCCTATTTTTAAGACCGGTTGTGAGTTCTTAGTTCAGCCTAGTCAAAGCTCTTGTGGTCCATATAAGAGGAGATGGCTGGCTGCATAATGTTACACTTGAAATAAGGGAAACAAAAAGGAATTCTGTGGTGACCTGAAAGAAAGAGGTTATCATCTGGAAAACCCTAATGGGGCAAGTTTCTTTGGCAAGACACTGATGTGGCTGATCGAAAGGGATCAGTTGTGAGTGTCCAACGAGGAACAAATCTCTCCCTTTGAAAACCGACAAGAACCTTCTTGAGCGGTAACCATTTACCTTTCAAGCACCAAAGCCTGATGAAATTCTAAATGTTAAATTCTGTACACAGTATAAGAAATGTCTGACACAGTGAACTTGGAGGAGTGAGAAGTGAGATTTGACTGTAAATCAAAGAACTTTTCTGAACTTGTATACACATTACATACACGTGCACTTAGAATTAGAAGGGGGTTAAAGTTAATAGTAATAAGTTAAAGTTTGATCCTATTTTCATGTTTAAAGATAATTAAAAGTAACCATTTGTCTTGGTAAATTTCTATTGTTTTCTTGGTGTGTCAGGGTATACAATTTGTTCCTTGATGAAGGGCTCAAGCCTGAAATGTTGGTTATGTATTTTTACATTTATATATAAAGGACACTGTTTGACTTGTGTTTCTCCAGAATTGTGTGTTTTTACTTCATCTGCAGAGTCTTCAGATGTTCGTTTATTGACATGAGTACAATGGGAACATTCCTTTTTCATGCAAACTAGCTAGTCAACTGGCGCATAGCTGGCATTAAAAACACAGAACAAAAGTGCAGAATTTGAAGATTATTTAGAACAAAACAAAGGCAACGTTATTCTACAGGTGAAGTTTAAGGCCCTGATCAAGCCATACTCTGATATTCAATTGTGATTTCACTCATAGTTTTTGGAATCCTCACAGAACCTGGGGATTATAGCTATTGGGAAGAGAACATGGGAGGTGACCTGAAATCTTTTCAAATTTTGGGAATGGTCATGATTGTGAAGATGTTGGTATGTTTTTAAGATGACAGCAATGTTCCCATACCTTGATAATGTCACCATCTGCAGGACCACGACGTGAACCTCACAAAGTTCTTACGTACGGCCAAGTCTCTCAACTTGACATACAATAAGGACAAGTGCGAGTTCAACACGGACCGCCTGGCCCTTCTTGGATGCATTGTGGCACATGGTGTCATTGCCCCGGACCTCTTATGGAGCTCCCAGTCCCAAACACCCTAAAAGTGCTGAGGAGGTGCCTGGGGCTGTTTTCCTATTATGCACAATGGGTGCCCAATTACACTGATAAGGCCCACCCCCTGATTATGTTCACAAACTTTCCATTATCGGCGGAAGCCCAAGTTGCATTATATCAGATCCGAGGGGACATCGCAAAGGCCACGATGCATGTCGTGGACGAGTCCCTCCCCTTTCAGGTGGAGAGCGATGCCTCTGACTTCGCACTGGCCGCCACACTTAACCAGGCAGGCAGGCCAGTAGCATTTTTCTCCTGCACCCTGCACGGGCCCGAGGTACGGCACTCCTCAGTCAAGAAGGAGACATAAGTAATTATTGAGCCAATGCACCACTGGCGATATTACCTGGCCGGTAAACGGATTACCCTGCTGACAGACCAGAGGGTCATAGCCTTCATGTTTAACACTAAACAGCGGGGTAGAATCAAAAATGACAAGATTTTTAGGTGGAGTATTGTGCTCTCCACCTATAATTATGACATTTTGTACCAACCAGATAAACTCAATGAACCCACAGATGCCCTACCCTGGAGAACGTGTGCCAGTGCACATCTCGATCGCCTCCAGGCCATTCATGACAGTCTGTGCCATCCCAGAGTCATAAGGTTGTACCACTTTATCAAGACTCGGAACCTTCCGTACTCCGTTGAGGATTTCAGATCTGCACTGAATGTAAGCCACAGTTCTACCAACCCATCAAGGCACATCCTATTAAGGCCACACACCCTTTTGAACAGCATAGTGTTGATTTCAAGGGCCCCCTACCCACCGCAAATAGGAATCCCTATTTCCTGATGGTGATGGACAAGTTCTTCAGGTTCCCCTTTGCTATTCCATGTTCCGGATATGACCTCAGCGACAGTAATCAAGGCGCTGCGCAGCATCTTCACCCTGTTTGGGTACCCCGATTATATCCACAGTGATTGGGGGTCCTCCTTCATGAGTGAAGAACTGTGACAGTATTCCCTGACCAAAAGGCATAGCCACCAGCAGGACCACCAGCAATAATTCCAGGGGTAATGGCCAGAGGAAAAGGGAGAACACCACCGTCTAGAAGGCGGTGCTCCTGGCCATTAGGTCCAAAAACATGCCAATGTCCCGCTGGCAGGAAGTTTTGCCCAAAGCGCTCCACGCCATCCGATCACTCCTGTGCACCACAACTAACACTACCCCGCAAGAATGCTTGTTTGCTTTCCCTAGGTGGTCAATGAATGGTTCCTCCATTCCTCCTTGGTTGGCAACTGCAGGGCCAGTCCTGCCACAGAAGCATAGAAACATAGAAACATAGAAGATAGGAGCAGGAGTAGGTCATACGACCCTTCGAGCCTGCTCCGCCATTCAACGAGATCATGGCTGATCTTAAAGTTCAATACCCCATCCCCGCCTTCTCTCCGTAACCTTTAATACCCTTATACTGAAGAAATATATCTAATTCCCTCTTAAATATATTTAATGAACCTGCCTCTACTGCCTTCTGTGGCAATGAATTCCACAGATTCACCACCCTCTGGGTAAAGAAATTCCTCCTCATCTCGGTCCTAAATGGTTTGCCTATTATCCTCAAACCATGGCCCCGGGTTCTGGATTTTCCCATCCTTGGAAACATCCCATCTGCATTCATTCTGTCCAGTCCTGCCAGAAGTTTATATGTCTCTATGAGATCCCCTCTCAATCTTCTAAACTCCAGTGAGTACAATCCCAATTTGCGCAATCTTTCCTCATAAGTCATTCCTGCCATTCCAGGTATCAGCCTGGTGAATCGCCTCTGCACTCCCTCCATTGCAAGAACATCCTTCCTTAGATAAGGTGACCAAAACTGCACACAATACTCCAGGTGGGGTCTCACCAAGGCCCTGTACAGCTGCAGTAAGGTATCCTTGTTCCTATACTCAAACCCTCTTGATATGAAGGCCAACATACCATTTGCCTTTTTAACCACCTGCTGTACCTGCATACTCGCCTTCAGAGACTGGTGTACAAGTATCTCTAGGTCTCTCTGCACTTCCCCATCTCTTAATCTATTGCCATTCAAATAGTAATCTGCCCTCCGGTTTGTATTACCAAAGTGGATAACCTCACATTTATCCACATTGTAGTGCATTTGCCATGTATCTGCCCAGTCCCTCAATTTATCCAAATCACACTGGAGCTTCCTGACCCCCCTCTTCCGTGCACACAACCCCTCCTAGCTTAGTGTCATCTGCAAATTTGGAGATATTACATCCAATCCCCTCATCCAGATCATTAATGTAAATTGTGAACAGCTGGGGTCCCAGTACAGATCAATAATGCTAGATAATTAGTCACTACTGTATTCAGGAATTTTTTATTCTGCAGATATCTTAAAAAAAATGCATGTATGGTAAATTATATTTGGTAGAAAGTTGTTCAAAAGACATCAAACCACCATCAGCGAAAAAATCTACCAAAGAGATAATGAGAGATGTAATGCTGAATGTAATCATATGCAGAAGGTGTCTGATTTCTATTAATCCATCCTGAAGCTACCAAAATAAATGATTTTCCCAGAATTGTCCGCCTTCTCTAATTCCAACCTGATTACAACAGAGGATAGGTGGTCAGAACCTTTCCTCTCCAATAGGGCCAACAAAATAAAGGCCAATAGTTCAAGGTGTGAGAAGTAAATTGTGGGGGATTTGAATGGCAAGTTTATCAGTGGTGGATGTTGGAAAAACTCTGCCAAAGGGAATCTAATGCAGCCAATGAATGTTGAAATACATTTAAACATTGACTTTTAAATAGGTCATGTAGCGATGGATACTGCCTTAATGCCAACAGAAGCAATTAGTATCAATAGGCAAAAGAAGTCAGCATGCACATGGTTGGCCATGTGTTACATGCTGTGCCACTCTGACACCATTTCCTTGAATCTTTATTAGTTTTAAAGTGAGCAAGATTTGAAGTTATTGGTGGGAGTTGAGAGAAGAATTTAATATGGCCCTTACAGGCATGTGGTGACATCTCCAGAATCTGTCTGATTAGAAATTGGAAATCCTGGGTTTACTTTGAATTACAATAGCCAATTACTATTGCCATTTTTAATACCAACTCTCACAACCTCTGTTTGCAGAGCATCAGGAGGAGAATTCATAAGCTGAAATGTATAATGTGCCATCCCCAAAAATGACAGTGCAAAATATGAAGCTGGACACAAGACAAATGCAGTGCAATTACTTCAACAATTTGTACTAAACTTGGGTGGTAGTAAAGTGATTAGTTTTAAATTAAAATTAACTATGTATCAAATTGAAATTTTATGATTAGCTTTAGCAGTTTCTAGAAAGTGCATAGCCATTACTTGGAAATCAAATACAGATTTAGGAATGGAGAGATGGCACACAGAATTGTGGTTTTGTATTCCACTTGAAAAGATAACATAATTTATGTAATAAATATCCTTTTTTTAAAATATGAAGCCCATACTTACAATGTGTTGGTTTGAAAATTTGAAGGACTCTGAAAACTTGCCACACTGGTAACCCTTAGCTCCAGTATTATGTGTAATCAGATATGTTGTTTTTCTCCTTTTTTTGGCATTCTCCTTACTTTCTTCTTTCTTTTTTTTCTTATGTAAGGGTGGGTAGGAGGGAAGAATTAGGGCACATCTTTATCTATTTATTTATATACATACATACCACATATGTATTGTGCTTTCAATTTATTTATTTAATAATTGTAGATGTGGTTTTAAAATACTTAAATAAAATATTTAAAAAAGCAATTTGTATTTAACATATTCACCACCAAAACACGTACTATGATTGGAACTCCAAAAATTCAGGAGTGATGCTCAGAATGTTATCAGCTGAGCTTTAAGAAATACATTTGTGATCCATATTAATGGGAAAAAAATACAATATTAGAACACTGACCTACATTGAAGGTGAAAAGGAAAGTTCTGTGTATGCTTACCTATAACCCGGAGATCAGTGATTTGCTCCTTAATTTTAACTTCAGCACAGACCAGAAGGGCTGAATGGCCTGTTTTCTGTGTTGTAGTGTTTGATGGTTTTATTTCATTTACAATATGAATTTTGTTCCAATTTGGTGTTCAGTACAAAACTGTAATAGACAAGTTCTTCCCAAAATGTGAGTCTCTCCTCCTGCTGAGTTGTTTCATTGTTATGGTGTGGCATCTTTGGTTGTCGATACAGTGAATGGGAAAATTGGGTTGCATGGCAATGGGTTGTTGTGTGGATGCAACTCTTTTGTACGTATGGTGATAGCATATGCAATGCTTTTGTTAGGTTATTTAAATATATTTAGCATTGTCAAAAAATGAAGTGTTTTTAATGCATATTTTAACATTAAAATCATGAATTGTTGCATTGTTTGTGAGTGAGTAATGTTTTTAAAATATTACAATTGGCCAGTTTGAAAACATTGATTGCTTGCGTAATTAAAGATCTCACTTCCAAATTCAAAATTTCATTTATTATTTTTCCCAATCTTGGTTTTGAGATTCTGAAGGCCGTCTCCTTTTGGATTGCTTGGTGAGTTAAGAGATTGAAGAAAAAAAGTTGTGGGTTTAATGAGAAAATTTTCCTTTGAAGAATGTTGTGATGTACAATTATAAAAGCTAATCTTAGGTTGATTACTAAAACTCCTTGCAGTTTATTCTGCAGCATAGTTCTGTCTGATTATCAAAAGTATTGTAAGAATTTAATTCAAGGAAAGTCTTCTTCTTTGGCTTGGCTTCGCGGACAAAGATTAATGGAGGGGTAATGTCCATGTCAGCTGCAGGCTCGTTTGTGGCTGACAAATCCGATGCGGGACAGGCAGGCACGGTTGCAGTGGTTGCAAGGGAAAATTGGTTGGTTGGGGTTGGGTGTTGGGTTTTTCCTCCTTTGTCTTTTGTCAGTGAGGTGGGCTCTGCGGTCTTCTTCAAAGGAGGTTGCTGCCCGCCGAACTGTGAGGCGCCAAGATGCACGGTTTGAGGCGATATCAGCCCACTGGTGGTGGTCAATGTGGCAGGCACCAAGAGATTTTTTTAGGCAGTCCTTGTACCTCTTCTTTGGTGCACCTCTGTCTCGGTGGCCAGTGGAGAGCTCGCCATATAACACGATCTTGGGAAGGCAATGGTCCTCCATTCTGGAGACATGACCTACCCAGCGCATTGGATCATAGGATGATACTACTTAGCCAATGTGGTTACTCTTCAGTTACACCAACGCTTGACTTTGAAGTGCTCTCAGTTAGAGAATCTCTTTGCATTCCCAAAGCCAGGCATCCAATCTATTATTAATATACCACGGAAACTAATGAAAGTTTACTTGGAACTCATAAATTTATGAACACATCAATGGGTAGGAAATGTCCACTGGGTTCATTGGAGCTGGTTTGTGCAATAATAGTCTGAGCTCCATAATGACATGGGTCTTTTTGTTTCCACCACACTATATGGTATATAATTTATCTAGAAGGCAATCAACCTTGGTTAGTGGGGAAGTGTGATTTTTGACCTTGAGTAATGGAAACCAGTTTAGAAACTCCATTAGTCTGAGTGACATCTGTGAGTCTTCAATCCTTTCCTGCTTGGAAAGTAGTGTGCCAGAATATCAAGAGAGATTTTTTTTTGGCTTTAAAAGTATATGTATTCAAAATGTAGAGTTTAATATGATTTCAATCCTGGTTGACTTGACTAAGCCTTTAGGAATTTCATGCAAAAGCCAAAATACTGCTGGTAGTTACTATTTCATGGACCATCTGGTAAACAGACTGCTAATAACCTGAAATCCTCTCTACTCTGCTGGCTGTGTCGATGATAAATGACCTAGATAATGGCTCGTTGGTTCCGATATATTGGTTTGGCACCAACTACAAAATACAAAAATCTGTTGCATTATTTGATGTCTTTCAAATATTATAGGCATTTGCCATAAAGGCCAATAACCCATTCTAAAATGATCTACTTCTCAATATGTAAAATTAGATTTTGCCTTTATCTGAGTTGAGAAGGGGATCTCTATTGAGATGCAAATTCAAAATTAAACCTGTTAAAAGGAATGTAGATTTATTGCTTTCAAATAGATTTAAACTATTTTTCTCTTCCTTTTTGACAAGTAGATTTTTAACTCCATCTGCAAACCACAAGGTTGGCCACTTCAGATCAAATTCCCTTTTTCTTCTCCCTTCACCCTCATCCCCCTACCCACGTGCCCCCCACTCTTCCAGGCTGGTCTGGATAGATAGTGTCTTCAGCCTTGCAACCAATTCCTCGCTGAATTGCACTCTGTGTGACCATCACTGAAAGTTTAGGAATAACTCTCCCTGTTCTTCCTGGGATGTTGTGTTATCGTCATCCATACCCCACTAATCCTTATTCCTGTTTTCCTTGACCTTGTGCTTGAAATAATACATTGTTCTGATTTGGGTTGTGCTGACCAAATGCTGTGACCTTGACACCAAGTCATCAGTCTCATAAAATATGACACCTATTTCTCTTTTAGATCCCACCACCACTTCCCTAATTGTTGAGCTCTAAAACGTAACTGTTTTGTGTGCATACAACTCTACTTCCTCAGGTGTTTGCAGAGGTTTGGTGTGTTGTTGGAAAACTTGGCAAATTTCTACAAGTGTGTCGTGTGCTTACCAGCTGCATCAGGGTGTCAGGCCCTGATGTAGTGCATGGAAGGGTTCTGAAAATCTGTGCCATCGAACTAGCTGGAGTGTTCAGATATATCTCTGCTCCAGTCAGAGGTTTCCACCTGCTTCAAAAGGGTATCAATCACACAGAGCCCAAGAAGAGCAGAGTGAGCTGTCTCAATGAATGTTTGCCCAGTAGCACTCACATCTATTTTGATGAAATGCTTTGAGAGGTTGGTCAAGGCCAGAATTAATTCATACCTACTGTAAGTAAATATCTGGACCCACTGCAATTGCCCTACCTTCACAAACCTCCACAGCAGATGCAATATCACTGGGTCTCCACTTAGCTCTGGATCATCTTGACAACAGCATATATCTGGCTACTCTTCATCATCTCAGCCTTCAACACCATCAATCATTCCCTCAGACCTGGTCAACAAGCTCTTTGACTTCCATATCGGAAGACCACAGTCAGTACAAATCGGAAACAACCTCTCCTCCTCACTGATAATCAACGCAGGCGCACCTTAAGGTGTGATTAGCCCACTGATCTACTAACTCTACTCTCAAAACTGTGTGACCAGGCACAATTCAAATGCCATCTACAAATTTCCTGATGACACCACGGTCGTCAGCAGAATCACAGATGGCAATGAGGAAGGATACAGAAGGATACAGAAGGCAGTTGTATCAGCTAGTTGAGTGGTGTCACAACAAGCACTCAATGTTAACACAACCAAAGACCTGATTGTGGACTTCATGAGGAAATTGGGAGAACACAAGCCAGTCATCATCGAGGGGTCACTGGTAGAGAGGATCAAGAACTTCAATTTCCTGGGTGTCAATATCTCTGAAGATCTCTCCTGGGGCCTCCCAAAGAAGGCATCCTTGAGATGTTTGAGGAGATTTTGTATGTTACCATTATCACTTGAAAATTTCTACGTGTATCATGAGAGCATTCTGTCTGGTTGCATCACTATCTGGTATGGAGATGCTAATGTACAGGACAGGAAAAAACTACAAAGAGTTGTGAACAGTGCCATTACTGGTATCAATCTTCACTCCATCGAGGACATCTACAAGAGGCAGTTTAAGAAAGCATCCTCTATCCTCAAGGACTCCTACCACCCAGGCCATGCCCTCGTCCTACTGCTACCATTGGGAAGAAGGTACAGGAGCCTAACGATCAGCACCCAGTAGCACAAGGACAGCTTCTTCCCCTCTGTCATCAGATTTCTGAAAGGACAATGCATCGCAGCTGCTCCTCACATTCTCTTATTTTCCTGCACTCTTTATATATATTTTTGAAATGTCATTTATAGCAATAACTGCACGGTAATGCTGCCACAACACAATGACAATAAATGTTCACGACAATAAAGTCTGATTCTGATTTCGGGACACCCATACCTCTAAACAGAAAGCCCTGCAAGAGGTAATGGACGCAGCCAAGTTCATCACAGACAGAACTTTACCTACCATTGAGGCCACCCCAGAACAGCATCTGCAGCAGCAGAAGTCATTAAAGCAAGGATCAATGTAACCCAGGTCATGTTCTGTTCTCACTGCTGCCATCAGGAAAGACATAGAGGCGCAAAAAGACTCCTACCTCCAGGTTCCGGAATGCTACCCCTCAAACATCAGACTCCTAAACAACAGACTCATTCAGAGACCTATTTGAAGTCTCTTACTTGATTCATCATTCATTGATTTGCACAACAGTTTTACTTTTTTGTACTTTTTTTCTTGAGTACTGTTTAAATACTAGTAATTAGAAATTCTGCATGACCTACAGGAACAACAATCTCAGGGCTGCATGTCATATATCTACTCTGACAATAAATTTCAATTGTGAACAAAGCCAGAATTGCAGTTACACACACTCGTTTGTCATAGTTGTGTGGTACTAAAATATGTTGCAGCAGATTCTCAATTATCTATCCATGCTCATTCCATGTATCTCCGCTTAAAATGCAACTGCCTTTGTCTTGGCAACAAAAGTGCTGTTAAATGGGGTCAGATACTTTTGAAATGTTGAGGGTGCTTTCTTCTACCATACACTTGGCAATCCCTCACTCAGAGGGTGGTTGGAGTCTGGAACAAAACCCCCTCCTCACTGAAGTCCACATGTTCTACATCAACTACTTGCGGTACTTGTGCACATGGGATTTAAAATTAAATTGAACATTGTTGTTTCAAATAGAACCTATGTGCCCGTTAATGCTTTGTCCAAAGTACCCTTCTAGGCTTATGTTTTTAAAATGTGTTCTCCTTGGACTGGAAAAAGTGATTTGCTTCTGTTTTTATCAGTCCAATCTATGTAGACTGTTCAGTGGTTGCTTTCAAATATTTTCCTACTGCTGGCACTTTTGCTATGCATGTGTTTCTTTTCCAAGTGAATGGCATCTACTCCTGAATGAGGAAGAGGACTTCTTGATTGTTTTCACAATTTCTTCTGGATCATCATTGACACAGAACATTGAGATTGAATGAAAGCATTAATCTTCAGTCTGATGCTCATTAATCTTCAGTCTGATGCTCATTAATCTTCAGTCTGATGCTCATTAATCTTCAGTCTGATGCTCATTAATCTTCAGTCTGATGCTCATTAATCTTCAGTCTGATGCTCATTAATCTTCAGTCTGATGCTCATTAATCTTCAGTCTGATGCTCATTAATCTTCAGTCTGATGCTCATTAATCTTCAGTCTGATGCTCATTAATCTTCAGTCTGATGCTCATTAATCTTTAGTCTGATGCTCACCAATCTTCAGTCTGATGCTCACCAATCTTCAGTCTGATGCTCATTAATCTTCAGTCTGATGCTCAATAATCTTCAGTCTGATGCTCATTAATCTTCAGTCTGATGCTCATTAATCTTCAGTCTGATGCTCATTAATCTTCAGTCTGATGCTGATTAATCTTCAGTCTGATGCTCATTAATCTTCAGTCTGATGCTCATTAATCTTCAGTCTGATGCTCATTAATCTTCAGTCTGATGCTCATTAATCTTCGGTCTGATGCTCACCAATCTTCGGTCTGATGCTCACCAATCTTCGGTCTGATGCTCATTAATCTTCGGTCTGATGCTCAATAATCTTCGGTCTGATGCTCACTAATCTTCGGTCTGATGCTCACTAATCTTCAGTCTGATGCTCATTAATCTTCAGTCTGATGCTCACCAATCTTCAGTCTGATGCTCATTAATCTTCAGTCTGATGCTCATTAATCTTCAGTCTGATGCTCATTAATCTTCAGTCTGATGTTCATTAATCTTCAGTCTGATGCTCATTAATCTTCAGTCTGATGCTCATTAACCTTCAGTTTGATGCTCATTTGTCTTTGGATTACTAAGTGCTGGAAGACGAGCACATTTCACTGTGATCTATAGATGTATTGGGAGGGAAATTGGCAAGGTTGCTTTAGTTGAAATTTGAAGATGTTTCATGACCAGAGCCTATACACTATGAAATGTGTCATTAAAAAGAAAAGGCAGAACTTTATCTGGCATCTTTTGTAAATTCCAAAGAAATTTGCAATCAACAAAACTAGGTTACCAACACAGAAAATTGCTGGAGGAACTCAGCAGGTCGCAATAGAAAGCAATAGGTAGTCGATGGTTCGAGCCTCAGCCTGTCAGGGATGCCAATGCCTAAATAAGAAGGTGGGGCTGGAGGAAAGGAAGGAGCACAGGCTGGGTGATGGGTGAATGCTGGTGGGAGGGTGAAGAAAGAAGCTGAAGTGATAGGTGCAGGGGGCAGAGGACTGACAAAGATTCTCTTTGATGGGAGGGAAGAAGGTGGGAGGTGGAGGAAAGAAGAGGAAGGGCAGGGGAAAGAGAAGGAAAGGAGTCAAAGGGATGAAGGATAATGAGAGAGGAAAGGAAAATAAGAGAACAGGGTTATTGGAAATGGGAGGTCAATATTGATGCCATCTGGTTGGAGAGTACCAAGATGGGAATAGGAGGTGTTGTTCCTCCAATTTACAGGTCACCTCAGCGAGCTAGTGCACAAGGTCATGGCCAGGCATGTCAGCATAGGGATGAGATGTAAAATGGAAGTGACTTGCCACTCAGAGAGCTTTGTTGCAGTGGACTGAGCGAAAGGTGTTAACATGCTGTTCTTAGGAAGAAGCATGCTGTGCTTTCAAAGCTTCCACTTGAATAGAAACATTTCCTTGTGGTTCCAGTCGCCAAAAGCTCTGTGCAGACTTTCCTTGGTTTCATGCAATCATTCATGATGAATTTTCTGTTTGATGTTTCCTCCACAAGACTCGGTGCATCCAATGATCCAGTACTCAGGAAGGAAGGAACCATAGAAATACCATAGATAATGCACCTAAGCCTCAGGGTGTATATTTTGAATTTGTTACTGGGTCACGTGTCATCTTTGTTGAAAGATTCAGATTTATTGTCAGAAAATTTACATGAGATCACATACAACCCTGAGACTCCTTTTTCGTGCGGGCACGGCAGAATTACCACTAATTGGGAGTGCAAAAAATAAACTGTACACAATGTACAGATAAAGAATGTAAACAAACTGCGCAATATGGAGAAAATAAAATGCTCAAAGTGCACAAGTAAGACTCCTTAAATGAGTCCCTGATTGAGTTTGTTGTTGAGGTCCAATAGTGGAAGGGTAGCAGCTGTTCCTGAACCTGGTGGTGCGTGTTGTGGCACCTATGTATTTTTCCCGATGGCACCAGAGAGAACAGAGCATATGTGCATGGTGTGGATCCTTCATGATTGCTGCTGCTCTTTTACAGCAGTGTTCACCCTGTAGATGTTCTTGATAGCTTTGAGGGTTTTGCCTGTGATGACCTGGGCTGTGTCCCTTACCTTTTGGAGGGCTTTATACTCATGGGTATTGGTGTCCCCATTCCGGGCACATTTTCCACAACACATCTGAAGAAATGTGCCACTGTTTCTGGTGTCATACCAAACCTCTGCAAACCCCTGAGGAAGTAGAGGTGCCAATATGCTTTCTTCATGATGCCATTAATGTGTTGGGTCCAGGAAAGATCCTGCAGGATAGTGCCTTCCAAGAAGTTAAATTTGCTCACCCTTTCCACCTCTGATTTTCCCCAATGATCACTGGATTGTATACCTCTGGTTTTCCCTTCCTGAAGTCAATAATCAGCTCCTTAGTTTTGATGACATTGAGTGCAAGGTTGTTGTCGGTGCACCATTCAGCCAAGTTTTCGATTTCCCTCCTACATGCTGACTCATCCCCTTCCTTTCTACAACCCACTATCATGGTAACACCGGCAAACTTGTAGATGGTGTTATTGTTGTACTGAACGACACAATCATAGGTGCAAAGTGAGTAGAGCAGGGGGCTAAGAATGCAGGCCTGTGGTGGTCCAGTACTGATAAGATTGTGGAGGAGAAGTTCTTGCCTATCCTCTCTGATTGTCATCTAGAGATGAGGTATTTCATGATCCAATTACACAGTGGGGTGTTGAGTCCCAGGCCTTGGAGTTTGCTCATCAGTTTTGAGGGAGGATGATGATAAATATCAATCTGTAGTCAATAGAATATCCTGATGTATACATCTTTGCTGTCCAAGTGTTCCAGGCTTTGTGTCGAGCTAGTGAGATGGCATCTGTTGTAGACCTGTTGGTACAATAGGCGAACTGAAACGTTTCCATATCTCTGCTTAGACAATAGCTGATATGCTTCAAAGTACTTCATTACTGTTCAATAGTCATTAAAGCCTCATCTCGGGCACCGGCATGATTGATGCCTGTTTGAAGCAGATGGGTACCACGCCCTGCCAGAGTGAGATCTTGAAGATATCCATGAATACATTAGTAAGTTGGTCAGCACAGATTTTTAATACTCGGCCGGGTACTCCAATTGGTCTGAATGCTTCCCTCTGATTCACTCTCCTGAAGGCAGTATGCACATCATCCTCGGATACACTAGCCTAACAGTTAAGGTGAGGGTAAGGGAAGCAGTTTTATTTCTTCTTGTGAATGATGTATGATGCATTTAGTATGAAGTAAAAATTGTAGGGTGCAGGAAGGGTGTCTGTCAACTTACGACATCCTTCTGCACTCATCTCGGTATTTCCTAATGCAGTCCACGAAACTCAGCAGGTCATGCAACATCCATAGGATAGGGAGTAAAAGGCCGCAACGTTCCTAGCCTGAACCCTTTGGGTTTAGTACCAGGTACCTCCCCAAGATGCTTGTTGCTCTGCGAGCTTTGGATGGAGATTTTCCAGAGAACATTCCTGAGCATGTGCTAAACCTTCATCTTTGTGAAACTGTCCTTGTTATTTGACTTTGTCCAATCAAGTTTGCTGCACAATGGTTACCTGGTCCCTCTGTGGAAAGTTGTGCAATTTTTAAGCCACTGGAATGGCATCTATTAGTATGGATTTTTTTTAATCTAGTTTCATTGTTGAATACATCTGTGTGTGGTTCATGCAGGGTTATTCCAGCAGCAGTTTGTTCATAAGTTTTTTTTTAAAAAGACCTACTCAAAGTTTATTGTAGATTTTTGCGAGCTCCTTGGGACTTTGAGTGTCTGCACACCATGTGCTGAATGCATTAGGGGCAGCACATGAACAGGAAGTTCCTTGGCTGGAGCAGCCCTTCGTGATAGAGCAGAAGGCAAAAATGTTCCAGCTGGCAAATGGTGGTAATGTGTCCACTGGAGTGCAAAAGGAGGATGACTAAACTGGTGTGTCTGAGAACAACTCTCTGCCAGTGTGATTTATCTGATGTGTGGTTTCTTTTCAATCACAATAGGAAATGCACTTCAGTAACCTTTCTGTACTTTTCTTAAGCCATGAAAATTTATCAATGTTAAATTGTATTGGGACAAAGAGTCTAAAGGTTTAAGTTCAGTGTGAAATTAATACAACAGAATCGCTTTAGTGCCTGGAGCAAACTTTGTGCACACTTTGTGACTGTAACTGCCTTTTGGGAAATGTCTACAAACCTTCTGCTGCTCTTTAAGCATTTTCTTTTCCAAATAGGGTAATAAAATGCTGGATATTAACATTGTCTAGTTTTCATTTCTTTGAAGAAATAAAACAGCAAATAGGGTCATTTGCTTTCTCCCTCTATTTTGACTTGTTTTAATCGATTGTCCTGCCTCGATTAAAGTTGATGCTTTCCACTTGGCCATCCATGTTTATAAAGTGAAGCCATCCTGACAGCTGTGTGAATGATATGTGGTTTCACCCGTGCTGCAGTGTTTGCACTGTAAATATTGATCAAATTTAAGGGGTGACATTGTTTCAGTCCCTCACTCCACGGAAAAGCAAGAACCTCCCAACTTTCAAAACACTTTGTTTGGGTTTAGTTTCCTCAAGTTAAATTTAGTGCAGTTTTCATGGAATTATACAAACTAGTTCATTCAGCTCTTCGCGTCTGTGCCAGCATACAATACAATCATGGCTGATCATGTCACCTCAGTACCCTAATCCTTTCTCTCCATACCCCTTGAGCTATTAAACTCATTTGAATAAATCAAATTTACTATTCTCTACTTTTAATGAAGGGAGTTTCACAATTTTGAAAAAGTTTCTCCTCTCCTCAGTCCTAAATAGCTTTTTTAATCCTTAGACTATGACCCCGCCTTACACTGGATTTCCTAACATCAGGAGCACTCTTCCTGCATCTCTAGTCCTGTCAGACCCGTCGTGTTTTAATTTTGTGAAACGTTTTCTTGTCATTTTTATCAAGCACCATCTTTTTCATTTTTTATAAATTGTCTGCAATGAAGAGCCTTGTACGTCAGCAATTATAGCTGATTTTTAAACAAAACATCAGCCAGAATATCATTAATATAACAAGAAAACACTGCAGATGTCGGAAATGCAAAATAAAAATAAGCCAAAAAGCTGGAAACACTCTGCATCTGTGGAGAGAAGAACAATTTTAATGTTTTAAGCCAGTGGCACACCAGAGTCATTGGCCTGGAAACTTTTTTGTAATCTTTCCACAAGTGCTAGCTGATGACAGCTTTCTTTTCCTTCTAATAATAAACACCTTGTAGTTAAGGGCCCTGCAAGCACATCTTTATGGTCCTTCGAGGTATTGCATTCAGATCACTAATTCCCATCACTTTGTGAGAGAATGGCATTACTGAGACTTTCTGTTGAATATTTAGCTTCATGTTGGTCTGCTGGACCCAATCACTTCTGTGTACAATTTGAAGACTAAGGTCATTTGACATTTTTTCCTTGACCAAATTTGAATGGCCAGCTTTGACACAACGAAGAGGGATCCCCTCTGACTGGCAAAGGACACAGACACCAAGCTCTAGCTACAGCAATGGATCTCAACCTTTTTCTTTCCACTCACATACCACTTTAAGTATTCACTATGGCATGGGTGCTCTATGATTAGTAAAGGATTGCTTAAGGTGGTGTGTGGGTGGAAAGAAAAAGTTTGAAAACCACTGTTGACTTGTTATGTGCACGGTTTCATAACTCCAAAGGAAATTGGCCAATGACCATTTTTCTCAAGCGAAATATTTCAGTAACAATTGGGTCTAGAGCAGTGATTCTCAACCTTCCCTTCCTGCTCACATGCCACCTTAAGCAATCCCTTGCTAATCACAGAGCTACGATGACATAGAGATGAGTTAAAGTGGTACGTGAGTGGAAAGAAATAGGTTGAGAACCACTGATCTATATTGAATAACATCATCCTAGCAAGACAGAGAATCTTTGGGTTCAGGAACTCAGCAAAATTACAAATGCACTGATCTAAAAAAAACACTTTTTATGTGGAATTCTTTTGGATTTTTCACTTTTCCCTTAAATTTGTAGTACTATTGTGAGATTTTAGCTTTTGAACTTCAGGCACTCATTTTTTTTGAACTTCATTCAAGATTTGCTTCTTGGCTTGAGGATTATTTGGATGTCTCAAATAGAGCTATAGCCACAAAGAAGTGTTTGTGTCAAATCAAATATGAAGTCGTTTTTTGGCGCTGCAGAGTTGTTTTCTCCCCCCCCCCCCCCCCACCCCCCCTCAAAGCAGGAGTCACACAGTCTGTGTGGGAGCATGATGCAGATTGAACTAGCTCAGCAGTTCACTTCCGTCAATTGTTTCTGAACATCTCCCAGTTAAGATCGGAAAAGGAATTTCATCCTTTCTGGAACTTCACTGAGTGCCATAATCAAGGAATTAGCATTGTCGAGCAGGCTTTATGCTTTGGTTGACTTTGAGATTCCAGGGACAGTTTGGTTTAAACGAGCAGACCAGGCGATCTGGTGGATCCTGGCTGTGTCTGTAAGATGACTTGCACAAACTCATCTAGACTGGCTTTTCACAATGGTTTGTAAGGCAAATGAAAAATATGTTTCAAAAAAATGGCTTATTTTCCTATGTTGGTGAGTATATCTTAATGGAGATGTATAAAGGATAATTTAATTCTAACCAGATGTTTATTTAAAAATTATTGAAATGAGCAATGCATATTAAAAATGTTGATTTTCATAATCAGTGCCATCATTTTGCATTTTCTTGACATTTGTGCATTTTCCTTTTAATCATGGCATATGGTATTCTCTTTAGAAATGTTTTAATTTGGTCTAGGATTTATTTATAATGCTAAAAAGGATGTAGTAATGAAGGTGTTGGTGAAGCTTTGTTAGTTAACATATGTGACTTCAGAAGCAAAGTGAAGTAAAAAGCATCAAAACTGGATTCAGATCGGGTCACGGTTCTGACTTGTTGGTCATTGGGTGTTGGTACCGAGGTGAAATTGCTCCTAGCAGCATTGCAAAATCGAAATGCAAACATGGTCAATGAAGTGCAAGTTTTTAATATATGGTATTGTTGCGAGAGGTGCAGTGAATAAAGGACAACAGAAGTTGTCTGTGAGCTGAACCAACAGAACCGTTTAATGGAATCTTCGCAGGAGTTTAAATATTTACATTTGGCGCACTATCACAATCACCCGACCTCTGAAGTCACGCGACCACCAGGAACTCCTGATCTGCGGGAGTCCACAACTACGGACACCGGTTTGAGTGGTGCGATTCACCACATAACACCCCTACCCTCCCCAAGAACTGGAGTTCAGAGGTGACACTTCAGTCTCACCTATATGGCTAGAATGGGCCAGCGGATACCTCCTGTGCCAAGACATGCCACCTGTACTGACCGGCTGATCTAGGTCCACATGTGTTGGATTAAGGTGTTCTTCCAAAACAGTTTCTTACCTGCCGCCAATGTCTATAATAAGCGTGGAGCCTTCATTCCGTACCACCTTGAAAGGACCTTCATATGACTATTGCTATGGGGTCCTGTGCGCATCCCTATGCAGGAATACATAAAGTCAGTCCTTGAGTTCAGGCAGAATATATGAAGTCGTAGACCCATGCGTGGGTTGCCGGGCTAGGCATCAGTGTACCCACTTTCTCCTTTAAGTGTCTGAGTTCTGAGCTGTGAAATTCTTGGAGAGAAATCCCCTGAGACCGTTAGGGGTCTCTATAAACCAATTCTGCGGAGGACGTAGCTAGATCTTCCTTTGATGCAGTACGGGTACCTAAAAGTACCCAAAGCAGTTCATCTAACCAATCTGGTCCCTTAAGATGTGCCATGAGAGCCATTTTTATTTGACGGTGAAAACATTCCACTAAGCTGTTAGACTAGAGATGATAGGCCACCAACCAATGCAGCTGCGTGCCCAGCAACTGCAATTGTGGACCATAATATGGACGTAAACTGAGCTCCTCTGTCAGATGTATATTTTTGATTTTTTTTTTTCCCCCTGAACCCATGCTCTCTGTCTTCATTCGCAGACCCTAAATTCTACAGGAAGGAGTTAATGGAGTGAACTGGGATTCACTGGTAGGGTATTATAACCCTGGTTTCCCGCTAAACCCAGAACCCTTCTGAAGACGACTGTGAGACCCTACCCTTAATTATAAGCTAATAAAAGTGTTTGTTCTCCCTCCTGTCATGAGAACTTTTATTCGCCCTTCACATTGATGAGCTGCTCCAGGATCCCACCTACCACAGTGCCTGAAGCATCCACCGTCAGAACTGTACAGTAGCTATTGCAAGCGCTCTTTTTGCAGGTTCAAATGCGGCCGCGCCCTCGTCATCCCATGTCAGTTCTTTGGGATGTCCAGTTAAGACTTTGAAAAGAGGATGCATAACTTTGGCTGAAGCTGGAACCAAACGATGGTAAAGGTTAATCTTGTCAACAAACTCTTGCAGGCTTTTAATGATGGAGGGTCTTGGAAATTTGAAAATAGCCTCGACCTTGGAACTGCTCCATGCTGACTAATGCGATCCCAAGGAAATCGATTGATGTGAGGCCAAACTGGTATTTGGCCAGATTGATCACTAACCCATGGTCATCTAGCCGCTGACATAGTTGACGGAGATGGGCCCAGTGTTGCTGCGAGTGGCTGGTGACAAGGATGTCATCCAAATAAACGAATACAAAATCCAGGCCCAGGGAAGATGGAGCAAGATCAGGCGTTGAAATGTCTGGGCCACGCTTTTTAAACCAAAGGGTATATGGAGGAATTCAAATAGCCTAAACGGGGTATTCAAGGCAGTCTTAGGAATGTCATCCGAGTGAACTGGGTTGTGATGGTATCCGCGCACCAGGTCAATTTTGGAGAAAATCTTAGCGCCATGAAGAATTGCAAAGAAATCCTGTATATGGGGAACTGGGTAGCGATCTGCCACAGTGATGTCGTTCAGATGCCAATAGTCCCCACAAGGTCTCCACTCTCCAGACAACTTAGGTACCACATGCAGCAGTGATGTCCAAGGGCTGTCAGAGCAGCGAACAATCCCCATTTCCTCCATGTGTCGGAATTAGTCTTTAACCAATTGCAATTTATCCAGAGACAGCCTGTGCACTCGAACATGCGGGGGACGTCCATGAGATGCTGTACTCCAAGTTTTGGTTGGGCTGTCGAGAACTGCGGAGTAATAACGCTGGGCAATTCCACTAGGATTCTGGCATATTCATTGTCTGAGAGCATCACCGAGTTCAGGCGAGATGCAGGCAATTCTGCAGGGTTCAAGGCGAGGGACTCGAAAGCCTTTGCATTAACTAGGCAGTGACCTTTGAGATCTACTAGAAAGGTGTGTGCTCACAAAAAATCAGCTCTTAGGAGTGGCTGTGATACATCAGTAATGGTGAAGGACAAACTGAAATTGAGTGGAATTGTTCGTGACCCGTATGCCCGGATGCTGCTGTTGTTGGTGGTCATGAGGGAAGGGTGCTTCTTTCTTAAATGTTTGTCTGGCTGGAGGAGGGAAACACACTAACCTCCACTCCAGTGTCGACCAAGAACCAGTGGTCTGAGTGTTGATCCCAGAGGAAAAGGAGGTTGTTCTTGTGGCTGGCCATCGCGGTCACTACCAATGGCCAGCCTTAGCGTTTCCCGGATGCGTGCAAGAGGGACAGCAGCAGCGGTTTGCAGCTCCCCATCTCTGATGGTAATAGCACTATTGTTCTGTCTGTGCTGTGTCTGGTCGAGTCTGATGCCACCCTGCTATTGGGAGTGGCAGAGTTCGTGCCCTTTGCCGAGGTACCCCTACGCGCCTAACTGAAAGTCTACTATGCTGCTTAGCACGCCACAACTCATCAGCACGGGCTGCTAAGCGACAGGGGTCGTTAAAGTATTTATCTGCAAGCAGCAGACTGATGTCTTCTGGCATTTGCTTGAGGAAAAGTTGCTCAAAAAGCATGGGCACCAGCATTTTGTTCAATAGTTCAGAAGGAGTGTAGTTTCCTAGGCCATCCATAGGGAGACATCGTGCTGCATTTTTGTGTCGGGAAAGGCAAAAAATATATGAGCGGGACTTTGCTGACTTCATACCTGTTGTTAGCTGGAGGCTGGCGTAAGAAATCGACAATATGTCCTGCGGTGTCTTGGTCCAGTGATGCATGACATAGTAGTATTTAATTGCGTCAGCGGTAATCTGGTGCGGATAGAACTGGGCCTTGGTCTGCTCGAATCAGACCTGTGGTTGTGAGGTCCAAAGTACCGGAAGTTTGAGCACAATGATGTTCTGCATGTCCATGGTGAGGTCCAAAATGTCATTTGGACCATCGGGGTCACCAATGTAGCAAGTGGTGCATGGAATAAAGTACAGCAGAAGTTGTCTGTGAGCTGAACCAACAGAACTGATTAATGCAATCTTCACAGGAGTTTAAATAATTACAGTTGGCTGTAATTACACTGTCACAATCACCCAACCTCTGAAGCCACGCACTCCCCAGAGTTCTTTGTGCCCCCCGACCACCAGGAACTCTTGATCCTGTGGGGGCCCGCGACTAAGGACGCCGGTTTGATAATGGAGTGGCGTGGTTCGCCACAGCATCTCCTTTTGTGGGATGTTATGAACTTGCATTAAGGTGTTTAATGACTTGAAGGAAGTCTAAGTTGATGAGATGCGCTGTTCTCCCAGGAGAACTCTTGAGATTTGATGGAAGTTATTACCAATAGAGGATTCACTCCACTGCACAATTTGTACTGGTACATCTTTGAAGCTGCTTTAAGCATTTTATTTTGGCCTCTCTTACACTGGCTTCAGGAATGCAGAACGGGAGTCACTCACGAGTGCCACACTTAATGTCACCGCTTCCCTAGAGCTAGAAGTGTGTAAAGGGGTCATTTCATAGCTATCTTGTCGGCAGGAAATCACTGCAACCTCCAAATCAAAATATTCAACAGCAATTTGAATTCACTATGTGAACCTGTCACCAACCTGCCACTGATTCATATGAGCACATTGCCAACAGTGCAATAATGTGCCTGAAGCACATCTCATGGTAAATTAGTTGCAAGAGCGCAGCCCTGGTTTCTGACTGAGAACACGTGTCCTTGAGTTTAGGATCTGAAATTTTATTTAAAAATGACTCCTAGCCTCATAACTTGTAGCTTGAATACTTAAGGTCTCATTACTTTTTTCTTTATTTTCTGCTCTATGTACTAAACAAATTCTCCAGTCCCTGATATTTCAGGAGATTGTTGTGTAAATCTATATTGGGATTGTATTTATGCAGATTTCTTGCCCCTTCTGGCAATATAAATGATAATTCATTGTGTGGAAATGGATGCACAAAAGTTGACAGCATAAACACATTTGAGAAAAACCAGTTATGGGAGATCTTGGAAAAATGGAACATAACCTTTAAGAATAATTAACTTTCGGCTCACGCACCTTCCTCACGCAAGGTTGACAGGACTGCAGGTTATCTCTTTGGAGCAACAATAGTTAAGGGGTGACTTGATATGGAGGTATATATGATCATGAGGAGCTTCGATAGGGTGGACAAACAGTTCCTTTTTACTGTGGCCACAATAGCAAATACCAGACGACATCTGTTTAAAGTGAGTTGAGGAAAATTTAAGGGAAATGACAGAGGTAAGTTTTTTTTACACAAAGAGTGGTGGGTACCCGAACTGCATTGCCAGGGGTATGGTGGAGGCTGCTACAGTAGGGACATTCAGAAGACTCTAGATAGGCACATGCATGCAAGAGAAGTAGAGGGTTATGGGTGTGAGGAAGGGAAGAATGACATAGTTGTGGAATAGTTTACATAGGTGAGCGCAATGTCATGGGCTGAAGGGCCTACATTGTTCTGTAATGATCTATGAATGAGATTACTATTTTTGGGTCCTCTTGTGTAGGTGGAGTCTGAACTGACTGTGGCATTGTAGGCTTGTGACTTGTTGGTGGGAGCTGGTGACTGATCAATTTCTCTCCCTCCCCATCCTGAAAAGGTTTAAAAACCAACAAGTTTAGAGTTTGTTGTTTCAGCAAGTGATGTAGTGTAATGTTAATCACCAGTAGGATATTTCTGACAGCTTCATTGTGTGCCTGAACCTCTTGAGTAAATAAATGGCACTGATCCAATTTGCAGCATAATTTTAAAAAAATTTTATTAACTTTAGAGGTACACCATGGTAACAGGCCCTTGTAGCCCAAGAGCCTCTGCTATCTATGTAAATGCATGCGACCAATTAGCATGCTAACCCCATAGGTCTTGGGAGGAAACTGGAGGAAACCCATGCAGTCATTGGAAGAATGTAAAAGCTTCTCACAGACAGTGGTGAATTCCAACCCATCACTGGTGTTGTATTAGCATTTCCCTATCTTAAAATTCTTTAATCAGTGGGGAATCAATCTATGTATTGGAGCTTCAGTTCATTCAGGCTAATCTATAGCAAGAATATGTTTCCATGAATGGTCGTAGTTTGTGTGTGTGACAGCAGAGTTATGAAAAACCTGATAATATGCCATGCTTGATCTTGCTCCATCTTCCCTGGCAGCAGTCTCCTTTTGTATCCCAATGATATTTTGAATGCGCTGTCATACTAATGCCCATATCTGCCATGGCTGGTAAAAGACTAAGGGGTCAGGCGCAAGATCTATCCAGCTGCTTGACACAGCATGACTTGTGCTCCACTTAGGATTCTAGTTGAATCAATTGGTGGATTACAAGGACAAGTGCACTCATGCACATGTGACCTGTGGGTCACAAGGTACTAAAGTGAAAATCAAGATCATCTTGATATGAACACTGTGGTTGGTCAACAGTTCTCTCCAGAATTGCTTGTTTGGTAAGCAACTCTATCTAAGTCAACACTTGGCCAGTTCTAATTTTGGATCTCACCCTATTCTAATGGTGCTGGGTTTGGAGTACTTGGTCAGTCTGTTTTGTGGTGAAAGCTTTATGGAGTTGATACGGGCATAGATTTTGAGATCATCAATGGGAATTCTCCAATGATTGAGCAACCTCAGTGGCAAGTCAGATGTGATTTTTCTGGAGTCATCTATTCCAGTTACTTGGAATCTCAGAATAAAATCATGAACAGAAAAATTCTGACACAAAAGTGGGGATTACAAGTCTTTGCCTTTTGTAGGAATTGAAGCATGGAATAACAAACATTTCATATACATTTTTTGGAAGATGAATTAAGATCTTAAATGTAGACCTTACATTTGGCCCCGCTATTATGACAATCAAATGAGCTTTCAAAGGAACCAGATGAGTGATTGTGGCCTGGAGCATCTTTTACCATGCAACTCCTTCATTCAAAGAGGCATAATGTTGCATTAAAAAAATTAAATCCACTTCAGAACATTGTCTACATGTGAAGACCTTAATAGAACCAGATCTAGATTCTATGTCACGCTGAATGTTTGCATTTTGCGTGTGCTCACTCCAGAGGTTGTAGTCTGTTCATTATTAGAACACAAAATAATCTCATTATTACAACACATAATTATCTTTTTGCTTTGGGTTTTTTTCCCCCCCAACAAGACATCCACCAGGTTACTAAATTGAATAGGCTAAGGAGGCCTGAACTTCTGTCTCTATTCTCCATTGCTTACTTCCTACAAGGACAATAGGATTAAATTCTGACCTTCACAGCAGGAAGAACTTTGTCTTTAGTATCCCAGATCAGAAAAGGTAAATGTTATTTGGACTTTTATCGTTACTGATGTTTGCTAAATTTTATGCGTAAATGTGGAATGGGTTGTTGTATCTGGTTGAAGATCGCATTGAAACACCTGCGAAATTCAAAAAATCTCAAGCCATTGGGTGCTCAGCTGCAAAGTTTAACCCCACCAGGAATTGATTTTTTTTAAGGGGACAGAATGAGAAATTGTCAAGAATCTCACACTATTTCTGGGCTATTTCCATTAAGAGCATTCACTGAGTAGGCACAACATCACACAAATTATTGGCAATTAAATTCTTGATACAAACCAATGAAATCCTGCACCCCTCTGCACATTATCATGTTTGTTTTCTCTTCTCAGCATGTTTGTTTCTCTATCAATTGCTCTCATGTTTTGAACAAGTTTAGCAGTTTATGCCACCAGGATTTTCTTGTTAAATGTGAAATGGAGAGGTGACTGAACACTGAGGTGAAATGAAAGTCTTGAGAGAGTGATGGCAGGATCTCTTACAGTTAAACGTGTTAATAGCTTAAGATACAAAATTGCAAATGTACCAGTGAATCACCATTGCTGAGGGACTAAACGTTGGTTACACTTCACTTGTAAATGCAACATGACCTGCTAAGTTTCTCCAGCACTTTTGTGTATTGCACTACAATCAGTGTCTGCAGGACCAAGGTTCCTTTTATTGTCATGTAATGATACATAAAAATATTTTATATATATGTATTATGTACTTTAACTTTTGTCTGCTGTAAGGCAAAAGAGTGGCATTGAGCATTGTCCAGCACCACTAATAGGAGAAAGAGAAGCAAAAAAAGAGTCCCTTCAGAGGTGCTGACTCTCTCTGGATTCATCTCCACTCCTGCAACCTGTCCAAGCCATTGGCAACCCAAGCTCCAGATCCAAACCTCTGATACGATCAGGAAGCCTTCAGAGCCTGAAGTCCCTTGGGAGCCATTCTTGCCCTCAGCAACTGTTGAATCCTGGTTCTGATACCCGGTACCCATAAGCCATTCTCCACCAGCCCACAGCCTGCTGGTCCGCTGCCGAGGGCACTTTCCCTGAAGGTTCATCTCAGTTGGGGGGGGGGGGGGGGTGTCAGTGTTTCCACCTTTTCTGATGCCCTCTACTGGTCTGCAACCCATTCTGCTATGCTGCACAGTATAAGAGCCATTAATTTGAGCACAGACCTCCTTGGTTGCAGGAATCTTTTAAAAAATCAGCTCCTTTAATAGGCGATTTAAAGCTTGTATGGAGCCATCAGTATAACAAGCAGACAGGAGGACCATACAGAAGAGTGCTGTGTCTCCGCTCCTTGCTCTTCTGGGTCCACACCAGCTCTGGCGTCGCTGCCATTTTTTTTCCATTACCATTGCTTCCAGTCTCTATCCCCAACTTGCTTCTGCTTTCACTTTAATTTTCCTCCCATATTTTTTATTCTTGTTGATTCATATTGCTTTACATCAGAGTGTTGTGGGAATTCTTTCAATTTATGCAGTCAAGCCAAAGATAAAAGTATGGGCTGTTTTATCACCTGTCCCTGACAGTACAGTATTGCATTACAATGCATGTCCTAAGTCTTTTGTTTTTGTGTGCTGTGACTGGTAATAGGATTACAAAAGATCAATACTAATTATATTTACTGGCTCATATTAATCCACTATTGGGTGTTGTTTGGCTGTGGATCATTGAGCATCACGTGCCTACAGTTCAAGGCCAGCTATCCATGGCTAGATGTTGTTCTCTCTTTAGACTGCAAGTGGAGCTCTTCACGTGCAATGAAAAATTTTCAGTGGAGAAATTGGTCATAACAATAAAATTTGATGCAAGTCGAGCTTGGTTGTTGCTTCAATCTTTCAAGCGATTGGAATCATAGCTATATTTTTCCTTTTCATACTTGCCTTTAGAGCTAAATCTGCAGATGCCTAAGTCTTATTCGGTACACAAAAATGCTGGAGAAACTCAGCAGATCATGAAGCATCACAGGAAGTAAAAGACATTTGAGGTTTTGGGTTCCCACTCTTGTCTTCTGAACTAATAAACTACAAAATAAAATGTTTTGGAATCTGCTTTTATAAATGAGATTATCAGTGTTGCGTGAATAAAAGCCTTCACGACTAGAGGGAGAACAAATGCTTTTATTAGCTTATACCTAAGGGTAACTGGATGACCGTTTTGAGTTTTGTGTGCCCGATGGAGATGTGGGGGGGCTGGTAGTCGTGGTGGGGAGCTGGCTGATGGAGGACCTCAGTTTTCTTCAGGGTGACTTCCAGGCCAAACATTTTGGCAGTTTCCGCAAAACAGGACGTCAAGCGCTGAAGAGCTGGCTTTGAATGGGCAACTACCATTTCATCAGATGTAAGGATCGACAATGAGATAGACAACAGACTCGCCAAGGCAAATAGCGCCTTTGGAAGACTACACAAAAGAGTCTGGAAAAACAACCAACTGAAAAACCTCACAAAGATAAGCGTATACAGAGCCGTTGTCATACCCACACTCCTGTTCGGCTCCGAATCATGGGTCCTCTACCGGCATCACCTACGGCTCCTAGAACGCTTCCACCAGCGTTGTCTCCGCTCCATCCTCAACATTCATTAGAGCGCTTTCATCCCTAACGTCGAAGTACTCGAGATGGCAGAGGTCGACAGCATCGAGTCCACGCTGCTGAAGATCCAGCTGCGCTGGGTGGGTCACGTCTCCAGAATGGAGGACCATCGCCTTCCCAAGATCGTGTTATATGGCGAGCTCTCCACTGGCCACCGTGACAGAGGTGCACCAAAGAAAAGGTACAAGGACTGCCTAAAGAAATCTCTTGGTGCCTGCCACATTGACCACCGCCAGTGGGCTGATATCGCCTCAAACCGTGCATCTTGGCGCCTCACAGTTTGGCGGGCAGCAACCTCCTTTGAAGAAGACTGCAGAGCCCACCTCACTGACAAAAGGCAAAGGAGGAAAAACCCAACACCCAACCCCAACCAACCAATTTTCCCCTGCAACCGCTGCAACCGTGTCTGCCTGTCCCGCATCGGACTTGTCAGCCACAAACGAGCCTGCAGCTGACGTGGACATTTACCCCCTCCATAAATCTTCGTCCGCGAAGCCAAGCCAAAGAAGAACCTAAGGGTAGGGTTTCACAGTAGTCTTCAGAAGGGTTTTGGGTTTAGGTGGGAAACCAGGGTTATATGTGAGCAGATGGGGGCGGAGCCAAGAGACGGGGCCAACCATCAGCACAACACCCTACCAGTGAATCCCAGTTCATTGTATTCACCCCTTCCTGTAGAATTTAGGGTCTGTGAATGAAAACAGAGATCATGGGTTCAAGAAAAAAGGTTGAAAAATATACAGTTATTTACAAATTTGCAGATTTAAGCAGTGCGCGGGTCTGGAGATCCTGGTGGAGTGTCTTAGCACCGGTGGGCCTTGGACTCCTTGGGTCTCCTGGTCCCCTTGTGAGGGAGGAGAGGTGGGCTGGGACTCTGGCTCAAAGGTGGAGGGGGATGCACTTTTCTCCTGAACTGGATCCCCCGAGGCCCTGACTACGGATGGCAAGAATTAGGACCGGTGGGTGGAAGGTCCCTGATGGAGATGGTGTCCTCCCTGCCATCTGAGTAGTCCACATAGGCATATATGGGATTGGCATGGAGCAGTTTCACCCATTCCACCATGAGGGGCGGTCTTGCTTCTCCTCACATGCTTCCTGAGAAGGACTGGGCCAGGAGTTGTGAGCCAGACTGGGAGTGTAGTTTCTGATGCCTACTTTCTTTCAAAAGTGAATAGGAGCTCATGAAGAACAGCATCAGTCACGGTACATAGTAGCGACCAGATGGAATGGAGTGCCATGGGGAAGACTTCCTTCCAGTCTGGAAGGCCTTTTGACTTCAGGGCCAGTTTGACAGCCTTCACTATGGTGTTCTCCTTTACAACCTGCCTGTTTCCCCGAGGGTTGTAGCTAGTCGACCTGCTGGACGCGATGCCCTTCACCAGCAGGTACTGATGTTGCTCGTCACTTATAAAGAATGAGCCCCGATCACTATGAATATAGCTGGGATACCTGAACAGGGTGAAAATGGAGTGTATGGCCTTTATAACTGACAAAGTGGACATGTCTGGACATGGGATGGCGAACGGGAAGCGGGAGTACTCATCAATGATAGAGAAGAAGAAGGTGTTCTGGTTCGTGGAGGGGAGAGGTCCCTTAAAATCGACTCTGAACTGTTTGAAGGGCCTGGATGACTTGATCATGTGCGCCTTGCGGGGCGGTAGAAGTGCGACTTGCACTCTGCGCAGACCTGACAAGACCTGGTCATTTCCCTGACGTCTTCCATGGAGTAAGGCAGATTGCATGCCTTGAGAAAATGAGCTATGCGGGTAACCCCTGGATTGCATAGACTGCAGTTGACCGGTGTGTGCAGAGGCACAACTTCCTCTGGCATCTGAAGGGCCATTGAGGTCTTCTGGCCAATAGGCAATGTTATAATTGTAGGTGGAGAGCTTGATCCTCCACCTAGAAATCTTGTCATTCTTGATTTTTCCCCTCTTGACATTATTAAACAATATTGTAACCGAGAGCTAGTCAGTGAGGAGTGTAAATCTGTTACCAGCCAGGTAGTGTCTCCAGTGCCTTATGGCTTCTATAATGGCTTGCACCTCCTTTTCCACAGAGGGGTTCTGGAGCTTGTGGCTTTGTAATGTCCGTGAAAAAATGCAACCGGCCTGCCCACCTGGTTGAGGGTAGCGACCAGGGCTACGTCTGAAGCATCACTTTCCATTTGGAAAGGTAGATTCTTGTCCACCGCATCATGGCAGCTTTTGCAATGTGGTTCCAGAGGTAGTTAAAAGCCATTTGGGCTTCAGCCAAGAGGGGGAAATTAGTGGCTTTAAAGAGAGGGTGAACCTTATCAGTGTACTGAGGGATTCACAATTACGAGAAAAACCCCAGGCATCTCCTCAAAGTCTTTGTGGTCCTGGGAATGGGGAGCTCTAACAGGAGGCGCATCTGATCAGGATTGGGGCCAATCATGCCATTCTCCACCATGTAGCCAAGGATAGCCAGCCGTTTAGTCCTGAACACACACTTGCTGGAGTTATAAGTGAGGTTCAGGGCTTTCACTGTGTGGAGAAAACTCTGGAGGTTGAAGTCATGGTCTTCCAAGGTGTGGCCACAGATGGTGATATTATCAAGGTAGGGGAAGGTAGCTTTCAACCCATACTTATCCACCATTCTGTCCATCCGCCTCTGGAAGATACAAACCCTGTTAGTAATACCACAAAGGACCCTCTGGAATTGATAGAGATGACCGTTGGCCTCAAATGCCATATATAAACAATGCTTGGAATGGATTGGCAGCTGTTGATATGCAGCTTTCAGGTCAATGGTCAAATAGACCCAATACTGTGCAATATCATTCACCATGTCTGAAATACGAGGGAGGGGGTATGCATCCAGGAGTGTGTACCAATTAATGGTTTGGCTATAGTCATTTACTAGCCTGAACTTGTTTTCTCCATTTTACCACTACCACTTGCGCTCTTTATGGGTTGGTGCTAGGTTCGATGATACCTTTGTCGAGCAGATATTGTGTCTCAGACTTTATAAAATCTCGGTCTGCTGTACTGTACCTCCTGCTCTTGGTAGCAATGGGTTTGCAGTCTGAGGACAGATTTGGGAAGAAAGGAGAGGGGTCGATGTTTGGTGTGGAGAGAATGCATGTGGGTTCTGATTTTAGGGGCCCTCCGTTCCAAACTGTTACAGGGGAAGGGGACCAGAATACTCCAAGGTCGGGCTTTTAAGGTGACGCAGGAAGTCCAGACCCAACAACACTGGAGTGCACAGATCATCAAGTATATACAAGTGACATTTACAGAATTTCCCCCCTTCAAGCAATAGATGTACCATACAATGCTGTTGAACATGTGTAGAATACGAATGACACATGAGGAATATGCGGTAATTAGAAGGATACATCTTCATGTTGTATTTTTGCACAGTCAGTGAGTCTGTGAAGCTTTTAGTAGAACCTATGTCAATTAGGCATTTCGTGGAATGTCCATTTACCTTCACAGTCTCTATGGAGTTGCTGAGCTGGTGAGGTCTGTCCTTATCTAGGACCATCGAGGTTAGGTCCCCATAGACTTCATGCTCCTCAGTCGCATGGTCCCTACCGACCTGAGTTGCCCTGCATGAGTAAGATGGCATTGACCACGTAGTGCGGCAAGATGACCACCCTCCCTCCTCTGACAAGTTTGAATTTAGGTCACGGCAAGATGGCCATCAAGCATTTTCGCGCCGTTTCCTCACTGCCACCCTCCATCAACTTCCCCGGGCTTCCCTTGGCATGACAAATCCTCATCCAATGCCCTTTCTTGCCACACCTGGAACAAACTGACTCTTTAGCCGGGTAATGAGATCAGGGATGTTGGTTCTTGCTGCAGAAAAAACGCTCCCTAGCATGGTAATTGGTAGCCGTTAGGGCAGGGGTAGCGAGAGCAGCCGGTCCTTGGAAGGGTTCACCTGGGTGGGCGAGCTCACTGGCATCATTCTCGAGCTTGGCCTGTTCCAGCGATTTGGCCAGTTCGACATGACTAGACAGTCCTTCTTTCCTGAATCGAGTAGTTGCTGCCTCATGTACCTTGAGCGGATCCCCATGACTACAGTGTCCTAGATCTTTTCTTCCTCACGAACACGGCCCATAGCTGCTTTGTACCTGCACTTCTTGGTAAGCATCCACAGATCCAGCAGGTAGTCATCGATGGTCTCTCCTGGCCGCTGGTGACGTAGAGCAAGTCATTGCTTCATTAGGGCCTAGTTCTGCGACTTCAGGTACAGAGCCTTCAAAACCTCGATGGCAGCGTCATATGTAGAACAGTCCCTGATGACTGCATGCCCTTTTGTTCCTACTCTTGAAACGAGTGTGGACCTCCTGGGTTCATCGGTGAGGAAGACGTCTCGAGTCACATCCAGGTAGGCCTGGAAGCACAACCCCCTCAGTTGTGTTGGGGGACAGAGGGTCTATCAGTAGCATACCAGGCTTGAGTAGCGCTAAGCTAATAAAATTGTAGCGCAAATAAAAGCTCTCATGACTGGAGGGAGAACAAATGCTTCTATTAGCTTATAACTATGGGTATGGACTCACAGTAGTCTTCAGAGCGATCTGGGTTTAGGAGGGAAACCAGGACTATATGTGAGCTAGGAGAAGGGGCCAGCAATCAGCACAACACACTACCAGTGAATCCCCATTTACTTGAATCAGAAACGTTATCTCCAATGCTGGAGTAAATACATGTTGTTCTCTCACAGTTGATGACAAATAACATGTAGAAATTATCTGGTTGGTGAATAAATCTGCTCCTCAGGTCTCTATCAACTGTGTGTGTGCGTCTGCGTGTGTTGCTTGTCATCCTCCCTTGACCTCTTGAGTGGAATTGTGCAACTTCTGCACAGAAATTGGATACTCTCAATGCAAGGCCAGCCGTAGATTCTAACTAGCCTCTTTCCTCAAGTTTCCAGATATTTGTGAAGCGCAACATGAGCTTTCATTACCTCCAAATTTGCTTTAGTTGAAGCATCCATTCCTTGCAGTATATTTTTGAGGCAAGTTGAAGAGGTTGGGTAGCTGGTCGTTTTTCCAGGAAGAAGCTTGGCATTTTTACCCCTTTCCAAGCTGCCCATCCATTGGTACAAGAGCCATAATCTTGACCCATTGCTGTGTGAGGCTTTGTAGGCATGCACATTTTTTCTCTTGACGTGTGCGACTTTCTTAGAAAGTCACTCACTGCCACCCTGGGCTCCAACAATCAAATAAGATATCAACTCGCCTCACTGCTCACAAGAGGCTGCTATTCATGCCTCAAGCTATCAGCCATTGAATGGACAGCATATTTGTCAAAAGCCAGTTTCCACTGTCAGCCTGAGGTTGGAGAAGCTTCCCTAGTCTGCTAGATGCAAAAGGCATGAATATTGTGATTTTGTGACAGATCACCATTTGAGAAAAATAAAGAACAGCAGAGGATGGAAATCTGAAACAAAATGTTGGAAAGAGGCAGCAGATCAAGCAGGCATCTGCAGAGGGGAAAATGCTAATGTTTCTGGTCTGATAGTTCTTAACTGTTCCTCTGAGATCTTTTGTGACCTTCTGATCATTATTTTATTTGCCTAATTGGAACTGTAAATAAGCAGTCAGAACAAATTTTTTATCGACAGGTAGGAATTTGTGTGCAAATTGAATAAGGAGGTATGGCAGCACCGGGTAAATAATTGCACACACCAGGCAAGACCAGTCCTTGGGTCGGGTTTTGAAAGGTACATTGTGATTTGTCGAAGGTAAATTCTGCCAGATACTTGTAATTTTGTACAGTATGTACAATTGCCCAAAGTATTTGCACTTAATGAACTGAGTTACAGGGAACAGTTAAACACATTAGGACTTTATTCCCTGCAGCATGAAAGAATAAGGGAACATTTGATCGAGGTATACAAAATTATGAGGGGTATCGATAGAGTAAATGTAAGCAGAATTTTTCCACTGAGATTAGGTGAGATACAAACCAGAGGACATAGGTTAAGGGTGAAAGAGGAAAGATTTAGAGGGAACATTAGGGGAACATCACAGAGAATGTGGGAGTGTGGAACAAGCTGCCAGCTGAAGTAGTGACTGCCGGCTCAATTTTAACATTTAAGAAAAATCTGGACAGCAATGTAGATGAGAGGCGTATGGATTGGGTGCAGGTCATTGGGACCATCTTGTATGGAGCAGTATCTGATTACCTCTTGAAAATCCATAACTTTTCCTGAAGAGCAGAATTTTTTTTAATGTAACTTTTACACAATGGCCTGGTCACCAAAGCGATCAGAGACCTTTAATCCTCTGAAAGTGAGGGGTGTAGTTGGCTGGCTGACTTTCGAGCTCAACTCTGATTGGCCTCTTGTTCATGTGACTGGGGATTTGGGACAGCCTGTGCATTTTAATCTAGATATCCTAAAAGTCCTCTGTGGCCTGAGATATTTTGAAGGCTTCTCCACTTGACAGCAAGAGGAAGGAATAGACAGGTCGCAAGCCAAGAATTGTTCTTGTTGCTAAATGTCCCTAACATATTGCATTATTTTTGTGTTCCACATAATTTAACTTGCTTTTTAAATAGCTGGCTAATCATAATTGTGTCTTAACCATCTGTTGGATTTGTTTTAAGAAAACAATCTGATTTTACCAACCCAATTATGTTTTTTTTAAATTTTAGTCACTTTAATCCAGAATGAAAATTCATGCTTGTCAAAATGCGTAAAATTAGATTTAAAATAATACTTGTTTATCCTGATTTTTATATTACTACTAATAAATGTCTGGAATTTCTGAACACCAAAGTACTACATTGAATGAAGGTGAGAGCAGCCTTCTGTGGATGACTTTCAGTCTGTGTTTGGCCTCACCAATGCAAAGGAAGCCACACTGAGGGTGCACAGCATGCTGTAGATTGGGAATCGGACATTTTGAACACACAGTTTGGCACCAGATAGTTTGCTACTCAAACATGGCATGTAATTTATTATAATTTTCATTAAATATAATAAATATTAAGCATTGATTAAAATGATTTCTTGGCACTAACAATTGGACTTCAATAATTTATTCACTACAGCTGTCGCTCTATCACAGCAAGCTGACCGACATGGCACTGTGGGTTCTGGAGGCTTACCAGCGATGATTGAGTCAATGCGTCAATGGGACCGGGGTCTGGGGGATCCAGATGCCGGGGACGGGTGGCAGAGAGGGAATAGGAGCTGAGGGTGATCAGGGATCACGAGAGGATCGATGTCTGTTCCCCAGCCCCGGGACAACTGGCCTCCCGAAAGGGCTCGGCAACAGGTTCCCTCCTACTGTCTGCTGCTGCTACTTAATCACCACCTTGCCCTGGTAAGCCTCCAGCACCCATAGACTATGATCAGCCTCATCCATTATAAGGGTGAGGCTAAGCATAAACTTGGGGAAACGACACATCATATGCCTCCTCAACAGCCTTAAACCTTCAGTTTTGGGTAACCCCCACCCACACCCACCTGGTTCCATCTCTGATTTCTTATTTCAACTTTTCTTCTTCTCCACCCCCTCCTTCCCCAAGCTTGCTCTCCACCTCTCACACCTTTTGTCCTGTTACCTCTGGAGCCCTTCTCACAGCTTTTTTTCCCCTTTTAAATATGTAATCTTATCTTTTTAATCTTAGTCTTGATAAAGGCTCCTGACCCAAAAGATTGACTGGCCATTTCTACCCAAGGATGTTGCCTGATCTGCTGAGTTACTCAAGTTTACAGCATCAACAGCTTTTGTGTTTTTCTTGATCGAGCGTTGGGATTCCAGCTTGAGGGAATTGTAGCCAAGCTATCAAGGAATCTTATCCTGATATTACATGGGTCACCCCATTGCTGTGAATAGTTTTGATAGTTTTCAATTAATTATTGGTAGGGCCTGTAATATTCACAGTTGAAAATGAGCATTATCTGTTAAATGTTCTCGTAATGCAGTTGGAAAAGGCTAATTTTCAAAATTATCTATACTTAACTGCTTAATTTCCCTCCCTCCCCAAATGTTGGAAGTAAAAGGCATGTTACAGGGCTTTTATACCACACTAGAAGTACTGTTATTGTCATTTCATTCAATAGATTTGAGCTATTTCTTGATCAATTTGCTATCAGTCTTGATCACATTTGCATACTTTTTCTTTTTCATATTCTGTATACTTTGGCTTGGCTTCGCAGACGAAGATTTATGGAGGGGTAAATGTCCACGTCAGCTGCAGGCTCATTTGTGGCTGACAAGTCCGATGCGGGACAGGCAGACACGGTTGCAGCGGTTGCAGGGGAAAATTGGTGGGTTGGGGTTGGGTGTTGGGTTTTTCCTCCTTTGTCTTTTGTCAGTGAGGTGGGCTCTGCGGTCTTCTTCAAAGGAGGTTGCTGCCCGCCGAACTGTGAGGCACCAAGATGCACGGTTTGAGGCGAGATCAGCCCACTGGCGGTGGTCAATGTGGCAGGCACCAAGAGATTTCTTTAGGCAGTCCTTGTGCCTCTTCTTTGGTGCACCTCTGTCACGGTGGCCAGTGGAGAGCTCGCCATATAACACGATCTTGGGAAGGCGATGGTCCTCCATTCTGGAGACGTGACCTACCCAGCGCAGTTGGATCTTCAGCAGCGTGGATTCGATGCTGTCAGTCTCTGCCATCTCGAGTACTTCGATGTTAGGGATGAAGTCGCTCCAATGAATGTTGAGGATGGACATACTCAAACACACATTATGTGCCTCTCCTGCTTCCCCTCTACAGTTACTGTCCAAGGAGTTTTTTTTTTAAATATTAACTGTTCTGCCAGTTTGATGAGATTACTGTGCGTGGCTGTTGGTTATTGTCATGAACTAAACCCTGATCAAAACTTCTTTCCAAAAAAGAGCCAAGGACCTCGTCACAGAGATTGTTGAGCAACTCTCTTTAAGGTCAGCCAGTGCTGAGGCCCTCCGTGAGTTTGGGAAAGGGGGCCACTGACTTCTTATTTTCCTGTCTAATGCTTTAAAAACTGATCATGAAGTGCAGCCTGCATAGATTCAATCTTTGTACTGTGAAGGAATGTGGTCTGCTGACACGAACAATTGTGTGATTTGCTGACTGTGATGTACTGTAGTTTTGCTGAAGAGCAAGGTCTTGCATTGAGCCAAGTTTTAGTGAAAATCCCCAGGTAGGTAGTTATTCACTGAACTTTTCTGTGCAAGGCACAGTTGTTTTTAAGAAGAAAAATCCCCAGCGCTGCATGCCACCATTAGTGAACATTAAAGCATTAATCCAAATTCAGAATTGCTTTTTTCCACTTAAACCACCCACATTGAGAAAGAAGGCATATTTTTAAATAAAATAACTTCAGGTTTTTGGTCTGGTGATGATTGGGAAAATAGGTTCTCTGTTTGAACAGATGTAAAAAAAATGTCTGCTTGAAGTCTTAGGTGTGGTGACTTTGAAACTCCAAGGTCAAATTGTGGGATTGGTGCTCCACCTGGGTCACACAAAGTGGGCAATTTAGCCCAACTTGTCTATGCCACTGAGAATCCTTGCCAAGGCAAAGAGCTAACATTCTGAATGATTCATTCTTGTTCCTTCCTGGGACTCATTCTACCAATCATTTGTTAAGATGGTAAGATATAAACATGCCAGGAATTTCCTAATCCTCCGATTGCCTCTGCAATGTTGCACACTTTCTTCCTCCCAAATTTCTAATCTGATATGCAACTAATGGTTAGTCTTGGCTTAACCTGTCGTCTTTGCCTCCCACCTGACCACTGTTCTGCACCAAGATTGTTAATTAATTCAAGACCTAAGAGTTTAGCACTTGATCCATAGGAAGGATGTAGTGCTGCACTACATTTTGCATGCAGCCTTGAACTGGGCACCCACAGATATCGACAATCCTTGGCTACTAGGACTACTTTAGCCCTTTACAAACATCATTAAAGCCAGGGGGCTTGACCTTCTATTTGTGGGATCATGCTCTAATAAATTAATTGTTTTCTTTTAAATGGTGAAATTACATCATTAACATTGAAGTTGCAAATTTTCAAAATATATCAGTCCTTTCATGTGATCTAGGCAATTCAAATTATAATTGTCGCAATGGAATATTTCTAAGTCTGGTTCAGTTGTGTTAATCACCTGGCTTTCAACCAAATGTAATTGTGGGCATATAACATTCCTATTGTAATAAAACTTGTCGGGAGTCTGATCTGCTTCATAACTGATGGCTGTGCTTGTGGGTGTAACTGAATTTGTTGGATGGAGATCATGAGAATGAATTCTTGCCGTTTCTTCCCTTCATACTTCCGAATTGAATTGTTCATTATGACGTGTACTCAGCTACACTGTACTTTTTTGGTTTTGCATGCTGTCCAATCAAGTCAATCCATACTAAGTGCATCAGGTAGTACAAATGTGGTGGTTCACCACTGGCCTACTGCAGGGGGCAACCTCTGTACCTGCAGAAGAGCATGGGGATAAGACAGCACCTCGCCAGCTGTCAATCAGCCGACCTGAATGGACCAAGCCCCACCCAGTCGGGTGCCATCACCCTCCAGGATATAAGCCTGACCCGGCTCTTCGAAGTCACTCTCAGAGCCCACAGCAGCACAATCTCCCAGCTGGCTCTGTGGAGTTTTACGTCAAATAAAGCATGTGGTACAGACTTTTGGTTTTGTGTGTTTGCTTCTTACCGACCACGCCCCACAGCAGTAATGAAATAAAAGTGAGGGGTCTTGAAGAAAATATGGTTAAAATGGCACAGGCATCATCTTTTACCAATGAAAGATCCATTCAAGAGTCTGATAACCCTAGATTGAATCTGGAGGCTCTTGTTGTTAGTTTCATTTCTTGGTTTGAGCTTGTGTATTTTCAGCTGGATGGAAGGGTGAAGAAAAGAGTTGTATGTGGGATGTGATGGGTCCTTCAACATATTGGTAGCTTTCCTGAGAGAGTGGGAGGTGTTGGTGGAGAGGAGGTTAGTTTGCATGATGGTCTGAGCTGGGTTCACAACTCTGCCACTTTTTATAGTCTTGAACAAAGTAGTTCCTGCACTGAGCTGTGATCCATTCAGGCAGGCTACTTCCTATGGGGTGGCTGTCAAATTTGGTCAGACCAACAACTGTGGGCTATCCAGTGTTTTGGTTTTAAATAGATTTCCTAAATCTCTCCAAAACTACATCTTACTTATGAACCCAAACATGCCTTTTGTCACCTTTTCTAGTGATCTAATACATGCCTTTTGCTTATTTGCAATATTCATCTTGGAAACACTGAACTGCTTTTTTAAAAAAGTTATTGTGAATTGTCCTCTTTTTCTGCCCAGCTCTCTGTTTGGGAACAGTCGAGAACAAAATTAAAACAGAGCTGGTCCTTATGAATGGACTGTTGCAAATTGGTCCAAAGTAACACTGGGCAACATAACTTTGAATCAAGTTGGAGTTACTTTTAAAGTTGGAACTCCTATCCTAACTTTCACTTGGCATTCAATAATATCCGTCAGTGTACTTGCTGAGTGGAATGTTGCATAATATTTTCTTAAAATTAAGCAATTTTTTTTCCGTCTTGAGGGTGGTGTGAAATTGTGTCAATTCTTTCTCACATATTTTTGATGGTGTTGTGGACTGGTACAACAGTGAACTCCATCCTAATTCTTGCTTTGGGATTAGAAATGCATTAGACCAATGGGGAGCCATAGCAAATCCCGGTTGAGAAAATGGAATTTATACCAATAATCTGAATTTGTTAGTGGTGTGAGCAGTAAATTGCTGACAAAGCATTATGTTAATAATTGAAGAAGTTTGAGGTGAGATGTTCATTTTGTCTTTCCACAGATTCTGTCTGACCTGTGTTGCCAACAATTTGCATCTATGATTTTCATTGCTGTTTAAGTGTCCTGTTGCAATAGCTTAAAACATAAATCCTAATGCATGAGAAAGGTTGTGAAATGTTGTATGGTATCGAAACAGCCTTTCACAATTTAAGATTTGCTTCAAGTAACAGGATGGTGGGTCACATTGATACCTCAAAGCAAAATGGATTTGGTGTTTTGAATGGCAAGAGTGAACATCAATTGTGAGAATGCATGTCCTTCACTTGCTTCAGTGGACGTACACAATCAATTATGTGAAATGCTGTTTGACCCAGCAGTCCACAGCATGGAGTATTTTAAACCACAAATGAGTATTATTATGCAGGCATGTCACATTCTTCCAATCTGACTGTTCTGTGTTGCTGAAGGCAGATGGATTTGAGCCAAATTTCAACAGATGTTTTCTCTTAAATAATCTCTGGTATTGTAATTCTTCATTACTGCTACATAATTCTTGCTTTCCACGTGGACATTTGGGATCCTTTCAGCTGTTTTCCCTTGAATTCATTAAATAATAACATGGAATGCAACCAAAGCTTGTGTTGCCAATGAGGACGAATAGCATTTGTTTCTAGGGTTTTTGTATTGAGGTCAGTTGAACGATAATGTGACAAAAAAAGTTCTATAATGATTATGGTGGATAATGTTTTAAGCTTACAATCATTGATGGGGTGTTGCAGAGAAGGAAGTAGTTAAATGAGCTCTCTTCCCCATCAGCCCTTTTATTTTTGCTGGGGTGTCTGAATAGTTGCTACAGTTGGAAATCTTTAAGTGGCACTTTTTTGGGCATTCTGTTTCTCTATTCAAAAACAATATCTATATTTCAGACTAAAATATGCTGGTCAAAGACAGCCCCCATCTTCCCCCTCTGAGCTCTCCCTTTCTTTCCACCTTGCCCCCAACCATCAGACCCTCTCATCTCCCCCTTACCCCACTCTCCAGTGACCTCCCATATCCTCCACCTCTCCCCTATCACCTCCCCCGACCTCACCAGCCCTCCACCTCCTTCTCCTACCTTTCAAGCCCTCCACCTCCCCAGCCCTCCACCTCCTCCCCTCCAGCCCTTGACCTCCCCCCACTCAACTCCCTCCAGCACATTGGCTCCCACTCTGACCACTGCTTGGTCTTTGTCATCCCCTCTGGCCTTCCCTCTTGGAAATGGAACACTTTGTCCTCAGTAGAGGCTGACCTTTGTACCCCTTCACTTAGACCTTCAAATTCCATGCACGGCCCAATGCCGAACATTTCTTCTAACATCACTGTTTCTGTGCCCACTTTCGCAACCAAGATTCTCCACTTCCCAGTTAAGACTCCTTCTCCTGCTTTAAGCCTTCTTCCTCTTGAACACCCTGTCTTGGCCATCTGCCTGCTCTGAATCCTTTTATTTCCAGTTGCTGCCGAGACATTAACTGTCTTAACTTCACCAATTTCACCTCCTCTGAATGCTCTGCTATCCACTCTCTCCTCAACAATCCCAACCTCACTAACAACCCCACAAATCAGGGTGATGCTGTTGGGGTCTGGCGTACAGACCCCTAGCTTGCCGAGGCCAGATAACAGCTCTCAGACACCTCCTTTTACTTGCTCCATCAACAGGACCCCACGACAGAACATTGAGCTACTGTCTCCATTACTATCTCTAACCTTCTTAAGCATTAATTAAATATTAAGTATATGTTTTAATCTTTAAATATTTTATGTTTAACTTATATTTATATAACTATGCTCCATGGTCCTGGAGAAGTACTCTCTCGTCTTTACCATGCGAGCATGGTATGAATGATAAATAAAGGTGACTTGACTTGACGCACATCTGGTAACCTCCCTCCAACCTCATTGTTTCCCATCTATGCGCTGCCTGGTTCTACCTTCTGCCCAAGATACACTAACCCAATAATCCAGGTAGACCCATTGTTTTCACTTGCTCCTGCCCCACTGAGTATCATCTAACCTCAACTCCATTTTTTCTCCTTTGGTCCAATCCCTCTCTGCCTACATCCACGATACTTCACATGCTCTCCATCTCTTCAATGACTTCCAATTCCCTGAACTTAACTGCCAAATTTTTACTATGAATGTCCAATCTCTTTACACCTCCATCCCACATACAGAAGGTCTCAAAGCCCTTCCTTTTTTTTCTTGACTTGAGACTTGACCAATCAGCTTCAATTACCACCTTACTCTGCCTGACAGAACTTGTTCTCACCCTTAATAACTTTTCCTTTGGCTCATCCCACTTTCTCCAAATCAAAGGAGTAGTCATGGGTCTCAGCTATGCCTGCCAGTTCATGGGCTGCAAGCCTACAAAGCCGAAGCCCCTCAACTCTTGCTCCTCTATATTGATGACTACATCGTTGCTGCCTCATGCACCTGTGATGAACATGTCTACTTCATTCACTTTGCTGCTTACGTACACCCTGACCTCAAATTCACTTGGTTTATCTCTGGCAACACCCTCCCCTTTCTTCCCCCATCCCATGAGACGAGCTTTCCAAAGACCCTTTTTTTTAACAAAGATAACAACTCCCACAACTAACTCAACTGCACTTGTTCACACCCAGTCCTCTGTAAGGATTCAATTCCTTTCTCTCAATTTCTCCGGCTCTGTTGTATCTGTTCTCAATATGAGATGTTACAGCCCAGATCATCCAAAATGTCCTCCCAAAAACAGGGCTTCCCGTCCACCACCAGCCCTTACCTGCATTTACTGCTCATCTGCCCTGACCCCCTCTACCCCTAGATGCAACAAACATGGGATTTCCCCTTCTTCTCACCTATCACCTAACCAGCCTCCACATTTAGTCACATCATCCTCTGTAATTTCTGCCACCTACAATGTGATCCCACCATCAGACACATTTTCCCCTCTCCACCATTCATAGGGACTGCTCCCTCCACAACTTCCTCTTCCACTCATCCCTTCCTATTAATTGCCCCATTGACACCTTCCCCTGCAGCCACAGGAAGTGTCATTCTTGTGCCCACACCTCTTTCCTCATCACCATTTGGAGCCCCAAACAGCACTTCCAAGTGAAGCAAAGATTCACTTGTGTACCTGTGGGAGTCATCTACTAACTCTCGTGTTCCCATTGTGGCCTTCCCTACGTCGGAAAGACTGGATGTACACTGGGAGATCACTTTGCTGAGCACCTTCATGGTGTCAGCATCAGTGATGGGGATCTTGCAGCACTTCATTTTGGCGCCCCACTCCCTTGCTGACATGTCTGTCCATGGCCTCGTACTGTCAAGCCAAGACCATCCATAAATTTGAGGAGCTACACCTAATTTTCCATGTGAACATTCTCCAACCAGATGGCAATAATATTGATTTTTTTTTCCCCCTGTTCTCCTTCTTTTCCCTATTCCTCTGTCTTCTTTCTTCCAGCTATTCATCCCTTCCCTCTCCATTCACAGAGCCATCCCCCCCTCCCACTGTTTGCTGGAGTGCCCTCCCTCCCTTAACCATCTATTATCTCCTTCCTGTGGGTCTGTGCTCCTCCCTCCCCCCCTCCCCACCATTGTGTTGGGGTGCCTGCCTACATTTTGTTCATACCTTGATGAAGGGCTAAAGTGTGAAATGTAGGTTATGTATCTTTATCTTTACTACATAATGTACATTTTGACTTGCTGAATTTCTCTAGCGTTGTGTTTTAACTTCAATCAGAGTGTGTACAGACTTTTGTGATTTACTCTAGACAAAGACTTGCTTCATTTGGATAAGGTGCTGCTTCTGACCTTTAAACAAGATTAGTTGCTATGGAAAATGGATTATTCAGAGTCCAATTGGTAGAGTGAATCTTTTTACAGTATAATCCATTATTATTGCTTGATGCAGACTTTCAGCAGTTGACTGTTTTGATAATTGCCAGATTTTTCAAATACAATTCCATTGCAGAGTGCTTTTTTTTCCTTTTTGTTGCATAAAGACATTGCACAAAGCAGCATACGCTATCACCATTCAATTTCACAGTGACAAATTTGCTGCTTGCCAAAATCATTAGATTCTCCAAAAACATGCCATACTAACCATCAATGTACATCTCTTATTAGAATTGATATCAGACTTGCAATATAACTGAGGATTTATTGTACATCAGTTCTGGAAAACAAAGCTCAAAAGGAAGACATTGAACAAGTGAGGACTACTATCCGTCAGATGGGTAGAACTGCCACCTGCAATTTTGCAAAATGTGGTGTCTCACATTTGGAGGCCTTTGTGGAATGTCTTGACATTAGATGTGTTAGTTCCTTTGGTCTGTTCTTCCTCTTGCAGCCTCCTTTCGCCAATAATTTCAGTGACACCGGCTCAACTAGTTGGTGCTCTTAATGCACTTTGTGGCTTGTGATCATTTGATAAATAGTGTTTTGTTTTCAGCCAAATGGAGTTGGAAGGGAGATGTGGAACATCACAGCCACTTTTTTCATCATGCATAGTCTGGATATTTCCAGAAATTGAGGACTGAATTGTTCCATTCGTATCCTAACTAATAATTTTGTACAGAGTTTGAATCAGGGAGCAACTTGGTTCCATCAAAGGACCCTGCTGTGTGTGATAGTCCTTCATTGCTGAATTGTATGTGGTCTCTGGTTGCAGTCAACTGAAACACGTGACCTAGGACCATTCAATTCCATGCAGGAAGACCTGGTTGAAGAATTCAGAATAGAGAAGCTAAAAGCAGAGCTGGAAAATGCAAAATGAAGTTAATTACCCATGAAGTAAAACATGAAAATCTGCAGACCCCATGGTTGAAGTAAAATCTCAATGCTGGAAAAACTCAGACGGTCAAACAGTGTCTGTTATATGGCAAAGATAAAAATACATAACTGATGCTTCAAGTTTGAGACCTTCATCAGAATTTGGAAAAAGGTCGGCTATCCCAATAAACGAGAAGGGGGTGGTGCAGGCATGATTGTAAAGGCAAGAGATAATAATTAGAAACTGCAGTCTCATGGGAGAAAAGCTTGTGATCCTTGATGGACGCCAGGTGGTTATATTATATTATCTCCTGCCTCTGTGACCATGCCTGCCCCCCCACTCTTTTATTCGGAGGCCTGTCGACATTTTTCCGTACCTTAATAACGAAATGTCAGTAATGTATTTTTACCTTTGCTATATAAAGGACACTTACCAGCTGAGTTTCTCCAGCATTGTGCTTTTACTTAATTACCAATGCAACCAGGGAAATTATCATTTGAGCAGAATGCAATGTCAATAACTTGGCCAAGGGTATTCACATCTGAACGTTTGAATAGTACAGGAGATTCTGCGTGGGCTCAAATGAGCAAGTCTTTACCCCATCTGTTACAATGACTTCTATTATTATAATGTGGCTACCCTGCTGATGGAAAAATCTTTATTGAATGGGAATATGATGCTGAAATGCCCTCAAGGATGTCAAAGCAGATGATTTAAATTTGGATCCAAGTTGGTTTTAGAAGTAAAGTCTGAGAAGAGAAAACAAGCTTCAGGCCTTGTTTGCTAAATACCATAGTGAACAGTGGGACAAGTTAAAGTGTGTGTGATTGCTGTAGGAAATAGGATGTGGAGGAAAGTAGAGATGACGGAGGGACTTGAAAAGGGTGAAACTTTTTGAAATTTAAGAATTGTTAACCCGGTTCAATTCAGCATCAAGATGATAGAAGAATGGGACAGGGTTAAAGTTGGGACAAGCTCGCAGAGCTTTGGATGATCTCTGGTTTGTAAAAAGGTACAATTAGGAAGAACGTGTAGAGGTACATTCAAAGTGAATAATGATATGGATGAAGTTTGTAGTTAAAGTGGAAATGAGGCCATGGAAGAGGTGAAAATAGCCAGTAAAATACACTTCGTTGATTCAAAGTTAAAGACTCAACTTGGAGTCCAAGGGTTGTGAAAGTTTGGAACAGTGTCATACTGTGGCCAGGGAGAGATGGCCAGTTTGTGACAGAAACCTAAGCTGATGATTCTATGTCCAAAGTACTTGTAAAAAAAAGTTCTCCAAATGCAGTACCAATTGTTATATTTTTGATAATTCATAGACAATAGAGTGTTGATGAGGCAGAGGTGGATGTCATTACTGCAGATGGGGAGAATAATGCAATGCTTTTAGATAATACAAGTTTAATACATGAGTAAGTGAAATGGGAGAAGATCAAAGATAGCTCCATGGAGAATCATGAAGCATATTAGTAGGTACAGAGAATGAAGCTATTGCTTGCAATTTCCCCAGTTCTGACAGGATGGTTAAATGGAACCAGATGAGATCAGCCCAACCAGATGAATATTGCAGAAGACAAATACTGCAGGGTGAAGGCCAATAGCTTGCATGCACAAAATCACATCAGTGTCTACGTAGGGGTTAAAATGTATTTCATGCTCTCAAGCAGTCTGTTTGTGGCTTTTTTGTTTAACATTTTTTGTTCTGTCTCTTAGCAGCATCTTTGCTTTAGGGACATAGCAAGCTCACCAGGAGATGGGGTTAGTTTAGTTTATTTTGTTCTGCGGAATGGAGGGTACAGAGAATGTTCTGCATTTTCTATTGACCATCTAATAATGTTTATGTTTAGCATCTTATAATAATGTTAACAATGTGTAATATCATTTAATAAACTTTGGAAAACTCAACTTAACTTTAGTATGAATTTGTTTGAACGAGTCATAGACAAGACTTTTCATATCTTCCAAGTGACTATAATGGAAAGTATTCGCTACAGTCTAATTGGAGCAGAGGATGTATTCAGAGTCAGAGATATCTGGAGAATATGACTACAAATCTGAAAATTCCTGATATCAAGGAAATTTGTACAGTATTTTATCCTGAACCCTTTTTGAGTACATAGGTGCAACAAGCCTTTGCAAATACTAACCATAATTTTTTTTACCCATTTATTTCAATGATGATAGCTGGTTAATCTGAGATTTGTTGAAAATAGCCTATTCTTTGGCTTGGCTTCACGGACGAAGATTTATGGAGGGGGAAAAAGTCCACGTCAGCTGCAGGCTCGTTTGTGGCTGACAAGTCCGATGCGGGACAGGCAGACATGGTTGCAGCGGCTGCAGGGGAAAAATGGTTGGTTGGGGTTGGGTGTTGGGTTTTTCCTCCTTTGCCTTTTGTCAGTGAGGTGGGCTCTGCGGTCTTCTTCAAAGGAGGTTGCTGCCCGCCAAACTGTGAGGTGCCAAGATGCACGGTTTGAGGCGATATCAGCCCACTGGCGGTGGTCAATGTGGCAGGCACCAAGAGATTTCTTTAGGCAGTCCTTGTACCTTTTCTTTGGTGCACCTCTGTCACGGTGGCCAGTGGAGAGCTCGCCATATAACACGATCTTGGGAAGGCGATGGTCCTCCATTCTGGAGATGTGACCCACCCAGCGCAGCTGGATCTTCAGCAGCGTGGACTCGATGCTGTCGATATATCTTAGTTTTCTGGTAATTCGGTTTACTAAGAATATCATATTACACTGGTGGAGATGCTTACTAGCCCCTGGTGCAGAATCCTGGGCATTGATGATGAAATTGTATTCTGACTGATACATAACTGCAAGTTTATGAGTTGGTATCTCCTAAAATGTTTTTGGTTCATGCCTTTCAAGGAGCAGACATTTGTCATTGCTCATGCACCTTTTCAAATGGTTCCAGTTTTGGAACTGTGGTGAGTGCATGTTTTTTTCTCTCTCATAACTTGAACATTTGCCTACAATGTAAATATAAAACTGAGGGCTTTCATGCATAAGAATTAAGTCTTGGGTCAATAGTTTCCAAAATTCATACATTAAAGATTTTTTTTGCAAGACTTTTTAGTTTTTAAACTTGGCTTCATGTGCTTATCATTTTCTGTGAGTTTTGTCAATGTTGGTTCATTGCAACAAATTGATCAATTGTTCAACTCTTGACAGATACAGAATAGTTTACCACCTCCATTTCATCCACAAATGTCCATTTGGTTTTTTTTCCTCTAAAAATCCAAATGTTAGTTGTTAGAGCTTTGGATGACCTCTGGTTTGTTGTTCCCTTTGTTGTTCAAAAGGAACATTCTATCCTGTTACTGTGTTTGTTACCCTGTAGATAAAATAACTATATTGGTTTGAGGCAATTAAAATGATTTATCAATGCCTTTATGAAGTGCATATGTGGGTATCTAATCATTTGATCTACCCAATAAGTGTTGGAGTCAGGCATTTTTAAAAAAATGAGTGAGGAAACATTTTCAACTGGTGAGCACTTTCTTAAGTTTCTACTTGCCATAGTAATTTGAGAGACAAATTTAGTAACCAATATTACACAAGGCAATAAACTCATTAACTTTTATTCAACTCTAACTTCAGTGGAAGAGTGTGCGAAAGATTAATCTGTATTGGGACCTTGAAGAACACCAGCAATTAATCCAGCAAGATTGCTCAGAGTTCAAATTTGACGTGTCTTCATTTATCTTGAGGGATTTGTTTATTTTTGTGCATTGTTCAAGGCTTCAACCTTTAGGCTTTAACAAGATCTTATTCCATCATATTCATTCTAAGCCACAAATGTTAGATTATCACCCAAAAGGCAATTTTCAGTGCGGCAAGCATAAAAACAGTTCTGCTTTGGTTTGACAAACTATACTAAATTTATTGAGATTTTGTTTTCCCTTGTGTATTGAAAAAGTAAGCAAGTTATTTTTGCTGCCAAAACTTTTTTCTATCTCTCCATCCAAATTGTGTCTAATGTACCACTTTTTTTGGTGAGGATGGTAGGACACCTAGGACACTTTTGCTCCGTAATGATCTTAATGTATTACAAGCTGAAGAAAGTAGAGTCCATGTTGTGCTATAATGTAATGCATCCTAGAGTAAGCTGTGGACATGTCTGGAGTTCTATGTCTTGCATTACTGCATTACTGGTGTACAGTGGCAACAGTTGGTACCAGTAACAGGATTTACCAACTCACCAAGATTCCTAAGACAGCACCTTCCAAACCAACAATCTTTACCAGCTAGAAAGACGAAGGCAGAAAGTGCATTGGAATGCCCACCTTGAAGTTTCCTTCCCAGCCATACTCTATCCTGATTTGGATGTGCATCATTCAGTCACTGCCACAAAGTCAAAATTCTCCCTTACAGTGTTGTGTGTGTATCTACCCATGGAGGACTGCAGTGGCCCAAGAAGACAGCTCACCACAGCCTACACGTGGGCAATTAAATGCTGGCTCAGCTTGAGAAGCTACATCCATTGAATAGATTTGGGGGGTGGGGGGGAAGCTTTACTAAAATTGTTACAGGCCCTGAATTTGAAACAAGATTGCTTTATATAGGCAACTTCCACAGTAAGTAACTGTAATAGACAGAAAATAATGTCATGCTTCTCTGTTCAATGCTTCAGTTACATGACCATAGGTAAATGCAACATAATAGAAGCTCGTGAATATTTTGGGCAAGCTTGAAAGAGAGAACATAGACCAAAATGTGTCACTCCAAAGTTGATATTGTTTAAAATATAAAATTTTAATTTGAAATTTGAAAATTTTCAATTTAGAGCTACAGTGTGGTAGCAGGCTCTCTGCTCCACAAGCCTGTGCCACCCAAATATACTCATATGACCAATTATCTGACTGGCGCTGTACATCTTTGAAACATGAGAAAACCCATGTGGTTACAGGGAATGTGTAAGCTCATTGCAGTCAGCACCAGATAAGAAATTGGGTCTCTGGTACTGTAAAAGCATTGTGCTAACTGCTACACTAATCAATGCTTATGCTCCATGCCTCCTCCCTCTCATTCAACCACTTTAGCATAATCTATTTAATTTACCCCGTATCAGGAGTAGGTGAGTTGAAGGTTTCACTGAACATTCTGCTAGAATTATGAGTGACCATCTTTTGATAATGGCCTCAAGTTTAGCTGTAACTGGCATGTGGGAACATTTTTCTTTTTTTTGCGCAAAACCTATTGAATTATCTCATGATTTTGAAGCCCCTTTGGGTCACTGAACAGCCTGTTCTTGAGAGTATAATCTGTATTTTTTTTAAAAAGCACAAGTACCAATGGCAAGCCATGGATCATTCATTATCTGCCCATAATTTTCTCCATTCATCTTGTCACCCTTTCCCTCCTTCCATGAATTACAGAGGCCTCATTGACCCTTTGCTTCCGTTTCCTTCCCTAATATGATGTTTGCTTGTGGCCCCATCATTACTGGCAAATCTGGCTCTGGCCCTTGTGTGTTTAAATATCTGTAATGTTGTATATTTAATTATCATTGTCTCACATTTCAATTAGAGTAAAACACAAAAGTCTGTCAATGCTCAGACAGTAGTAAAAACATAGAAATGCTGGAGGAACTTGGTAGGTCTTGCAGCATCCGTAGAAGGTAAAAAATATTTTACTGAATTTTGTGTAGGATTCAGGCCCAAATGCAGGTAATGTGTCTTTTGGATGTTGCGAAACCTGTTGATTCTTTGGGGTTTTTGTGCTTTCGCACTTCAAGTGGATCAGATGAACTTAAATAAGAACCTCTTCATATAACTTAAAAAAATTAATTACTTACATATTGAAAGCAGCGTTAACATATCTGGATTACTGGTACATTGGATTAGAAGCTATGAAACAATGAAGTCAAAGCTACTTGAGAATCAAATTGTAACAAAATATAATTGTAAAGAGAAAAGAACTTGACCTCAAAAGGAATCCCATTCTTTTGGGTTGCTATTATTTTATAAAAAAATGAATTTCATTGGATATAATTTATCACAGCGACCCATCGTTTATATTTTAAGCAATTTATTTCACAATTTCAATTGTAGCTGGTTTTGTGTTGTTGATTTAAAATGGTTGTTATTGGTACAAATGGTAGTGTTCACTCTCCTCCAGTCAAAGCTCTGTCAAATTCATGAAACAATATGGAGTGCAGTGCAAATGTGCTGTTGCATTGTTAGACCTGCTATTTATTTTTCTGATGGGAAATGACACAAAAAATCACATAACGCTGACTAAATATTTGACAGTACTCGCCTGTTGCCAGTGGCAAACATTCCTTCTGACACCATTAGATTTGCCCTTCATAGGACCTTGGGTATTATTTGGCTGTCACTTATCCAGGGTAAAATTGTGACACTGTTTTGGGATGTAAACTGATCGATAATATTTTTAAAGTAGTGTTGTGCAAATTGGTGGTGTTTTTTTTTTGCATATGCTCATAGATAGTGATCCCATGTTTAATGAGCATTCTGAGTGTCCGACATGGTGTGGAAAGTTAAGAAGACAATCCAGGTGCAGTTTAATTGAGCAGCATGACTACTGCTGAGATAATTAAAAAACAACATTCCTCTGGAATAAATTTATTTAAAAAAACATCCATTTAAGAACAATCTAAAGCAATTGCATGAGGACAGCCAAGATATACATTCTACCAAGCAAGTTTCCAGAAAATGTTAGTGCCAGGATCAAACATTTAAGATACTGAATGAATGCTTGTGAAATCGAGAGTTTTACATGAATATATCAGGGAGTTCATTTCAACCCAAGACCATGTGTAAATTTTGCAGGGTCATTGATAAGAAAAGTGATCACGATTGTTGGAGAGATGCATTATCAATATATTTTAAAAAGTCCCTTTTCATATTTCTTCATCTCAATTTAATTTCAAAATTAAATTCTTGCTACATATAGTCTTCTAGCATTACTCGGGACAGACAACAAGCAGTTCACCAGTGATTAATAAAATTCCTATAAGGAATGGAGTTGTGCAGGTTGGCAGAAAGATAGTCCATGCAAAATATTTGTTCTTCAATTCAGTATGTTGATAATTGGAGGATGTTTTGGAACCCATCTGGATAAGGTGAAGCCAGATCTTTGTTTTAGAAGTGAAGCAAATGGGACAAAATGACAGGGGAGTTCACGGTCATCTTTTGGAAGCAGATATAATGGAACAAACCACCAAAACCACTCCTATCAATTCATTGCCACCTCTGTAGATGACTGTGCTACAGGATGGGACCATGCAGGAATCTGCATCTAGTGATTGTGTTTAGCTGCAGTTCACTCACAAAGTTTAGTTTTACTTTCACCTTGCTCTTGCACTTGCTCCTATGTGCACACTTGGCCATCTGATTATCACTTCTGAAGCTTCCAAGCTGGCTATAAAGGGCTTTAGGACATCCTAAGCTTGCTAAAGAATATCTGTATTTCAATTGTTTTACTGTTTGTGCCTACATTTGCATTCTTCACTTAATTAGGAACTGCCCTTTGTAACTTCATTTTTTGCTCAATAAAATATCATCTTCTGACAAATGGATTCCACATTGTACATTGAACTCGAGAGATATATGATCCAGCAATGATTCCTATTTATTTCTTTTCTAATGACCAAATCTAGCACACATTTCATTAGGATCTACATCATTATCTTCAATTAGAATAAAATATTACACATTTCAAATCTAATTCAGAGATTAATCATTGTGGATACATTTCCACTAAGGAAATTTAACATTGCTTTTGACCTTCATTTATTTCCAAAAGCTGAGTGCTAACTCAAAGGGGTGGGGTGGCGATAGAGGGTGGGAGAAAGAACAAAAAATGTTTGTCTGAATGGGCAGTTTGTAACAGTTGGTTCAGCCACTCAAAGTTGTGTTTGTTTAAATACAAGCCCTTGTGTATTCATTTTATTGCACTTTTCTTTAACCATCACTGCTACAAGAAAATCAGCTGCCTGGGGAGTGTAATTACAACTTGCATCTGTATCAGTCTGTTTATGGCTGTCTTGATAATCTGTTTGTGGCACTTAATTTGGATGCTGGATTTTCATGATTGAAATGATGGTGGGACAAAATAATGGCTTGACTGCTGTGTTTCAGAAGCCTTTATTGTAGGAGTTGTGAATATGGGTCTAAGAATGTGGTCAATGATCAATGAGAATGGTCAACAGGAACTGGGGGAACCTTGTCTCAACCTTGGGTTCCAATGCCTCCTTTTCTGTTGGAAGGTAGTTCTTCTTACACTAGACAAATAGACATGATACGCAGACTCTTCCCATCCGTTCTCTATCACGTGGCTTGTAACTTCCCTGATGTTACTCAAGGCATTGCAAGTGAACTTTAATGAGTGATGTAGGAAGGCTCACATCCAAGTTTTCTTGTGAACCTTGCATGCCATCCGATGCAGCGGTGTCATTCTGTATTCGGGCAAGGCTGAAGATTCTACTAGGAAAATGTCAAAGTTGATCTTTTTCCTTGACCCAGTGTAGACTTCCCAGTATCCACTTTTGAACTCAATTTAATCCTTTCTGTCTCCGCAAAGGCACATTTACTCTTTCAGTTTAATGTTGTGATCATCAAGCTCTGGAATACATCCAAATAATCAGAGAGTTTTCTACAGATATTAAATTCCGCAATGGTGACCCTAAGTTATCATTTACCTGCTTATATTCTCCCAACTCATTCTAACATTGGTCTTCGGCCTTTTAGATTATTCCAATGTAAGATAATAGCCACACCTCATCTTCCATATTCCAGAAGGCATCAAATTGCACTGAATGCAAGCTCTGAATGCAAGCTCTAAATGCAAGCTCTGAATGCAAGCTCTGAATGCAAGCTCTGAATGCAAGCTCTGTGTTCCAGAAGGCATCAAATTGCATCAAGACAAATTCTTCACCACTTCATAATTTGTAAATGATCATTGGTATCCATTTCCAAATTTGTAGGTCTCTTCCATCTCTGAGGGCGACTGCAGTCCCGATGCATCTCCTATATTGCAACCAGGAAGTCTATCTGTTTGTGGAATGGATTGCTTGTGCTCTTGAATGGCTTTTGTTTTGAGAAGTTGTATTTCTGCCCTTCTGTTTTAGAATATTGTTTGCCCTGGAGAGCATCACCATCCTTTTAGCACAAGAACTGTAGTGTACAAATACTTTTATCATAAATGTTCCCATTTATGGCCAGATTGAGACTGAGCTGCCATTTTGAACTGGTCCAGTTTTAGCAGACAAAAATTTTGTCTTCAGCATGCACTGCCTTTTTGAAAGTGTAGGGGGCTCAGTTGGTGTTCCATCCTTTCAGATTCAGAAACTGAAGGTACCATAAACTAATGGTGAGTTCTTAGACTTGTCTTGCAACCCTAATGAAAAGCCATTGATCTGAACATTAATTCCATTTTACCCCTTCTGCTAATGCTGTTAAGCATGTTGTGCCATCTTTGTGTTGCAGATTTTTAGCATCTGCAGGGTTTGTTTAGTTTGCATTTTCAATCGTAAGTATGATTCACCCCTGATTTCAAAGATCTCTTCATTTCAGGTAGCCTGAGTTTTTTCACCACCTCCACCCCATCCCATCCAATTGCCAGTGTTATACCTATTTCTCCCCCATTTACATTCCTTGTAGAGGAATAACATGCTGCGCATGCAAAGTGAAACACAAGACACATGAACTCCAATGGCTTGGTCAAGTTTCTTTTCAGACTGCACTCAAACACTCATGCAATGATTGACATTGATCCAATAGATAATGCAGCTTCACTGCATTTGTATCCTGCAAGCACAGATTCTTAATTCCTGATTTCCCTAAACATTAACTGGTTTTTATTAAATGCATTTTTGTCTCAATGACTTCTAGATATATAAATGTTCCTTCAGAATTTCTCATTATTTCTTCTTCAATCATTTGGTCTTTCTTCCTCCTCCTCCTCCCTCTTATGGGAATTTAAAAGTCCATCTATTCATGAGTATGGATATAACGTGGCAAATTTATCTTTTTTAAATGGATGTAGTTCAATGCAGATAACTGAACTATTACATTCTAGCTAGAAAATTGATCTATCACTTGGTAAATAATCTGTCAACTAGGAAAGGGAACAAGTCATTAGCTGTTTTCACACCATAGGCGAGCAGTGACCCTACTTTGTCCTGGTGAAATTCCTGGGAATTCAGGACCTACCGGGCCTTTCACACCATGGTCCGAATTCCTGGGAATTTGCTCTCCCTGGCAATTTAGGGGGATCCTGCTTCCCCCCCACCCCCACCAGCCTTTGACACATTATGCCAGTTCACTCCCCTGTTCATTGGACCATGGCCCATTCCCCTTTCTATGACCCAACACCCCCGCCCCCCTCGCACTTTGGCACATCGTGACGGCAGCATAATGCTGAATGAATGGCCGACTTCATTTCCATTAGTCCCTCATGCAGCTGGAACCGCTCTGGGAAATACACCTGCATGAGGGATTATGATTAACAGGACAGCCATTCATCCCACATTGTGATGCTACCACCACCTGACAAAGCGGCCTGCTGTTATCAGGCAGTAATTATCATTTAATTTGAATTTTAATTGCCTAGGTGATGCAGCATGCAAGCGCAGACTTCATGAGGCTTCGCCAGCTTAGCCATTTGGCTCTTCACACAGAAGGGAGAGGGTTGTCCGGGAAAATTTCCTGGGGCTACGGACCTTTTTAAAATTCCTGGGCCAACCTTTTCACACTGCCGGGCTCTCAGGAACATTTCTGGGAAATCTCCATTTTACAATGCAGTGTGAAATAGCCTAGTGTTTAAAGAAAGTCTGCACCCTCTTCAGTGCTTCTATATCCCTTTACACATTAATATGTCCAGAATTGTACGCAATCCACCAGTCAGGACTTCAATTTTTGTCCTCTCTCTCCCACCATAATTTACAGTTGTATTTGATTTTCTTTTTTGATGCTTTGTTGAACTCTGACTTACTTTTTGCACACTCTCTGAACTTGGTTCTCCATACCAGTTGGATTCTTGCTTTCTGAGCAATTTCTGTCACCTCATTGTACTTGGCAAAATGTTAGACCCTTGATTTTTTGCTTTTGAAATGGATTTTGTATGCACTTTCTGCAAATTCACTTCCACTCTGGGGCAGGAAGCTTGAAGCACGCTTCCAGATGACTTGAGAATGGTACAAACGAGATAGGGAAAGGTGATTGAATAATTTTTTCTGGTATAAATTACACAAGGGCACTTTCAGTTTACAAGATCTGAATTTATTGAATTGGCATGATTCTTAATGAAAGAACATTAATTATAACTGGATTGAAAAAAAATGTCTTCAGGCCAATGTAGACTATTTCCATTTAGTTCTATCACCTTCTCAATACTCCTTCATATTCAGGCATAGGAAAGTGCTAGCAAGCACCAGTAATAGCTATCAAGTACTTGTACAATGATAATTCTTCAGAGCAATTCTGGTGATGTAGGCTCTTCCCCCAAGGAGAAATTGATGAAGTTTACAATCTCCAAAAAGAAATGGTCAATATTGTGCTGGGATGTTTAAGAAATAGGAGCTGGAGTAGGCCATGTGGGCTGTCAAGCCTGATCAGCCATACAATAAGATCTGGCCATGGATTCTTCTCAGCCTATCTGGTTTTGTGCTAAAACCCTTAAATCCCCAACTTTGCAAAAATCTATCCATCGATGTTTTTAATATCTTTAATGAGGGAGGCTCCTCTGTTTTCCCAGGCAAACATTCTGTGGATTCACCAGTCTCTGGAAAAAGCAATGACCACAAGCAGACTTGAAATGAGTGATTAAAGGCTTTAAAATCCAGAAACATCAGGCATGTTTCTACATGCTACTGGCTCAGATCCAAGGCAGGTATAGAGGGAGGAGATTAGGGCTATCGGCCTTTATTTGGAATCTTGTAGGGAGGATTTACAGGGTTGGAGGCAGGCCAGCCTGTACAGTGTTGTGAGGACACATCTTGCATTGCCATGTTCCACCACATTCACCCCTTCTTTTTAGATGGAGTCCGGCAGGGTGAAATGGGACAGGGCCCATCGTTACTGGACATGCAGGCCACCAGAAACAGGGAGAACACTCCCTGTTGAGAAGGAGAAGCCTGCGAGATGACTCTACAAATAAGGTGACCATGACATTATGCCAGCAAGGGAGCAGCGGTTGAAGGATCCACACAGGCTCCAGGCTGCCAGCAATATGGCCTTGCACCGGTCTGCAGGCTACTGGAGACTGGCTCATGGTATCGAAACCAGGATTTGGGAGGCTACTAAGGGGAAGAAAGGGCTTCTGAAGACTTCCTGAATGTATCAGAGGTTTGGAACTGGAGCTCCAGTTGCCAATGGTTTGAACAGGAGTCGGTGCAGCTGCAGAAAGCAAAGCCACAGACACTAGGTGTCTCTGAAGAGACTCTTCTGCTTCTCTCTTTAATTGTTAATGGCACCGGGCAATGCAGATGACGACTCTTCATTTGCCTTATGGCAAGGAAATGTTGAAGTATATCATGTATTGTGGTGGAACATGACCACACTACATTGCCTCTGAACCTGTAACTCCTTCCCATAAGATTCCCAAAAAAGGCTGATAGCCTGAGTCTCCTGCCTCCATACCAACCTTGGATCCGGGCCAGGACCATGTAGAGACATGCCTGATGTTTCAGGATATTAAAGCCTTTAATCACTCGCTTCGAGTCTACTTGTGGTTTTTGATCGTGCTACAATTTAATACTCTGAATACTTGCCATGGACAGGGTGATCTGAGAGGAGAAGCTGGAGGCCAACCCCAGGGATCCAGAAGCCTCCATCGTTTGATATATTGCTGCACTGTTTAAAGGCCTACAGGAGGCACCACAAGATCTCCAAGTACAATCTGCTCTTTTCATCAGTGGGCCACTGAGCTTATCAAGTAATTTGGGACTGAGAAAAATATGATGACATGATGACCCTGCTTCGGCGGCAATACTGTGAACTCTGAACTCTGTATGCACGTTACCTGTTGGTCATCCAATGCCAGGCCTCCAATGAGTCTGTCAACACTTTGAGGATTTTTTAAAAAATGCCATTTTTTTAAAAATAGGGCATTTAAAACCTGTATGGAGTCACTGACAACAGGACCAGGCAGTAGAACCCTGCAAAGCACTTCCCACTCTCCCAGCTCCGCAGTTGTCGCACTGCTGCCATTACAGTTGCTCCGGCAGTGTTGCAATGATCATGCATTCATTCTCATAGCTAAAGCACTTTCTTTGATAAATGATTTGCCATGCCAAGTTATGGTCATCCCAGCCCATGATGTCACTCTTCATAAACTAGTGTCTTCTCTGTGGGCATGGGGATGATATCATATACAAGTTAACTCTATGTTTAAAGATGCAACTCAGTAACAGGCCTTTCTGGCTCATGAGGCCATGCTGCCCAAGTACATCCATATGACCAATACCCCATACATCTTTGGAATGTGGGAGGAAACCCATGTGGTCATGGGGAGAGTATACAAACTCCTTGCAGACAGCACATGATTTGAACCTGGATTGCTAGTGCTGTCAAGGCATTGCCACACTGTTAACCTTTGCTTTTTGGAAAGTCTTCAAATCAGGACATGACATTCGATTTTCATTTCTTTCATCAGAAAATCATTTCTGGTTTTTTTAAATATATCAGAAATTCTGGTAGATTATCCTTTTTTCTTCTTTTCTTTTCAATGTTATATTTGATATATTATGAAGAATGTGTTAATTGTTAATTCAATCCAATCTTAGATTTAATGTTTTAGTTAAGATTTAGTTAACAAACAATTTGGCTATGTTTTCAATGTTAAAATTTATGCATATTATGTAAATTGATTAGTCTTAGGCTATTCACTAGATTATTGTGTGCAGAGGGTTTTTTTTTATTAAACTCAATAAAAATGTTTTAAAAGAACAAAATTCTGTTACCATGAAACTTGTAGTTAACTTCTTTCTCCAGGTAATTTGGATTGTTCAGTGTTGTGGAATGTCAACATTTCCAAATCTGCTGATATGACTTATATTTTAAGAATTTTTTTCAAAGGGCAGAATCACAGAAAGATCGCAACACAGAGGCCATTTCATGCAGAAACAATCCAGGAGAGATGTTGTTTTCCCATAGCTCACCAAATCCTTGCCTTTTTGACTAGCTCCATTTTTAATTCAACCATTGAATTGGCCACCAGCAGTCCATTCCTGACCTTAAGTTTATTCTCTAAATTGTTTCCTTGTTATTTTTTAATTCATGCGGTTGTCGCATTCATGGCACATACACTGTTATTGGCTCCTCTGCAATGGGAACAGCTTTTCTCGTTAGGCTTTAATGCCCTTTGTGATTTTCATGTGTCTGTCAGATCCCTTTTCAATATCTTCTGTTCCTATAAGGACAATCCTGGCTCCACCAGTCTAGATCATCACTGATGTCTCTTGTGCCTGGAATCATTTGGTGAATCCCTTCTGATTCATCTTCAAAGCCTTATTGGTTTGGTGCCCAGAATTAAATTAAAAATTTATCATGATTTTGCCTCAAGATTTGGATCTTGTGTGTTTTCCTACTCACCTTTTCAATCTGCTCTGCCATTCTGAATTACCTGACCATACCCATATCTGTTCTTGCACCCCTTGTATAAAATGTTTTAAACTGAAGTGGCATGGATAGCGTAGCGCCATACTGTTACAGGGCCAGTGAGTGGAACCAGGGTTGGAAACCTGCAGTGTTTGTACATTCTCCCCATGACTGCATGGGTTTTCCCTGCCGGGTCTTGTTTCCTTCCACCATTCAAAACGTACAAGGGGTTGTAGCTCAATTGGATGTAATTGAGTGGCACAGGCTCGTGGGTTAAAAGGCCCGTTACCGTGCTGTTGATCTCAATTTGACTTTAAAATATAAGCATTTATGGACATATTTCCAACATCCTTGCTGACCCTATAACCTCAAACATTAATCTATTCATTGTTATCTCTTTCCTGCAACCATAACACTAAACATCCTAATGCCTTTTCCAAATGTGACCATTATTACCTTTTGATGGTTTTCCCTAATTTCCCACCATCCCTTTCCAGTCTGTGTAATCTGAAAATTGACCATGTTACATAGTTACCCCCATTTTCTTGTGATTATGATTTTTTTTAAGAACTTTTCTTTCACTATTTAAAAGGCAATTGAGGATGTGTTGTGTGTTTAAGCATCACTTGCGCATCAAAAGCCTGGCCATTAATTTATAGTTATTCATATGCTGTTACATTGCCAATGTTTTGGCTGATTAGCTACAAATCACTATCCTTGACTACATTAAGGCAGAGTGAATGTACAAGACTTGAAATGCCACAAGATACTTTGCGATATTTTCCCCTTTTATGATCTAATTGACCCAACTCCAATAGTTCACCTTTGTTTCTCGTACTTCACAAAATGACATTTATTTTGAACATTCCCTGAAATGAGTCCAACTAGCATGATCTGAGGCTTAATTATTTTATTCCCCCATCACAGTTGGAACAGATCTTTAATTTCTTTGCGTCCTCAGACAAAGCTCTAAGTTTTCTTTTTTTTTGAAGACTTTATTTAAAATTTTATAACATGAATACAATAGAGAATTACATTTAAAGAAAAATTTTAAAAAATTAAAATCGTATGATTACAATATTACATCAGAAAACTAAAAGCTCTAAGTTTTCTCTTAATGCCTTGTATCTTGGTTATAGTTTAAGGATCTCATTGTGTCCCCCTTGTATTCCCTCCATCCTTGCCCACTTTTAAATGATAAGACAGAAAGTTGACTTGGATTTGTGAAAGGGGAACCATGTTTGATTAGCTCATTGGACTTCTTCTAAGATGTAACTAGTAGAATAGATGTGGAAGATCTTATGGATGTGGTAAGTTTGGAATTTCTGTAGATTGTTTTGGTATTATGGACTGAGAAATGGTACACAAAGAATAGGACTAAAAGGGTCCTATTAGAGTTGAAATACTGTAAATGATGTTATCACAGGGATTGGTGCTTGGAGTCCATTTTATATTGAACAAAATGTGAAATTTCTAAGTATGACATGGAACCAAGTGTGAATATGTGGCAAATGGTCGATAATGTTGAGATATGTGAGGTTGTCTACAAGTAGAAATTTCAGTGGCTATTTTAAAGGAGAATTTGAGGCATGTCGATATTCAAAAGGACTTGAGTTACCTTGTATCCATGTTGGTGAAAGCCACTGGATAAGTGTAACAATCAGATGGAAAAGAAAATAGCATGCTGGGCTTTCACTGGTAGAGGGTTTGAGTATGAAAATAACATGCAATCATAAATGGCACGGGTGAGACCACAGCATACTGAATCTTGAAACTTTTCCATAATGTACACTTTACCTGGTCAGTGATAAGCTAATTGTCATATACATTTTACAATGCACACATGCACCAATAATCTTGCTGCTGTTAAACAGGTACTTCATGAAAAAAATACAATAGTGAGTTAAATTAAACTTAGATTTAAAAAATGGGTAGTTAATTTTCAATTACGGTAGTGCAAGTGAAAACTGTTGTTGCAGTAATAAAGACTTTTGTGATGTTGGAGTAGTCTATCTTGAGTGTTAACAAGGGGAAGTCCAAGAGCTTGATGGCCATTGAAAAGAAACAGTCTTGAACTCAGAGATGCTGAAAAGGAAATGAAACCAGATTCATCAGAATCTGATGAACACATCAGACAAGAGACATCAGTGGTGATCTAGACTGGTGGAGCCAGGATTTTCCTAATTGGAACAGAAGATATTGAAAAGGGATCTGACAGACACATGAAAATCACAAAGGGCATTAAAGCCGAACGAGAAAAGCTGTTCCCATTGCAGAGGAGCCAATAACAGTGTATGTGCCATGAATGCGACAACCACATGAATTAAAAAATAACAAGGAAACAATTTAGAGAATAAACTTAAGGTCAGGAATGGACTGCTGGTGTAACGGAGATGGCCAATTCAATGGTTGAATTAAAAATGGAGCTAGTCAAAAAGGCAAGGATTTGGTGAGCTATGGGAAAACAACATCTCTCCTGGATTGTTTCTGCATGAAATGGCCTCTGTGTTGTGATCTTTCTGTGATTCTGCCCTTTGAAAAAAATTCTTAAAATATAAGTCATATCAGCAGATTTGGAAATGTTAACATTCCACAACACTGAACAATCCAACACATCTGAAGAAGGTCCTGGGTAGTGGATCTATTGTATAAAAGAGTGAGGAAGGTCAAGATGATATTGGCTCAAGATCAGCAGAATGAGGGATGGCCTGATTGAGAAGTAAAAATGCCCTTGAAGTTTTGACAAGGTGGGAGTATTTTAGAAGGCTTCACATTTCTGAAATTATGAGTCATATTCTGAAAATAAGAGCTTGGAAATTTATGATAAGAGAAGAAATGTCTTCATTTGGTGGTGAATCATCTTTGGAACGCTGCAGCTCAGAGCTCTGAAAGTTATAATTGAGTTGCTCTAGGATGACGAAACTCATGGTTACAGGGCAGGGGTTGGTGAGATCAGCCACGATCTTGAATGGAAGAGCAGCTTTGAGGGGTTAAATGGCCAACTCCTATTTGTGTTATGATTGAAAATTTAATCCTGATTGCATTCAGGATTATTTGCCAGGAATTTGATTTTTTAAAAATACCCAAGGAACTCTACATATGGACTTGTTTATATGATGATTGGATGCCTGCCATCTCCTTCTGTTTTGCAATGCTTGGAATGTTGTTCACCTGTGTTAGCTGTGTAATAATCCTTGCACTCAACATATATTATCAGTTTTGAGAAAACCTCATTCGGCTAGGTATAACTGTAAGACTCATTTTCCCAGATAAAATTGTGTTCTTTGGAGTTGGAGCTGTGCAGGATGGTGAATACAGGATTTCGAGGGAAACTGAGGGAGGCAACGCTTTATTTGGTCTGTCTAAGCAATATTTGGTGTTGTGTCCAAATCTGACTCCTGGATTTCTTCCTGATTAGGATCTGATCAGCAGAAAGATTGAAATATGGATTGAAAGCTAGTTGTGACATCACACAAGTTTGTAGCCAGTTCTCTGTGCTTATTGTTGGATGCATTTACATGACATGGCAAGCGTAACAGTTAGTTTTATGCTATTCCAGTGCCAATGACCCAGGTTTTAATCTGACGGTGTCTGCAAGACATTTGTACGTTCTCACTGTGACCCGCATGGATTTGTCCCAAGTGGTCAGGTTTACTCCCATTCTCCAAAAATGTATAAGGTCAGTAGGTTAATGGGTGTTATTGGGTAGCATGGGTTTCAATGGCTAAAATCTGCTTCTACTGTGTTGGAAATACTTTTAGTTTGATGTAGGAAGGCTAGCAATTGCTGCTTAAAATCTATCATGGCCTACTGTAGCCACCATATGCTGGATTCTGCTGGCTTGCTCTTATCAACATCATAAAACCATATCCCTTGAATTGTTGGTTAGAAGGTTGTATATAGAAGAAGCAGATGTATTGGTTTGTCATCTCTAGGCTTAGATGATTGGTCAAGGAAAACTTGTGGAGGTGCCAATTATTCATAATCTAAGGTAAAGGAGCCTAAAGACGAGCACTCAATAGCACAAGGACAGCTTCTTCCCCCCTGCCATCAGATTCCTGAGTAATCAATGAACCAAAGACACTGCCTTACTTTTCATGCTCTATTATTCTAATTTTTTTAATAGTAATGTCGTAAGATGGTTACAATATGAATGTTTGCACTGATGCTACAGCAAAACATCGGATTTCATGACTTGCTCATGACAATTGATTCTGATTAATGAAGAAATAAAGGAACCAATGTTTATGGGGAACAGGCAGGTCAATGGTGCTGAGTCCATGGCCAGATCAGTTATGATATTATTGAATGGCAGAGCAAACTCGACAGGCCAGATGGCCGACTCCTGCTCCTTTTTTTGTGTCCAGGCTAGATTTGAAGCATTGGGGTTTAAATGAAAATGAAGGAGTTGTTATAAAGTTTCCTTTAACTGATGATGAGCTTTTATTCCAGGTATTTCACCAAATGATTTTAAATTCTGGAGCTGATTTGGGATTTGAACTCCTCTCCAGATCATCACTTAATGCTGACCTGGATTGTTCACTACTTGTATTCAACAATGCAACTGTGACCTCTGGGTGATTGGGAGAGAACATTAAAATGACACAAGAAGTGCGAAGAAAGTGCAGAGAGCTCAAAACTTTGTCTAAAACTTGGGGAGGTGGGAAGGTGAGAGTTTGGAGATGGGACCAGGGAATTTCCAGATTTGAACCCGAAAGATGTTGCCTTTAAAGTGGGAGTGATTTACAAAGGTAGATCATGGGGAAGGAAAACTAATTCTTTCTGGTCAGTTTTTTCAAGCTGAGATTTAGATGAAGAATGGCCAAACTGGTTATTGGCTGCAATTGAGTCCATTTGCATTGAAGGCAACAAAATAATTGATAAAGGGTTTGGGAGAGGGAGGAGGGGAATGGTGGTGGTGAAACATATAATACCTGTTCAATTGTTGGAGTGAATGTGATTGATCATGTCAGCTGAATAAAGAAATGGCAAGAGCTCAGTCTTCCTGAATTTCAGGAATTTAAGGGAAAGAACCTTTCTTCTCAGCCCTGTTCCATCTTTCCAGTGGGGTTAAGAAATTGGAGAAGGTAAATGCAAATAAACCAAGTCAGCATTATTTTCAGAAAGATAAGTCATAGTTTGCTGTGTTTTCTAAGAAGTAAACTGTTTGACTAATTTGCTTATTCTTTGAGGAATATAACAAGCAGAATCAATGGAGGGAAGCCAGATTTCAAGGCATTTAACAATGTCTCATAAAAAGCTGGTGCACAAGGAAAGAGCTCTCAGTGTAGGGTGGGAGTGTATTCATATGAATTGGAAGTTGGCTGTCAAATAAAAGACAGGTGGAAAAGATGGGTCCTTTTCAATCGGAATGATTTTTACCAGTGTGGTGATCCTACCTACCATTCTTGGCCCTTGATTATTTTATATTGATGAGTTGGAGGACTGGGGAGAGTTCAAAGTAGAACAGTTTGCTGATGACTTTAATTTGGTAGGAGATCATGTTGCAATGAGCCCATTTGGACTCTGCAACAGGGTATGGAGAGTTTGAATTAGTGGGCAAAAACCTGACAAATGGAGTTGAATGTGGAAAAGTGAGGCCATATCGTCTGAATCAACAGGCAGATGATCATTTAGATGGAAAGTGGTTGCAGACAAGGGATCTAAGTCTTCTTGTGCATCCTTTAAGGTTAGAGAGCAGGTGCAGCAAGTAGTTGAGAAAAGTAGGTTTCATCCTCTTATTGCAAGAGGGTTGGAGGTCAGAAATTGGAGAAGTATTGTTGAGGTTTACACCGAAAGGATCGTGCACTGTTTTGCTCTCCTTTGTTTAAGAGAGCTTGCCCTTGCTCTGGAGAGACTCTAAAAGTGATTAGTCTCTGGAATTGGTCCGTTGAGAGAGTTGGATGTATCATGTGGCTAAAAATGTTGGATCTGTATTCTTTGAAGGTCAGAAGAAATTAGTAATTTTTCTGAAATGTGAAAAGATCCTGAGTAGGCATGACAGAGTTACGATAATAAAGGGGTGATTTTTTTTTTTAAAGTGGGTAGGAATTTCTTGGAGGTGAATTTCTAGAATTCTCTTCCACAGAATGTTATGAAGGCTTCATTATCAGAGATATTCAAAGAATAGTGTACCTCTCCTTCAGTTGAGTAAAAACATGGTAAGGCTTTGGAAATGTGTCCACGAATGTAAAGGATCAGTTAGCATTTTTTTTCCAGAATATGGTATGGACTTTGCCTTACCTTGTTTGGCTGGTTTAACTTCATTTTAATTGTATCATTCTAAAATTATTGCCATGATGATTCCTCCTTGCCCTTTGGGGAACCAAAACCTTTTCTGTGCCAATTTGCTTCTGGGATGTTAGTATGCCTTGCTCAAAGGGAACTTGCAGTGGGTGAGTGATGGTGTAGATACAGACTGCAGATCAAAAATGGACTGAGAATTTTGCTTCTAATTTTCTCGACTAGCCTTGCTTGCACAGCTTACCAATGTGTTCACTGGCAGTTCTGCAATGCAAATTGATTTGAAGTCTACTTTTAGTCAAACATCTGATGTGCTGTTGATGTTGTTATCAGCAAGGTAAAGTTAAATGTGAAATTAGCTTTGGACCAGGTTATATTGGACAAGTTCATCCCTGAATCATGGTTACACCAGATGTGGATGACTAATCTCACTGGCCTTGGTGGCCACTGGACCTTGGAATGTGATTTACAGAAGCATCCAGTTTCCTCCTTTATCCAACTCTAAATCCTCTGCTTGTGCTTCACTGGAGGTGGGATGTGACCAATGATCCAAAACTGGAGGGCTATTTAAATACAAGTTCCAGTTGAATCAATGGGGGTTGCTGGTGCATTTCCACATGGACCCCTCTCATGGAAGGTGTGGTTTGGCTTCATATCCAGGTGTCTTGTTCCTATATAACCTGCATACTCTGTTTGTTTCACTAATGTTCAATGTAATATGTGTAACATGTTGCATAACCCAGGAGGACAGTTTGGCAAAGTCCAGACATCTTGTCACTGAAGCAAAACATTATTTTAAAGTAACTGTTAGTCAAATGAAATTGCATTTCAAGCCATTATTCATGTCGGTGTAAAATGAAATTGAATCGTGAGTAACATTACAGAGAGGTGGTTGAAAGACTCGTTAAATCAGGGGTGTCAAACTCAAATTCACAGAGGGCCAAAATTAAAAACTTGGACTAAGTCGAGGGCCGAACTAAATATTTATTGAAAATTTTCAACGACATCTGCATGTTTTCTCTTCTTTCAACATATGTAATGTTAAACTTTAGGATATAACTTTAGGAGGATAATGTTACAGGTCAGGAGTAGGTAGCTCAAGTTCACCCTTTGCTTGACCTGAGGGAAACATATTTGGTCCCTGTGGAGATGTAGTCAGCATTCACAGGCTGTGTCCATTTTGGCCTGCATCAGGACTCAGCATTTCCTGCTCACTCCTCAGGCTCTAGGCCTCTATTCACCCTCGACCCACCATCCCTCTACCTGACCAGTCCTTTACCCAACCTCTACTCACCCCTCACTTCACTCACTCTGCCTCTACGCACCCCATCCTATACACGCCCCTCTACTGCCTCTCCCCTCAACCTGTTCCTCCCTCTACCTGTCTCTCACCCTCTAATCACCCCTCCCCTACTCACCCTGCCCCTCCCCTTTTACCTCTTCCCTATCCACCCCTCTTTCTACTCATCCCTCCCTCTAACTGCCCCTCCCACCACCATAACTTCCCCTGCCCATTACTCCTCACCTACACTCTCTGCCCACCCCTGCTTACCCACCCACTCAGGCCCAGCCTGCTGCCGATCAGCCTTTGCGGAACAGCAGGGGCCGTGTGCAGCCTGCCATGTCCGTCGCGCCGACAGGAAATCACAGGCGCTCGCCAATCCGCCGCACCGCTCGACAGGTGGGAGAAGTGACTGGTTGTGCGGGGAGCCTTCCAACTGGCTTGCCGGCTGATGACATCGACAGACTTCTCGTGTTACAATTTTGTTTTCCCCGTTCTCAAAGTTTGCACGGTCAACCTGCAACACTCTTGCTCCCTCCGCGTCCCGTGGATCTGATGCCCGGGTGTTGTTAGGATTCCCAGCAGAAGGTTTGTGGAACTTTACCATTCTGGATTCCTTTTTGAGAATATTCTGGCCATCTTTTAAGGGGGGTGGTTTTAGGGGGGAGGGGATAGTTAGGGGGTGGGGAAGGATGTGCAATGAAGGGGGAGGATGGTGGGGGTGACATTACCAAAAAACAGCATCGGCTCTCGCTGCAGGGCGGGCCACCTCTAATACATTTTTGAAATGATCTTGCGGGCCAAATATAATTATATCGCGGGCCAGAGTTTGACATGTGTGCGTTAAATGGTGCTTGAAGAGCAACTTTGAGTATCAACATGGATAAGACAAAGGAGACAATTGTGGTCTTCAGGAGGATGAGGTTGACCATTCTCCACTGCACATCAGCAGTTCCTTCGTGAAAAGAATGGAGAGCATAAAGATCCGCACATTGCATTTAACAGATGACCAATTCTGGATTCGCAATCTCATCTCGTTAGTCAACAAGGCTGAGGAGACTACTGACCCCCATCTTGACAAGCTTTAACAGGAGCACAATTGAGTGGTATGGCAGCTGCAAAGCATCAGGCCGGAAGTCTGCACAGAGGATCATTGGAGTCTCCCTTTCCTCGATAGATGACATTTGGTGGGAGCACTCGCGAGATCAGGGTCAAGGAATTATAGAACTTTTTCATCCAGTACACAGTACACTACCATCAAGAAGAAGGTACAGGAGCATCAAAATCAGACTGCCAGGTTGGAAAATAGCTTCTTCTCACAGACTGTGAGACTGATGAACAGAATCCTGTAACTTAAAATCATCAAAAACTTTTAGATACAATTATTTTGATTATGTATGCAATTTTTATTTGTTGCATGCACTATGGTCTGAAGAGATGCCATTTCATTGGGTCGTGCATGTACGATCAGATGATAAAGAACTTGATTTCAAGTTGCAGTGTGGTAAATATTTTTCCCCTCCAATCCCTCTGGGTATCTCTGGATTGCATCCCTAGATTTGCATCTTTGTCTTTCAGTTGAAGGAGATTGTGACTTCATATTGCAGACACAATTGAACATTTATGTCCATAAGTTGCTTTGTTGTCAATGTGGCAATTTCATAGATCTAAAAATTATCTGTATTTTGTCAACAATTATGTGTTTTACACAGGAATCCCACAATACTGCTGTAAAGAAGACCCAGCATTAAGCAGGCTTTGGTCATTTAAACTGAACCAAACAAAGACAGCATAATGCTGGGCCGGTGTGTTATTTTGCACAGCAAGCCAGCATTCCGGGATCAAAAGAGGCAGGACATGTTACACAACAGTGTTGGTGTCTAGTGTCACATATACATATTTGATGGCATGTTAGACTATCTTGCTCAGCCCAGCCGGTAGTGACAGCCCAGCCGAAATGACGAGATTGGCCGCCCAGGCGGCGAGACGCATAAGCCAGTTTTGGGGTGGGGGGTTGTGTGGCGGCGCACATCCTTGTGGCGAACCGGCCCCGCTTGTACTGCCGTGCCGACGGGCAGCCGCAAGAAGATGGCCCCATTGGGGGAACTCCATGCCGCATGGGTTAGAGCAAGGCGCACGCCCCGGGCGAGCGTGGTGACATTACCGCTGACGCAGGGGAAGAGCTCACGCTGCCCTTAAAGGCACGTGCGCAAAATTTGAATAAACAGTTTGTTGAAACCTCCAACGTGGTCGTGGTGTGTTTCAATCTGTGTAGCAGTCGCTACAGCATCACTATTTCACCACCAGCTCATTTCATCTACAGCTCATTTCAGACTTGTGCACTTATGGGACCATGCATAGACATCCGAGATGGTCTAAACCCCAAGTGCCTGCCAGTCAGGTATTCCCTTGTAGACTACTCCCTGTCCGCCAGATTGACTCTTTGCTGTATAATTACAGGAGCCGTAGGTGATGCCGGTAGAGGACCCATGATTCGGAGCCGGACAGGAGGGTGGATATGACAACGGCTCTGTATACGCTAATCTTTGTGAGGTTTTTCAATTGGTTGTTTTTCCAGACTCTTTTGTGTAGTCTTCCAAAGGCGCTATTTGCCTTGGCGAGTCTGTTGTCTATCTCGTTGTCGATCCTTGCATCCGATGAAATGATGAGGCCGAGATAGGTAAACTGGTTGACCGTTTTGAGTTTTGTGTGCCCGATGGAGATGTGAGGGGGCTGGTAGTCATGGTGGGGAGCTGGCTGATGGAGGACCTCAGTTTTCTTCAGGGAAATGATAGCTTGCTGGGTTTGTGCTGAACCCAGCCACACTTGGTGATTGCCCTCACCTTTCTCCATGAGTGGCCCACAAAAACACTAATATTTTGCAGTTGGGTGATCCAAGGCTTCCATGACTGTTTCACCAAATGGAGGGTCCAGGAATGGCAAGTGAGCTTCAGATTGTTCAAGCTGAGGACAAACCCACAGATCAGCTTGAACTCACAGCACAAGGTGACACCTAGGAACAGCTGGGAGTGGGGCAGTGGGATCAGTGTGGAAGCTGGTGGCATGCTGTCAGGATATTCTCCTGGTGGTCTGCTATCAGTCCCAGCTCTGGTGGTATTATTAAAAAGATTTTTCCTGTTGTCCTTCTTGCATGTTTTGTCCAAGTTTTAAATGCTTACCCTTGAATACATTTAAAAAAATACATAATACAAGCCCATCCCTTTCCTGACATGGTACCAGAAGGCTTGATCACCCCTTTTATTCAGACGATGATCTGGCGCTGTTACTACTTCTGCTGCCGGAAAAAAGCTGGGACTGGAATGAACACCCTCCCCCCATTCCATGTTGGTGCCTTTTGCACAGAAGGTGTAACGGTAAAAAGGCTGCAAATATCTCAGAATGAAGTGGCTGTGTAAAAGGCACCAGTGGTATTTTTGTGCCTGCATGATTTGTTTGATTGAAATTTAGTTTTATCAAGCCACATTATCTCCAGATACATTTGTACCACTACCAGAATGCTCATTTACAACAAAGAGTTATATAAAATTTAAAGTGTGGGAACTGTTGAGAATGGTATACTTAGAGCTTTATGTCTGATGGGTAAAGAAAGATTGCATTTAAAATGTGCACCCTGCTACTCTTTTGAAATGAAATGAGTTAAGTCCCAGTTTCACCAGTACAGCAATGGTGATGGACTAGATTATAGTATTTCAGTCAATTTGTTTAATGAGCAGCCTAGAAGTGTCAGTTTCCAACGAAGTTGAGAGATGTGCAATATTTTTATCAATGGCATCATTTGTCTTGCCAATAGATTTGGGACCTGTATGTGGCTATTTAAAAATACAGAAGTGAAATTGTAAAGTTGATTTTATCACTGGCTGGACTGTTGTTCGAAGGTGTTGTTCTGCTTTGTGTCCCTTTTTATTAATGTAGGAAGAACATTGAAGCTTTAGAAAAGACAAAGAAATTTGCGTAACCATATATGAAAAATGGGACACTCCTTTGATGTAAATTATGAAGTTGGGTAATAACAGAAGTAAAATAAGATGAGCATTCTTTTCTGCTATTTAGCAAGATCATAACTGAACCTTGTACCTCAAAATTATTTTCAATTTATTGATTTTGGCCTTGAATCTACTCGACAAACTAGCTATCTGTCAGAATTCCAGTGGTGCAGGATGTTTGCTTCTCAGTCCAAAGCTATGGCTATTCTGTGATTTTTTTTAAATAGAGTTATTTTAGAGAATATCCAATAAATTTCTGAAATATTTGAAAGCTTTTACTAAAGTGGAAAAGCTGCAGTTGCTTATAACCCAAGTTTAAAACAAGCTTAAATTTAAGGTCAAATATTTAAAATAGTTTAAAATTTAAAATCATGCAAGATTCCTTTTGATGACATAATGGATGCAGAATCCACACTGTTTTGATAGGGTCAATCTTAATGTTATGGCAAGCTCAAGCCGTCCTTCATTTAAATTAAAAATCTTCAGGAGAAAGGATTTAATCAATTGGTCTTTTTGTTGAGCTGTCCATCATGGCTGCATCTATGGTGCAAAAGTTGTAATTCCCAAATCTCAGTGAAGTACTCTGAAGGGCTACAGAGAACTCTGCAAAACAATGTGTAAGTGTGTACTGCCGAGTGAAGTCCATGGTTCTTCTCTGTGCTTTTTAAAAATTCTACTGTGATCAGTTTACAATAGGCATTTGTAAAAAGAATTGTACCTGGTCTGGAGAAATTTGTTTTGCCAATATAACATTTGTCTTTCCTTCTTAATAATAGCAGAGGTTTTTGAACAGTGACCACTCCCACTCACCCAGAAGGGTATTTTTCTTTAAATCAAATGCAAGTTTTGAACTTTTGCATTGAAATTATAACTTTACATTAAATCTTCCAGGCACTTTGATGGAAACTGCTGTTATTTTTCATTTGTATGCAGCTGTGATTTAGTATGTATAATTTCAAACTGATTACTTTGAATAATTGAGAATAAAAACAAACGAGGTTTAGCATTCTGAACAAATAAATGTGAAGTAATAAACTGATCTGCAATTTTTTGTCCTTTGTAGTCACCTTGACATTTTTTAAACAGAAAAGATAAAGCTTTTCCAGATCCATTATGCAAAATAATTTAGCTCAAATACTCCCACAAGCTTTACTAGTTCCTATATATTAAAGAAAGTAACTAAAATTTTGAAATCTAACCAATAGTCAGATGTTTTGCTAAATAACTCAAATGGCTATTGACCTACTTGAATATTTGAATTGGTTTGAAATGTGCTGGAATAAGAAGATAGCAGTAATTGTCAGGATCAATGGTGAACTGCTGAGATGAGGGAGATGGATAAATACAGGAGAAATCTGCAGTGTGGAACATCTAATTGGGTAGTTCTTAGGAAAGAGGCACAGAGACATGGGAAGGAAGGAAAGCAAGCAGTGAAGTCATGGAACCCATACAGATTAAAAAGGAGGAAATGCTTGCTGTCTTAAAGCAAATAAGGATGAATAAATCCCCAGGGCCTGAGAAGATATTCCCTCAGATCTTGAAGGAGGCTAATGTAGTACAGGTACACAATCCTTTATCCGGAATCCTTGGGGGACAGTATGTTCCGAATTTCAGATTTTTCCGGATTTCGGAAAGCCAGATTTAAGCCCATCCGAATTGTGCTGCCATATCCATCCCCACCCCCTTCCAGTCGTGCTGCCATCTCCCCGCCTTTTCCCGCCCAACTCGCGCTGCCGGTCTCCCCCCCCTTGCCCACCCGACTTGCGCTGCTGGTCTCTCGCCCGCCCGTCTTTCCCCCTCACCCGCCTAACTCGCACTGCCGGTCTCTCACCCGCCCGACTCATGCCGCCTGTCTCTCCCCGTCGCTCGCCAACCTGACTCATGCTGTCGGTCTCTCTCCCTCACCTGCCTGACTTGCGCTGCCACCACTCTCCCCACTTGCTGGATTTTGGAGCTTTCGGATTTTAGATGTCCAGATAAAGGATTGTGTACCTGTAATTGGAGGGGCTCTGGCAGAAATATTTAAAATGTCCTTAGCCATGGGTGGGGTCCTTGAGAATTGGAGGGTAGTACATGTTGTTCCATTGTTTAAAAAAGCCTCCAAAAGTAACCCTGGAAATTATAGGACAGTGAGCCTGACATGAGTAAAAGGTAAAGTATTGGAAGATGTTCTTTAGTAAAAGGTGAAAGATTTATACGATCTGAAGAGAAACCAGAGCATGGTTTATGGGAAAATGTTCTAAAAGATTGGATATACAATTATTTGGATAGCCAGAAACTGATTGGGGATAGTCAACGTGTGTGTGTGTGTGTGTGTGTGTGTGTGTGTGTGTGTGTGTGTGTGTGTGTGTGTGTGTGTGTGTGTGTGTGTGTGTGTGTGTGTGTGTGTGTGTGTGTGTGTGTGGTAGGCCATGTTTAACTAATCTTTAGAGTTTTTCGAGGTTATCATGAAAGTTGATGAAGGAAGGGCTGTGGTTGTTGTCTACATGGACTTTAGTAAGACAAGGTCCCACATAGGAGGTTATTAAGGAAGATTCAGATGCTAGTTATTCATAGTGAAGAAGTGAACTGATTTGGCAGTGGCTGGATGGGAAAAGCCAGAGAGTAGTGGTGGATGATTGCTTCTCAAACTGGAGGCTTGCAACTAGTGGTGTGCCTTAAGGTTTGGTGCTGGGACCATTATTGTTTGTCATCTATGTCCATGATTTGGATGATAATGTGGTAGACTGTATCAGCAAGTTTGCAGGGGACACAAAGATTAGAGGCAATGTTGACAGCATAAAAGGTGTTCAAAGCTTGAAGAGGGATCAGGACCAGTTGGAAAAATGGGCTGAAAATGGCAGATGGAATTTAACGCAGACAAGTGTGAGGTGCTGCATGTTGGAAGGACAAACAAAGAAAGGACATACAAGGTAAATAGTAGGACACTGAGAAGTGTGGTAGAACAGAGGAATCTGGGAATACAGATACATAATTCCCTGAAAGTGGTGTCACAGGTGGTTAGGATAGAGTGCTTTTGGTATATTGGCCTTCATAAATCAAAGCATTGAGTATAGGAGTTGGGATGTTATGGTAAAGTTGTATAAGACATTGGTGAGGCCAAATTTGGAGTATTGTGTGCAGTTTTGGTCACCTAACTACAGGAAAGATGTCAATAAGGAAAGAAAGAGATGAGAGATTTACTAGGATGTTGCCTGGACTTCAGGAACTGAGTTACAGTGAAAGGTTAAACAAGTTAGGACTTTATTCTCTGGAGCATAAGAAGAATGTAGGGAGATTTGATAGACGTATTTAAAATTATGAGGGGGATAAACAGAGTAAATGTAGTTAGGCCTTTTCCACTGAGGGTAGGTGAGATACAAACCAGAGGTCATGGGTTAAGGGTGAAAGGGGAAATTTCTAGGGGGAACATGAGGGAGAACTTGTTCACACAGAACGTAATGGGAATCTGGAACGAGCGACCAGTGAGTTGCTGAATGTGGGCTCAATTTTAACATTTAAAAAGAATTTGAACAGTGGGTGGGAGAAGTATAGAGGACTATGGACAAGGGTGCAGGTCAGTGGGACTAGGCAAACAAAAGATGCTTCAGCACAGACTAGAAGGGCAGAAGGGGCCTGTTTCTGTGCTGTAATGTTCTATGGCTAGCTAATAAAGGTTTCACTTCTTGTAAGCAATAATCATGAGAAATAGTGGAACTTGTAAAGATGGATGTGAAGATGAGGCCACTTTATTTGTTGGGGGTATATATTAGCAGAAACCATTCTTTAATTAGGAAATATACAGGCCTGAAGCAGAATGAAGGCTTCCTGCTGCAACCCTACAATTTGTTGCAGCTGCAGAATTGACCAGTGTTGACATTTTCCACTTAATATCATCCGTGTGCTGAAGATCCTTGGATTTCCTGTGGCCTCGAGGCCTGTCTTGTGCTGTGAAACCTGCCTGCTTCAAAAAGACAATTTTAGGACCATCTTAATTGCATCTGACAAGCCAGGAGCGTTACCACTTCCAGTGGGTCCGCTCTTGAATATGAAATCAGTGCTTCACCGAGTTAATGATGAATTTATTATCATATACACAAGTGAAAAGATACACAACAAGGGTTTTTTTTTTAAAAAGGCAACTCCCCATAGTATTTGGGAACCTCGGTTAGCCAGGCAGTTAGCGCAATGCTGTTACAGTGCCAGTATCCAGGGTTTTAATTCAGAACTGTCTGTAAGGAGCTTGTACATTCTCCCCATGTCTGTATGGGTTTCTGCTGGTTGCTACAGCTTCCTTCAACAACATACAGGGACTGTCAGTCAAAATAAAATGTGTACATATTATACAGGAAGAGATAATACATAAATAATAGATATTAAATAAACAATGGATAATAAATATAATCAGATAATATTCATGGTTACTGTAGTGCAAAGTGAAAAAAGTAGCAGTTCCCTAGTTCAGACAGGTTGTTTTGTGGTGTTGGAGTATTTTATGATTAGGACAGGAAGAGGTGGGTCAAAAGCCTGATAGCTGTTGGAGAACAAAAACTGTTCTTTAATCAGAGATGCTGTACCTCCATCTCTGGGCCTGTGCACAGGTAGCAGCAAAGAGAGGCTGTGACCAGTATAATGGGGATCCTATAAGATGTTGGCTGCCTTTTTGAGGCAGCGCTTCACATGAATTTCTTTAATTGGTGTCAGGTCAGACCCTGTGATGGGAAGCTTGGCTACATTTGCTACCTTCTGCATTCCTGGGTGCTCAAATTACTGAGCCAGGCCAGGATGCAACCAATCAGTATACTTTCCACTGTACACCTGCAGAAGTTTGATAGAGTATTCAAATCTCTTCAGACTTCAAAAATAGAGGATTTGGTGTGCCTTCTTCATGAGTTGCCTTGATGTGCTGCCTTGATGTGTGGACTCCCAGGAACTTGAAAGGACTAACTCTCTCCACCTCCATCAATGTAGACAGATGCAAGATCAAAGGTGGTGACACAAACATACAAATATCAGCTATGATCTTAGTGAATGGCAGGCCAAGTCTGAACATATTACTACCACTACTGCCTTTTAATGAATTTTAGAGTCACCATAACTGGAGTAGCAGTTAACATTAGAGTTGATAAAATAAGATCAATAAAAAGCAACTTGACTGGTTGCATCATGGACCCGAACAGCATGGAAATGAGCCTTTTGACTCAACTCATCCCTGCCAATCAGATTATCTATCTGAGCTCTTATTATTTGCCTGAATTTTCCCCAAATCCATGTAAACCCTTTTTGTCCATAAACCTGTTCTATAAGTGTCTTTTAAATGTCACAATTACACCCACCTCAACCACTTTCTTTCTGCATGTTACATATGCTCACTATCCCCTGTGTGGAAATGTTGAACCCTCTGGTTCATTTTTAAAAGCTTATATCCCTTTCTTTAAACGTATGCCTCCTAGTTTTAGACTCTCCTACCCAGGGAGAAACAAAAAGACTACGAATGGTCTCCTTATCCATGCTTCATGATTTAACACATCTAATACAAGGTCAGTCTTTCACCTCCTATGCTTTTGGGAGAGAAGTTGCAGTCTATCCAATCTCATTTTCTTCCTTCATGGAGCAGGACCACCCAATTTATATTTTGTTTATCTTCTCTTTCCGTTTTTCCATCATTACCTTTCCTCCTTTTCCATTTCTGTTTTCTTATTTTCAACTCTTTACAAGACAACATTCCTACAACATCCAACATTTTCCTTATTCTCCTATTTCTATCTTCTTTATCCCCAATCTCCCCTTCCCCTCCTGAGTTGTCCTTTATCCCTTGTCGGACAACCACATCTCCCCTCTCCATTTGGATTTGCGAATCCACTCGCAAGCGTCAACTGATTTTGCAGTGACTGCTCTTTTCCCCCACCCAGCCCCCCCAGAAAAGATTTCACTTTTCATATGTCACAAAGGTCACTCTTTTAATTCCCTCCTTATTCTCTCTATTCCATTACCTTCCCTTATTAATTCTTGTCTATACTATCTATATTTTCCTCTAATTACAGATACTTTCACGTATGCACATTGTCTCTATTCACTCTTAAAGACCTATTAATACCGCCCCTCCTGGATGTAATCAACCAGATCGATGAGACACTAAACTTACCAGATTCATGTAAAACAGCAATAATTACAGTGATACTAAAACAAGGGAAAGATCCACTCTCACCAGCGTCATATAGACCAATATCTTTGCTAAACACAGATTATAAGATAATAGCTAAACTATTAGCAAACAGATTAGCAGAACAGGTACCGAAAATGGTAAATTTAGACCAAACTGGATTTATCAAAAAAAGACGCACAACAGACAATATTTGTAAATTTATTAACTTAATTCATGCAGTAGAAGGAAATAAAGCACCTGCAGTAGCAGTTGCTTTAGACGCAGAGAAGGCCTTCGACAGAGTAGAATGGAATTATTTGTTCAAAGTATTGCAAAAATTCAGTTTACCGGAGAAGTATATTAATTGGATTAAAGCATTATATAAGGGACCGTTAGCGAAAGTGACAGTAAATGGACATGTATCAAAGCAATTTAACTTAAGCAGATCAACGCGGCAGGGATGCCCACTATCACCATTATTGTTTGCGCTAGCTATAGAACCACTAGCAGAATTGATAAGAATAGATAATAATATAAAAGGAATAAAAATAAAAGACAGGGAATATAAAATCAGTCTATTTGCGGATGATGTGATAGTGTACTTAACAGAACCAGAACTATCAATAAAAGAACTATATAAGAAATTGAAGGAATATGGAGAAGTGTCGGGATACAAGATAAACGTAAATAAAAGTGAAGCAATGCCTATGAATAACGCGGATTTCTCAAAATTTAAGAAGGAATCCCCATTCAGATGGCAAATGCAGGCAATAAGATACCTAGGTGTACAAATAAACAAAAATCTAGGCCAATTATATAAACTCAATTACAATCCACTAATGAAAAAATTACAGGACGATTTAGAGCATTGGAAAGAGCTACCACTAACACTGATAGGAAGGATAAACTGTATTAAAATGAACATTTTTCCAAGGATACTATACTTATTTCAGGCATTGCCAATACAACTGACAGAAAAATTCTTCAAAGAGTTAAAGAAAATAATAAGGAAATTTTTATGGAGAGGGGGGAAACCGAGGATAGCACTAGATAAATTAACAGAATGGTATAAACAAGGAGGCTTACAATTGCCAAACTTCAAAAATTATTATAGAGCCGCACAATTAAGGTACCTATCAGATTTTTATCAAACAAGGGAAAAACCAGACTGGACGAGATTAGAATTAGATAAAATAGGGGAAAAGATACCTGAACACATATTATATAAATGGGATGAAAAATTGGTACAACATAGAACTTCTCCAGTATTACACCATCTCCTCAATATATGGAAGAAGATTCATGTAGAAAGAAATAAAACAAATTATCAATTACCAAAACTAATATTGACGCAAAATAAGCTACTCCCTTTTACAATAGACAACCTTTCCTTTAGAAAATGGGAAAAAAAAGGGATTAAAAGAATAGAAAATTGTTTTTCAGGAAGTAGATTCTTATCCTTTGAACAAATGAGAGATAAGTACAATATAACTGGAGATACAGCGCTGGCATATTACCAACTGAGATCCTACTTGAAAGATAAATTAGGAAGCAATTTGAGTTTACCAGAGGGAAGTAACCTTGAATATGTGATTACAGATACAATGTTAATCAAAAGATTTATAACAAATATGTATATTAAACTGCAAGAAAAGGAGAATGAGGAAACAAATGGTAAAACTAAACAAAAATGGGAACAAGTTTAAATATAAAGATAAAAAAGGAAACATGGGAGAAATTATGTTCTGGAATGATGAGAAATACAATAAATACGAGGCTGCGTATGATACAATATAATTGGTTACACAGACTATACATTACACCGCAAAAGTTAAATAAATGGGACCCAACAGTATCTGATAGATGTTTTCGATGTAAAAAAGAAAGGGGAACAACAATTCATGCAATCTGGACATGTGAGAGAGTAGAAAAATTTTGGGATGATCTCAATCAGATATTAAATAAAATAACAGAAAACAATATACCAAAGAATCCAGAGATCTTTCTCCTAAGTAACATAAAAAATAAAGAATTTGGAATTGACTTGGAAGATGCACAAAAAAGATTTGTTAAGATAGCCCTAGCCATAGCAAAAAAATGTATTATGTCAACCTGGAAATTGGAAGATAATTTGAAAATACAATAATGGTATATAGAAATGAATAAATGTATTCCATTAGAAAAAATAACATATAGTTTAAGAAATAATATTGAAATATTCGAACAAGTATGGGAGCCTTACATTAAATACAATAGCGAAAACCTACCGGGAACAAACATTACCTAAGTTGATGGAAGGAGAAGAAAAGAAAAGAATGGACTCAGTAGAATTTCTGGTGGTGTATTTTTGTTGAATGACAACATTGTCTGACTGGCTTAATGCAACCTAGATTGTATACCTAAAATGGATGAGAGGGGGGTGGGGGGGTGGCTTGGGAGGAGGGGGGGGGGGGGGAGAAAAAGTCACTGTATATGTGTGAAAAAGAAAAAGTGTATATCATGGCTAACGTGATTTATGGTGTGAAAAATAAAAAATTTTAAAAAAAGAAAAAAAAAGAGCAGGACCACCCAAGCTGAAGAGGAAAACCAAGCACTGAATAGAAATTGGAAAGGTCATGGTGAGATGTTTTTCATATTAATATTTGGTCTTGTAATATCATCAAAATCTTGGCAAGCTTGCTGCTTAAATAGAAAAATGACTAAAAGTCATCATCTCTGTAACTTTTTAAATACAGATATTGCATTTAGTGTTAAGTAAACAGTCTAACTCAAAACTTAATGCTTAATTTTTGCATGTTGTTGAATTTGAGAGTAAAATGGTTGGGTGGAGCATTACATTTTTAATTAGTGCTTTATTTGTATATTTTCCAAAGCATTTTTGTACCTTTTTTTTAATCCCTGAATTTTCCCATTCTTTGCATCTGTAAAATTCCAGATTGTGGGGAAGAGGATAAGGGGAAAAAAAAGATAAAACTGTATAGTTTCAGGTCCTTCAAACTATGATGTTGTTTCACTGTCCATTATTACAGAAATGATCAGAGTTGTAAATTGCAACACACCACATACATAACACTCAAAACTATTGCTGATTTATCAGTCTGCACCCAATTCCTTACAAATCTTTTTGGAATCCCATTACAAACCATGATTTTCAGTTTTATCTTTCCAGAGTGACCATTTGCTCTGTGATTCCCTGGTCAGGTTTTTCCTTCCCCTGACCTGTGGCACTTGCAGAAGGGGCAACATTGGCTTGTACATCTTTTGCCTCACCGCCATCCCAAGCAACTTTCAGATGAGGAAAATGTGCATACACCTCTATTCATAGAGCATTCAGTACTCTTTATGTAACCTGCTCTACATCAGTGAGACCGCGTGCAGACTAGAAGACAGATTTACAGGGCATGCAACCAGGAGCTTGAGATACCACTGTGGGTATTCCGTCTGCAATCTCCAGGCTATGTGCCATTTTGAACCCTTAATTTCCATACTGACAAATCTGTCCTTTTTCTTTTCTACTGTCATATGAGGCCCAATGCAAACTCGGACAGCAACACCTCATTGTGCTTGGTTAGTGTAAACCCAGTAGTACGAACACTGAAATTATCAAGTTCAGAGGATCCTTGTTCTCGCCCTCTCATTCTGGTCCACTTCTTCTGCTCTTCTCATTTTCCCTTTCTCTTGCCACTCTACCTGCTTCTAGTGGTAACCACCTACTACTCACACATTTCACCCACGAGATCCCCTTTTCCCTACAAGTCATAATGGAAGCCATTAGGGGAAAGAATTGAAGAGCAAATGTCATTTGTAGATGTTTGTAAAAGAAGGGAACCATTTTCAAATGCAAAGAAAATGACATTTGCTCTTCAATTCTTCCCCTTAATGGGTTCTTATTATGATTTCCCTTATCAGATCTAGCACCGCTCACCTTTTGTGTTCTCGCATGTCATCTCCCAGCAGCTGTTTCACCCTTTCCTTATCAGTGGCTCCATTTGTATGCCATCATTCATCCGAATGTTATGTATCTATCACCTACTGTTCTCGGTTATCCCTCCCTTCTTTTTTAATGTGGTCCATCTTCTCCCTCCACTCTATCATGAGGCAGAGTCTTGACTTGGTGTTGACGATTTTCTCTGCCTCCCACCGCCACCATCATTTTCCCACACCCCACCAGGTTCCTCAATCTGCAGAGTTCCTCCAGCAGTTTGTTTTTAAGTAGTCAGAACACTAACTGGATTGGGAAAAATAACACCATTAAACCATTCAAATGCACTCCTTATTACTGGGCTTATATTCAACCACTCTGTTTAAATTTGGGTGTTCATGTTCTCTGTTCAGAGCAGCTCCTAGATCTATTCTGTTTTGTATTAAAAATTGGGATAGTTTTCGTATTTTTCCTTTGAGCTCTTCCATCTGAATGGTTATTTGCGACAGACATTTTTTAGAATTGTTTCAACTGGTCATCTTTTATTTTGTTCCCTCACAAGGAACTGAATGAAGTGCTGTATGAGGGAGTTTCCGCATGCTGAGTCAATCCAATGAGTAGTTTTGACACCTGTTTCCTGTGTAAGAATAGCAGCAGATGAGTCCTATGATTCAACCTCAAGTGAAAGTCCAATTTAGCTTGGTTGGCATGGAGTTTGGTGAATAATCACACTTTTCTTTTAAATTTGCATGACAGCATTTCTGCCTGAACCTACGACTCGGCAGAATGGCAGCATTTTCCACTTTGGTCCCAATCCAGAGAATGAACACACAATTTAGGCTGATTGTACTAAGTATGGTTGCTCGCAGTACATGGCTTCTGTTTTTCCTTTGCTGCATTGATGGTTGCTTAGTTGCAGTTTTGTGCTGCTTTTTCTTCCTCTAGACTGAGTTAGGGTAACTTGTCCTTGGTGCTGCATGGTGTATTTTTGTGTAGATAATGTAAAACGTTCCATGATATTGAAAGAACAATTTTACTCACGGGTTAACAGTCCACTTTTGACATAGTTATGTATTTATTTTTCTTCTGTCTTTTGTGTCGCCCGTCTATATTTTGCTCATACACCGATGAAGGGCTCAAGCCCAAATGTTGGCTATGTATGTTTATCTTTGCTATATAAAGTACACTGCTTGGCCTGCTTAATTTTTCTACCATTGTGTTTTTACTTCAATCACAGTGTCTGCAGACATTTGTGCTTTAGCCCAATATTTGAGTCTTCTTTCGACCATCACCAAAGCGGATTATTGGTCATTATCATGTTGTTTCTGGGTCTTAACCGTACATCATGGAAATGTGCCCTTTGGTCCATAAACTCCAGGCTGACCATCAAACAGCCCTCACTGCACTTAATGCCACCTTTATTGTCCATTAACTCACCCAAATTCCACTGTTCAGCTACACACAAGTGGCATTTTTACAGCACCAAATCAGCTTTGGGAGAAACCAGAGAACATGGAGCAAACCATGTGAAACCTCCCCACAGACAGTACCCAAGGTCAAGACTGAATATTGTTTGCTGGGGCTGTGAGGCTGCACCATTGTTGCTCTAATTCCTTCATGTGCACAAATCAGTTCGTGTGCCTTTGCGACAGTAAAGTGTGTTTTTCGGATAAAGTGTTTTGCAATACCTTGAAGTTGAAAAGTACAAAACATTAAAAATTATTCAGTAAATTGAGATCGATCTTGGAAACGCATGTCAGAATATTCTTGGAACACCCATAAACTTCAGAAGATTTGAACATAAACATTTCATGAGGAAATCTCATTAGTTCTTGTTAATCTCGTTGCCTCTTGATCCGAAGTACTTGAGTCAGCATGAAAGCAAGACCTTTGGCCCTCCAGCTCTGTGTTGCCCAAGCACCTATTTACATCTCATACCCCTGCAGTTCTCAGGAGTGAAGCACATTCTGCATCTGTAGAATTTTGTGTTTCCTCCTGTTTAACACTGCCCTGTCAAGTAAAGAACATATTTTTGGGAATGCAGAAGTTCACAAGATTTTCTTCACTGGACAACAGGATGTCATGCAAGGAGAGATTAATCTGACTGGACCAGTGCTCTTGAGCGTAAAACATTAAGAGATATGTAAAAATAAAATCTAGTGCATGACAGGACATTTACAGAGCTGATGTTTCTCCTATCTGTAGAATTGGGAGTTGCAGTTTGGGGATAAGGGGTCAATGATAGAAGACAAAGAATGGTGAATATTTTGGAATTTCTTTTTCAAATGGGTGATGAAGCTCTGGAGTTGTTTCTGTTTACTGGTCATCCAGGGAGAAAGTGATTGCAATCAAACTTGTTATTTGGTTCCTTTCAGTCGTCTTTAACCACTATTGTTCTTGTATAATATACAATATATAGTGAAATGCTATATACATGATTTGCAAGACTACATTTACTGTAAGGATGTACTGGAGAAACTGAGGTTGTTACCCTGGAAAGTTGAGAAGAGGTGTCTGAAATTACAGCAACTATTAATAGGATTAAAGGAGAGAAGATGTTTCCCTGAGATTATGGTTGAAAGATCAGATAGCGCAGATTACAACTTTGGGTGAAAGACACAAGGATATGTGAGGGGAAAAGAATCAGAATTTATTGTCTTGAACATGTCACAAAATTTGTGTTTCGAGGCAGTATTCACAGTGCAAACATTTATATAAACCATATTTCAAAATGAATAAAAACAGTGCAAGAAAAAGAAAGCTTTTTTATCAATGCTGTGGTTTTCTAAGATCAGGGCATCCTCCAGGAAAGGTAGTTGAAAGTCAATTGAATAGCAACTTACAAAATATAGTGTTGTGATGGCATTCTGAACAGGACTAAACTGCTTCTGTGATATTTCTATGATTTGTTCAGTTCTCTAAAACTTTAATGTCCCTAAAAATAATGATTGAAAAAAATTCATCCTCAATCAATTATGAATACAGCTAATATTGAACTGGTTGAAGGTTGTGAGCACCCACAGCCTAAAGGTCTTATCGTTGCAACAGTTGAGAGTGAAACTGTCAAGATACAAAAGGTTTGCAAAACTTGGCTCAAAAGTCCAGTTGGAATTTATTCCCAGACATAACGTCTTCAAAATTTGCAGGCCAAATACTTTCTCTTTGGCACTTCCATCTGAAAGCAAGAGTCAACATGAAAAGAAAAAAAAACATAAGGGAAAAAATAATGATTCCAACAAAACCTGGTGAAGGGGAAGAATGAAGATAAAACAAATTGAAATGTGAAGTTTCTAGTCAACAAAGTATAATGATGCAGAAATAAAAACTTAAGAAAAATATAGATATACAGTATATATTTTTCCATTTGGATCCAGGGAAAATTCTGGTTGACAAAAATCCTAGATTTTTACGAAAAAAAATATAAAAGTCCCTTGCAGACATCCCAAAATTGTAAGCATTAAAAAAACCAATTACTCCACAGTGTACATTTATAGTTGCATGTTTTGAAAAGGTTGTTGCACTTTTCTTTCACTGGAACCTTGGCCTCTGTTTGTGAAGATGCATGTGAAATTGTATGTCATGAAAACTCCAGTCTGTGTAATATTCTAGTAGGAGCATGCTGAGCCCCCATCAAGGGAGAAGGTTCAACCTCAATCCCCAAACTCGAGCGGAAAGCATTTGTTGATAATTAGTTGCAGAACTGAAGAGATGAATGTTTCAGATCACTCCTTAGGAGGCTCTGAATGTTGGATTAGTTGTCACATTATATCTTGCACTATAAGAAATGAGCAGTCTGATTGGTAATGCCTAATGCTCATACAGTGTATATAGTAGATGAGTACAATTTACAGAGTTAGAATAAAAAGTAAGATAAGCTGTGGAGATGAAACTGTCGTTAACCCTATTGGTATGTGCTTTCTCATGCGATTCTTATCCCTGATGAGGAAAAAGAGCATGTTAGGGACATGATGAGCCCTTCACTGTGTTTGGCACGTGATGAGCCCTTCACTATGTTTGCTGTCTTCCTAAGATTTCATGGAGAAAGGGAATTTTTGATGCTGTGGGGAGCATTAATGATCTTCTGCAGCTTAGGAACACAAGTCCATAAGACATAGGATCAGAAATAGGCTATTCAGCTCATCGAGTTTGGCCCGCATTCAATCATGAGCTGATCCATTTTCCTACTCAGCCCCATTGCCCAGCCTTCTCCCTCTAGCCTTTGATGAACTGGCTAATCGAGGACCGATCAATCTTTGCTTTGAATATACCCAATGACCTGGCCTCCACAACTGCCTATGGCAACAAATTCCACTGATTTACCACACTCTGGCCGAAGAAATTCCTACACCTGTCTGTTTTAAGCAGACACCCTTTAATCCTGAAGCTATGCCCTCTTGTCCTAGACTTTCCCATCATGGGAAATAACCTTTGGACATCTACTCTGTCCACGACTTTCACCATTCAAAATGTCACAATAAGATTCCCCCTTATTCTCTGAAATTCCAGTGAATACAGTCCAAGAGCTGTCAAATGCTCCTAATGGGATAGCCATTTCTTCCCTAGAATCATCCTAGTGAACCTCATTTACACCTTCTCCGATATCAGCACATCCTTTCTTAAATGAGGAGGTAAAAACTGCTCACAATACTCCAAGTGAGTTCTCACCAGTGCCTCAACATCACACCCCTGCTCTTGTATTCTACTCCTCTTGAAATGAATATTAGCATTGCATTTGCCTTCCTCACCACAGACTCCTAGGTCCTCTTACATATGGGAATTTTCAGTTTTCTCATTTAGTAAGTGGACTGCCCATTTATTTCTTCTACCCAAGTGCATGACCATACATTTTCAGACATTGTATTTCATTTGCTGCTGTTCTGCCTATTCTCCCAATCTCAGTCCTCTGCAGCCTCCATATATGGTCTGCACCACCTGCTCTTCCACCTACCTTCGTGTACAAACATGGCCACAAAATCATTAATTCCATAATCCAAATCATACAACATAAAAAGAAGTGGCCCCAAAAACAACCCCTGTGGAACATCACTAGCAACTGGCAGCCAATCGGAATATGATCCTTGTATTCCAACTCTCTGCTTCCTGCCAATGTTCTACCCATGTAATATGTTTCTGTTTACCATGGGCTCTTAATTTGTTAAATAGCCTCATGTGCTTCATTTTGTCAAATGCCTTCTGAAATCAAAATACACATCACTGCATCTCCCTAATTCAGCCTGCTTGTCACTTCTTCAAAGAATTTCAATAGGTTTGTTAAGCATGATTTTCCCTTAATGAAACCGTGTTGGCTTTGGCCTACCCTGCCATGACCCTCCAAGTACTCTGTAACCTCATCCTTTACAATAGATTCCAACACCTTTCCAATCAGCGACGCCAAGTTAACTGGTCAACAATTTCTTTTCTGCTGTGTCACTCCCTTCTTTAATAGTGGGGTGACATTTGTGATTTTTTTCAGTCCTCCAGAAGCAAGTGTTATGAGCCCAGAGGACCCCAAAGCCCAGCAGCAATAATAATCACCAAGACAAATGGTTACTTAAACAAAAGTTGCTTTTAACTATCTTTAAACATGAAAACAGGATCACACTTTAACTTACCACTGTTAACTTAATTAACCTATCTACACCCCCTTCTAATTCTAATTTTACCACGGGATCTTTATCATACTCAACAATAGGCCATCGATAGCACTGATCACATACTTGCTGGATACAGCGGGGTACAGGAACTGATCACGACCAGAACAGAGTTCAGAAATATCAAGAGTAAAAAGACAGTTTTGGCAATTATATACAGAACTCCATGAAATAGCCGGGATATGGACAACAAATTGCAACAGCAGATAGAAAAGGTGTGTTAGAAGGGCAATAGTATGGTCATTGTGGTGAGTTTTAACTTGGAAGATTGGGAAAACTAGGTTGGATCTGGACCTCAAGAGAGAATTTATAGAAAGACTAAGAGATGGCTTTTGAGAATCGATTGTTGATGAGCCCATGAGGGATTTGGCTGTACTGGATTGTGTGTTGTGCCATGCATCAGATGTGATTAGAGTAAAGGAACCATCAGGGAGTAGTGATCACAATATGATTGTTCAATTTGAGATTTAAAAAGGAGAAACTAATGTTTGATCTTTTGGTATTTCAGTGAAGGAAAGGGAATTACAGGGGCATGAGAGAGGAACTAACCAAAGTTGATTGGAAGGAAGCACTAGAGGGGAAGATGGTAGATCAGCAATGTATGGAGTTTCTGCAAGAAATAATGTGCATGATAAATACATACCAAAAAAAGAGGAAATATTCAAATGGAAAGATGTCACAACTGTGGCTGACAAGGGAAATCAAAGCCAATGTGAAAGCACAAAGAGAGGACATACAAGGAAGCAAAAATTAGGGGGAAGACAGAGGATTGAGAAGTTTTAAAATACTTCCAGGAGGTAACTAAAAACACAGGGAAGGAAAATATGAAGTATGAAAGAAATCTAGCAAATAATATCAAAGAGGATACAAAAAGCTTCTTCAAGTATAGAAAGAATAATAAGTGGTGAGAGTAGATAGAGGATCACTAGAAATGACAAATAATGGAAGACAAGAAGATGGCAAAGGAACTAAATGAGTAGTTTGCCTCATTCTTCATTGTGGAAGTTATTAGCAGCATGCTAGAAGTTAAAGAGAATCAGGAAAGGGAAATGAGTGCAGTTACTATTTCAAGGGAGAAGGTACTCAAAAAGCTGAATAGTCTAAGGGTGGATAAGTCTCCTGGATCAAATGGATTGCAAAATTAGGATCTTGAAAAAAGTAGCAGTAGAGATTGTAGAGACATTGGTAATGATCTTGCAAGAATCAATAGACTCTGGCTTGTGTAACAGGTTATGTTGTGTTTGTATTGTATATAGATATGTTTTTGGGAGATAAATAGTGGCAGTTTTTTTTTTAGTGTAGGTTACATACAAACACTTTAAAACAGATCTTATTTAAAATACTGGAGCTCTGCTCATGCAAGACAGGCCAGTGCCAAGAGCCTTTGCAAAAGCTCTGGAGAGTGCCCAAGAAACTTCACTAATGGATTGTTGTTTACAAAAAGGCAAAAGAACTCATCAGAGCTGCAGGTTGTCTGGAGTAGAACTTGCTTTTCTAAGAGGGTCATGTGGCTTTGCAAGCAGGAGTCAAAAAGGCTATCTCTCAGAGAGAGAGAGAGAATTTAGTTCTGCAGTTTTACAGTCAGCAATAACAGCTGGGATTAGAACAGCTGGTAAGCCTGTGGAAAACCCCATTTTGAAGATGAGTTGTGACTACTTAGTTCAGCCTAGTCAAAGCCCTTGTGGTTCATGCAAGAGGAGAGGACTAGTTGCCTAATGTTTCACTTATTTCAAGTGAAACAAAAAGGAACTCTGTAGTGACCTGAAAGAAAGAGGTTATCATCTGGAGAACCCTGAGGGGGCAAGTTTCTTTGGCAAGATACTGAAGTGGCTGATTAAAAGGCATCAGTTGTAGGTGTCCAGCGAACAACAAATCTCTCTCCAAAAACCAACAAGAACCTGTTGATTCTGAGCGGTAACCATTTACCTTTCAAGCATCAAAGCCTGGTGAACTTCATAAATGATAATTTCTGTGCACAGTATAAGAATTGCTTGCAACCAGTAAACTTGGAGGAATGAGAAGTGAAATTAGACAGTGAATCAAAGAACTTTTCTAAACTTACACATAGATAACATGCACGTGCACAGTTGTGACATCTTTCCATTTGAATATTTCCTCTTTTTTTTGGTATGTATTTATCATGCACATCATTTCTTGCAGAAACTCCATACATTGCTGATCTACCATCTTCCCCTCTAGTGCTTCCTTCCAATCAACTTTGGTTAGTTCCTCTCTCATGCCCCTGTAATTCCCTTTCCTCCACTGAAATACCAAAAGATCAAACATTAGTTTTCTTGTTAAATCTCAAATTGAATAATCATATTGTGATCACTACTCCCTGATGGTTCCTTTACGCATCTGGTGCATGGCACAACACACAATCCAGTACAGCCAAATCCCTCATGGGCTCATCAACAATCGACTCTCAAAAGCCATCTCTTAGTCTTTCTACAAATTCTCTCTTGAGGTCCAGATCCAACCTAGTTTTCCCAATCTTCCAAGTTAAAACTCACCACAATTACAAATAATGGGAGACGAGAAGATGGCAAAAGAACTAAATGAGTAGTTTGCCTCATTCTTCACTGTGGAAGTTATTAGCAGCATGCTAGAAGTCGAAGACAATTGCCCTTCTGACACACTTTTTCTATCTGCTGTTCCAATTTGTTGTCCATATCCCGGATACTTCATGGAGTTCTGTATATAACAGCCAAAACTGTCTTTTCACTCATGATATTTCTGAACTCTGTTCTGGTCGTGATCAGTTCCTGTACCCCGCTGTGTCCAGCAATTATGCGATCAGTGCTGCCAATGGCCTCTTGTTGAGTATGATAAAGATCCCATGGTAAAATATGATAACACCAATCAGAATGTTGGGGCCTTCCAATCATTGGGGATTAAAAACTGTTGGTATACAAATTAGTACAGCTTTGCCCCTGTGAAAATGCACATTGTTTCAAATGTGTTTTTTTAACCATAACCTTTCAGTTTTCAGACAAAATTGCCCAGTTAATTGTGGCCTACGTTTATTGTCTGACAGAACTTTTTAATCCAACTCCCTCTAATTACCAGTTCTACTAAATAGACAGGAGGGTTAATTGAAAATAAAAAAATTGTATATTATTAAGATGAACTAATTACAGAGTTAACATTTTTAATCGAAGAAGTGTCTCAACCAAATTGAGTAGGTCACTCTTGCTGATTAATGTCAATGCCATATGAGCTGTGATGCCTATTTAAGTATATTCTTATATATCAGCTTGCCTGTGGAAATTAATTAGAACATTGATGTGTGATTTGCTTGGGGTTGATTTTTGATTTTGCTAAACAATAATGATGGTTTGCAATACCCACAAACTAGTGGAAATTGAATTATAGGATTTTAAAAAATCTTTTCCTTTACGGGTCCATGGCTGAAGAATCTCCTAGAATTTTACAACATTGAGTCAACAGGTCATCAAAGTGAACATGTCACAGTACCAGCTTTTCTCCATATCATAAACCAAGTTTATCTTAAAACGGAAACTCTCTCAACCTTGCCAAATATTCCTTCCCCACCCCACCCCAGTCAAGAACTTTGTTTAATCTCAAAACTTCGTGATTTTTCCAGCCCGAGTGAATGAATGGTGCCCAGGTTTTCCTTGATACAGACGCTTCCCCACCATCCATCCCCAGTCAAGTGAAGCCGGATTCGCTCCGCACTCCGGCAGCTGAGGAATTTCAATTGTGTGCATTAAATAAAGGCGAAAGGAAACACCGGCATCTGTCAAGGTAACCTTTGGGTGGTGGAGAGGTAGACTCGTGTGCTATTCTTGCCTTCTCCCAGTGCAATAACCATTTGCTAGATTTTCCCAGCTTTTGAATGATGGCCATAGGTTGGAAGCATTTTGTTAAATGCAAGACACGACTTTGTTTTGCCAAGAATGGGGACTCGTGAGGAGAGGGGCAGCAGGTTCAGGTCACTCTTTGACTTCGGCAAAAACAGACGACGTCCAAATCCCATTTCAATGTCTTGCGGAATCCAGCCCAGGTTTTGCGACTTGGAGGATTTTTTTTATAGCTTAAAAAGCCCAAGACGCGCACGCAAGAAGCTCATTTGAATGGGGCAATGACATCACCGCTGGTGGGTTTTTAAAAAGAAGTTTTCCCCACCTCCCGTAGAAGAAGGGAGCGAAGCGGGGCCGAGTAGCCCGAGCCTCTGTGCAGGGGCTGCCAGTCACCCAGTGAGCAAGGACGCTGTTAACCACTCAGTGAGCAGCACCAGCTGTCAATCAGCCTGCTCCCGGGTGGCAACTGACAATCCATTAGTCGCTCTACAAGGGGACAGCAATACCCCAGAGTCTGGGGAAACCCCACACTCCTTTCATCCACTTCACACCATGTTTTTGTAGCTCCGGAGCAGAACCCGCTCTGTCTTGGACAAGCTATCTCCAATGATTTCCCCATTACCTGTGGAACTGTTGCCAACTGCCTCGACCTGGAGCCCTGATGTGGGCACTCACGGCATGTTCGACCGCAAGCGCTCGGCGGTGCGTCACATTCAGCAGAGCTTGGTGCTGGAACTGCTGGACGAACCGAACGTGGCCCTGCAGAGCTATCAAACCAGGGCCCCCGAGGAAAGCGGCTCGCTGGTAGGAGTGTGCGTTGTCTTCGAGGCGTGGGGGAGGCACACGGAGTCACTGTGGCACTGATGACGGGTGCGCGGTAGCAATGTTGTCACTGGGTGTCCTTTCTCCACGCGGTGGACCCTTCCCAGTAACAAAAGTCAACATTTCATGTTATTTCGAGTTGTTGATGGTCTTTGCCATTGTATTTTCTTTTTAAATTCTTACGACTAAAGGATTGTGATCGGATTAGGGCAGTTGCATCCATAATCTCGGTTGCATTTATCCATTGCTTCCAGAATCTATTTTTTTTAATCGTACAACCTCTATGGGGATTTCTGTTGCAAAGAATGATACAGAAAGCAATGCATCCTTTTCCAAGGGTTTACGGAATACGGAATCACCGCCAGTTCGCCTTTTGGGACACGGACCTTGTTCCATTGCCTCTCTGAGTAGGATGCTCTCTTTTATCAGACTAAAAGGGCCACCGATCCGTGTTTGATTTTTGCAGAGTTTGCACATCATCTTGGGGGGGGTGGGGGGGGGGGGGCTGTTTTGTCCCCAATCTCGGGTTGAGTGAAACTCCATGTTATTTTGAGGTCGGGATTGTCCGCGCAGCTAAAACTTGCCCAGTTCGCGTGGGTTACGAACAGCAAGTTCGAGTGGAGAGCTGGATATTTCTCCCCCCCCCCTTAAAAAAAGATAACGAGCTGCCTCTAGGTCTGTGTGGAATATTAAGGTGGTGCCTGCAGTGCGGTTAGCGGTCCGGGATGAACGGATAATCACTGCAGTTTCACCAGGCGCACACAGGGCGAAAGCAAATGTACTCGGCAGTGCAAGGATTTCAAAGCCTTAAAACGTGGTCACAAAATAACTCTCGGCACCAGATGTCCTGACTGCCCACTCCTCGTTCTTAATTGTCGGGAGCTGATTCCGAGACAAAGGAACCAACCTTTTGTCTGAAATTTGAAAGAAAGCACAGTTTGCAATGCATCAGTTGTCGATAATCCGCCACCCCCCACCCATCTATCCGAAGAGCGCATCCCAAGCGCTGGTCCTGAAATACCCGTTTCCTTCTGCAACTTCATTCTTGTGGACATGGGTGCACATTTTAAGCAGCCTTTTATTGGAAAAATGTCGATAAGCTTCGGGTTCCATCTTGATTAAAAATACTCCGCTTTAGAATTTTTCTGCGATGTGTGGGTGTTTTAAGTCGATACATTTTATCCAGTCCTTTGAGAAGAAACGGATGAGTTGTCACTCTGAGACTGCTCCAAGGCTGTTATATAAATTCTCCAACAACTGAAATGATGGGAAAGTGACGGGAGATGAGCAATTCTATCCTTTCTTCTGCAATTGTGGAAGCTCAGCCAATTTCAGTCTCTTAATAGCCAAATGAAAGCCTACTCTTGGCACTGTTTGAATCGTACCTAATTGACTCGTTATGTGCATGGTTTCATCACTCCAAAGGAAATGGGCCAATGGTGATGTTTCTCAAGCAAAATATTTCAGTAGCAATTGGGTCTAGAGCAGTGGTTCTCAAGCTTCATATACTCACATACCACCTTAAGCAATCCCTTGCTAATCACAGAGGCACTGGTGGCCTCGGAATTACTTAAAGTGGTAAGAGGGCGCACAAAATCAGTGAACCGGTGCGGACTCGAAAGGCCAACATGGCCTGCTCCCGCTCCGTAAATGGTTCTATGAGTGGAAAGAAAAAGGTTGAGAACCACTGTTTGGCAGAAACACTATCAGCATTTTTATTTTGGGGTTTTTTTTGTGTGTTTTTCTCAGTTTTACAGCACTTTTCCCATTATATTTATTACATCAGTAACATTTTCTTCACAGCATTGATGTGGACCAGTCCTAGAATGAATTCACAGACCATCATTGGTCAGCAGGCCACAGTTTGAGAAATGCTGCTTTTTTAACGTAATCTTTCAATTATTTTCTGTGTTGTGAAGGTGAAATTTTGTTATTTTATTTGGACATTGGAGAAATTGTCCTGTTGATGGGGAAGTCTGCAGATGCAATACACAAATGTGTGGGGAAAAACTCATTCATAGGAAGTGAAGGGCAGCCAACATTTTGGCCTTGGGGCCCTTGGAGTATGAGTCAGCTTATCAAGGCTGAATAGTTAAAGAGGTCGATATTTAAATTCTCTGAAATACCATTGAATGTAGGTGTGGAAATTTGGTAGGTTTTATAACCTGTCTGCCTATTAAGGAAACATGAAAGATTAGGACCAGATTGAGAGCTGTAATGCTGTGCATGAATCTAATTAAGCAAATGGCATCGCCAAACTGTTTTTGACTTCTCTGCTACCTAGGCTTGATTCATGACGTTGTGAAACTTCACCATGTTAACTTGGTTGTGTCAGTTCTTTGAAGGACTTTCCAAAGGTTGTTTTGGGAGCACTGTTGAGAAATGGAGCATCATTGATTGGCATAATGGTGGCATCCTATGTCATACTTTTTTTTCTGAGTGCAGGTAATGATGTGCTGAAGCTTTTATCTATGCGAAGTTTAAGAAACATTCATGCATATGGTCACAGTGGAATGACCTTTGAATCTGAGATGAGTGGTTGTTTTTTTTAAACAAACCCAATGCCATTGCCACTCCTGTTCAATATGCAAATAGACATGTAGGAATGTTGAATCTCAATGTGCCATCTGTGATAAGATCCAGAATACGCATGTGAGCATTTCATCTTAAGCACCTTGAAAATTGATGTAAATTGAACACAGAAATGGGATATATTTAGACACCTCTGTGAGTCCAACTCTTATCCCTGTGTAAATTTGTTATCTAATTCTTAAGTGATAGATTACAAATTTACAAAGGATGTTTGATTGGATCTGGTCAGTATTGTTTTCTGGATGTCTTAGTTGTGATACTGATTATTTTGCACTGGGTGTTAATCCTGTTAATAATTTGACTCATTTTGAATTGCACCTTCCGGCTCTGTCTGAGGCTTTCAGTAGGGTTTCATCAAAACTGGTTTGAAATTTATTATCATACAGGAGTGAAGTAACTTTTCATGCAGCAAAGTTATGGATCAAATGGCACTCAGATTGAGCAGAGAGGATCTAGCTCAACACACAGTTGCCTTACTGAGCGCTCCACTGACCCAGGCCTCAGTTTTTCTCTTGTATAAGGTTCCAGGGAGCTTCAAGTAATCAGGCTCACTTTTTTTCTTCTTGCAGTCAATAACTAACACATGATATCATTGATGTTTGTTGTGGTAATTGGCAGTCACATTTGCAACAATGACAACTTCAAAAGTTCTTTATTTCCCAAACAGAGTTTTATATGTCATAAAAGATGCTGAATTAAATGTTTATCTTTCTCAAACTATTAAAATAGTGAATAAAAATCAATTTCTGTAGAAGTGTTCAAAAAAGAGTCGAGTGAGACTACATCAGACTCTTATTGACGACAGCTCAACACAATAGTTCCAAACAAATGAGCCTTGAGCAATGCGACCTGGGCTCAACACTCCTTTCTGCAATTGGATTTGTGGGGATTGGTGACAGCAACACATCCACAATCATCATCAACCCCAGAAGGCTGCATTTCCAGTCCTCTGTTATCCTCCCTGTGTGCCCACAACTGGATGATGAAACACTGCTCCAACTCCATTTGTAAATTTGTGCATGACATCACCATTGTCGGCAGGATCTCTAACAACAGTGATATTGAGTACTGAAGAGAGAGATACAGAGACTTGTGGCTTGGTGTCTGGACCACAACTTCTTTCAAGACTAGAGAACTTCTGCAGGTGCATCACTGGAAGCATCCTGTAAGGGTGCATCACTGTGTTGCCCAGTGACTGCTCCACCCAAGGTGCTCCACACATCCCTCCGTCGACTCCATCTATAACTCTTGCTGTCTTGAAACAGCAGCTAGTGTATTAAAGGGCTTGTTCCAGCCTGGCTGCACTCTTCCCCCATCATACCCATAAGGAAGAAGATTCACAGGTATGAAATAAAGCACCACAAGGACAATTTATTTCATGCTGTTGTCAGGCTCCTGAATGAACCTCAAATTATAAAATCACTATATACGTGTGTAATGAAATGTTGAGCAACCCCCACCCCCATTTTTGGCCAAAAACTCTGTTATTTTCCAAATATCATGTGTAAAAGACCTTCTTCCCCCTCCCCCCACCTTATTTTTGGCTCAGGCCACCTGCCTACTGGAACACCTGTTGCCCCATCCGTGGAATCTCACCTCGGCTCAGGCCACCCATACCCCACCTGGCCCCGACCACCTGCCCATCTCAGCTCCCGATATCTCGAACAATGCAGGTATGTAGCATGGTCAAAAACGGTGTGCGTGTAATAGTTGACCCCCTAAATTTTACCCTAAAAATTGGTCCACAAAATTCAACTATTGCTTGCATATATACGGTATATTGTCTTTGGTCCATGCATATTGATCTTCCTATGTAACACTACACCTTTTACTGTCTTGTATAACATGCGAGATGTTTATTGGTCTACTTGCAAAACAATCTCCATCACTGCATCATGCATAGTCTGTAATGACAAACTTGAAGTTGAAGTGACAATGCACTTTCCTTACTTTGCACGAAAGGTTTATTTATATACAGCAGACTAACCTTGGTTATCATATTTAATCAAGGAATGTTTGTGTTTCATCTAATGCCTGGTGATGATTGGGTCAGTGTTTTCCTCTCATCTTCTGCTCTCTTGATAAGTATTAGAGGCCAGTATTGGTAAATGTAAGCTTGCGAGGCTATTAGTTGAAAACTAAAACTTTTGCTATCTTTTCCAAGGTTATGGAAAAGAGGAACGGAATTTGCTTCCTGAGCTTTATCTGGAACGCAACTAAGCTGAAGGTTGTGTGACCTAATTCTGCCTTTTGAGAGGATTGAATGCAGATAGTTATTGTCTTATGGAGTTTTGTTTTCAAACTTCCTGCCTTGAGCATTGAAGGCTATGGAATGGCTTCTGTAGCCAAATGAGAAAGTCTTCTATATTGTGTTATGTCTGGTATCTTGATTTCAAAGAAATATGTTTCTCTTGCAAGAAACACTCTCTTTTAATGGGGTGGGGACAGTGAAGCGGAAAGGTGATGGATGTGACAGCATCGGAAAGTGCAGAAGAGATTCTCCAGGAATAATGAACAATCTCCAGGATGAAGTCGGTGGGTTGAGCAGCATCAGTGGGACAGTTGACTGAAATGGAGGGTTTTAGCTAAGAGATGGAGTGGATATTCAGAGCAGAGGAGAAAGAGGGATGACTTTGGAGGTTTACAAAATTTGGAGGCAATGATGAGGTAGATGGGGTTTTTTTTCCCCCAGGACAGTAGCATCTAAAACTAGAGGGCATGGGTTCATGTTGAGAGAGGAGAAATTTTAAGGAGGTGTAATGGGCATGGGTTTCACTGAGTTGCTATGGTTACATGGCATAGGATGCAAAGAAGTGGTAGAGGCAGAAATGATTCCAATATTTAAAAGGCATGTACTTGGATAGGAAGGGACTTGAGGAATATGGATCTAATGCAGTCAAATGTGATGCACATGGATGAGTGTCATGGTTGGATGAATGAGTTGGGTCCCTTTCTGTGCTGAGCTTTATGACTGCTCAATGATATAGGCATTGTTGTCCAGTGCAAATATGCAATAGTCTAACAGAGTCCATGCGTTGTGGAGAGATGATCAGATTGATGCTTGATCTAGACTATCAGCTGCCTTGAAATGTTTCTTGTTCTTTTTTTCTTGTTAAGATCTCCAAATTCTTAGCCCTGTAGGTGTGGAGGGTGCCAGTGAGTTGAATGTAACTGGAAGAAGTGGTGGTGGAAGTGAATAATTAGATAAAATTGCTGTTCAGCAGGAATCATTAAAGTGCATAATCCATGAGAGTATGCAAATTGGTGACATTCACTTGGGCTGTGAATCAAGGAAGCCAAGACAGAAAATCGACAACCAAGTAGACAGTGTAGATATGCTTCTAATAACACTTGGAAATTACTTTGACATTTCTGATTGAGGAAGCATTGCCTAATTTTTTTTTTAAACACCAGTATTAAAAGTAATATTTTTCTTTTCCTTTACAAACCTTTACTCAGGCTTGAATCGTGTGCTATTTGGCATTATTTAATGTTTTGAGCTTCAGAGTTGGTAACTGTTCAATTCACATTTGTAATCAATATATTCTCCATGCACATAACAGACAATGCATTATTCCAACCAAAGTAAGGGAATGATGCTTTCATGTCAAAAGGATACAAAAATGACAGCATTTGACCAATTATGTATCATTGATGAACTGAAAAGTGTTACTGTTACTTTTGGTGACTTGATTTTGTATTGGTTTAGCAACTCTGGATGTGGAATCCAGATGTTCAGATGTTAAACCTTGATCAAACCTGGTCTTGGAGGGCATACTCCTTAATTATGGAACAACTGAATTATTTTAAATGATCATTGAATTCATGTTTTCATTTCCTGCCAGATGTTTGCCTCAAATTAATTGTACTTCCATTTTAGTGTATGATGGTGATGCTACAATTAACTGTACTTTCGGGCACAAGATTTAAAAAAAAACTATTTACAGCATTTTAGAAGATGTCATCTATTGGCCGAAAAAGAGGTAGTCAGGAAATTCTATTTCCCAGTCCTGGTCTGAATGTGGCTGTGTCAGTTTTGGCAAGTCTTGTTCATTCTGATGCTTTAAATAGGAGGCCTGGTTCTGCTGGCATCTGGTCAAGAGGCAAAAAAACTAAAATTGTCCAATCCTATCTATTTTTAATATCTATAGTTCTCAGTTATTGAAAGTTGGTAAAACATGTGTCCTTTGCCCTATTCAGATTAGTTGCATAGCCCCTGGTTAGGTTGTGGAAATGCAAGAGGCTACAGATGCTGGAATTGGGAGCAATTAAACAATTGTCATATTTTTGTCTTGGTTGCCTCTGGTCCATAGACACCAACCTAATCTAACTTCCATTATAATTGCACCCCAGAGTTCTGGTATTGTCATCGTAAACCTTTCTCTAGTGACGCAGCATCCTTTCAAAATGTGCGGTGACGTGTGTATGCTGCTCAGTTGTCCCTGAAAAATGTTACTGATTAAACACTCGAGCGCATCGTGCGAGTGGGTCAAAATCTTCTGGAAATGACCTGTCCTAAATACTTCTAATAACCTACTGGGACAAAAGATGGACACATTAGATGGTCTCTTCATTGTAGTACTGAAATGTCTTGATTGGGTCTTCATTTATCCAGGAGTGACTTGTGAAGGAAGAGTGATGAATTTATCTTTGCCATGCAACTTCATCTATCACAGCTGGAGTAAAGCCGAATGAGAATAGAACTTGTACATTGCTAAGAGTGCAACTGAGGGATCTTCACCCTATCCATTAAGTTTATGCGCTGAGCTTAAATCTTTCTTCTGCCTCTGATCCACGGAAAGCTGCCAGTTGAGCTGAGACTGCAGTTTTGCTGCCACAATTGCTAAAGGCAGAAGTAAATTAGCCTTGCTGACCCAGAAAATGTGGGCAACGAAGTGCAATCTCAAATTATTGATAATATTCTTGGAGATGTTGATTTCAATGTTGCTCTGTCAGTGCTAACTTGGGATGATTACTTTTTTCTTCAACCCCCCCCCCCCCCCCCACACCCAAAGAGAAGGCTTGCCCTATTAATTCGATTCCATGAAGCAAGTGACAAATAAAGTCAGCAAATGCAGAATATACTCAGCAGATATGGTGGCATCTGTGCAGAGAAACTATTTCCAGCAGAGAACTTCCAGTATTTTGTGTGTGTGATTTTTTTTTTTACAGATTTCTAGCACTTGGCTTTTTCTTGCCTTGTTTTGATGCAACTGTGTATTTTCTTTTTCCTCCTTTCAAACAACATCCAAGGGCACATCATGAGTTGCTACTTGGAGTTCTGTGCTCTTGAAATGCACCTGTTGAAAGACATGCTCAAAGTTGAGGAAACCACAAAATGTGGACATTACAGTGGCAAAGTGAAGCCCTTGATCATCAAGCGCGTTGGTATTTGTTTCATTGGCTCTGGAATGCCTTGTTTTGAATCCCTAATGTAAAAGAAAACTGGGATATTAATGGAGACTGTCCCACAAAAGTAGGGGAATTGAACAGAGTAGAGGCATTTGTCAGGATCTTGTTTCTGTCCACACAATTTTCCCGTTTGGAAGTAGAGGGTGAATGTCTGATGGAATTCCAAAGCAGCTACTTTATGGAGAATTGACTGATGGGCAAATGGCCACATGAAGGACAGGAAAAAGAGGATTTGGAGACTCTTTTGGAACATCCCTGAAGAGTTTTAACACTTGCACAACAGCAAGTATTGGATTTTTCCGTTTGGCATAACCGCATAAAAACTGGTTCTCATTTTTCAGAAGGGGTAAAAGTAAAAAGAGACTCTCAAATTGATAACCACCATCGTATTCTCACACCTTTGTGAGGCTCACACCTTTTGAGCCCAGATTGGTCTAATCAGCCACCATTGTACAAATTGCAATTCTGAAGACCAGATGCCAAATCATGAGTGGAATGAATCAGGTGAATGTGGAGAGGATTTTGCACAGAGTAGTGGAATAATTTACCAGATGATGTGGATTTAACATGGGGGGGACAGATTTAATGGTGTACTCTTTCCAGATTTTTCACGCTATACCTTCGGTGTAAAAAGCACCAAGGTGGAATTGGGGGGGGGGGGGGGGGGTCATTTCAGTCCCGGCTTTTTTCCGGCAGCAGAGGCAGTAACAGCACCGGAACACCATCTGTGTAAAAGGGTGATCCAGCATTCCGGCACCATGATGTGAAAGGGTGGGTTTGTGTATTTTTTTTAGTGTATTTGTGGATAAGCATTTAAAACTTAGACAAAACATGCAAGTAGGACAACAGGAAAAATCTTTTTAAATAATAATATCGCTGACCCACTCTCTCCCGGAGGCCTGCTGCCTGCTGTCTGTTGCTGTGGGCTGCTCATGGAGAGGGTGTGAGGACAATCACAAAGTGTGGCTGGGTCCTGCACCAGCCCGGCAAGGTATCATTCCCAGTATATCACTGATTTAACACTAGGTCTACCAGATTGATCTGCAATTATACAGCAAAGGTAAAAGGCAGAATCGATCTGGCTAACAGTGAGTGGTCCACTAGGGAATACCCGACCAACAGGTTTAGACCATCTCGGATGTCTGTGCATGCTCCCATAAATACAGAAGTCTGAAATGAGCTGAAGATGAAATGAGCTAGTGGTGATGCATCCTCTACTAGGCCCATCATTTTGTTAGGTTGGTGAAGCCCTGATGTATTGCCAGGCGGAGAATGAGGGATGATTTAATTCATAGTGAATATTCATGGTTTTGACAGGACAGATGGGGTGGCGTGATCATTCATGTACAAGATTTTTTTTTAAAGTCTGGAACTCTACAGAAGGAGGGTGTGAATGTTCAGTTATTGAATGTATTCAAGACAGTCACTGACAGACCTTCAGCTATTAAGGGAGAGGAGATTAGTGGACGATAGATAGCAGTGATTAATAAGGGATTACTTAATGTAAGGTATGTGAGTAGAAAGTTTGAAATCCACTACTATAGATCAATACTTGCAGTAGATTTTCCCATGCTCTTTTATAAATGTTGCACATGTTTTATTTAAATTGTGCGTGTATTTTCTCATGCTCCTTTATAAATTGTGCACGTGTGTGTTTTATTCCCGCTATGATTTTCCCATGCTCTTCTATTAATTTTTGTGCGTTAATAAAAGTAATGTTTGATTGCAAACCCTTGTGTCCAGACTCGTCTCTCACTGAACTGACACTTTCTCAACACAATAATGCCCTGTGCATGGACTGACAGCAGGCCACCAGGGGAGTCTCCCAACAGTCTGCCACCAGCCCCCACACTGAGATCCCACCGCCCCGCTTTCTTCCCCACCCCCACCCCACACTGATAGCCCTAATTTCAACTTTGCGTACAAAACAGGGAGAATATTTTTGAGCCTTTTATTGGTGGGGGGGGGGGGGGGGAGTTGGTCTAACATGCCATCAAATACGGTATGTTATACGTGACACTACAAACTGATGCTGTTTTGTTACATGGGCCACCTCTTTTGCTCCTGGAATGCCGACTTGCTGTGTAAAAAGGCAGCACAGATCCAGTATTATGCTGTCTTTATTTGGTAAACGACGAAAGCTGGCTTAATGCCAGGTCATCCTTGCAGCAATATTATTTCTGTGTATTTTTTAATTTTTTTTTTTCCACAGAGGGTGTGGGTGCATGAACTGGGTTGCCAGAGAAGATGGTTGAGGCAGTATTGCAATGTTGAAAACCAAATTGGACAGATACAGAGACTGGATGGGTTTAGAGGGATATGGTCAAAATGCAGGCAGGTGAGACAAGTATGGGTGGGAAACTTTGGTTGATAGGAGCAAATTGATCTGAATGGGCTGTTTCCATGCTGTTTGACTATGTCATGATGTTACTTGAGAATGAGTGTCCAATAAGAATCATGGTAAGATATATTCAATGTCTTCCTCTGTCACTTCCATTTTGTAACCTGCTTGCAACTATTCTGGCTGAACTGGGAATTTATTCCATGACTGGACATGTGTGGAATTTAAAATTCGGAAAGCTCCCTTGGTTTACTGAGTAATGAAGTCAGTTTTTTTTTAAATTGAATTTTAGAAGTTAAATTTTAAAAGTTTTAAAATTTTATTCAAATGAAGAACAATGTAATACTGAATGGTTAGATAAGATTTTTTTTTTTCTAGGGGGTATCTTGCAAACCGGGAATCTTAAAATTTGGAGCCAAATCATTCAAGAGTGAAATTGGGAAGCCTTTCTATCGACACACACAACATTGAATCAGGGCTGAGAGTATATTTGCATGAAAGGATGTGCAATAATTCCTAAGAGTTGTATCCATGGACTTGATAATGAAGTTGTAATAAATGAAATTGATATGGGAGCTTCCATATCATGGGGTTGGAGGTGTCTGAGTGGGGAATTCAGGTGGAGAGTTTGCAAGGCAAAATGTTCCCTTTTCATACAAGCTGTGTGTTGTTATATAGTGCCATCCTGCATGATCCTTCCCTGCTTTAAACCATTACTGGTCAGTGATTGCTGAAGTTAGAACTCCACAGAAAACAAGCAAGCCATAGAACTCAACACAACACAGAAAACAAGCCATTTGGCCCTTTGGGTGAAAACATCATACCGCTCCTCCCACTGACCTTCACCCATTCCATAACCCTCCAGACCTCACTTCTCATGTATTTATCCAATTTATTTTTAAAACTTAAGTGAGTCTGCATTTACCATGTCAGATGGCAACTCGTTCCACACTCCCACCACTCTGAGTGAAAAAGTTACCCCTAATATTCTCCCTAAACCTTTCCCCTTTCACCCTAAAGCCACATCTTCTTGTATTTATCTTGCCTAATCTAAGGGGAAAGAGTTGAATGGGGATGTTGTCATTTTGCTTGAGAAGGCTTTGAGAGCATCCTTGTTTTTTTAATCTCCATGATGACTCCATCAATAGGGAAGTGCAATAGGGAAGGTCTGTTTTGAGAGTCTAGTATTAGACATGCATCTGATGTGGATTGTGCAACAGAGTTGATGGACTGTCATTAGGGCCTCCATCTTGGGGGTGTTTACCTGTGATATGATGCTAACATTACTTCATTCAGTTCTCCTTCTAGTGAAGTTTTAGGGTTTTACATACATATATTGGCGCACTTTTAACCTGACCTGCATTTCTGAGGGATTAAATGACTAACAAGTTTCAGCAACAAAAGTGGGTATTATTCATTTTTTTACTCTTGGTGAGAGTTATCTCACATTTCAATGCATTAATTTTGTGCGCGAGACTTGAAAATTAATCTACAATAAGATAATTACTCTGATCAGGCTGAGTGTTTTTCTAGAAATTGTTTCTGGCCCTTGAGGTCTGATTGTATACTGAGATGGCCATCTAATGATGCAGAGTTTCTTGTTCACTTGCACATGATCACCAAGTCTGTGTACTTGGTGGACTTGCAGCATCTGTAATTGGAATGTGTACAAGACACAGTACTTGAGAGTATATGGAAGGATGCAGAAGAAAAGCACTTGTATAACATTGTTGTACCAAATGAATTTAGTCACATTTTATTGGGAACAATTTTCTGGCAGCAATTGTTCAATATGAGGCATATTTCAAAAGAAAAATATTTCAAGATAAAGCCGAGTGCACTGCATTATTACTTCATTTGAAATGTGTCACCTAAATGAGTGAGATGTTACTTTTGTAATAGTTAACTTGCTGTTTGGAAGACATTTGGACTCAAACTGGTAGCGATTTTGGTTTGTTATCTGCCACGCAATTCATTGATTTCGTGTCCATTTCTATTATCTAGTCAAATAATTTTGATGCAAGCCCAGGTATTTAACAGCTTTTAGGTATTTCTAGTGAGACTTGCCTTTAACTGTCAGGTTTAGGCATTGCTAGTGTGAATATTGCTATCTTTATTTTGGTAATTGATTGTATTTCACTTGAATATATCTTCAATTATATTTCACTTGAAATTACCGTCACAATTGCTCCACAGCAGACACAACATCACTGGCACCAGTCCGCTCTGGATCACCTGGAAAACAACAACTCGTACATGCGGCTGCTCCTCCTCAACAACAGCTCAGCCACCACCACCATACTTATCCCCTCAGTGCTGATCAACAGGCTCCAATCCCTGGGCCTCTGCACCCCTTCTGCAAACTGGATCCCTCTCTTTCCCATTGGAAGACCATGGGTCAGTACGAATTGGAAACCACGTCTCTTCCTCACTGACTATCCACACTGGTACACCTCAAGGTTATGGGCTTAGCCCACTACTCTACTCACTATACACTCATGACTTTGTTGCTAGGCACAATTCCATTGCTATCTACAAATTTGCTGATGACACCATGGTTGTTAGCAGAATCACAGATAGCAATGAGGGAGATAGATCAACTAGTTGAGTGGGCGTCAAGGAGATCACAAAATCAAGGAGATGATTGTGGACTTCAGTAGGAAGTTGGGAGAACATTAACCAGTCCTTATTGAGGGCTCAGCAGTGGAGAAATTCCTGGGTGTCAACATCTCTGAGGATCTGCTTTGGAGCCTCCGTGTTGATGCCAGAGACTATACTTTGTGAAGAGTTTGAGGAGATATTGTATGTCACCAGAGACTCAGAAAAATCTCTACATGTGTATTGTGGGAGCATTCTTGCTGATGCATCACTGTCTGGTATGGAGGTGCCAATGCTCAGGACAAGAATAAACTCCATAGGGTTGTTAACTCAGCCTGCAACATTATTAGCACCAGACTTCACTCCATCAAGGACATCTACAAGAGGCGGTGTCTTAAAAAGCAGCCTCTATCCTCAAAGACCCCTCACCACCCAGGTCACTCTGCTACCATCGGGAGAAAAAAGGTACAAGAGCCTGAAGACGAGCACTCAACGGCACAAGGACAGCTTCTATCCCTCTGCCATCGGGTTAATGAATGAACAATGAAACCACACTGCCTTTTTCTTGCACTATTTTTATTTGTTTGTGAAATGGCTTTGCACAGTGATGCTGCCACAAAACAATGATTTTCATGACGTGGTCATGACAATAAATTCTGATTCTGAATATGGAAAAAGGAATCTCAGGGTTGTATATGATGTCATGTATGTACTCTGACAGTAAATCTGAAAATCTGAATAAGAATTGATTCTGATCACTTCGAAACTAGAACCACACTGAACAATATGTCCACTTTGGACACATTGTGGCAGTAACCAGTCTATTAAAATTGTACACTGACCTGTGCAGATCAAAGACATTTGGTCCATTACAATGGATAGTCACACTGCTACATTAAATTATGTCAAGACTAACAACTGTGGTTGACACAAGCAAGTGTATTGTTTAAAAGGGTTGTGAACAGACTACATTTGAAAGAGTTGTAAAGGGTTGCCAGTACCCATCTTAAAGTTCTCCAGGATGTACATTTCATTCTGAAGATAAAATTTACTCTAGTTCAGCATTTTTGGAAAATGGAAGGGATATTCTGCTGGCTGAGTGATTGTGTTGTTGAATATAATGACTTTGGTCATTTCAGCTGAAGAAAAAGTATGAAAGTTGTTAAAATTGAAAAGTTAATTGAACTAATCGAAATTCTTGAAACCCCATTTCTGTTGCATTAAATTAATTTTTTTAATTATTCAGAAAAAATCTTTCTCTTTCTTATTTTTAGCCATTTTATCATCATCTCCCACATACAAACCATTTTTATGTTTCTGTTTTCTCCTTTGAATTAATAATGGATTTGAAGAATTTTTGAGAAAATACTAAAGACTTTGGGAGGACCAATTTCTGAAACAGCATGGTGTAAACTTGGTGTTTGGCTCTTGTAAAAGTTGCTCTAAAGTTTTGCACCAACTAAAAAGGGGAAATAAAGATGATGTGATTTACCCATTTGTGATCCTGATGCTCATCTCTGCTTGCCAACCAGGCAAAAATGTTTGCAAATTGCTTCACCAGGCTTTATTGCCCTTTTTAATACAGGTATCCCCTGCTATCCAAAAGTAGAGCATTCCTAAGAAACCTTTCATAAGCTGAAATGGCATAAACTTGTATGGGTAAAAATTTTTTGAGCATTCCTAGACCTATCAAATCATGCCAGATTCACAGTGGTTCCAAAAAATTTTCGGGCTGCTGCCCCCTTGGCTTCCATGCCACATCCCTAGTGTGCACATGCACCTCCTTTCTTCTCCATCACCCACTCACGCCTGCAGCCTCTCATTCCTCAGCAGGCACCACCAGCGGGCCTCTCTTCTTGGGCCAACTCCTTTAGCCCCAGGCCTTTCCCTCCCGAGCCCCTGTGCTTGGTACCTCCCTTGCTTCGTCCACCCTTCCTCCTCCTCCCATTCGCTCTCAACTTATTAAAAGGCCGAAGCCAAATACAACATAGCAGCGACCGAGGCCAAGGTCTCGCGAGACCTCCTTGTTAGCGTTTATTTTGCTCACAACTGCCATCCCAAGTCTGGCTGCGGCAATTGACAGCCCTTCCAGAGACTGCGACTTTTCGCCTGCCTTTTGTTCGTAAAGTGAAAATCTTTTTCAGATTAGCAAAAACGTTCTAATGTAGGTCTTTCGGTTAAGGCAAATGTTAGAAAAGCAGGGAGATACCTGAATTTTCCTCACTGTGTGCATATTAATGCTTGGATTTTTAGGAGGGAAAATAGATTAACCACAACCTTTAAGTTCTATAAATGCCTCAGTTTATGTCAGAATGTCTGATGTTGGCAATCCAAGTTGTGGTGATATTGACTTGCATTAGTCATGTCTCCCAGAAAAGAGGCCAAACATTTGCTGCCACACAACCCCTTCAAGTGGATAAACTTCAGTCTTGGTTAGTCTTGTAACTTTGGAAGTCTGCTTCAAATTTAACATCTAACTGAGCACAAGTTGTAAATTGAATAAACTGCTCAGTTGTGCGTTGCTTATTGCAGGAAAGACTACCAGTTTCCAGAACATAGTTGATGCGCAGCCGAGTGTGCTGACAGCTTTCTCTAGATGGCACTGGTGCATATATTATGTTGAAGTCTGTGATTTATTCCAAATAATAAACACCAAATATTTGATTTAAGAGAATTAAGAAGTACGCACAAACTGTCCTTTTTAATTAGAAAGGAGTATTTTCAGATTAACTTTATGCTGCCTTCTCAGGAGAATTGAGTGCAGGTTGTCTGGCATTTTGTTGTTTTGCGTATAACAATGGACTTGACAGGATAGCTAATGAGGTAGATTGTGATTTTGAGCATCGAGGGCAGGGGTGGCCAAATTTGTTTAACGTAAGAGCTACATACGATAAACTTCAGATGCTGAGAGCCACAAGAAATGTAAAAAAAAATAAACATTTTTTACTCTTGCGTGCATATTTTATTAATGTTATTCAAATATTGAGAAAGACATGTAATAATATTTATTCATGAATGTAATTTCTCAACTGCTAATTGTTCGGCTCCGAATCATGGGTCCTCTACAGCATCACCTACGGCTCCTAGAACGCTTCCACCAGCGTTGTCTCCGCTCCATCCTCAACATTCATTGGAGTGACTTCATCCCTAACATCGAAAGTACTCGAGATGGCAGAGGCCGACAGCATCGAGTCCACGCTGCTGAAGATCCAAGCTGCGTTGGGTGGGTCACGTCTCCAGAATGGAGGACCATCGCGCTTCCCAAGATCGTGTTAATATGGCGAGCTCTCCACTGGCCACCGTGACAGAGGTGCACCAAAGAAGAGGTACAAGGACTGCCTGAAGAAATCTCTTGGTGCCTGCCACATTGACCACCGCCAGTGGGCTGATCTCGCCTCAAACCGTGCATCTTGGCGCCTCACAGTTCGGGCGGGCAGCAACCTCCTTTGAAGAAGACCGCAGAGCCCACCTCACTGACAAAAGACAAAGGAGGAAAAACCCAACACCCAACCCCAACCCACCAATTTTCCCCTACAAACCGTGTCTGCCTGTCCCGCATCGGACTTGTCAGCCACAAACGAGCCTGCAGCTGACGTGGACTTTTACCCCCTCTATAAATCTTCGTCCGCGAAGCCAAGCCATCTATCTAATTGGGATTATTTTCAATCAGCATAAAAAGTACCCCATATACATGCCAAATATTTTCAAAATCCTGACAGATTTTCTCTGGAAATTTCTGCCCAAGGTAACAGCAGAGGCTGCCTTGTTTTAATGTATTTAAGAAACAGTAAGGTAGACTTTTACATCCTAGGGGAATTGAGGGTTACAGGGGGAAAGGTGGAACTTGGTCCACGGTCAGATCAGCCGTGATCTCACTGAATGTGGGAGCAGGCTCGACGGGCTGGATGGACAACTACTGTTTCTGATGTGTACTCATTGGAAATACTGCCTGCACCATTGAAGCATCCACAACCGAGCGCCCAATGCAGGTAGTAAACCAGATGTAAAGCTGCCTCCTGTGGCAGGGGGAGGCACCAATGGGCCCACAGCTCTGATCCTCCCTTTCACACCCTCTGCTCTCTCTTCCCAGTTGCCGACTGGCTAGGGGGAGTTTCTCCTGGGACTGGAAAATACCACAATCCTTGCTGCCAGCTCCAGCTCCATCCTGACCCCCTCCAGCCTCTCTTCGCTGACTCCCATCATCTTGCTTTTCTCCCTCCCTCTACCGCCAGAGTGCATGCCTTGAAAAGACTCCTGGCTCTGGGGTAGGCCATGCCTCATCGGAGCTGTCCTGACCCAGCCCTGCCTTCCTGACCTCTGCGGCTGCCCCAGCAGATCCTCCTACTGAACATCCCATGTTGGTGGCACTGTGCTGTGACCCAGCCCTGAGCGAGGTGAACCTGACCCTGGTGTGTGCTGCTTGTTCTGGTCTTCTGCAGGGGCTGTTCGCACCAGTGCCCACTCCCTCTTCCCTCTCCTTGTCGCACAGTGAAGGCTGTGACCATCCTGGGACCA